>NW_006921588.1:17151207-17169206 GCF_000298275.1 Orycteropus afer afer | reverse complement strand
TGTTTTCTTTATATTGAGACATAATCCATACTGCAGACTGTATTCTTCAACCTTCATCAGTAGGTGCCTTAAGTCATCCTCACTTTCAGCAAGTAATATATATAATAATTATATATATTGACATAATGGGATATCCTAAGTCTTTATTTAAAAGAATAGGTACATACTGTGCTGTTGGAGTATAAATTGCTATGATCATTTTAGAAAACTCTTTGGCAATATATACTAAAACTAAATATGTGAATACCCTACCACCCAGCAATTCCACTTCTAGCTATATAGCCAACAGAAATATGTACATATGTTCACCAAAAGACTTGTGCAAGAATGTTCCTAACAGCTCTATTCATAATAGTCTCAGTATGGAAACAACACAAATACCAGCTAAAAGACGAATGTATACACTATATTGCAGACATATAATGGAATATGGCAATGAAAAGAAAAACCAAACTACTGAACAAATCTCATAAATGTGATATCAGGTACAATAGACCAGACACAAAAATTACATGCTGCAGAATTCCATTTATATAAACTTTAAAAATGAGGAACACCAATAAATACTGAAAAAAATCACAATAATGGCTACTTCAAGGGATGACGTGTACACTTTTATTCATGTATGGAATATTTATATTTAAAATATTTTTTAAATGTGTAAGGTAGATCCCTAGGTATTGATGTAGAAAGAGATCCAAGTTATACTGCTAAGTTCAATAAAATAGTTGCTGAACAGTATGCAAAGAGTCCATATGTGTAAAACAACAAAAAAAAGATTATATATATGTGTGTGCATTTTTGAGTGTGTATATAAATGTATTATATACGTATATATGTAATATGTGTCTGTGTGTATGTGTGAGTACACACACATACACACATACACACATATATGTAAGAAAGAACGAATAAAAGAAAGAGAGGCTTGGTTTGATTTTTTTTTCCCCCACAAGTATGAACTAATTTTATTTTTTTAATTTATAAAAAATTCAATAGAACATTTGTGTTAAAGTGCATTAAAGCTATAAATTTGTTTAGGGAAAATAAATCTCTTACAATATAATTTCTCTAGCCAGGAGTATGGTATGTCACACCACTTGTTTACTTCTTTTGTACTCTCTAGTCAAGTTTTGTAACTTGCTTTCTACAAGCCTTGCATGACTCTTGTGAGATTATTTCTGTAAATTAACTATTTATTATTTCTCTTGTGAATTAAATGGTTTAATAAACAAGTTACTCAAAAGACAAGTCTAACCTTTTTCCACTTCCTTATTTCTAATTCATTTCTAACCTGCTCAACCCTAATGAAGCTGTTCTGGCTGGGATTATCAATTGCCAAATAGAACAGATGGTTTCTCCTTTTCCACATTACACTGTTAGACATTTATTAATTCACCAATTCAACAAATATTTGTTGATCACTTTATATATGCTAGACAGAGCGGCATACATTATGTTCAGAGGTGAACACAAGCCCTAACCTCAAATTGCTTATACCTCAGTGGAGCCAACAATAAATGAGTGCTCACAACACATTATGGTATGTGCTAACATGGAAGGAAGGACAAGATTCTAATGGATATATATCAGAGGAACACCCAATCCAGGCTTGGGTTGTCAGGAACCACTTCCCAGGACATCATTTGCTAGTTATATAAGTTGAAACCTAATTCTTATGGGATAAAGGTGAGACATAGGGAAGAGAATCCTATACCATGCAGAAGAACAGAAACAAGAGAAACAATAATGTATTTATGTACATGTAGGGAACTGCCACTAATTCAATATGGCTGAATTATTGAATTTGGGGTAATTAGCTGAAGAAAGTTAGACTGAAAAGACTCATGAGAAGGTAGGTCACAAAGCCTTTAATGGTATCCTGAGGATTTTGAAGGTCAGTTACAAGGCACTAAAGATAATAAAGGTATTGTTGTTATATGCCGTTGAGTCAGACCAACTCATAGCAACCCCTCCTTGGGTGTCTGAGGCAGTATCACTATGGAAGTAGATTGCTCAACCTTCCTTCCGAAGAGTGGTTGGTGGGTTTGAACCATCAGCCTTCTGGTTAGCAGTCAAGTGCCTTAGGCACTTCACTACCAGAGCTCCATAATAAAGGTAGGAATTCATATATTTAGGTTTGCACTTGAGAAACTGAGTTTCACTTTGTGTGAAGAGGAAATTGGAATGAGTTTGGGGGCACAGGAAACAGGGAACCTCTAATTGGTTTAGTAGTCTGGATGGTAGAAACGAAGAAAAGTAATAGGATTTCAGAAGTCATAAAGAAATAAGATGGAAAGACTTGGTGTTAATTGGGTGTTAAAGGTAAGAATTAGGGGCAAATCAACAGATGTAAGCAAGACTTCTCTCCTACCAATGGCATGGATCATGGCTTCATACACTGAAATAAGGAAAACAAAAGGAAGATCAATTTTGAAAGGTGATGAGACTATGAGTTTAATTTGGAATATGTGGAGTTTGAGGTGCTTATACAATATGTTAACACGCAGAAGGCAGTGGGATGTATGAGCCTGGTCTTCAGGACACATATCTGGGAAAGTGAGCTGGATTTGAGAATCACATGCACTTAGCAGGTATAAATATACATGTGGATGTGATCACAGAGGGCCAGAATATAAACCAACAGTTCAAAAAATAGTGATAGAATCTAGTAAAATAAGGTCCTATTTTTATTTAGCATCAAACTATCTTAATGAGTATAAATGCAATAGCATTCCAGAAACAAAAGCCAGATTACTCGAGGTGGAAGAATAAATAGGTGATGAGAAAAATTAAGATAGTTTTTACAGCTGATATGAAGAGAGAAAGAAGATAGGAGTTAGAAAAGAATAGAGGATGAGGAAAAAATGACTGGTTGTTTTTAAGATGGTAGAGGCTTGGCAATGTAAAATTCTGACGGGAGCAGTTCCTATGATGAGAGTGGTTGTAGATATTGGAGAGAAAACATAGGAGATAGTACCGAGTTAAGGGTAATGTGGAAGAAGATGGAATCCAGCACACAGGAGCAGGAATTGTTTGGGGCAGAACAAGGACACCTGCTATGTTGTGACAAGAGGGAAGGAGGCAAGAGAAGGAGCGGGGGTGGGAAGGTGTGAAAGTTTCACAGTAGAAGTTTGAGGAAAGTTCCGTTTGATATTTTCTATTTCCTCTATAAACTGTCTGCTCTGGTTGATTAATAAGCTAGAGAGATAAAAGAGAGAAAGTTTTTTGGGAAAAAATGCTGCAGAAATTGAAAGAGGGAACAAATTGGGCAGACTCAGAAAATTTTCAAAGCACCATTCAGTACTGAGTTATTGGTGAAACCGTTAATTTGTCAAACAGTCTGTTGAGTTTTGCTAATTTCCAGCAGTACTATGCAGTCCAGGTAGGAAAACTGAGAAGGTTGTTGCTGTTTGGTGGCCTCAAGTCAGTTCCACCTGATAGTGACACTATGTACAACAGAATGAAACACTCCCGGTTCTGTGCCATCCTCACAATCATTGCTGTGCTTGAGCCCATCATTATAGTCATTGTGTCAATCCATCTCATTGAGGACCTTCCCCTTTTTTGCTGACCATCCACTTTCCCAAGCATGATATGCTTCTCCAGGGACAGGTCTCTCTTGACAGCATGACCTAAGTACCAGAGGTGAAGTTTTGCCATGGTCACTTCTAAGGATCATTCTGGCTGTATTTCATCCAAGATAGATTTGTTTGTTCTTCTGGCAGACCATGGTGTGGTCAATATTCTTCACCAACACCATAATTAAAATGCATCAATTCTTCCTTGGTCTTCCTTACTCATTGTTTAGCTTTCACACACATATGAGGCAATTGAAAATACCACGGCTTGGGTCAGGCACACCTTAGTATTTAAATTGACATCTTTGCACTTTAACACTTTAAAGAGATATTTTGCAGAAGATTGTCCCAATGAGAAAATCTAATTTAATTTAAATCTAATTTTCTCATTTGATTTCTTGAATGCTGCTTTCAGGGCATTGGATGTGGATCCAAGTAAAATGAAATCCTTGACAACTTCAGTCTTTTCTCCACATATCCATACTGAAGGCTATAATCTTTGATCTTCACCAGTATATGCTTCAAGTCCTCTATACTTTTAAGCAACCAAGGTGTCAACAGCATATCACAGGTCATTAATGAATCTTCCTCCAATCCTGATGGTGTTTTCTTATTCATGTACTCCAGTTTCTCCAATTATTTGCCCAACATACTGATTGCACAAATATGGTTAAAAGATATAATCCTGACACACACCTTTTCGGATTTTAAGCCATGCAATATCACCTTGTTCTGTTTGAATGACAGCCTCTTGATCTATGTACAGGTTACTCTTTAGCACAATTAAGTGTTCTGGAATGTCCATCCTTCTCAACACTATCAATCATGTGTTATGATTCAAACAGTGAAATGCCTTTGCATATTTAATAAAACATAGGTAAACATCTTTCTGGTATTCTCTGCTTTCAGCCAAGATCCCTCTGACATCAGCAATGATATCCCTCATTCCACATGCTCTTTTGATCCAGCTTGAATTTCTGGCAGTTCCCTGTTGATGTACTACTGCGGCCATTTTTGAATTGGTTTCAGCAAAATTTTACTTGTATGTGATATTAATGATATTGTGTGATAATTTCTATTTTCTGTTGAATCACCTTTCTTTGGAATAGGCACAAATATGGATCTCTTCCACTCACTTGACCAGGTAGCTGGCTTCCAAATTTCTTGGCATAGAATGCTTCTGGTGTTTGTTGAAACATCTTAATTGGTATTCTTTCAATTCCTGGAGCCCTGTTTTTGTCAATTCCTTTAGTTGGACTGCTTAGACTGCTCCCTTCAATACCATTGTTTCTTGACCATTTGCTACCACCTGAAATGGTTTAATGTCAAGCAATTATTTTATTTTGAAACAGTGATTCTGTGTATTCCCTCCATCTTCTTTGATGCTTTCTGTGCCTTTCAACATTTTTGCCATATACTCTTTCAATATTGCAACTTGAGGCTTGAATTCTTTCTTCAGTTACTTCTGCATAAGAAATGCTGAGAATGCTCTTCCCTTTTGGCTTTCTAACTCCAGTTCTTTGCACACTCTATTGTAATACTTTACTTTCTGTTCTTGAGCCAGTCTTTGAAATCTTCTGTTCAGCTCTCTTACTCCATCATTTCTTCCATTTGTTTTAGTTAGTCTCTATTCAAGAGCAAGTTTCCATCTATTCTGACATCCATTTTGGTATTTTCTTTCTTCCTAGTCTTTTTAACAACCTTTTTCTTTCTTCAAGGAGCTCTGACAGTGTAGTGTTAAAGGCATTTGGATGCTCACCAAAAGGTCTGTGGTTCAAACCTGCCAGCTGCTCTGTGGAAGAAAGATGAAGCAGTCTGCTTTCATGAAGATATACTGCCTTGGAAACCCAATGAGAGTTGCTATGAGTAGGTATCAACTCGATGGCAATGAGTTTTGTTTTTGGTTTCATTTTGCTTTCTTCAGGTATGATGTTCTTGATATCATTCCACAACTCATCTGGTCTTCAGTCATTGGTGTTTAATGGATCAAATGCATTCTTCAGATGGATCTAAATTCAGATAAGATATAATCATCAACATCATATTTTGTCTCTCATGGACTTGTTTTAATTTTCTTCACTTACATTTAAACTTAAATATGAGCAATTGATGATTTGTTCTGCAGTCTGCTCCTGGCCTTGTTCTGAGTGATGATATTGAGCTTCTCCATCTTCTCTTTCCACAGAAGTAGTCAATTTTAGGCCTGTGTATTCCATCTCATGAGATTCACGTGTAAATCACTGTTTGTTGGGGAGGAAAAAGTCATTGTTCTTGAAAAATTCCAACACACGATTTCTGGCATCATCTCTCTCACCAAGGCCATATTTTCCAACTACCCATTGCTTCTTCTTTGTTTCCAACTTTCATATTCTAATCACCAGTCAAAATAAATGAATCTTGATTGCATATGTGATCAATATAAGACTGCAAAAGTTGGTAAAAGTCTTCAATTTCCTCATCTTTGCCTTTAGTGGTTGGTGCATAAATCTGAATAATGCTCATGCTCACTGATCTTCCCTATATGCATATGGATATTTTCCTGTCACTGAAAGCATTCAGGATAGATCTTGAAATGTTCTTTATGACAATAAATGAGATGCTATTCCTCTTGAATTTGTCATGCCCAGCATACTAGACCATATGATTATCTGATTCAAATGGCCAATATCAGTCCATTTCAATTCACTAGTGCCTAGGATATTGATATTTATGTGTTACATTTCATTTTTGAGAACTTCTAATTTTCCTAGATTCATACTTCATATATTTCATGTCCCAATTATTAATGGATGTTTGCATCTGTTTCTTATCATTTTGAGTCATTCTATATCAGCAAACGAAGATCCTGGAAGCTTTACTCCATCCATGTCATTAAGGTTGATTTAACTTTGAGAAAACAGCATTTCCCCAGTCATATTTTGAGTACCTTCCAACCTGAGGAGCTCCTTTTCCAGCACTATATCAGACAATATCCCACTGCTATTCACAAGGTTTTCAGTAGCCAATTATTACAGAAGTACACTGCCTTGTCCTTCTTTCTAATCTTAGTCTGGAAGCTCTGCTAAAACCTTTCTTCCATGGATGATTCTACTGGTAGTTGAAGAACCAGTGACATAGTTTCCAGTATTATAGCAAAATGCAAGCCACCACAGTATGACAAATTGACAGATGAGTAGTGGATTGAAAAGGTAAATTGACTTAAACTTAGATCTTGCTAGTCTATTCAGAGGATAGAAAATACAAGAGAGGGTTTGAAATGTTAGAGTATGGACAGAAAAGGAAACAAAGAAAGGAAGAAAACATAGCAGGCTACTGACTGAAGACTTGGCTACATGCAGAGTACAAGCATGCCAAAAAGCTGCAGAGACTTTCTCTAAACTTCTCCTTATATACTGGAGGCAGACCACATCCCTAAAGCAGCTATTGAGCTGCTCCAGTAGATTCCACCATGGAGGTGATTACCAATCTCATCTCGGGGAATAACTACATCCAGCTGCTCAGCCACTCAAAACCAGGCCTGGCCAAATTGACACACAACTTAACTATCACATCATGCCTCTGCTATTTCAAATACCAGCAGAGTCACCTATGGTAGGCAGGTTTCAGTGGAGCTTTCAGAATAAGACAAACTGGAAAGAAGGACCTGGTGATCTACTTCCAAAAAAGGCCAGTGAATTATGAGTTGCGGCAGAACATTGTCTGGTATATTGCTGGAAGATGAGCCCCTCAAGTTGGAAGACACTAAAAATATGACGGGGGAAGAGCTGCCTTAAAATATAGTCAATCTTAATAATGTGGAGTAATGCTTTGGGACTTTCATTTGCTGATGTGACATAACTCAAGATGAGAAGAAACAGCAGCAAACATCCATTAATAATTGGAATATGGAGTGTAAGAAGTATGAATCTAGGAAAATCAAAACTCATTACAAAGGAAATGGAAATTTTGAAGATTGATGTTCTAGGTTAAGTGAACTAAAATGGACTAGTATTGCCCATTTTGAATCAGACAAAATTATGGCCTACTGTGCTGGGAATGACATCTATTTTTGGAATGGCATCACATTCATCATCAAAAACATTACAAAACATACCCTGAAGTACAATACTGTGAGTGATAGGATAATATTCATACACCTATAAGGAAGACCAGTTAATACAATTATTGTTCAAATCTACACACAAACCATTAACGCCAAAGATGAAGAGATAGAAGCTTTTTACCAACTTCTGCATTCTGAAACTGATTAAACATGCAATCAAGAAGCATTGATAATTACTCGTGATTGGAATGCAAAAGTTAGAAAAAAAGAAAAAGGATCAGTAGTTGGAAAATATAGCCTTGGTGAAAAAAACAATGCTGGGGACCACATAATAAAATTTTGCAAAAACAATGACTTTTGTGCTGCAAATAAAATTTTTCAAAAACATAAACAGTGACTATAAATATGGGCCTCACCAGATGAAATACTCAGGCATCAAATCAACTACATCTTGGGGAAAAGACCAAGAAGGAGTTCAATATCATCAGTCAGAACAAGTAGCTGACTTTGAAACAGACAATCAACTGCTCATATTAAAGTTCAACTTGAATCTGAAGAAAATTAAAACAAGTCCATGGGGGCCAATGGATAAACTTGACTATATGCTACCTGAATTTAGAGACCATCTAAAAATACATTTGATGCATTAAATAGTAATGACTGAAGATCAGACAAGTTGTGGGATGACATCAAGGACATCATACATGAAAAAAGCAAAAGGTTGTTAAAAAGACAAAGAAGAAAAAAAATACCAAAATGGATATCAGAAGAGATTCTGAAACTTACTCTTGAACAAAACAAATGCAAGTAATGATGAAGTTAAAGAGTTAACAGAAAATTTCAAAGAGCAGCTTGAGAAGAAAAAGAAAAGTGTTATAATGAAATATGCAAAGACTTGAGACTAGAAAACCAAAAAGGAAAAACACACTTGGGATTTCTCAAGCTGAAATAACTGAAGAAAAAATTCAAACCTCGAGTTGCAATCTTGAGGGATTCTATGGGTAAAATCAATACATGCAGCATCAAAAGAAGAGAAAAGAATACATTGGGTCACTGTACTAAAAAAAAAAAAAAAAGGTTGACATTCAGCTGTTTCAGAAGGTAGCATATGACCAAGAACTGATGGTATTGAAGGAAGAAGTCCAAGTTGCACTGAAGGAATTGGCAAAAAATAAAGCTTCAGGAATTGACAGAATACTAACTGAGATGCTCCAACAAACACTGGAAGCACTCACTGATCTCTGCTGAGAAATGTGGAAGACAGCTACCTGGGCAAACAAGTGGAAGAAATCCTTATTTCTGCCTATTCCAAAGAAAGGTGATTCAACAGAAAAGGAAATTATCACGCAATATCATTAATACCCTGTGCAAATAAAATTTTGCTAAAGACGATTTAAAAACGGCTGCAGCAGTACATCACCAGAGAACTGCCAAGAATTCAAGCTGAATTCTAAAGAGGACATGGAATGAGCAATATTATTGGTGATGTCAGAGGCAGCTTGGCTGAAAGCAGAGAATACCAGAAAGATGATTACCTGTGGTTTTTTCGATTACACAAAGGCATTCAACTGTGTGGGTCATAAAAATTATGGATAAGCAACAGTCAAAAAGTCAAATGACATATTTACTGCATTGTGCAAATCTGCTGCAAAATATTTCTTTATGATGTTAAAAAGCAAACATATCACTTTGAGAACTAAGGTGCACCTGTTCTAAGCCATGGTGTTTGCAATTGCCTCACATGCATGTGAAAGCCAGTCAATGAATAAGGAAGACCAAAGAAAGATTGATGCCTTTAAATTTTAGTATTGATGAGGAATATTAAATATACCATGGACTGCCAAGAAGTCGAAGAAATCTATCTTGGAAGAAATACAGCCAATACGATCCTTGGAACCATGGTTGGCAATACTTCTCACATGCTTTGGACACATTATCAGGAAGGACTAGTCCCTGGAAAAGGATACTATGCTTCAGAAAGCAGAGGATCAGTGAAAAGAAGCTGACTTTCAACAAGATGTATTGACACAGTGGCTGCAACAAAAGGCTTAAATATATCAGTGATTGTATGGATGGTGCAGGCCTGGAGAGTGTTTCCTTCTGTCGTACATAGAGTCTTTATGAGTGAGAACCAACTTAACAATATCTAACAATGACAACAACTAGCCACTTAAGGAGCTACTGGAAAAGGTAGTTTTCCAGGAAGGCCAGGAAGTTGGATGAAGAGACTATTGTTGTTGTTGTTGTTATGTGCCGTCGAGTCAGCCCCGACTCATAGCGACCCCTCCTTGGGTTTCCGAGGCAGTATCACTATGGAAGTAGGATTGCCCAACCTTCCTTCCGAGGAGTGGCTGGTGGGCTTGAACTGCCAGCCTTCTGGTGAGCAGTCAAGTGCTTTAGCCACTATGCTACCAGAGCTCCTAGACTATACAGAGGGTAAATATGTAGAAGAGGGAGTTGATTATAAAGTAGTCATAGCAGAAGGGGACATGGAATTTCTTTGGAAGTGGTAGGGAAAGGATCTGGTGGTACAGAGAAGAAGTCCTTTAATGAGGATATTGTTGTTGCTGTTATGTGCCGTCGAGTCAGACCGGACTCATAGTGATCCCTCCTTGGGTTTCCAAGGCAGTATCACTATGGAAGTAGATTGCCCCATCTTCCTTCCAAGGAGTGGCTGATGGGTTAATGAGGATAGGAACATGGAAAACAATAATACACATTGCGAAGTATTTAAATTGGAGACAATGACCAAAAATATCAGGAATGTGAGGCATGCTGGGATTTGTCTCAAAAGAGAAGCATGAGAAACGTTGGCCTCCATAAAGAAGTCATGTCTTAATCATGTGAGCCCTGGAGAAAGTCCTAGCCACTATGACACTCATTTTTCCTTTACTTTGTATATCTGTATGTACTCCTTTTGTACTCTGCTATTTCTTCAGGTTTTATCTGCAGCTTTCCTCTATTTTCACTGTTTAGTGCACCTGGACCTGTTCACCAGTACCTAGACTTATCACCTCCAATCCAACATTTCTCCTGTATCCCAGATCAGACTGCCACCTGGATATCATCACAGGCACCTTAAGCACCAAACACTCATAACAAAACTCTGCTGTTTTGTCTGAAAAACTACCTCTTTCTCACCCTCCATCTCCTGCCATACTTCCATAAACCATTTTATTATCTAAAAATAAATCTTGTAGCTATGCTGGATTCCTTGTCTCTCATCATCCATTTCTCCTCCTGAATATTGCTTAAGCTTGTGCCTTCCTTCACATGCTTACAGTCACTTATTGATACCAATTATAAAGATTTCATGTCTAAACTACTAAACAAACTCCTTACTTGCCCCTTTGCTTCCAGATTTGCTTCTGTAAATTCATTTTCCATGATACATCTGGATTTTATTATATTCAATCTAATTTTCCTCCTTTCATTCATACTCCTGATTAAAATCCTCCTGTTTTCATCAAACCCACAGTGCTAATGGTAAACTTCTTAGCATTGTATACAAGGCAGTACAATTATCTGGCTCCTGTACATCTTTCCAGTTTCATCTCCTCACATGTCTTCAAATGTACTCTGTACTTCCAGCTACACAGAACTACATGATACTTCTCTTAATTCCACATACCCTCAATGGATAGAGGGTAAAAGAACATCCAGTGGAATAATCACTTTGAAAAAAGAAATGTCAAGAGATGTCATTTAACTGGATTCAAAACTATAACCAGATGATAAGACATAAAAAAAAAAAAAAAAAATCAGGATTGCTAATGGCTATGCTTCTTGAATAGAGCATAGCCCCTTTGAAATGTATTAGAATGTAGGTGCTGCTAATTTTTCCCAAGGAGCTTAATTTTACGTACCTACTGTGGTAAATATTTTTATTAGGATGTGTTGTTGTTGTTCGGAGCCATCGAGTTGGCTCTTACCCATAGTGAACCTATGTACAACAGAGCGAAACACTGCCTGGTCCTGTGCCAGCTCCAGAATCCTTGCTATACCTGAGGCCATAGCTGCAGCCACTGTGTCAATCCATCTCATTGAGGGCTTTCCCCTTTTTTTGTTGACCCTCCACTTTACCAAGCATGATATCCTTCTCCAGAGGATAGCCCCTTCTGACAACATGACTGAAGTAAGTGAGATGAAGTCTGGTTGACAGATACATGATGGTTTATTAGGATACACTTATCTACTGTTATTTTAAATAATCATTGTACATGTGCCCTTTTCTTTTTTTTTTTTTTTTTTGTATAAGTTTTATATAATCAAATTTTTTTATATTGAGAGTTACATTCATTAAGAGGTACTCTTCACAGCACATAACTTATAACAGACACCTTGCACAAACGTGTGTGAGTTTGTATATTTTTCAAAGATAATGAGGAAAAGGATTTAAAATCTGTTCAAACATTTTCTGGCAAAATGTACATGAATTGTGCCAAAGGAATTGCATGTTGCATGTTTTCAATCTGTTTCTGAAATATTTGTAGATACAGGCAACATCTGTTCCACTGGACAGAGATATACTGTAAGTGCTAATATCTTTGGAAAGCCTTGATTTTAAAAGTTTGTACATGGAAATTAAATATTTAAAAAATATATATGCTAAAGTTCTTTTCTATGTGCATTTAAATTTTTTTTAATTCTAGAAATTATAAAGAAAATAATTCATAAAATAAACCTAAGTCTGAAACTTAAGGAATTTTCTAAACTTATTTAATCATATGTTAAATATGGCCATTGACAAAATATAGTATTGCAGCACAGGTCTCTGTTGAGCATAGATGGAGAGAAATGAGGAAAGAAGGCTAAAGGAACTACCTACAAATGTAGCAAAACAATTCCAACTTTGGACAAATGAAAAACCTGTATAGTTTTATGAGGAGATAAAGGCTAGTAAAAATAAAATCCAAGAGTAAATGATGAAAAAGTATCACAGGACTACAAAGAAACAGGAAATGATCAAGTAGAGATAATATTGTCAGCATACGACAAGAGTCAACATGATTTGAGATAGGTAAACATTATAACCACAGGGACCAGACTTACCAGCAAGAGTAATATTTTTCCAGAAAAGTCCAGTAAAAATTCTGTTTCACAGATAAATTACATGAAATGGTAGACATTTCCCTTAATAACTACAGAAAGAATGTCTTTGACAGTGGGCTGATTGTTATTGGGCAGTATTTTTCAAATTTCAGGGAACAAACCTCTAGTGGATCGTGAAATCCATTTTAATGAGTCATGACATTTTATAAATGATAAATAACAGAATAGGAAATATGAAATTGCTTCACAAATAGTAGGTGTAAGAATTGTTTCGTTAACATTTTTTTCCAAATGTGTTTATGTGAGAAAGATAAATATGTTTCTTATTGTAGATCACAGTCAAAAAGTTTGAAAGCCTCAGTCAAAGAGTTCCCTGGAAAATGGTCTACTTTCTTCCCTTTGATGGCTCAACTAGTTGAAATTCAGTCTAAAGCAGATCCCACACCAGATATAGTATTTGGTATGACAGACTCATCTGATGGCCAGAAGAACAGAGAAGTTGAGTTGGACAAGAGAGAATAATCTAAGGGAGGTGACAGAGAGTAGGTAGGGATTGTGCCCCTACAACTAGGAACACAGATTGAGCTTTGGAGAAAGAAGGGCTACTTTTGTGCTTCTCCATGGAACAATTACCCATTTCTTAGACTACACAAAGAAAAAGAGGAAGGGAATTCTCGGCTAGTCTAATAATTAACAAGGAAGGTACAGCTCATTAAGTATTGTAATAAGCTCCAGAATCCATCTTCCACATTTCCAGATAAACAGATATTAAGGGAATTTGTTAAAACCAAACCAATCTTATAAGAGATGCTAAAGGGAGTCCTTTGAACAGAGAACCAACAAAATCAGGCAACAACCGATGATTAGCACACAAGACAACATAACCCAGAAACCAACCCAGTTACAGAAGTATCCAAAGTAAAATGAGCTTGCAAGACCTGTAAGCAAGGAACCAGAGACATCAATTGGTAAATGAGGACAATTGTAAACCAAAAAAAGGGAATAAATAGTGTAGGTAACAGAACTTCTACGTGGAGAGGAGGTCAAGATAATAGAGAGATAGAACAGACTGTTCTAAACCTGGGAAGAAAATAATAAGTCACAGGGTAACCTGAAATAAAAATAATAAACCTTTGCATCAAAATAAAAAGGTGGAGAGTCATAAATATTTAGCAAGTATTAAAACAATAGCAATGAAGGAAATTATAACAAAATTAATAAACAAATTGAGCTCAGAACAGAAAATTACATGGAACAAAGTAATCAGCAACACCATAAAAAAAAAAAACATATAACAAAATGACAGCAATAAATTCATATTTGTTAATAATTACACTGAATGTGAATGGATTAAATGTTCCACTCAAGAGATAGAGAGTTGCAGACTGGATAAGAAAACATGACCCATCAATATGCTGTCTACAAGAGACTCACCTTAGACGTACAGACAAAAATAGACTAAAAATAAAAGGTTGGGAAAAGATACATCAAGTAAATGACAATCAAAAAAAGAACAGGAATGGCAATATTAATTTGTGATAAAATAGATTTTATGACAAAAACTGCCATAAGCAACAAGGAAGGACATTATATAATGATTGAACGATCAATTGAACAAGAGGACATAACCATAATAAATATCTATGCACTAATGAAAAAGACCCAAAATATATAAATCAGACTTTTACAGAATTGAAAAGACAAATAGATGAGTCCACAGAATCCATCTTCTAAACATCTGTAGGTGTTAGTTACACAGATACTAACCATCTCACGTGATTTAGGAAACTATACACATAAGGTAGAGAACAAACAAAAGGTTTATTATCTTCTAAAGTCAAAGTTGTGTAATTGAATGACACATATACTAGTCCCATGCTTATCTAGCCTGTTCAAAAAATGGGGTGCTGATATTGATAAAGATCATTGACTTGAGGAGGAGAATAGGTGACTGGGAGACTTAGTTTTCACTGCATACACTTTCACAACTTTTGAGTGTTAAATTATGTGCATTTCACTAGTCCAATTCTGAGAAAAGATGCAAAAATTGCTGAGAAAATTTTTCAAAAAAAGGAAAATGATGGATGATTTATACCAGCAAAATTCAAAAGATGTTATAAAAATTTGGTTGTTACAATTATATGATATATATACCTACATGTGTGTGAATTTATGAATATATATGTATATATATATATATATATGTATACATATATGCATACACCAATTGTTGTCGTTGTTAGATGCCATCAAGTTAGTTCCAACTTATACCAACTCTATGTACAACAGAACAAAACACTACGCAGTCCTATGCCATCCTTACAATTGTTGCTATGCTTGAGCTCATTGTTGCAGACTCAGTGTCAATCCATTTCACTGAGGGTCTTCCCCTTTTTTGTTGACCATCTACTTTACCAAGCTGATATCCTTCCCCAGGGATTGGTCCCTTCTGACAACATGACCAAAGTACGAAAGACAAAGTCTGGCCATTTTCACTTCTAAAGAGCATTCTGGCTATATTGCCTCCAAAGCATCCTTATTTGTTCTTCTGGCAGTCCATGGAGCATTCAATATTCTTTGCCAACAACACAATTTATGTACATCAATTTTCTGCCATCTTCCTTATTCACTATTCAACTATCAAATGCCTATGAAGCTATTGAAAATTCTATAGCTTGGGTCAGGCTCACCTTATTATTCACAGCAAAATTTTTGCTCTTTAACATTTAAAAGAGGCTGTTTACAGCAGATTTCTCCAATGCAATATATCATTTGACTTCTTGATTGCTGCTTCCATGGGTGTTGACTGTGAATCCAAGTCTTTGATCTTCATCGGTTAACTGCTTCAAGTCTTCTTCACATTCATCAAGCAAAGTTGTGTCATCTGCATGCTATAGATGGTAAATGAGTCTTCCTCCAATCCTGATGCTGCATTCTTCTTCATATAGAACAGCTTTTCAGATTATTTCCTCAGCATACAGATTGAATAAGTATGGTGAAAACTACAACCTTTCATGATTTTAAACCATGCAGTATCCCCTTGCTCTGTTTGAACCATTGTCTCTTGGTCTATGTACAGAGTCCATGATAAAGGGGCACTCTAAACCAGTAAGAATAAGATTGACAAATGGACTTGGGGAAAAAAAATATGTATTTCTTACTTGGTACATATGACCTTGATTATATCCCACCTGAATTTAGAGACCATTAGAACAAATTTGATGCATTGAACACCTATGACAGAAAACCAGATGAATTGTGGATGACATCAAGACCTTCATATGTGAAGAAAGCAAAAGGTCATTAAACAGAGAGTAAAGGAAGAAAAGACCAAAATGGATTTTTGAGGAGAATCTGAAACTTGCTCTTCTTGAACAGGAGTAGCTAAAGCAAATGGAAGAAATTACAAGGTAAAAGAGCTGAACAAAAGATTTCAAAGAGCAGCAAGAGAAATGGCAATTATTATAATGAAATGTGAAAAGACCTGGAGTTAGAAAATCAAAAGGGAAGAACACACTCAGCATTTATCAAGCTGAAAGAACTGAAGAAAAAAATTCAAGCCTTAAGTTGCAATATTGAAAGATTCTATAGGAAAAATACTGAAAGATGCAGGAAACACTAAGAGAAGATGGTAGATATACACAGAGTCACTGTACCAAAAAGAATTTGTCAATGTTCATTTATTTCAGGAGGTGGCATATGATTAAGAACCAACGGTATTGATGGAAGAAGTTGAAGCTGTACTGAGGGAATTGGTAAAGAACAATGCTCCAGGAATTGACGGAATGCCTGTTGAGATGTTTCAACAAACTGATGCCACATTGGAGGCCCTTACTTGTGTATGACAAAAAATTTGGAAGACAGCTACTTGGACAACTGACTGAAAGAGATCCCTATTTGTACCCATTCCAAAGAAAGATGATCCCACAGAATGTGGAAATTATCAAACCATATAGTAATATCACATGCAAGTAAAATCTTGCTGAAGATAATTCAAAAAAGGTTGCAGCAGCATATTGACAAAGAACTTCCACAAATGCAAGCTGGATTCAGATGAGGATGTGGGATGAGGGATATGATAGCTGCTGTCAGATGGATCTTGGCTGAAAGCAAAGAATACCAGAAAGATGTCTACCTGTGTTTTATTGACTATGCAAAAGCATTCAATTGTATGGATCATAACAAATTATGGATAACATTGAGAAGAATGGGAATTCCTGAACACTTAATTGTGCTCATGAGGAACCTGAACAGAGACTAGGAGACTGTCGTTCAAACAGAACAAAGGGATACTGCATGGTTTAAAATCAGGAAGGGAGTGTGTCAGGGTTGTATCCCCTCACCATACTTATTCAATCTGAGCAAATAATCCAAGAAGTTAGACTATATGAAGACGAACATGGCATCAGCGTTAGAAGAAGACTCATTAACAACCTGTTATATGCAGATGACACATTCTTGCTTGCTTGACTGCTGAAAGTGAAGATGACCTGAAGCACTTACTGATGAAGATTAAAGACTAGAGCCTGCAGTATGGATTACACTTCAGCATAAAGAAAATGAAAATCCTCACAATGTACCAATAAGCAGCATCATGGTAAATGAAGAAAAGATTGAAGTTGTTAAAGATTTCATTTTACTTGGTTCCACAATCAGCACCAATGAAAGCAGCAGTCAAGAAATGAGATGATATACTGCCCTGGGCAAATCTGCTGCCAAAGACTTCTTTAAAGTGCTGAAGAGCAAAGATGCCTCTTTGAAGACTAAGGTGTGCCTAACCCAAATCATGGTATTTTCAATAGCATCACATGCATGTGAAAGCTGGGCAATGAATAAGGAAGATTGAAGATGACTTGATGCTTTTGAGTTGTGGTGTTGGCGAAGAATATTGAAAGTACCATGGACTAATCTGTCCTTGAAGAAGTGCACCTGCAATGCTCCTTTGAAGCAAAAATGGCCATATTTTATTTCACCTACTTTGGTCATGTTGTCAGAAGGCACCAGACCCTGGAGAAAGATACTATGCTTTGTAAAGTGGAGGGTCAGCTAAAAAAGAGAAGGCCCTCGATGAGATAGATTGACTCAGTGACAGCAATGATGGGCTCAGGTATAGCAAGGATCGTGAGGCTGGCGCAGGATTGGTCAGTGTTTCCTTCTGTTGTAGATAGGGTTGCTATGAGTCAGAGCCAAGTTGACAACACCTAATGACAACAACTTGGTATAGAGACAAAAAAAGTTGTTGTTGTTGTTGTTAAGTGCTGTCGAGTCATTTCCGACTCATAGCGACCCCATGCACAGCAGAATGAAACACTGCCCGATCCTGC
>NW_006921588.1:17146248-17147057 GCF_000298275.1 Orycteropus afer afer | reverse complement strand
GAAGGCTGGCGGTTCAATCCACCAGCCACTCCTCAGAAGGAAGGTTGGGCAATCTACTTCTGTAGTGATACTGCCTTGGAAACTCAAGGAGGGGTCGCTGTGAGTCGGGTCTGACTCGATGGCACACAACAACAACAACAGTGAGCTTTGCACTGTATATGGCTATTCAAAGTGTAGGAGCTGGGATGACTAGAGTAAAGTCTTTGCCCAGCATACCAACTAAAATATTACAGAGTTGTCTAAGAACCTCTCCTCTTATATACTCCATTCATGTAACTAGATGGCTGTTTCAAATTTTGCTTTGCTTTCCTCCATTGAAAATGGCACCCCATCCAAACTGGCCTGAGCCCTTGCTAATGTACAGCTTTTTTCAGTCTCTCAGGGGATGTACTTCTGCACCCATACCCACAGCCAGCCATTGGATTGGTCCTTAACATGACTGACAGCCTGGAATCCAGACACTGCTAGCCCCTGTCTATTTCCACGTTTTCTGAGCTTCTCTGGTAAATGTGGTTTAGATTGATGCTTGACTCTTTGAAAGGGAACATCTTTCACACATGTAACCAACCCCAGTCAACAAATTGGAGGAGGAATAAAAACTATCTTCTGAATTGAACAAAAAGGCACTATTAAAATCATGGTCTTTAATTATTATGGTACATAATACCTCCAATATAAGCATGAAAAAATACATATATTGATGAATTGTTAAAACTTTTTTGTTTTGTGTATTGTATGCTAACCAGACGGCTGGCGGTTCAAACCCACCAGCCACTCCTTGGAAGGAAGGTTGGGCAATCCTACTTCCG
>NW_006921588.1:17135933-17145746 GCF_000298275.1 Orycteropus afer afer | reverse complement strand
TAGTGGCATTTATAGAAATACTTCACTTTGAGGGGAGGTGTGCAAGAAGGCAAACAATGTAGAGTTCACACGTTGTTTGTGTGAAAATACCATGATTGATTCCTGGAATGACATTCACTTTGAGTGTGGACAATTGTGCCTTTGGGACAGAGGAGTTGTTTCTGCCTTTGTCATTTTGTATAACAGCGATAGTAGAAAAACTATTTTCTCCCAAAATTACCACTTAAGAGACCTAGAAAACTAAACAATGTATGTTTATAAAAGGTAAAGCAGTCTTTGTGTTATAAAACAGAAAGAGGAAAAGGACATTGGAACGAATAGCATCTTTGTCACTGGGACTATACCACAAGTCATTAAAAATAGAGGCATTTAAAATATTTAAGGATGCAGTAAAATTTTAAAGGATTCAAAAAATAGGAAAGATTTTGTAATCTAGCAAATTTGTTTGGGGAACTTTTTAATAAAGACTGCAGATAAGAAAATGTTTTCAATGTATTTTTCTTATCTCATTCCTTTTTGAGAAGAGACCTTGTATGAAAGATAGGACAAAATGTGCCTCGTATAACCACTGCATACTGGAAAATATAGATTATGCATTAATTTATGACTAAATAGCTTCTTTCCTCTTAGCTGTAATAATAAATCATCATTGTTCTTTATTTTACAATTGATTTATAATTCCCAGGAGCCAAGATGGTAGATTTATCTAGCTATATGTAAAAATGCAAAATCATATAACTTCTGTGAAACAATTGTAAGCCATATATATATCATGGCTGGAAAAAAATCAGAAACTAAGGATCATTAATTAATTAATATATATATATATATATGTTTTTCTTTCTTTTTCTTCCCCTGGGTTTGGATTATGAAATCAATAGGACCAATAATGACAACTCAACAAATAAATACATAAGTTATAATTAAATGTATATATTTACACAATAAATTACTTCAGTCCACTGATGTACTAAGGTATAAGAACTTCTTATCATTCTCTCAAATTAAAATTCTAATTTACATACCAAAATGTAATTTATCCTCTAATATAGATACTATTCTAAGTCCTCAAACCTATCCAAATTCAATGTTTTAAAATCTAAAGTTTGTTAACCTAAGTATTTGGGGGAAAAGTAAGAAAAACCAAAAAGATGTTGGTCGATTCATCATTAGATTTTACATAATTTTTAAATTATTACTTACAAGAAATTTGATTAGAATGTTGACCTTCCTATAATAATAATAATAAAACATAATGTCTTAAAATTTTTATAGCTTTCTCTCAAATATTTTCAGGGCATGTTTACATGAATAAATGTATTTTCCTACTTGAGAAATAATGTGTTAAACTTTTAACCCAAAGATATGAGGTTTTAAGAAATAATAATACCATCTATAAAATAATTCAGGAGTTCTGGTGATGTAGTGCCTAAGGCATTTGACTGCTAACCAGACGGCTGGTGGCTCAAACTCACCAGCCACTTCTCAGAAGGAAGATTGGGCAATCTTCTTCTATAGTGATGTTGTTGTTGTTGTTTGCCGTCGAGTCTGCCCCAACTCATAGTGACCCCTCTTTGGGTTTCCAAGGTAGTATCACTATGGAAGTAGGATTGCCCAACCTTCCGTCCGAGGAGTGGCTGGTGGGTTTGAACCGCCAACCCTCTGGTGAGCAGTCAAGTGCCTTAGGCACTATGCTACCAGAGCTCCCAAGTAGTGATACCACCTAGAAAACCCAAGGAGGAGTTGCTATGAGTCAGATATGACTCAATGGCAGTGAGTTTTGGTCTTTTTAGTAAAATAATTTACTATAAATTTTCTAAAAACATTTCTCCTACTACATTTCTACTTCAACTTGAAAAAATCAATTTTCACATAATTTTTAGGAGTTCAACTATGTATCATAAAGAGGCATTTTTCTCATGTCATGCTAACACAATCAGTATGAGCCATTATATCCCCTGTCTACATAAGAAAATAGAAATTCAGTGAGGTCATGCTTTGCCTCATTATTCAGATACAAAACAGGCTCAGTGTCCATGTCTCTAGATTACTGATATTTTCATTTCAAATTAGCTCATATTCACAGTTTCATATCTAAAAATGACCATAGTCTAGGAAAGTTAAAATGAAAATGAATTTTAATATTGATGTTATACTACTGATCACCACCATTATCTAATATGTTATCATTTTTATGGGAATATATGGATATTTAAGAAACTGGCAAGTATTATTTTACAGAAAATAAAATGTAAAGCTATAAATAAGATGTTATGTGCTTTTCAAAGGGTTTTTTTTTTTTCCATTCCTAGATTTCCTTTAATAATATAGCTTAAAGAGTAGAGCTGAACCCTAGAAAATATTTGTCAATATAAAAATTTGTCGATACATGAGTCATTCAGGAAGAGTTGTATTTGTGTGGCACAGCCTGGTAAGCTGTGCTTTTCCCTTTTCAGCAGAGCCAATTTTAAGCCAATTTTCAGGAGTTAAGTGAAGAAAAGCATTTTCAGGGGTTACATGTGAGTGGACTGGTTGATATAAGATAACAGTGAGTAGTAAGACCTTTAAGGGGAAAAAAAAAAAGTGCACATCTCACTTAAAAACATTCAAGCACACACAAGAATTTCAAAATACTGGGCCAGTCAAACTAAACAATCTGAAAGCTCTCTTTAGTTGCTAGTCCTCAGTTTGGGACTTTTGTTTAGGTGAAATTCAGAAAAATAAGTCAGCTTGGAAAATTCATTCTTTATAAGGGTCACTGGACTAACCCCTCCTGTTTTACAATGCCAACTGGGCACCAATTACTCTAGGGAAATTGTATAAAACATCTTTTTTATTTATTATTTTTTGATAAAGGCAGCTACTCCCAATATCTCCCTTGAAATGTAGGACTCATTACATGGGGGGAAAAAAAAAACCTCACTGCCGTGGAGTTGGATCCATCTCATAGCGACACCTCCTTGGGTTTCTGACAGAAGTAGATTGACCAACCTTGCTTCAGAGGAGTGGCTGGTGGGTTTAAACATCCAGCCTTCTGGTTGGCAGTCAAACGCCTTAGGCACTATGCTACAGAGCTCCTGGGAGAAATATGCATATCAGTAAAGAAAGCTACTAGAAATAAAGGGAATTTCAATCTAACTTATTACCTCTTCTGATTTGAAATGGTCTGACTTGCGAGGACTACAAAAAGATCTAACATGATATGAGGGAGAATCTTAATGCCAGGACCTAAAAGTTCATGAGTATATGGCTGAAACAGGAAGCCCCTTAACCAAGCCACATCCTTTGCTTCCTTGGATGGGTATAAAACAAATGTTCTACACATGAATGTGTTATAAAAAAACTATGATCTTGGGATGTCAACTCTTGGACAAGAAGACATGTTGCTCAGTCACTTGCCACATCAGGGAGTAAAGTAATTCTGAGCAACATTTTCAGTCAAGACATCCTTTCCTAAGTTCTAGTTTATGTTAGTATCTCAGCTCTAGCTCACCACATATGAAGAACCTTCAAACTGGACTCATTTTCCTCTCAAATGTGAAACTAGTATCCACCACTCTCAGCCTCTCATTTTACACTGCCACCCCCAGCGTATGTTTATTTTTATACCATCTAGCCATTTCACCTACTTTGGTCATGTTGACAGAAGGGATCGTTCCCTGGAGAAGGAATGATCATCCTTGGTAAAGTGGAGGGTCAATGAAAAAGGGGGAGGACCTCAATGAGGTGGATTGATATGTGGCTGTAACAAGGACTCAAGTAGAGCAAGGACTGTGAGGCTGGCCCAAGACCGGGAAGTGTTTTGTTCCGTTGTACATAGGGTTGCCATGAGTTGGAGCCAACTCAATAGCACCTAACAACAAACAACAGCCATTTTAGAAGGAGCCCTGGTGGCACAGTAGTTAAGCACATAGCTGCTAACCAAAAAGTTGGCGATTTGAACTCACCCAACAGCTTCTCAGGGGAAAGACCTGGTAGCATAGTGCCTAAGGCACTTGACTGCTAACCAGAAGGCTGACAGTTCATACCCACTAGCCACTCCTCAGAAGGAAGGTTGGGCAATCCACTTCCATAGTGAAACTGCCTCAGAACCCAAGGAGGGGTTGCTATGAGTCCAGTCCAACTCCACCGCACATAACAACAACAACAACATCTGCCCTATAAAGATTCAACTGTCATTGATATATTCCAACACATAGCCTAGAAAACTCTGTGGCATAGTTGTACTTTAGAACACATAAGGTCACTATGAGTTGAAATTGACTCCATGGCACCTAACAGTAGCAGCCATTTCAGCTTTTGTTGTTGTTGTTGTTATGTGCCTCGAGTCATCTCCGACTCATAGAAACCACTCCTTGGATTTCCAAGGCAGTATCACTATGGAAGTAGATTGCCCAACCTTCCTTCCGAGGAGTGGCTGGTGGGTTTGAACTGCCAGCCTTCTGGTTAGCAGTCAAGTGCCTTAGACACTATGCTACCAGAGCTCCTTGTATATATATAGTTCCAAGTATTTTTTAATGACAGCTCTGGTAGGATCTCTGGTAGCATGGTGCCTAAGGCACTTGACTGCTAACCAGAAGGCTTGCTGTTCAAACCCACCAGCCACTCCTTAGAAGGAAGATTGGGCAATCTACTTCCATAGTGATACTGCCTTGGAAACCCAAGGAGGGGTCACTATGAGTCAGGGCCGCATCAAGGGCACATAACAACAACAATAAATGGTAGTGTAGTGGTTAAGGCTGCTAACCAAAAGGTGGATAGTTCAAACCCACCAGCTGCTCTGTGGAAGAAAAATGAAGCAATATGCTTCTGTAAAGATTTACAGCCTTAGAAACCCAATGGGGGTTGCTATGGGTTGGAATCAACGTGATGGCAGTGGGTTTGCTTTTTTGGTTTATACTAAAATTGCTAATTATGAAGGGGAGAAGTACAGGTATTTTTTTCAACAGCACACGGATTACTTTGGGGACAATGCTAAAACTTTTATGTTTAGATCTGACAATTATTCACACAGCTTATGTCTACAGATTGTCAAAGTAATAAGTTAATTAAACATGCTCTTCCCTAAAACTTACTCATTTTAATAAACAAACGGATTAAATTGTCTTTCCTATCCTGTATAAACAAAGGGATTTTTGTCTTCCTTATTCATTGTCCAGCTTTCACACAGACATGAGGCAATTGAAAACACCATGACTTGGGTTAGGTGCATCTTAGTCTTCAAAGAGACATCTTTGCTCTTCAGCACTTGAAAGAACTGACTCTTGTTTAAAGGTGAATCTAAAAGTACTCTACACTATACTTTACCCTCTATATGAAAGTGGCTTTGGAGTGTTGTCTTGGTTTCAGAATTAAAATGACAATTAAGGCACTTACCATTCTGTCATGCTGTATAACAGTGACTTAGAATACAAATAATGCATTTGTGCATTCTTTTGTTAAGTTTAGTAAAAGGTGAAATCAAGAAATAGTAAAGAGCCCAAACTCCACAGTGAGGCTGACTGTGACCAATTCACTTCCTAGCTTTGTGACCATGGGAAAATTACTTCATCTGTGAAAAGTTTCCTTCTGATTGTAATGGTGTAAGGTTGTTATAAGCACTACATAATTCTTCTTGTATGAAAAATACTTAATGGGGGCCTGGCATATATAAATGCCTTCCACATACTTATAATTGTGAGCTCACTCACCCTTTCTCACCTTCATACATTATGTTATTGTAGTTAGGTGCCATCAAGTAGGCTCCAACTCATAGTGACCCTCTGTACAACAGAAAAAACACAGCCTGGTCCTGCACAAGCATCACAATCCTTGCTATGACTGAGCCCATCATTGCAGCCACTGTGTCAACCCATCTAGTTGAGAGCCTTGTCTTTTTTCACTGACCCTCCACTTTACCAAGCATGATATCTTTCTCCAGGGAATGGTCCCTTCTAACAACATGACCAAAGTAGGTAAGACAAACTCTGGCCATTCTTGCTTTTAAGGAGCATTCTGGCTGCACTTTTTCCAGAACAGATTGGTTCTTTCTTCTGTCAGTCCACAGTACTTTCAGTATTTTTTTGCTAACACCATAACTCAAAAGCATCAACTCTTGTTCAGTCTTCCTCATTCATTGTCCAGCTTTCACGTGCGCATGAGACAATTGAAAACACCATGGCTTGGGTTAGGCACACCTTAGTCTCCAAAGAGACATCTTTGCTCTTCGGCACTTTAAAGAGGTCTTTTGCAGCAGATTTGCCCAGTGCAGTATATGGTCTGATGTCTTGACTGCTTCTTCCATTGGTGTTGATTGTAGAACCAAATAATATGAAATCTCCGACAACTTCAATATTTGAGGTATAATCTGTACTGCAGACTGTAGTCTTTAATCTTTATAAGTGAATACTTCAAGTCATCCTCAGTTTCAGCAAGCAAGGTTGTATCATCTCCATATCACAGGTTGTTAATGAGTCTTCCTTCAATCCTGATGCCACATTCTTCTTCATATAGTTCAACTTCTCAGATTATTTGCTCAGCATACAGATTGAATGAGTGTGGTGAATGGATACAACCTTGAGGCTATCCCTTCTTGATTTAAAACCATGTAGTATCCCTTTGTTCTGTACAAACAACAGCCTCCTGGTCTCTGTACAGGTTCCTCATGAGCGCAATTAAGTGTTCTGGAATTCCCATTCTTCTCACTGTTATCCATAATTTGTTATGATCCACACAGTTGAATGCTTTTGCACAGTCAATAAAACACAAGTAAACATCTTTCTGGTATTCTTTGCTTTCAGCCAAGATCCATCTGACATCAGCAATGACATATACCCCTAGTTCCACATCTTCTTCTGAATTAAACTTGCATTTCTGGAAGTTCCCTATCAATATACTGCTACAGCTGTTTTTGAATTATCTTTGGCAAAATTTTACTTGCATGTGATACTAATGGTACCAAAAAAAAAAAAAAAACGCACTGCCATTGGGTCAATTCCTACTCATAGTGACCCCCATTGGGTTTCCAAGGAGGTAATTCTTTATGAAAGTAGATTGCCCAGTCTTGCTTCCACAGAGTGGCTGGTGGATTTGAACCACCAACCTTCTGGTTACCAGTCAGATATCTTAGTCACTGTGCTACCAGAGCTCCTTCATATTAATGATATTGTTCAATAATTTCCACACCTTTCTTTGGAATGGGTACAAACATTGATCTCCTCCAGTCAGTCATTTGGCCAGGTGGCTGTCTTCCACATTTCTTGGCACAGACAAGTAAGTGCCCCCCAGTGCACCAAAGCAGATGCAGCTAGAAGAGGGGAAAGGAGGAGTAGACTCCACCAATATTACCTGTCCAAGATTGAAGAACTTCAGCTGATTGTGAATGACAAGAGCCAAAACCTCCAGTGGTTGCAGACACAGCAGAATTAGTTAAATGCAAAAGTTCACCTGTTGTGAGAGGAGCTACAGCTGCTGCAGGAACAGGCTCCTATGTGGAGGAAGTAGTCTGAGCTGTGGATAAGAAGAAGGTGTTAGTTAAGATACATCCCTAGGGCAAGTTTGTTGTAGACGTGGAAAAGAACATCGACATCAAGGACGTGGCACCCAATTGTCAGGTGGCTCTAAGAAATGACAGTTACACCCTGCACAAGATCCTGCCCAACAAGGTGGACCCGTTGGTGTCCCTTATGATGGCGGAGAAGGTAATCAGACTCAACCTATGAAATGATTGGTGGACTGGACAAGCAGATCAAGAAAATCAAAGAAGTGATCAAGCTGCCTGTTAAACATCCCGAGTTCTTTGATGCACTGGGTATTGCATAACCCAAGGGGTTACTGCTGTATGGACCCCCAGGTACATGGAAGATATTGCTGCCTCGGGCCATGGCTCATCATATGGATTGTACCTTTATTCATGTTTCTGGCTCGGAATTGGTACAGAAATTTATCAGGGAAGGGGAAAGAATGATGAGGGAGCTGTTTGTAATGGCACGAGAGCATGCTTCATCCATCATCTTCAGTTCTTACAACTTGAGAAATGCTGAGCATGTTCTTCCCTTTCAGTTTTCTAACTCCAGGTTTTTCACATTTCATTCTAATAATTAACTTTGTCTTCTTGAGCTACTCTTTGAAATCTTCTGTTGATGTCATTTCGTCCATTTGCTTTAGCTACTCACTGTTAAAGGGCAAGTTTCAGAGTCTCTTCTACCATCTGTTTTGGTCTTTTCTTTCTTTCGGGTCTTTTTAATGAGCTTGTGTTTTCTTCTTGGATGATGTTCTTGATGTCATCCCACAATCCGTCTGTATTTTGGTCATTGGTGTCAATGCATCAAATTTATTCTTCAGATGGTCTCTAAATTCAAGTGGGATATAACCAAGATCATATTTTGGTTCTCATGGACTTGTTTTAGTTGTCTTCAATGTCAACTTGAATTTGCATATAAACAATTCATAGTCTGTTCCACAGTCAATTCCTGGCCTTGTTTTGGCTGAAGATATTTACCTTCTCCATCTCTTTTCACAGCTGTAGTCAATCTGATTTTTGTGTCTTGTCAAGGTCCACATGTATAGCCACCATTTATGTTGTTGAAAAAAAGGTATTTGCAATGAATAAGTTGTTGATCTTGCAAAATTCTACCATGAATCTCCAGCGACATTTCTATCACCAATACCATATTTTCCAACTGTCGGTGATTCTTCGTTTCCAAATTTTGCATTCCACTCACCAGTGATAATCAGCACTTCTTGATTGCATATTTGGTCAATTTCAGACAGCAGAAGTTGGTAAAAATCTTCAATTTCCTCACCTTTGGCTTTGGTGGTCAGTGCATAAATTTGAATAATAATAGTATTAACTGGTCTTCTTTGTAGTCATATGGATAATATCCTATCACTGACAGTGTTGTACTTCAGGATAGATCTTGAATTGTTTTTGTCATGATGAATGCAATGCCATTCCTCTTCAGTTGGCCATTCCTGGCACAGTCAATCATATGGTTGTCTGATTTAAAATGGCCAAAACCAGTGCATTTCAGCTCACTAATACCTAGAATATCAACTTTTATGTGTTTCATTTCATTTTTGACAATTTCCAATTTTCTTGGATTCATACTTCATACATTCCATGTTCTAATTATTAATGGATGTTTGCAGCTATTTCTTCCCACCTTGCATCATACCACTTCAGCAAATGGAGGTCCCAAAAGTTTTACTCCATCCACATCATTAAGATCAACTCTACTTTGAGGTGGGAGGTCTTCCCAGTCATATTTTGAGTGCCTTCCAACCTGAATGGCATTACATTAGACAATGTTTCAGGGCTATTCATAAGATTTTCACTGGCCAATTGTTTAAGAAGTTGATGGCCCCTTCCTTCTTCCAAATCTGTCTTAGTCTGGAAGCTCCACTGAAATCTGCCACCCTGGGTGACCCTGCTGGTATTTAAAATAGAAGTGGCATAGCTTCCAGCCTTACAGCAACATACAAGCCACCACAGTATGAAAAACTGACAGATGTCCACACGTTATAGTAATAAAAAAATGATGTTTCACACAATTGTGCTACTAAACATACCATCAAGATCACATTTATTTTATCTTTAGTTGGCATTCTTTGATAAGGGATGTGCTAAAAATTGAGCATGATTAATCAAAGAAGAGACTAGGTTGGATCTATGCTTGTTTAGTATTGTTGTTGTTGTTGTTAGGTGTCGTCGAGTCATTTCCAACTCATAGCGACCCCATGCACAGCAGAATGAAACACTGCCCGATCCCACACCAGCTCCATGATCCCTGCTATACTTGAGCCCATCATTGCAGCCACCATGTCAATCCATCT
>NW_006921588.1:17096736-17134064 GCF_000298275.1 Orycteropus afer afer | reverse complement strand
ATCATATTTTGGCTCTCTTGGACTTGTTTTAATTGTCTTTAGCTTCAAGTTGAACTTGCATATGAGCAGTTGATGGTCTGTTCCACAATCAGCTCCTGGCCTGGTTTTGGCTGAAGATATTGAGCTTTTCCACCGCCTCCTGCCACAGATGTAGTCAATCTGTCAATCTAATTCCTGTGTGTTGCATCAGGTGAAGTCCACGTGCAGAGCTAGTATTGTGTCCCTAAATTAGAGCATCAATAATCCAATCTTTTGTGGTAATCATCAATTTGAGTACATTTTATTTTTAAGGTTTAAGCAGTAGATTAATAAAAGTATTTGGTAATCATGTCCCACTTATCCTCCAATCACTCTCTCCCTCAAAATATCAAAAAATAAAACATATGCTAACAAAATAGGGAAAATAATAGTGAATCTTGGACAGAACATTTTCCTGTTCATTTCAGAGCTTCATTTGCAACATCTATTTCCCTGCCCTCCAAATACATAGCATGGAATCTACATTTTTAAAAACTGGAAGTCATATTTTATATTATTAATTACAATCAATAACGTCAAATATTAGCAACATTTGAGATGAAGCTTCTTTAGTGCTATAAAATTCATGACACCTATTTCTTTTTCATTCTTATGACATGAATTAAAAAATACTTTAGTTAGTAGTGACTTAATTTAGTACCCATTATGTAAAGGAGCTTTGGTGGCATAGTACCTGAGGCATTTGATTGCTAACCAGAAGGCTAGCAGTTCAAACCTACCAGCTACTCCTCTGAAGGAAGGTTGGGCAATCTATTTCCCTAGTGATACTGCCTCAGAAACCCAAGGAGGGGTCACTATGAGTCCGATCCAACTCGAAGGCAGTGAGTTTGGTTTTTTTTTTTTTTTTTGGTATGTAAATATATCACTCTTGAGTACCATGTAATATAAACAGGTGTATGCTGTAATATTACATTTGTAAGAATCTCTAAGACAGGCAAAACTAATTTATAGAGATAGAAATCAGTGCCTGAGGAATGTGGGTGGAGGGAGCTTGCCTGCAGAGGGGCACAGGGGAACTTGCTAAGGTGCTGGAAGTGTCATTATATTTAAATGGATCGGTGAAACCCATTTGAAAGTATGTATAATTTGGCTCTATGAACTGTATATTTAAGATATGTAAATTTTACTCTATATAAATTATTTTTCAATAAAATTGACTTAAGAAACAAAGTGAAATTTCTAAATGAGTAAAGTGATAGTTGAAAATGCATATATCTCAAGGGCAGTCACATAAGTGCCAAAGGGAATGTTGGATGGGTAAAGCCAATTCATATAACATATTAAGAGTATAGATTGATAACTCATGTTGCTGGAGCACATCACTATAAAGTTGAACACATTATGTTCTCCAATCCTGAGCCAGCAATTTACTAAAAGTAAGTAATCCTCAGTTTATAGGCAATTAGCAATTAGGCATAAAGTATAATTGCTGTTGCTATATTTGTAGGCAAGTAAAATTGTAATATGATTAGACTAATTGAAAAGTGTAAAAAATCTGTTGTGTAAACTCTATTTAAGGATTTTTCCCCCATGCAGAAACAAGAGATATTAGTAAGATTAAATTGGGGCAACAACAATAAGAATCATCATTACTTATCCTGAAGATTCCTGACCATCACTAGGTTACTAAACTTTAGAGGTTTCATCTACTGCTCAGATAAGGGTACTGTGACTTACCACAACTAACAATTTCTTAGGTAAAAGTTATATGTTTCTCAGATACTAATAGATTCTCCTAAAGACATTGCTGCAAAAGATCTCTTTCAAGTGATGAAGAGCAAAGATGTCTCCTTGAAGACTAAGGTGCCTAACCCAAGCCATGGTATTTTCAGTCACCTCTTATGCATGTGAGAGCTGGACAATGAATAAGGATGGCGCAAGAAGAGTTAATCCTTTTGAGTTGTGGTGTTGGAGAAAAATCCTAAGAGCACCATGGTCTGCTAAAAGGACTAACAAATCTGTCCTGGAAGAAGTGCAGCCTGAATGCTCCTTGGAAGTGAGAATGGCCAGACTTCATCTCATCTACTTTGGTTATGTTCTCAGAAGGCACCATTCCCTTGGATAAAAATACGACGCTTGGTAAAGTGGAGGGTAGATGAAGAAGGGGAAGGCCCTCAACAAGATGGATTGACACTGTGGCTGCAGTGATGGGCTCAGGTATATCACGGATCATGAGACACAGGACCAGGCAGTGTTTTGTTCTGCTGTGCATGGGGACACTATGAGTTGGAGATGACTCGACAGCACCTAACAACAACAACAACAAAGACATTGCTAGAAGGTTGCCACTGGGAACAATTTCTAGATCCAGATGTGATTGCCTAGGACATTTACCCAGAAGGATTTGAAAGCTCATTGGGCTGCTAACTTAAAGATCAGCAGTTCAAACCCACAAGCCACTCCACTGGAGAAAGATGAGGAATTCTTCTATAAAGATTTACAGCCTTGGAAACCCTCTGGGGCAGTTCTATTCTGTCCTATAGGGTTGCCATGAGTCAGAATCAATACAATGGTAATGGTTTTAGACAGAGTCACTGTGGTTGTTCAGACATTGATCATTCTAACTCAACTATTTCAGTGGCTTCCTAACTTAGGCTTTTCTCCATGCTGTATCAGAGTTGGATCTCTAAAGCATAAACGATATCATGTTAACTTGAACTAACTGCCGCATTACATACAGGAGAGTTTCAATCTCTTTGTCACAGCATGTATGGTGCTTCACACTATGAGCCAAGCCAATCTCCATTCTCCTCTGCCATACTTTTCCACAATCCTCCATTCATTCTGAGTTCCTATTTGCCAATTATGCTATCTATCTTCTTTCATAAATCACTTAATATCTCCAAAACTCTTCAGATGCTTGGAAAATGCTTACTTATCTGCCCAAACCCAGGTCAAATGTCACCTCCCGTGTGAAAATTTTTTGACTCTCTCCAAAATAATATTGCTTTCCTCCCGGTTGCAACATCACCTTGAGCAATACCCCCATTATAATATTTATTTCATCTTATTTTGGTTGCATGTTAACATTCTTGTCTCATCTATCATGTTTTGACTTACTTAAGGCCAGGAACTGTGCCTTATTCATCATTAACTTTTTCCCAGCACCATCCATAGTGTATGAAATTCGGTAACAACTAAATAATGTTTTCTAAAGAGGGAATGTCTGATCAGATATAAACCTCCTCCTTTTAGGGGCTAAAGAATATGGACTCATCCACACTCATCTGGTGTTTTCCTCTTCCTCTCCTTACACCAAAGACTTCCCTTTTTTGGGGGTCAGAGATTAGAGAGATCTTCCCTCCAATGGGGCTTCTCCCTTCTGTCAATTTGCAGGGATCTTGATGTGATAAAGTTACAAGTCTAACAATATTATGCTTGGGAAAACCAACCAAGTTTATCCTTGTTGTTGTTGTTGTTGTTGTTATGTGCCGTCGAGTCAGCCCTGACTCATAGCGACCCCTCCTTGGGTTTCCGAGGCAGTATCACTACGGAAGTAGGATTGCCCAACCTGCCTTCCTTATAGTTACTTTAATTTATAATTTACATCAGATTTCACTTTAGAATAATGATTATAGGAAGATTTCTAAATCAAAACTCTTTACATAAGATTAAAAATTTTGATGAAAAAAAAAATCTATTTTTCCATATATTCAAAAGCAGATGATCTCCAAGGTGGACACTAGGTACTCTTCAGACTCTGAAGGAATGATGTATTTGACAGCTTTGATAATAATGAGAAAAACAGACCTGTCTATGGATTAAAGAAGAGGTTAAATGCACACAACAAAGGTGACTTTGTTTAATGCCAGTACCAATTTTGATGGAAATTTGAAGCATAAAGTTCATTTCTTTGAAAATTGCACAATTTAAGTAAATCCTCACATTGATCTGGAAGCAGAAAGCGGTTGTCTGTATACCATGAGTATATTTCCAATGGATAGATTATCTATCTGTCCATTTCAGAGGGAAAAAATAATAATAATAACATGCTCTTTTTCCCAAAACTTGACATTGTTTCAGTTTCTACTTGGGAACACATCCAATGCCTGGAGGACAAGGTTGTTCTCACATGGATTAAAATGAAGCATTTTTATTCTAAAAATAAAAGAATGACTGGTGGAAGAAAACATATCCTACTCATCGGCACCTCTGTAAATGCACAAAAGACTTCATTGTGCTGTACCTAATAATTATTATTAAGCATTTGTATAGAACTTTATATTTACAAAGTGCTTTGTAGTCCTTTATATTATTATTCCTCACAGCAGCCTTATAAGGTAGGTTGGTATTGTTAAATCTATTTTACCCCACTTCAGGAGGTCCCTCTTTTAAGTACTTTGAAATAGACCTTGAAGAATCAAAACCCTTGAGAGTGTCTGGAAGAACAAGGTGAGAAAAAACCCATGGTGAAAGTTTGTGTTGAAAAAGAAATCCCAAAGGGAGGCTGTGTGCTGGCAAAAGAGATCAAAGACCAGAAAGGGAGCTGGAAATTGCATCAATTTGATTTGGAAATAATGGACAGCCTGAATATAGGGAGATGCATGGACTAAGGTAGGTAGGGAGTCAATTTTCTTCTTGGTTTCCCTAGAAAATCTAGTCTCAGGTACTGATAAATTGTCAATAGGCCAATTACTTTGTGTATGGTATCCAGACATGATTGATAAATGATCTTCATGCTCATTTTCTGTGTTTTAATACTATAGTACATAAAACTACTAATGATAAAATGCACTTTAATAGTCACTGAGTTCTGTTATATATCCAAGCATTAACTGATTCACATAAAGGAAGAAATTTTTTTAATTTTTGCATACTCTTGAAAGATAAGCTTATAGTTTGTGCATTTCATATTTGTATGTAAAGTTTGAAGAATAAATAAAAGTTTTGGAAAATTTCCCCATACTCCAAATATAAAAGATACCAAAACCAAACTCACTGCCATCAAATAGATTTTAAGTCATGTTGTTGTTGTTGTTGTGTAGCGTTGAGTCAGACCCGACTCATAGTGACCCCTCCTTGGGTTTCCAAGGCATTATCACTGTGGAAGTAGATTGCCCCATCTTCCTTCCAAGGAGTGGCTGGTGAGTTTGAACCACCAACCTTCTGGTTAGCAGTCAAGTGCCTTAGGCACCATTGGTTTTCCAAAACTACATCTTTAAAGAAGCAGAGTGCCTCATCTTTCTTCCCTGGAGCAGCTGGTGGGTTTGAACCACTGACCTTTATGCTAGCAACCAAATTCCTTAACCACTACACCACAAGAGCTCCTCAAATATCCAAGATAATCACCATCAAAATTTTCATATTTTCTTCACGTCTTTTGTCTATTTTATATTATACAGATGATATAGTGCAAAACATTTTATATACTCCTTTTATTTTTACTTAACATTTTAACATAAGTATTTTTCTATGTTTTATATAAACACTTATGACCTGTAGCACTTCAAGTCTGCAGACATTTACTGAGTCTTACAAAGCACAAAGTTCTTAGTATTACCCTTTTAAGATCTGATGTTATGAACTTTCCCAGTAATGGTAGAAATCTGACAAGATTTGCATGCAATAGATCATTGTCATATGGCCTTACATACCATCAACATGCTGATAACTTCCAAAGTATATCTCTCTCTTATGAACTCCATACTTGTATACTCTACTGCCCACAGTCGATTCTAATGTTTAATGGGCATATAAAACCTACAATGGCCAAAATTAACTTTTGTTTTCAGCTCCTCCACCTCTACCAAACCTGATCCATCAGGGATCCTCCTATCTCCATTAATAAGAAGTTTTTTATACTTCCAGCTGCTCAAGTCAAAACTAGAAGTCATTCTTCATTTCTCTCTCAACACAAGACCCCTTTGTTAGCAAACTCTATCATCTCTACTTTCAAAATCTCTCCTCCTCCCACAATCTCTAGTGATACCACTAAGGTTAAGTCAGCAATCCCTCTGTCTGAATTATTGCAATAGACTTCTATCTGGTCTCTCTGTTTCTGCCCTTGCTCCCTTTTGAACTGTGTTCAGCTAGAGAAATCCTGTTAAAACTTGTCTGAATACTATTCTTCTTTGCTCAAAGCTTTGCAGTATTGAGACAGCCCAAGATGGTGGCTTAGTCACAAACACCATGCTGCCCCCCATACCAAAGAACCAAGAAACCAAGTGAAATATATACTGATGACAATATGGAAACTGAAAACAGTCAACAGAAAGAATGAAGAATTAGATTGAACACCAAAGAGAAGAAAAAACTGAATGAAAACTGCAAACCAGGAAACTTACAGACCGCAGGGCCTCACAGTGTGACCATTTTGCAACAAGTGAGCAGTGTTTCCAGGTGAGGAGCACAAGAAAGCAACTTCACGGAATCCCAAGAAAGACACAGAGATACTATGTAGACAAACCTGCAGTGAAGCAATGTGAGCAGAACATAAACCAAACCTAAGGAGGGAAAGTATAGGAAAGTGAGGAATACACCAGGAATACAGGCAACCATAGATCAAAGAGGAAGCTAGAAAATAGAGACAGAACTCTCACCAGCAGTGGTCCTTGATCATTTGGGTAGGTGGAAATTGAGGAGTGGAGGATCCTTGGAATAATAGCTAGAGATCCCCTACCCAACCGGACTCTGAACAGATCACCCCCTTCTCACATTTGGTTGGGGCCAGGTCCTAATCTCCCCCTACACCCTGCAGGAAATGTTCTAGTGCTCAAACCGGAGACTAGGGAAATGTGCTGCCCCCTCCTCTCTATCTCCCTTCCTATGACCCCATCCCCTCAACCCAGTGATCTGCAGTTCACACTCTTGTTCCATCAGACTGCCAAGTGGAGCCTTGTGCCCACCTCACCCACCTTCACACCATCCCACCTACCTAGTAATCATGCTATGTAGTTTCATGCTACCAGACCTGCAACCAGAGACTTGTGCCCACCTTGCTCATCCTCATGCTGCCCACCCATTCAGAGATCCATGACCCATCAATATGCCTGCAAGAGACACACCTTAGACACAAAGATATAAATTTTTAAATAATTATAATGAATATTATTCAAAATAAATAAAAATAGAAAGATAGGAAAAAATATTTCAAGTGAACAGTAACCAAAAGAGAGCAGGCATGACAAAAATAATATCTGATAAAATAGACTTAAAGTCAAAATCCATTACAAGAGACAAAGGCCATTATATAATGATTAAAGGGTCAATCCATGATGAAAACATAACCATAATAAATATTTACACACCCAATGACAGATCTCCAAAATACATAAACTCTAATGCAATTGAAAAGAGAAATAGACAGTTCTGTATATAATAGTAGTAGACTATAACATACCACTCTTGATGATGGACAAAACAACTAGAAAGAAACTCAGCAAAGATACAGAAGATCTAAATGACACAATCAACCAATTTAACCTCATAAATGTATGTAGAACACACCACGCAACAGCAGCACAGTGTGCATTCTTCTCCAATGCACATGAATCATTCCAGAATAGACCATATTTTAGCTCACAAAATACTCAAAAACATTTAAATAATACAAAGTGTCCTCTCTGATCATAATGTTATAAAATTATAAGTACATAATAGAAAGAACAAGGAAAAAATACATGGAAACTGAATAACACCTTACTTAAAACTATTGGGGAATAGAAAAATTTAAAATGAAATTTAAAAGTTCTTAGAATCAAATGAGAATGAAGATATAACATACCAAAACCTTTGGAACACAGTAAAAGTAGTGCTCTTAAGAGAATTTATAGCAAATGCACAAATCAAAAAAAAAAAAAAAAAAGAAGAAGAAGAGAGTGCCACAATCAATAGCTTAACCTGACAACTCAAACAAATAGAAAAGCAGTAGCAAACGAAGACCACAGTTACCAGAAGAAAGGAAATAATAAAGATCAGAGAGGAAATACATGAAATAGAAAACTGAAAAACAACAGGAAGAACCAACAGGACTAGAAGTTAGTTCCTTGAGAAAAATCATGGGCCAAATTGACAAAAGGAAAATTGAGAAGATGCAAATAACCAAAATACGAATTGAGATGGCTGACATTACAACAGAATCAACTGAAAGAAAAAGAATCATAGGCGAAAATTAAGAAGTGTATTCCAACAAATTGGAAAACCTAGAAAAAAATGGACAAATTTCTAGAAACACATTCCCTACCTAAACTAATACAAATAGAGTTAAAAATTTGAATTGATCTGTAACAACAAAAGAAATAGAATATATCATTAAAAAATAATAATAATAACACTTCCAACAAAAGAAAATTCTGGCCCAGACAGCTTCACTGGAGAAACTAGCAAACATTAGCTGACACTAATTCTACTCAAACTATTCAACAACATAGAAAAGGAAAGAATACTCCCTAGTACATTCCATGAAGCCAGAATAACCCTGATACAAAAGCCAGGCAAAGATACCACTGAACAAGAATATTGTAGACCAATATCCCTCATGAATACAGATGCAGAAATTCTCAACAAATTCCTGTTGTTGTTATGTTGTTATGTGCCATCGAGTCAGCCCCGATTCATAGCGAGCCCTCCTTGGGTTTCCGAGGCAGTATCACTACAGAAATAGATTGCTCCATCTTCCTTCCCAGGATTGGCTGGTGAGTTTGAACAGCCAGCCTTCTGGTTAGCAGTCAAGTGCCTTAGGCACTACATCACCAGAGCTCAACAAATTTCTAGCCAACAGAATTCAACAACATATCTTATGCATCATGATCAACTGAGATTTATACTAAGTATGCAACGATGATTTAACATTAGAAAATCAATCAATATAAATTGCCACATTAAAAAAAACAAAGAAAAAGAATCACATGATCATCTCAATCAACACAGAAAAGGCATTTGATAAAATCCAATACTCTTTCCTGATAAAAACTCTGAGCAAAATAGGAATAGAAGATATTGTTTCTCAACATAATTAAGGGCATATATGCAAAATGAGCAGTCAACTTCATTCTCAATGGAGAAGGATTGGGAGCATTCCCCTTGAGCATGGAAACAAGACAAGGATGCCATTTATCACTATTCTCATTCAATACTGTACTGAAAGTCCTAGGTAGAACAATAAGGCAAGAAAGGGAAATAAAGGCTATCCAAATTGGAAAGGAAGAAGCTAAAGTATCCTTATTCACAGATGACACGATCTTATATGTAGAAAATCCCAGAGACTCCACAAGAAAGTTACTGAAACTAATAAAATTATTCAGCAAAGTGGCAGAGTACAAGATCAACACACAAAAGTCAGTTGGAGCTCTAGTAGCATAGTGCCTAAGGCATTTGACTGCTAACCAGAAGGCTGGCAGTTCAAACCCACCAGCCCCTCCTCAGAAGGAAGGTTGGGCAATCTACTTCCGTAGTTATACTGCCTCAGAAACCCATGGAGGGGTCGCTATGAGTCGAGTCCAACTCCATGGCACATAACAACAACAACAACACACTAACATGGTGGACTCTGAAAAGGAAATCAAGAAAACAATGTCATTTACAACAGTACCCCAAAATACTTAGAAATAAACCTAACCAGGGACATAAAAGATTTACACAGGAAGACTATAAAATGTGACTGCAATAAACTAAAAGTGCTATACATAAGTGGAAAAACATGCCATACTCATGGATTAGATTTAATGTGAAAATGGCAATACTACCAAAAGCAATCTATAGATATAATGCCATCCAAATCCAAATCCCAACAACTCTTTTTAATGAAATGGAAAAACTAATCTCCAAGTTTATATGGAAAGGAAGGAGACCTGGAATATCTAAGACAATTTTGAAGAACAAAATAGTAGGCCTAACACTTCCTGATCTCAAAACTTAATATACAACACACCAATCAGAAGAGTCTGGTACTGGTTCAATGACACACACGTAAACCAAAGGAACAGAGTTTCTCAGAAGTAAATCCATCCATCTACTGGCAGCTGATGTTCAACAAAGGGTCAAAGTCCATTCAATGATGAAGAAACAATCTTTTTAACAAATGGTGCTGGCAAAACTGGATATCCACATGCAGAAAAATGGAACAGGATCCATATCTCACACTATGCTTAATTCAAAATGGATCAAAAACCTAAATGTGAAAGCTAAAACTATACAGTTCCTATTAATTTTGGAATTAATGTTGTTGTTATGTGCCCTTGAGTAGGACTCCACACATAGCGACCCCTCCTTGGGTTTCCGAGGCAGTATCACTATGGAAGTAGATTGCCCCATCTTCCTTCCAAGGAGTGGCTGGTGTATTTGAACCACCAGCCTTCTGGTTAGCAGTCAAGTACCTTAGGCACTATGCTACCAGAGCTCCTTTGGAATTAATAGCCTATCAAACAAAGCTAAAAATGTACAAATGACAAAAGATAAATTAAGTAACTATGAATTCCAGTAATTTAAATACTCATGCTCATTAAAAGACTTTACCAAAATAGTAAAAAGAGAACCTACTGACTGGTAAAAAGGAAGGATCTAATCTCTAAAATATATAGAAAACTTTAACTCAACAACAAAAACATAAACATTGCAATCAATAGATGTCCCAAGAACGTGAACATACACTTCACCAAAAAGGACATTCAGGCAGTGGACAAAAACAAGAGAAGATGAAAAGATGCTCATGATCAATAGCCATTAGAGAGATACAAATCAAAACTACAATTAGATACCACCCCAGTGAAAATGGCAATGATAAAAACAGAAAACAACAAATGCTGGCAAGGTTGTGTGGGGATTAGAACTCTATGTATTGTTGGTAGAACTGTAAAGTGGTAAAAATCACTATGGAAAGCAGTATAGGTATACATCATTTTATTGAGCTTCACTTTATTGCACTTCGCAGATAGTGCACAAATTGAAGGTTTATGGCAACCCTGAATCAAGCAAATCTATTGGTACATTTTTCCAATAACATGTGCTCACTTTGTGTCTCTCATATTTTTGGTAATAGTCATACTATTTCAAACTTTTTAGTAATGCTATCACACACTTAATATATAGTAGAATATATTATAATATAGTAGAAACATAATTTTTACATGCACTGAAAAAACAAAAACTTCATGTGACTTGCTTTATTGCTATTTTAGCCTTATTGTGGTCTGAAATATCTCCAAGGCAAGCCTGTATGGTGCATCCTTAAGCTAGAAATAGAAATACCTTATGATCCAGAAATCTCACTCCTGTGAAAACAATGACACAAATAGACACACGCACACCTAGGTTCATTGCAGCCTTATTCACAATAGCAAAAAAAAAAAAAAGGAAACAATCTAAGTGCTCATCAAGGGATGCATGGAGGAACAAATTGTAGGATTTACATATAATAGAATATTATGCAACTGTAAAGAACTAAGTCCACTAAACATGCTATAACATAGATGAATCTTGAAGACTTTATGTTGAGTGAAATAAGTCAATCACAAAAACAAATATTGTATGGTTCTACTATTATAAAAAGTCAAGAATAGATATACCCAGAGAAAGCAAAGTTCCTTTATGGTTACCAGGGATGGGAGGAAGAAGGAAGGAGTATCATTTTCCAAATAGTAGGTATTTATTACTTATGGTGATGGGAAAGGCAATCCCAAATATGGGTGAAGTCAACACAACTTGACCAAGGTAAATAAAGACACTAAGAAATGCACAAGAAAAAGTGACAATATCAGTAAATGCTATAACATGTATAGTTATGCAACAACAGCGAAAATAACCAAAAAATACATGTGTCATTACATAGGCAGATATGGATGCATATAACAACAACAACATATGTGTATAGGAAGGACCATATGAGTTAAGGCATGTGCATGTATAGGTGAACAGGTTTCTCTCACTATCCAAAAATAGAATGTTCCTGTGAAATCTTTCATAAGCTAAAATGGCATAACATGAAGAAACAATTACCATTAATTTATATGGGAAAATTTTTTGACCCAAACTATAACTTAACAAATCATACCAAATAACACATAAAGCCTAAAATAACACTAACATATAGTGTTCATTAGGAGCTCTGGTGGCATAGTGCCTAAGGCATTTGACTGCTAACCAGAAGGCTGGTGGTTCAAAGCCACTGGCCACTCCTCGGAAGGAAGATTGGGCTATCTACTTCCCTAGTGATACTCCCTCAGAAACCCAGGAGGGGTCTCTATGAGTTGGATCTGACTCGACAGCAGTGAGTTTTATTTTGTTATTATCATTTTTTAACAGTGTTCATTATGGAAGTCCAGAACACTAAATTGTGTTCATGAGGAACCTGTGCATAGACCAAGAGGCAGTTGTTCAAACAGAACAAGGGAATACTGTGTAGATTAAATCAGGAAGTATGTGTGTCACTATTATATTGTTTTACCATACATATGCAATCTATATGCTGAACAAATAACCTGAGAAGCTGGATTATACAAAGAAGAACATAGCTTCAGGTTTGGAGGAAGATTCAGTAACAACCTGCGATATGCAGAGATGACATAACATTGCTTGCTGAGAGTGAAGAGGACTTGAAGCCCTTACTGATGAAGATCAAAGACTACAACCTTCAGTACGGATTACAAATAAACGTGAAAAAAAGAAAAATCCTCAGAACTGGATCAATAAACAACATCATGATAAATGGAGAAACAATTGAAGTTGTCAAGGATTTCATTTTACTTGGATTCACAATCAACATCCGTGAAAACAGCAGTCAAGAAATCAGATATATTGCACAGGACAAATCCGCTGCAAAAGGCCTCTTTAAAATGTTAAAGAGTAAAGATGTCTTTTTGAAGATTAAGGTTCACCTAATCCAAGCCATGGTATTTTCAATCACCTCATATACATCTGAAAGCTGGACAGTGAATAAGGAAGACCAAAGAAGAATTGATGCCTTTGAACTGTGGTTGGTGAAGATACTGAAAATACCGTGGACTGCCAGAAGAATGGCCAAATCTGTCCTGGAGGAAGTGCAGCCGGAATGCTCCTTAGAAGTAAGAATGGCCAGATTTTGTCTTACCTACTTTGGTCATGTTGTCAGAACAGACCAGTCCCTGGAGAAGGATATCTTGTTTAGTAAAGTGGAGGGTCAGCAAAAAAGGGAAAGAGCCTCAATTAGATGGACTGAGGATAGCACACACCGGGCAGTGTTTCCTTTGTTGTACGTTAGGTCACTAGGAGTCGGAGCTGACTCAACAGCACCGAACAATAACAGCAACAACTATCCCAACGTTCAGAATTTATAAGCTTTTTCATTTTAGTCAAAATAACTAAAAGCAAATAAAATATTATCATTTATTTCTATTAAATACCTCTTAAAAATAAATAGAATTTATTCAAAGTCCAGTAATAGAACAAACTAATTTCCAAAGTACCAAAGGAAAAAAAAAAAAAGTTTAACTGAATCAACACAAAAGAATTGAGCTGAGAGTAATTTACCAAAAACAGTTGTTAAAATAAAGCTACTTAAGAATTATTTTAATCTCCAATAGTGGGAAAAAAAAAAATCCTTAAAGATTTAGTCCTGTATATATCAGCCAAACAGCTTCTCCAGGTCATACCTTAAACTTTAAGAAATAAAGATAAATGTAAGCAAAAATTAAGGCATCATTTTTATTTACTAGAAATGCTTCATTCCAGGGACAATTTCTCACTTTTTCTGAAGGCAGTGGCACAGATTATGGCAATCATTGCTGCATACCAGGCCATGTGTTGCACAGAGTAATATGGCATGTGGTGGGCTAACTTTGTCACAATGCAATTTTAGTTTTATGAAGATATACACAGCATATGAAAACTATCAAGTAACTGAATTTTACCCTGACAAATTATCTATATATGTCACCTCGAAACTCATCCCCTTAAAAATAGACTGTATATATTTTACCAAAAAAAGTACAACTTATGGCTTTTAAAATGTCATTTCTTACTTATCATGCAAGACCATATTCATGTTTTCTTGTGCAGTTTTTTAATTGCTAATTGCTGAAGAAAAAAAAATCCAATTGTAATCCGATTGTAATTTTCTAACGATGGGAATAGTATGATATGAAAATGCTCTGCCAAAAATTGATAAAATTGAAATGAAATACTGCACTGAAAATAAAAACTACCAAATACAATGCTTTCTTTCCTTAATTATTTTCTTGAGTATATCATATACAGTTCAAATCACTGCTTAATCATCTACCAAGGCATTAGCAACATCTGTGAATCCTCTTCAAGATGTGAATTGCCTCTGTTAAATTTTAAAAAAAGAGAGATGGAACATTTGTTCCACTCCAATTTAATTCAAATTCAGTATTCATTTTAAAATTAATCATCACAGAACTAACCTTAGCTAATCACACCATCACACCCCCAGAATTTGACTGTTCTCTAATATTCACCCTTGTCAAACTTTTTAGAATTTCCTTTCCTGGAATTACCAAATATTAATTTATAATTTGAGGTAGGCTTTAGTTAAATTACCTCTGTACAGACATCAAAATCATTTTACTTCTCTTAATTTATTTCATAAGGATGTATTGAGTCCCTTACATGTCCTAGTCATAATTCTATTCCTAGAAATTCAATGACCAACCAAATACATGTGCATCAGGGAAGACAAGATTAAACAAATAAGAAAAGACTTCTAGTTAGCCATGACAGATTGAACACACAGTATAGCTCTGCTTCTTCCCGAAAAGCTACTAAAATGGCAGTAAAAATGCATAAACTCACAAAGACAAAGAGGATAAGAGAGACTATATAACACATAATAAAAGGCAGTAAAAACTAGAAAAATGTGAAGTATATGAATAAGTGATAACTGGCCCAGGTTTCAGATTTCTCCTTTCTGCTGAGTATCTGGTTAGGGAAGAGGGGGATGCTGGAGGAGTAGAAGACAGTCATTAAAAAATAAACTGGTATTTCAGAGCTCCACAGAAAGCCTGCTGGAGACACAACCTTCTCTGACACTAAGTGTATGAGGACAGACTGAAGACAATTAGATTGATTAGAAGTCTATATAAAGAATAATTAGCCCCCCCTTTCTCTTCCCCAAAAGGAGCTCTGGTGGCACAGTGGGTAAGGCATTTGGCTGCTAACCAGAAGTTGGCAGTTCAAATCCACCAGCTGCTCCATGGGAGAAAAATGAGGCAATCAATTTCTGTAAAGATTTACAGCCTTAGAAACCCAATGGGGGTCACTATGAATCGGAATTGACTCCATGGTGGGTTTCTCTTCCCCGAGGAGCTCTCGTGGCAGAGCAGTTGGCTGCTAATCAAAAGGTCAGCAATTTAAAAGCTATTGTCCTACCAGCTGTTCCATGAGAGAAAGATGAGGCAGTCTGCTTCCGTAAAGATTTACAGCCTTGGAAACCCTATGAGGCAGTTCCATTCTGTCCTTTAAGATTGCTATGAGTCAAAATCAACTCATTGGCAGTGGATTTGGTTTTTGCTCTTTTCTTTTCCACAGGCATCATGCCTATATGAAGATAGGTGAGTTTACTATCTGGAGATGTTGGAACAGAGAGGCTCTTGATTGAGAGACAGCAGTCATACCTACAGGGCAGAGTAATCTGTTAGGAACAGAGGAGTAAATGATACTCTGTATACTCAGTTGCAGATACTCAGCATCTTTCCCTTCAGCCCTCAGAACACTTGTAGCCCAGCTTATAAATCCCTCCCACTATCCCAAGTCAGAGGATTGGGAGATTGCTCCTTGAAGAATCTAACAACTCACTGCCATTGAGTCAGATCCGACTCATAGCGACCCCTCCGTGGGTTTCCGAGGCACTATCACTAAGGAAGGAAGTAGATCGCCCAACCTTCCTTCCAGGGAGTGGCTGATGGGTTTCAACTGCTGGCCTTCTGGTTAGCAGTTAAACGCCTTAGGCACTATGCCACCAGAGCTCCTAAGAATCTGACAAGCCCGTGAGAAAATATCCATCAATGTTGACTGTTGGGTTTGACAAAAGTCCTGTCACGTCCAATCACTAACAGTGAGCCACCAGTTGGCAAAATCTGTAAGTGTACACAGAGATTTCGATTCACTTTTTTAGCTCTGGTAGCATAGTGGCTAAGGCACTTGACTGCTAACCAGAAGGCTGGCGGTTCAAACCCACCAGCCACTCCTCGGAAGGAAGATGGGGGGGGCAATCTACTTCCATAGTGATACTGCCTTGGAAACCCAAGGAGGGGTCGCTATGAGTCGGGTCTGACTGTATGGCACATAACAACAACAACAGCAGCAACATGTTTAAATATGAATGGACAGCCAAAGATCAAGAGACAAAAGCAAAGGGAATCTAACTTATAAAACGAGACCAAAATAAAGAGAATCAAATGAAAGAAAACAAGAAAAATGAAGACTACATAGGGAACAGAAGAAAATTTCAAGCAGCTAAAATAAGTATCTTCAGAGAGATAAGAGATGTGATATTCATAAAACAAGAACAGATGCTACTGTGAAAAAAAAAGAGTGGTATTCACAGAAAACTAAAGAGTCTTGACAATTACAAATAGGATAACAGAATTTATCAAACTTAGAACAGAAAGGATATTGCTTATAAAGGTACCCTGAGATAATCTTTAAACCTTAAACCAAAAATATCCCCCGAAGTCATCTTAAAACCAAACAATAGTCTAGCTTTGTTGTTGTTGTTGTTGTTGTTAGGTGCTGTGGAATCAGGTCTAACTCATAGCAACCATATGTACAACAGGACAAACTGCTGCCCGGCCATGCACCTGCCTCACAATACTTGTTATACTTGCATTGTTACAGCCACTGGGCCAACCCATCTCAAGGGTCTTCCCCTTTTTCACTGACTCTCCACTTTGCCAAGCATGATATCCTTCTCCAGTGAATGGTCCCTTCTAACAACACGACCAAAGTAGGTGCTTTGCAGAAAAAATATCTGCCTTGAACATTATGCTATTTTAAGAACTATCTATATGGGTGACAGCAACTATCTATAAAGTGACAACAACTCAAAAGATTAGATAGGAAACTTCAGGGGCAGTGAGTTTATGTTACTGTGGGACGAACAATTCTGAAAAAAAATGGGTGAGGCTGGTTGCACAACCAAAGAATGTACTCAATGTCACTGAACTGTAAAAATAGTTAAAATGGTGTGCATTTTGTCAACAAAAACAACAAAACAAATTTTAAAAATCATCAGAACATAACAGCGAGAGAAAAAAGTCACAAAGGCAGATTTGTCCAATGCAATATACCATTAGATTTCTTGATGACTGCTTCCATAGGCATTGATCATGGATCCAAATAAAGTGACATCCTTGTCAACATCAATACTTTCTCCATTTATCATAATGTTGCTTACTGGTCTAGTTGTGGGGACTTTTGTCTTCTTTATGTTGAAGGGTAATCCATACTGAGTCTGTGGTCTTTGTTTTCTCCATTTATTATGATGTTGCTTATTGATTTGGTTGTGAGGATTTTTGTCTTCTTTATGTTGAAGTGTAATCTATACTGAGTCTGTGTCCTTTGATCTTCAACAGCAAGTGCTTTAAATCCTCTTCATTTTGAGCAAGGAAATTGTCATCTGCTTATCATAGTTGGTTAATGAGTCTTCCTCCAATCCTGATGCTGTGTTCTTATGCATAAAGTCCAGCTTCTCAGATTATTTGCTCAGCATGCAGACTGAATAAGTACGGTAAAAGGATGCAACCCTAACACATACTGATTTTAAACCGCTCAGTATCCCCTTGTTCTGTTTGAACAATTGCCTCCTGGTCTATCTATGTACAGGTTCCATACGAACACAATTAAATGATCTAGAATTCCCATTCTTTGCAAAGTTATCCATAATTTGTTATTATCCACAAAGTCAAATGCCTTTGCATAGTCAATGAAACAGTAACCATCTTTCTAGTATTCTTTGCTTTCCGCCAAGATCCACCTGGCATCAGACATGATATCCCTAGTTACACATCCCCTTCCAAAGCCAGCCTGGATTTCTGGCAGCAACCGTTTTTTAATTATCTTCAGCAAAATTTCACTTGTGTGTGATATTAATGATATTATTTAACAGTTTCTGCAGTGGATCACCTTTCTTTGCAATGTTGTTGTTGTTGTTATGTGCTGTCGAGTCAGACCTGACTATTCATAGTGACCCCCTCCTTGGGTTTCCGAGGCAGTATCACTACGGAAGTAGATTGCCCCATCTTCCTTCAGAGGAGTGGCTGGTGGGTTTGAACCTGCCAGCCTTCTGGTTAGCAGTCAAGTGCCTTAACCACTATGCTACCAGAGCTCCCTTCTTTGCAACAGGTACATATATGTACTTTTCTAAGTATCACAGTGCTATTTGCTCTTTTAACCATGATAAACATTACTTACATAAAAATTAAAAAACATTACTTGAATTCAAGCTAATTTAAAAATTGAAAAAAAATGCTGATATAATTATAGTAAATATGAAGGGGAAGTATTGGGAGATTACCAAACATGCTTTAACTTGACAGAAGAAGTATACTATTTTCTTAGTAGTAGGTGTGTTCTCTGTAATATGAATAATTGTGAGGAGTAGATCACTCAGAAGTAATCGTGGGAACAACATTTGTAAATGAGTGTTTGGAGATAAAATTGAGTAAAGAGAGGAGTCAAACAGAGAAAGAGTTGCTACAAAGACCTCATAGGGAGCCCTGGAGTTCATTCAGCCCTCAAAGTTGCCCCAAATCAAACAAGGGGCCTGGGTCTTCAACTCCACTGTGCAGTCATAAATGAGAGCTGACCCCAGAGAGGAGGTGTAGCTTTAGAAATAACCTTAAGTGAAACAGCTTCTTTGAAGGAGGGAAATTCCTAGAAAGGAACTCAGCTCTGATCCATCAGATTACATTCCCAGCTGTTGGAAAAACGAGGGTCTCAGTCCTGATGGGAGATCTGTGTGGCATACCAGTCCATCCACTAAACCTTGCAAAATTTTAACTGTCTATTTGGCAAAATTAAAAGGCTTTTTCCTAATTTAAAAAAAAAAAAAAAGGTAATTGATAACTTTCAAAGATGAACTAAAATTATTTTCTCCATAGTATTAAAGCATGTTAAGAAATGGTACTTTTTAAGCTAATCATAAAATTCAATAAGGTTTCCTTAGAAAATGCATTCATAGTCCCAGCTTTGAATGCTATGGACATGTCTTTTGCACAGTAACCATTTGCAGCAAGAGTAGAGGACTTCACGTCACCTAATGGACATCGTACTGGAAATGAAGAATGTGGGAAAGGATTGACACAGTGGCTTCAGCAATGGGCTCAAGCAGAGCAACAATTGTGAGGATGGCACAGGACCAGGTGATTTCATTCTATAATACATATGGTCACTGTGAGTCAGAACTAACTCAATGGCATCTAACAACAGCAACAGCAAGGAATTTAAGGAGGAGAGAAAAGAGAGCCACTGAACATCAGCACTGCAAAATTAGTCTCCTTTCATTCTTTCAACTTTTCTTCCTTATCCAAGAAGCCACTATAAGTCCTACAACTAACTACTATCACTGGATAAGCTAGGAAATGGGGCAAAAACATAATGTCATCAAGGTAGCTTGCATTGTGTGATCTGAAGCATTTAAGCAGAACAAAAAATTAGAAGTTCTTTATTCAGCCCAAACAGAAATGCTTGACTCTACTCAGCTGAACCTATTGTTTGCAAGAGAGATATTTGTTTCAATTCAGCATGTATTTACTAGGTGCCTAATATGTCCCTCCATCTATTGTGATGCTGTTTATTGGTCCAGTTGTGAGGATTTTCATTTTCTTTGTGTTGAGGTGTAATTCATCTCGCAGACTGTAGTCTTTAATCTCCATCAGTAAGCACGCCAAGTCTTCTTTACTTTCAGCAAGCAAGGTTGGGTCTTTTGCTCATTGCAAGTTGTTAATGAGTCTTCCTCCAATCCTGAGGCCACTTTCTTCTTCATATAGTTCAGTGACACCTACAGAAACAACAGTGTGTGTGTGGTATGATGCTGTGGTACAGCACAGGGCTACTAATGCAAAGAAGACATGGGGGTGGCATCTTCTGACCTCCAACCCCACAAGGGGGAAACAGGGTTACCATCAACAGCTGAAGGCTTATGCCTATGAGGCCAGACACCCACCACCCTCCAGCCTTTTTACCAACTCTGACATCAACTGCCCTTCCCACAGCCCTTGCTATTTCTCTGCTGGGTTTGATAATTCATTGCAATGGACACAAAGAATTCACAGACAGTATTCATGATTATGGGATTTATTAGGGAAATAACAGGCTACAATTCAAGCTCAGGAACGTGCTCAGGATACAATTCTTCAATCAAGACAGTCACCCCTCTGCTATGCTCCCAGGAACACCTCTCTAGCCCTTGGACTTTCAGCCTGGCAAAGTGTTACCAAGCTCTTTTAGCTCTGCCAATAGGTATACCTACATGCACCCCACTCCACTAGCAAGCCTCCTACCCAGAGGCACTCAGCTTTCTTGCTCCATGGGCCAAAAAGGCCACCATTCTGTCTTGTTCCTCTTGGTTCCACTGCCGCCATCTCTCAGCTAGGTGTCTCTGCCTAGAAGGTCCAGTGCAGGGATCTCGGGTCCAAGGACATGCTACACTCCACCTCCGGCTCTTTTCTCTTGATGGCAGTGAGATTCCCCCACACACACCCCCTGCCTCTAGGAAGGCTTATTTTAAGCCTGGCGGAGTGACAAAACTAACCAGTCCCAACATTAGAGTTCCATACACCTCATTTTCTTGATACCACCCAGTAATCTGATGGGAGTCACAAAGACCATGGCTACAAAAGCTATACTAAGTAATTCACTGTGCCACAACTAACCAAAAGATTAGTGGTTCAAACCCGCCTAGAGGTACCTCAGAAGGAAGGCGTAGCAATCTGCTTCTGAAAAGTCACAGCCTTAAAAAAATCCATGGAGTACAGATCCACTCTGCATACTTGCAGTCACCCTGAGTCAGAATAAGCTAGACTACAACCAACAACAATTGTCTAGACACCAGGAAGGGCAGAAGGATAAATCTGCAAGGTTCAGATATTCAAGCAGGTAATTTAAAAACTAGGACCTACCTGTTGTGGGGAAACTAAACTTATTCTAATCCTAGTATGGACTAGATATAACGTCACGGAAAAGTTGAAGAAGTTCTAATAAAGATCTATGAAAAAGTTCTAATAAAGAACTATGAAAAGCAAAACATAAAAAATAGCTTAACTGAGAATTACGAAAAAACAGAACATCAGAGTAAGTTCAATGTAACTGATGCAAATTGAATATCTGCTGTTTATTAAAAGTAGGATGATGCATAACTGTAGCTTCAATTCCATATAAAGAGCTGAAAGCCCAGGCCAGCTTTGTAGCCACTTGCTGGCTATCTGGCTGCATTCAGGGTATTTGCTTTGCTCAACAATAAAATCAGCTAATTCTTTATTTATGAATTGGCATGTTCCTTTGGGTCCTGATTCCGTTTTTTTTTTTTTTTTTTTCCTCCCAATGCTGAACAATAAGAAAATATATATTTGCAAACATAGTTCAAACTAGCAAGAACTTTTCATGAATAATTAACTAGGAAACATATTCTTCAACCTTTAGAACTCCTCCAAGAATTACGATTTCATGCTGGATTCAATTTTTAGCAAAATGTTATTTATAAAATTTTTTAATGAAAAGCAAAACATGTTTTTGAATTATCTTGGAATCACAGGGCACTTAAATATATTTTCCAATAAACTATATCATCCTGTTTCATAAATGTCATTTCAACTGGGTAGATATTAAAGGTAAATATGCTTTTCAGCATGTGTTTTATGTTGAATAGTCCAAATATTCAACATGCCTTCAGAGCAGCTCCAGAGTTAGCAGTACATTATGTAAAAGTCAACTTTCCTTCTTCCAAAGTCAAAATTTTGCCTGTTTATATAATCTTATTCAAATATTCTGTCCTTGTCACATTTTCTCTCATTCCTAGACATTTTTGTGATGGGCTTATCATTGTTATGTTATTTTGGCCACAAACCATGAGGAATTCATTTTTCAATTGACTTATGCTACTTATAAAGTGCCACATCAACTATTAGCAAAGTTTAGTTTTTGAATTCTGACAGCTCTAGTAAACAAACACTCACTGCAGCTGAGGAATTTCTGAGTTCTGATTGAAAGACTTCTCCTTTGATCTAAATGTTCAAATGCAATCAACAATGCCTTTAAACATGCTGGAATTATAAGAAATTGCTCTTAAAATGAAGTCAAGTTACATGTGTCTCATTTTTTTTTATAATTCAGTATGTAAATAGGACATAATTCTTTCCATTTGGTGTATGTTTCCGGTCATGTACTGTTCAAATGTGCAAATACCCGGCTCCAAAACACACCGTCTTCCTCAAAGAGAAAAAAAAAAAAAGTCCTGAAAAAAACACATGTGTAATTTTGTGAAATCATTTATAAAATCATATTTATGTGGGAAAATGCATACCCACACTGACACCAATTTAGTGCTGTACTCTCAGTTACATCAAGATGAGGCTTTTGCTTTGTTGTCTAGTAAGAGGCAGGTGGTCTAGTAAAACCCTTGAACAACTGGCAGCTTAGTTTACATTCTACAGAGCAGCTGCCTCTGCCTATTTTAGCTGGCATTGCATCATAATCTAAGTAACATAGTGGTCACTTGTTAATTTTAACACACTAAGAGAAGAATAGTCTTATTTCTGCACTACTCTGCAGTACTTAGGCAGATTACCTATTTTGTCCATGTTGAGTGCTATTTAGATGTCCACTCTGTTCAAATATTTATCTTTAATAAGGAGCCCTGGTAGCACAGTGGTTAAACACTTGGTTGCTAACCAGTTTGAACCCATGAAAGACTCCATGGGAGAAAAGATTTGGCAATCTACTTCCATAAAGATCACAGCCTAGGAAATTCTATGGAGTGGTTCTACTCTGTCCTATAGGGTCACTACAAGTTGGAATTAATTTCACAGCAAACAACAACAATATTATTAAAAATGCTTTAACTTTTCTAAGTATCATTAATATGAAAATATTCTAACTTCACTAGGTATTGTTAAAGATGTATTAGAACTCTCTGACTTGGAAATTTGTACTCTAAAAAGATGACAATAAGTTCGCTGAAAATATATATACCAAACACTGTTCATTAAGAAGTATAGATTGTTTACTTAAGAGGTACATATCATACTAGGTGCTTCAAACACTAAACAGCCTTGTTTTGGTAGAGTGAATTAATCAATCCCTCCTTATCAAGACAGTGAAATTTTTAGCCTTCTGGGAAGGGTCTAGGTGTGTGAAGGGATCACACTAATATCGTCTTTCATTGATTTCTGATCATCCTCTACTGTATCTCATTCTTGTCTGCTTCAACGTGATCAGTTCTGCTATTAGGGCTTCTTATATTAAGTGAAGAAATTGTCTAACCTTGTCCCAAATCCACTTTCAGTATGGATTCTTTATCAATGTGGCTAAGAACAGAACTGTGATAGTTTTTCAGAAGTTGTTTTCATAAGCAACGTTACCCTTCACCCAGAAAATAAAAAGAACACTGCCCTCATTTATACCGTTTTCAGCTTTGGCCTGCTTGCATGATAACTGCAAAATGGCTACTGCATCTGCCAACTTCCTGGTGATGGCCCTCCATGTTTATAGTTTTGGACTGTTTTTCTCTAAGTTTTAGTGTAGCAGTGGGAGGAGTTTTATACTTCACTCTTGTTTGTGGCAAGATAATAACAGAACAGCCTCCAGGTCTGATATAACATAAAAAAAAAAATTTTAAAAAAATTCTCCCTCACTATATATAAACCTTTAACTTTGGGGTCCTCCTATTCAGATTCTTACACTTACACCATCATGCTATCATCCCAACCAGGTTCCTGGAGCTTTATTGTTTAATTATTTGGCCATCACTTTCCTAAGACAGAAGCAGAGTAGTCCCAGACCATGATGTCAGTTCAAGCAGTTAATTTTTCTTAGTCTATTGAGAACTAATAGATACTGCAATCATGTTGGCTGCAAACATAGAGAACTGTTAATTCGTTTGGCCAAAATTTACTGTTAGATCAGAACCTAGTTAGATTACCAGTGTTTGTTCCTTAAAGCAGAAAAGCACAAAACTGTAATTTATCTCATTGTCTCCTCTCTTCTCTTACATAAAAACCAACTGGCTGTCAATCAAGTCAAAGCTCAGAAACTTTCTAAGGAAAAATAAGCATTTGCAAACTGAAATGAAACACAAATCACTTCAATACCTTAGTTTTTGCTTCCAAAACTGTCAAACTAAACTAATCACAGTAGGAATTGATAGTATATTAGCTCTGGATTTCAAGTTATTATAATTTTTCAATGTCTGTCTCACATTTTTGGCTGTCTTTCAGACATAATTACCTTGGAAACCCCATCTTCAATGTTAGTTCTCTGTTTAGAGCCTCAGGGGAACAGCTATAAGAATGAATTAGTCTCATGAAAACAGACTACTTACGGGTGTTTTCTGTATAGTATTTGAGCGATAGAATAGACGCTCTATAACCTTGGCTTCACAGGAGTGCAAAAGTGGAGGATACACAATATTGGAGAAGGTAATGAATATAAACCAGCAAAGATGATTTTGCATTGTTCCACCCATCCCAACCCCAACTCAAATGTCTAAATGTCTCTGGGTGGTATTCTCAAATTAAAGGAAAAGTCATCTTACTGCCTTCTTCATTTGAAGAGTTGTAATCTTCATTTTTGACAATGCCTAAAGATGAAACAGTAATATTCTTTCCTAATTCATTTATAGGAGCTCTGCTACATAGTGCCTAAGGCATTTGACTGCTAACCAGAAGGTTGGTGGTTCAAACCCACCAACCTCTCCTCAGAAGGAAGATTGGACAATCTACTTCCGTAGAGATACTGTCTCAGAAACCTAAGGAGGGGTCGTATGAGTTGGGAATGATTCGATGGCAGTGAGTTTTTTTGTTTTGTTTTGTTTTTTCAATTCATTTATTCCTGGTTTTGCTTTGCACCTAGTACTTTAATAAGCAGTGATATCTGGAATATTTGATTAGTCATTTGGAGGGGTAGGGAAGAGTGGTTAAGATCAAAGGCTCAATCACAAATCTAGTACTTTCTAATTGAGTGATCTTGGGAAAGTTATTTAATCACTAACCCTTAGTCCCTCACCTGCAAAATGGAGGGGAAAAAAATGAGAGTAGCTAATTCATAGAATTGTTTATAGTTAAATGAGATAAAGCATATAGAGACTTAGTATAGTTTATTATTTTTATTTTATACAAATATAAATTAAGAAATGTGTACCTTCTAGGACAAATAGTGGGATTAATTGTTAAACTTTTTAAAAAATATTCTTAAATTGATGCATACTTCCATTATTTAAATGTACTAGAAAGTTTTTGCCTTGACTGTGTTCACATTCAATCACTCATCTGTGTAAACTGTAGAATTTTCTTTCTATATGTATAGATAGATAGATAGATAGATTGCAAAGTATTTAAAACAGATAGCCCATAGATATATAATGATACCCCACCCCCATCAAATTTCTTTGGCCACATTTTAAGAAAAATAGTAAATATCTCTGGTAGCGTAGTGCCTAAGGCACTTGACTGCTAACCAGAAGGCTGGTGGTTCATATCCACCAGCCACTCCTTGAAAGAAAGATGGAGCAATCTACTTCCGTAGTGATACTGTCTCAGAAACCCAAGGAGGGGTTGCAATGAGTCGGGTCTGACTCAAAGGCACATAAGAACAACAATGTGATCCTGAGCAAGTAGAATTATTTATGAATGCTGACAACTAAATGGTCCCTACCTCACCTGGCTTCTAATAAAAAAATTATCTATTAAATAGAAGAATGATTGAGGCCTGTAGCAAGATAGTTTTTAAGAGATGTAGGTTTATATCTCAATTAGCAACACTTTAGGCCAATTCATTACATATACTGAATAAGTATTATAAACTGATCAATATGTGCTTAGATCCATTTATGTTTATAGGAAATATTTATTGAACAACTGCTCCGGTAGTATACTAACCATCCACTGAGATTGAGTTGACTCCAACTCATAGCAACCCCCACTGGGTTTCCAAGGGTGTAAATTTTTATGGAAGTAGATTTCTTTATCTTCCTCCCATGGAGAAGCTGATGGGTTTGAACCACTGGCCTGGTTAGCAGCCAAATGTCTCCCCACTATACCATCAGAGCTCTGTGGTATTATGCTAGGCACTGGTATATAAAGCATTTGTTGGAGATTAAAGTCCAGTGGGTGAGACAGACAATAATAAATTAATTATATTATGTTATGTGGTTTTATATCAGGTTATGTTTTTATCATGTTATATTCTTTTCCATATTGAATGCATAATATAGTAATAGAGTATAGTATACTATCCAGTGAAGGAGACAGAATACGTATCTACAGAGAGAGAGAGAGAAATATGTACTATGAAGAAAATAACTAGGGCACAGTGTATTTAGATAAAGGGTAATTACTCACCATAAGCAGTCCAAGAATGTTTCTTTGGGGAATGAATATTTTAAGTTGATATTTGAAGGGTGGAGATGTCAGCCATGTTCCTAGGTAGAAGGAGGTTTTATACACAGTGGTTAAGGATATTAGTCAGAAGTTAGACCAGAAAAGGTTAAACAGTAATGCCTCTGAATTATTGTTTGCACAAAGTGGTGTTTAATGAGAAGTATTACAGTACTACACACTAGGGATGAATTTCATTGCAGTTTCTAGTCAGCAAGTGACTATGTCACCAAAGAGGACAATTATAAAGCATAACCTTCCTCATTCTTGCACAGAACACAAGGACAGAGAAGAGTGGAGAAGGCTGAAGATGAAGTTGATTTGGTTAGAGGAAGCTGTAGGGCAAGGAAAACCAGCATCTGCATTTTGCAGAACATTTCAAAGGCAAGCACAGCCTCAGTTCAAACAGTTAAAGGCTATACTTTATTTAAGTTTACAGACCTTGAGAATGGGTCCTAAAAATGAAACACCAATATTAGGGCAGTCTGTAAGAGTAAAAATAACATGGAGCACATAGAGAGAAGCTGTAATATAATAGAGCAGACAGGGGGCAAAGGTATGGAAACTTCTGAGTCATAACCAAACACCTTGAGAGAATGAATAACTTGGCATGGGGGCTCAGGAGCTGTCTTGGTTCTCTAGGGCTGCTATAGCAGAAGTACCACAGTGGCTGGCTTAACAAACAGGAATTTATTCTCTGCAGTTTAGGAGGCTAGAAGTCCAAATTCAGAGTGCCGGCTCTCAGGGCTGGGTGAAGGCCCCTCAACCTTGGGCTTCAGCTCTGCCTCTTGTTCCAGGCCCACTGGAACTGGAAGCATCTCCCAATTCCTAGCGGTACTACCTGCTGAGGCCAAAAAAGCCAAGGTCAGCAGGTAAAACGGAAGGCCACTTGCTCAAGACCAGGAACAATCTCAAGATTGGAAGACAGCACAGCAGCACCGGTTCAAGTCCAGGAACTGGACATGAAGACTCAGCCAAATGTGCCAAAAAGCTAAAGGTGTTTCCCAAAGCTTCTCCATATACACTGGAAGCCGGCCACATCCTGAAGGTAAGTCCCCCTCAACTACTTAGCTGCTCAGAGCAGATTCCACTATGGAGGTGATTACAGGAAATAACTACATCCAACTGCCAAGCCACTCAAAACCAGAAGCCAGCCAAGTGAATATACAACTGTAACTAGGTCAATTGGCATAACATAATCCACAAAGACAATGTTCTGTATCCTACTTTGATGAGGTTGTTGTTGCTATGTGCCGTCGAGTCAGACCCGACTCATAGCGACCCCTCCTTGGGTTTCCGAGGCAGTATCACTATGGAAGTAGATTGCCCCATCTTCCTTCCGAGGAGTGGCTGGTGGGTTTGAACCACCAGCCTTCTGGTTAGCAGTCAAGTGCCTTAGGCACTACGCTACCAGAGCTCCCTTGATGAGGAGTAAATGGTATCTTAAAAGCTGATGAGTGACCATCTAAGCTACAACTATTGGTCTCTCCCCATCTGGAGCAAAGAATAGTGAAGAAAATCAAAGACACAAGGAAACAATCCAAAAGACTAATGTACCACATTAACCTCAGCCTTCACGACCCTTACATAAGAACTAGTGGTGCCCAGCTATCACTGCTGACCACTCAAAAGGGATCACTGTAGGAGGTCCCAGATAGAGTAGGAGAAAAATGTGGAACAAAATTCAAAATCATGAGAAAAAAAAAACAACCAGGCTTACCAGTCTGACAGAGAGAGATTGTTGGAATCCCTGAGGCTATGGCCTTTGATACCTTTCAAGCCTGCAACTGAACTCATACTCCTGGCACCCTTTCAGCCAAATGATAGGCCTATAGGCTGAACCAGGGAAGTACACTCCTTAGAACAATTAACCATACAAGATCAAAGGGTGGCATTTGCCCAAGGATAAATCTAAGAAGGCAGGAAGGGATGGGAAAGAAGGATGAAGGGAAATGGTAAACACAGGGAGGAAGTGGGAAGAGTGCTGTTGCTTTGGGGGGATAGCAATGAATGTCACAAAAATAAAATGTGTCTGAATTGAGTGGAAACCCAATTTGTTCTGTAAACTTTCACCCAAATTATAATTAAAAGAAAAAAGAAGAAGAAGAAAGGAAGCTACTTTTGGGATATTTGGGAAGAATAAAAATTTTGACCTAACAAGAACAAAGAGTAGTCTCTTGTCTGCAATAATGTTCACCAGCTTGTGAGAAGAAACTAAAAGTTAGTTCCATTAATTCAACAAATATTTATTGAGCAGCTACTAGAACAAGGTGCCCTTCTAGCTGCTATGTTACAGCAGTGAACAGAGGAAACAAAGAGACAAAGACCCTGCCCTCCAGGAACTTACACTGGGGTCTAGGGAAAGTTAGGGTAGAAAAGATTGGTATTAAGAATTGCACATAATAAATAAGGAAATGATATAGTATGTTAGAAAGTGATAAGTCCTAATGATAAAAGAAAATGTAGGGTGGAAATGAGAAGATAAGGGGTTCAGGAAAGGAGAAGGGACTGTATAGCATAAAATAAATTGTTCAAGACTACACTCATTAAAAGATGAAAATTGAGCAAAAACTTGAAGGCGGTGGGGTAATTAGTCAAGCAGATATCTGGAGAAAGAGCAGTCTAGGTAAAGGGTATTCAGCCTAAACATTACTTTGGTCATGTTGCCTGAAGGAACCAGTCCCTGTAGAAGGATATCATGCTTGGTAAAGTCTTCCCCGTGGAACAGGGGAAGACACTCAATGAGATGGATTGGCACAGTGGCTGTGAGAATGGGCTCAAGCATAGCCAGGATGGCACAGGACTGGGCAGTGTTTTGTTCTGTTGTCCACACGGTTGCTATGAGTCAAAACCAACTCCATGGCACTTAACAACCACACCCCCACTTTATAGTTATCTGTACACAGAATGCAGATATTGACTTATATTTGTTTAGTCCAGTCCACCAGACACTAGTTTACCAATGTTCACTACGAAGGGAGAAAAAATAAGTTTAGAAGATGTGTTAGGCTGGGTTCTCTAGAGAAACAAAACCAGTAAAGCTTATATAGAGAGAGAAAGAGAATTTTATCTCAGGAAAATGGCTCACACACTTATAGAAGATGGCAAGTCCCAAGTTCTTGGATCAAATGTCAGGCTGGAGGCTTTTCCTGACTCACACAGCTTCAGGAGCTGAGGAGCTCAAGGCTGGCAGGCAACATGCTGGCTGTTGACTCCAACGAATGACGAATCCAAGAACTCCAAGTTGAATGGTGGATTGTTCACTCATGGACAGTTGTAGGCAGCACAACAGAATCCTGATCCACAGAAGAGTGTCTCTTTTCCAAGGATGTCCATAAATATACTGGAAGCAGGCCACACCTCTAGGGAAACTCCCTTTCAATGGATTGGCTGCTCAAAACATATTCATCTGATCCCATCATGAGAATAACCACATCACAACTGCTTAAACCACACAGAATTGTGGTCCAGCCAAGTTGACTGGACAGATCCAACTATCACAGAAGACAGAGCAATTTGGAACATGCTGTATATGAAATCTTCTTCTTAAAGATTAATAATGTACAGTGGTATCCAAATACTGAGAATTACTGCAGCAAAGGAACTTAAATTTATTTAATCCACCCACTAAGTAGACTTAATATTTTAAGGCTCACAGTTTATGAAACAAAGGTAATTGGTATCTTATATAACATTTACAAAACAATTTTATGTATTTATTTATTTATATTGCTTTCAGAAGAAAGACTGGGCAATCTGCTTCCATAGAGATACCTCCTTGGAACCCCAAGGAAGGGTCACTGTAAGTCAAATCTACTTGACTCAACGGCAGGGAGTATATATAGCTTACTAGTTAAGCTATGTTATCATAGAAAAAGAGCCCATGTATGGTATTTCATTAGTATCCCTCAAGCAGCTACCACTCATCCAGGCAAATTTTACATGTTTTATAAATGCTTATGAAATTGCACTAAACACCTGTTAAAAATTGCTTTGCTCATTGCTCGGCATTTATATAACATAGTTTTAAAGAAAGATAACAGCTGAGGGAAACTACAGAAAAAAACAAGCATAGAACTTATGTTGAATTATTTTTCTTATACATATAAAGTTGTTCTGTGGGAACAAGAGCATGCAGCAGACGCACACATCCATTATCTTCTCACAGGCAATATGTTCACCCTTTTGGAAAATTCAAGCAAGTTTGGAATGTAAAATAATACAAACAGGCTGAAAAGCAAAGCAGAGAAAAATGAAAATGATTAACACAAAATAATGGAATAGTCATAAAAGATATTACATAAGTAAGCTTTAATCAGGTCATTAATCATTAAAATTCACCATTTAAAAAAGCATCCAAATATATAGTAATCTTGCTAAATATTTGGAATAACAGATTTCCAGTACAAGCATCGCCTACATTAAAACTCAATGACAATTGTTTTTACACCTTGTTGTTTCAAGACTCTGTCAAAGTCTCCTGTGATTGACTCCATGACTCACATAACCTGTGTATCCAGAAACAGTGATTATAGATCTATATCTAGTGTATAAATATTAAAGATAAAAGATGACCATTTGAAAACAATCTACTTATTTCATTTTCATTTGACTTTGCCACCACGAGCTACACTATTGCAGATTTAGCTCCAAAGACTACTCACAATTCTCCTCCTGCCCTTGCAATTTCCAAATTCTCTCTCGATTTTCAGATATTCATGAAATTATTTGTCTGGAAAAGATCTTAAAAACTAAACTTAGCCTCTTCATTTTACATCTGAGAAAACTGAGACGCAGAAAATTGAAAGTACTTGTGCAAAATCAGACAATGAATTTTGTCTAAATTTGTAAGGGAGCACATTGTCTCTTGGTTCCTAATAAAAAGATTCTTTCACTACATTCTGAGAAACTCTGGAAGCATAACTAAAACAATACTGCATTATGGTTAAAGATTACAAACTTTGAAGTTAGGATGACCAAGGTAACCTCAGGCAAATTACTTAACATCTCTATTGTTGTTAGTTGGCAGGGAATAGATTCCCATTTATGGCAACCCAAGCTTAGGGATCTAAGTTTACTTTATTCATTGGTAAAAGAATAATATTATTATCATTTGTAACACAGTGCTGTGTGTTGTTTTGAACGACACAAACGAACACTAGGTAAGTGTCCATAATTATTGTCAATGCTATACATAAGTAAAATTTATTTTCTGTGTTTCATCGCATTCCCCAAGAGTAGCCAGCTAGATTTTCATCAAATTTGGAGGATAATCTCATGAAAATACAAAATAGTTGATATGTTCAAAGTTCGCTTAGATTTCTGCTTCCGAGAGCAGAGTAGAAGTATCTTTCTCTTTTTCTCTCCACTAAGAATAGCTAAAAACCTGGACATAATCTAAAAAAAAAAAAATTCTGAAAAGTTTCAGTAGAAGTCAGACAAGCTAGTGAACTCAAGACTGAAGGAATGGCACTGTGATGATTTCCCCAGGTTTTCTTTTCACTTCGCTGTGTGGTGGAGAAGTGAGAAACCCCAAAACACTAAAAGACACAGAGCAAAAAATCCCAAGGAAAACTTACTGTCTATTGCTAAAAGATCAGGGAAGGGGCAGCCTAGAAAGACCGAAAACATACAGATAAGAACTGCTTGACTATATTCAAATAACACAGAAAATCTGCCTCATGTCAGCAAAAGCGGAGTAAAAAAACCAAACTCCCTGCCATTGAGTCCCTTCAGACTCACAGCAACCTCCTTTGGGTTTCCGAAGTGGGAAATCTAGGGAAGTAGATTGCCCAGTCTTCCTCCCACAGAGGGGCTGATGGGTTTGAACCACCAACTTTCTGACTAGTAGTCAAATGCCTTAGGCACTACACCAACAGACCTCCTTAAAGGTCCAGTGGTGGGCCTAAATTTCCACCCTTGCAAGACCTTAAGGAAGTGCTGAAGCTACTCTCCTTCCTAATCCCCATATCTTCCACTTCAGCCCACTCCACCCCGATTCTCCGTGGTGTCAGGGAAGGCTGAATAGGAAACTGAGTTCATCTAACACAGGTGGTAAAGAGAACCCTCTCCTTGGTGTCAGGGTAAGGTATGGCCTTGGACTTCCATTCCCACTTGGTGGGTTACAAGGCCCCTTCCTATTCAGATGTCAGAAAAGGCCTAGTGGAGAGTAGGGATTTTCACCACTGCTCACTGGTAACAAAACCAACTCCACCATGTCAGTGGAGGCCATGTGGGAATAATTATGAGTTCTGCATCTTGATTGCAGTGGTAGTTACACAAATCTACACCTGATAAAATGACATAAAACTAAACACATATTGTACCAATGTCACATTCCTGTTTTTCGTATGGTATTAGAATGATGTGAAGGAGCTCTGGTGGTATAGTGACTAAGACATTTAACTGCTAATAGTTGGTGGTTCAAACTCACGAGCCATTCCATGGAAGGAAGATGGGAAAATCTATTTCTGTAAAGATTTACCCCCTTGGAAACCCAATGGGTGTCACTATGAGTCAGAATCAACTTGATGACAGTGAGTTTGTTTGTTTTTTGGTTTATAATGACGTGAGATGTACCTAATGGGGGAAACTAAGCAAAGGGAACATGAGTCCTGTCTATAATTATTTTAAAACAAAAAAAAAAGAGTTTTGTACACAAAAAAAATTACTTGTTCCTACATTCCTGAGCAGGTTATTTGACTGCCAGTTGGAAAAACCATGCCCTGCCAGGGAGAGTGCAAAGGACATATACCTACCAATTAAAGAGAAATACCATATATCAAGATTTTTGTGGACAGGGAAAGCAATTGGTTTTTTCCAATGCGAGTCCCAAGCAGATTTAATGGTTTTCAACCCAAACTGCAGATTAGATATAAGTCAGGGCTCAAAAATATTCAGTGTGCAGGATTCTCATTCCTTTAGCTTCAGATGACACTGTATGATGCTAAGGAATGTAACAGCAGTTCAGTGCTCGAAATTTGACACTATTACTGAACCTTAAAAAAAAAAAAGAGAAGAAGAGAAAACCCAAAATGTTATGTTGTTCCAATAGATTATGTTGAAGTTAATTACTGATCCTTCTTATCCTCCTAAATCTTAATTAATGGAGCAGTATTTAGAACCCAGGCAGTTTAACATCTGTGACTCTCAATGGGCTGTATTTCAAGAATAAATCTGTATTATCCTTTGGATATGACTGATTCTCTCAAATGATCCTTTTGCTTTGTAGTGGTTATTAACAAGAAGCAAAGAAAAGATGTTCTACATTTCAGTCCTTGATTTGTGAAGTGTTACTACAAGGGGCAACCCTATGTTGTATGAATCAAATTAAACTGCAACAGAGATCCCTTCCTATTCCCCAGAATATTAGAATGACAAACGTGTTATATAAAGAAGATTTGAAACAAATCTTAAAATTTATTAAGGTTTATATTAATTACTACAATTATAAAAGCTTATCAAGATTCCACAATAATATTTATAGTTTCTATTAACTTTATTTAACAACAGTTAATGATGTTTCTGAGCAATGCTGGATGTTATGATCACATAACAATTACTTAAGAACTAGCTTTGACTTAAATATTATAATTTTAGGAGTAGTATTAATATTTTCCCAATCACACATAATATTATTATTGGGAAAATATTAATATTACTCATAAAATTATGTATAGCTAATATGTAATTAAGATACAAGAAAAACTACTGGAAACAATATGTTAACTGAAATCAGATGGCTTTGATTCATGTCCCTGGGCCATACTTACTAGTTACTTCTCCTTGGGCAAGTTTTTTTTTTTTTTTTTTTTTATCAGTTTCCTCACATATAAATTTGAACTAATAATATTCTGAGCAATGAATGAAATAATAAAGCACATTAAGCTGCAAAGTGCTAAACATTTTGTCATTTTCATTTTGTCATTTTTTCTTACCAAAAAAAAAAAATCATTTGTTAATTTTAGCTGCCCACTTACAGGTCCATGAAATTACTTTTCTAAAAGATTACAGATATAACTTGTGTATGATGATAATCAATAGATAATTGAAGAGCAATGGCTTCCATATCGCAAGTGTCTTAGGCATATTTATTTACATTGATGAATTCTTTTAACTATAATTCATGGGAAGTAGCCAACTGCCGTGGCAGTAGAATCACATGTCAAGCATTATATGTGTACCATTTACAGCTTTCCTTTTAGAAACCTATCAGATATATTTTATTGCTATATGCATCCATTCCATTAAAGGGTGCTTTAGTTGCAGTGTTGCTGATTTTCTAAGCTTTAGGTTTAGGAGTAGAAGATTCCTAATGGCATGCATATAGCTGTCAATGTTCCATACCCTGAAACAATGAAGAGAACCCCAAGGATATTTGGAAGAATTTTTAAATTTAGTAGCATTCAGTACTAATTGAAAAGTATATATATATATATATATATATATATATATATATTGAAAATATATATATATGATATTGAATAGTATGATAATGAAAGACTTAACAGAATTTTTTTTAACTTCACAAATATAAAATTATAAAATAGTTCTAAATAATAAATTATAAACAAACCTAATCAAATGATTTACAAGAATGATCACATAACAATTACTTAAGAACTAGCTTTGACTTAAATATTATAATTTTATGAGTAGTATTAATATTTTCCCAATGACACATAATGTTATTATTGGGAAAATGTTAATATTACTCATAAAATTATAATTTTAAAATAATAAAAATATATTAATTTAATGGTTCTTATAAACAAAAACATATAATTATTGGGAGATTACTTTCTTTTTCATATTTAGATATTTAACTAATTTAATTTTCCTATTTCAAACATACTAACATCTTTAAGAAAGTTACCATTAAAAAATAGCAAGATTTTTAAATCATGGTGATTCTTCAGTTTTTGTTTGTTTATATCTCTCTCATTTCCAAACAGAATCATAATGGCTTATAATAAACAACTATACCAAAATATACAAAAATTAAGCAAGAAAACTGAGAGAAAGCGAAATTTGAGTGTAGAAAATATAAAATGGAGCCCAAAATAAGGTTAGAATGCATATAGCCCAGTGTACTTGCCAGAACTGGCAAGAAGAGGACTATAAATTTAGCAATAAAGGAAAAAACCTGATCAGCTCATGATACGCAATGTCCAACAGCTCATGATACACAATGTCTAGATACTCAAGAGACATGACTATTCCTGTTGCTGAGATGTACAAGACATCTCTCCCATGCATAATCATAAAATGGACGCTCTTTGACATAGTAAACATCATCATTGGCACCTCTAGAGTAGTGATGAATCATAGTTCTTTCCTTAGAACATCTTTCTAAGCCAGTTGAATGCATCGTTCAAGAAAACTTATTCTACAGGGGCCAACACCATGTACAACAAGGACACAATTCCCTAATGGGCAAGAAAGATAAAAACTTGAGCACTAGCCAAATAAACAATTGCAGGGAGACTCCATCTTAATCCACAATTGCAAAGTTAACTAGAGGAAAGAATGATCAATATTGTCAAATGCCAAGCTATCATTATTTTCAAATAAATTAGAATAAAAGCAGAGGTATTCTTTAAACTTTATATGCTGCATAATTTTTTTATTATCATTTTAATATGTAGTAGAGACTGTGATGATATACCTTAAAAAGAATCCAGAGTAAGCAAAAGAGAAACGCTATTGACAAGGAGTCAGATTATGAAAAGGAAAGAAAATAGAAGGTTTGAATAATGAAAAAGGAACAACTCATTTACTATTATCATATTATATCTAGACATTTCATGTTACATTTGGTGCTAAAAAGAAAATTCCATTAACAATCAACTGAATGTTGACAATAACACTGAAAGAGATAGAGTTTTGCAATGAGTGGAGAAGGCCTACATTTCTTTTAACTGAAATAACAAAATAAAAAGTGACATTATCTAAAAATCAGAAATACATATTCATAAGCACGCTCCAAAATATTTATATATAGACAACCAATGATCAAATCTTCACACCTGTTCCCTTCAGTACCCAGCTTGTCTTAGTCTATTTCTATTATTAGAAACTTAAAATCTCATTGGATAGTGGAAGAAAGAAGACCTCAAGTCAATTAGCGTAACCTATTTGTCCAACATAGTAAATAGACTGTAGGCAATCTTTATGCATTACATTGATAACCAGATATTTCCTTCAGAAATTTAAAGCCAGAAAAATCAAGACTTGAGCTTTACAGGTAAATCCCAAGATTAATTCTTGTCAAACCAGTTAACAAAACACCAGTCAGTGGTAGAATTCTCACTCCACATGCAGGAGATCTGGATTGGATTCTGATTAATGCAACTCATGTGTCAGTGGAGGTTTGCATGTTGCCATCATGCTGAACAGGTTTCAGCAGAGCTCCAGATTAAAACAGACTAAGAAGAATGGTAGGACATTCTACTTCTGAAAATCAGCCAGTGAAAACCCTATGAATCACAAAGGTCTGATTTGAAACCAGTCATAGGAATTGTGCAAATCAGGCAGCGTTTCAATCATTGTGCATGGGCAACACAATGGCAGCTAACAACACAGTTGTTGTTGTTGTTGTTAAGTGCTGTTGAGTCGTTTCCGACTCATAGCGACCCCATGCACAGCAGAACGAAACACCGCCCGATCCCGTGCCAGCCCCACAATCCCCGCTATACTTGATCCCATCATCGCAGCCACCGTATCTATCCATCTCGTTGAAGGCCTCCCCCTCTTTTGTCGACCCTCCAC
>NW_006921588.1:17064637-17095546 GCF_000298275.1 Orycteropus afer afer | reverse complement strand
TCTGGTGTTTAAAACCCAGCAAGATGCACCTGGTGCATAGGTAACAGCCCAGTTTATAGACTGAGACAGACTAGGAAGAAGGAAGAGGCCGTCCACTTTTGAAAGAATTGGCCAGGGAAAACCTTATGAATAGCAAAGAAACAACACAGTATCTGAGATAAATTACTGAACCATATAATGCACTTGACTCAAACTTTAAGGAGAAAATTCTCTTCACTTTTGACTAAGAGAGAATAGAAGAAAGTTGAAGGTTGAAACATAAAAAGCAAAATGAAGAGATTCAAGAGGCGATAAGAAAAACCAAACCAAACTCACTGCCATCGAGTCTATTTCAACTCATAGTGACCCCTCCTTGGGTTTCTGAGGCAGTATCACCACAGAAGCAGATTGCCCAATCTTCCCTCAGAAGAGTGACTGGTGGGTTTGAACCACCAGTCTTCTGGTGAGCAGTCAAATGCCTTAGGCACTACACCACCAGAGCTCCTAGTAGGTATATATCCTAGAGTATTAAGAGCCATGACACCAACAGACATATGCACACTCATGTTCATCATGGCACTATTCACAATGGCAAAAATTTTACTCAAATCACAATGAAAAAAAAGTTTACATAAAAAATTTTTTTTAAGAAAAGTATCTTTGTAGATAAATTCCAAAAGCATTACTCAATATTTTCTGTAAATAGGTATGCACCAGAGGGTGAAGTAACAAGAGAATTTTACTTTTTTATATCGATCATAAAACTTGGTTGAAGTAACACTAGAGAACAACCACACACACACAAGTGCAAGATGTTAAAAGTGTAGGAATGGGAGAACTAAAGAAGATACGACATCAATTACATAGCAAAGACTGAAAACACATTCAAGGAATAGAGTAACTTGATAAGGGGAAGAAGACTCATTGGGTGGGATTATGTTTGAAATGGGTTTTGAACTGGTGGCCTGTTGGGAAAGTGACAAATAGATAATTCATTTGAAAGGAACTCTGCAGTGCAGTGAATTACTTAATGTGGCTTTTTAGCTATAGTCCTCCATTTTGTGATATGTTGTAAATCTTAGCCTCTATGTCTGTGGTTATGGTCCCATTTTGGAGTGAGTTGCTCTTTATGTTAATGAGGCAGGATTAGAATGGATGTATCTTGAGTCACCATCTTACTAGAGAGTGTGATTCAAGTCACACTCTTTACCACTTTACTGAAGTCACACCCTTGCTTGAGTCACACCTTTTATCTTACAAGAGATAGAAGAAGGAAGAAGGGAGCAGAGAATTGGGGACCTGACTACCACTAAGAAGAAGAGATGGGAGTGGATCATGTCTTTTGGACTCAGCATTCCTGTTCTGGGAACCTCCTCAATCCATTAGACAGAATGCTGTAACACCAGAGATGGTGAAAGGTGGCAAGAAGTGGCAGAACAAAGAGACTGGAATGAGAGAACACAGTGGGCTTAGCAGCCCACACAGTAACAAAACTGAGTGCCTTCTGACAGGAGGCTTGCTAGTGAAACGGCATGCCTCTGGTCACCTTAGCAGAGCTAGTCTTGTGGACCCACGGAGCAAGAAAGCTGAACATTGGGCAGGAAGCTTACTGGCAGAGTGGAGTGTCTCTGAGCACTTATCAACAGAGCTTTGTAACATTTGACCAGGCAGGGCAGAGACCAGGCCAAGGGGCCAAGGATCAGAAATAGACCTGCCTGCAGGGACAGCTGAGAGGGTGTGCTGATCAAAGAACTATATCCTGAGCATTCCTGAACCAAATTGTAACCTGTAACTTCCCTAGTAAGCCCTGTAATCACCAGTATTGTAGTTCTGTGAGACTATTGCAACAAATTTTCAAACTAGAGCATGCCATGAGAAGGAAAATTGATGTCAGAACTGGTAAAAAGGTTGGTCATGTCTGACTTCTGAGAATCAGCCTTGGGCTGTTGATGCTGATAATGATTCTCCTTCACCCTTCTAAAATTAGGGGAGGTCAGATGAAGGCTCCATACTATTACTACAAACTCTATGAGCAAAAGTACAAAGCGAAGAGTGTAAAAGAAGTATGTAAGGGTCAGTAACCAAGAAATAGTAGTAGAAGAGATGCATGGAGGAAATAAAAGATGACCTTGGACAACAATGAAATAGTTGCTTTAAAAGTTGTGGAAAAATATAATTTCTGAAGCTTGGGGCAGTAGGATGAGAATTTACCCATACTGGGGACACCCAGAACCTCATTTTGTGCATAAGTTTTCCCCATGATAAACCTTAGACCACTTGTTCAAAAAATAAGTAAATAAAGGTGTGGAAAAAGAGCTTTAAAAATAAACTTTCAGGAACTAAGGAAATAATGTGATGAAAATGGTGTTTAATTTTTTTTTTTTTCTTGAAGCTTTTTGCAGGTTAAACAGACACTTAGGTTCACTGGAGAAGATGCTTACTAATAAATGGGAAGGCAACAGTCAGGAGATAGTTGGAGGTTCCCACACTATTGACTTCCCATTAAAGAAAGAGTTCAGCAGCCAATATAAATCAAATGTTTGGGAAATAATGGAGTGGGGCCTGGGGGAGTGGATGTGGTGTTTTGAGGAAATGTTATACACCCAGCAAGTTACCTCTACAAGCTCTGGTGGTGTAGTGCCTAAGGCATTTGATTGCTAACTAGAAGGCTGGCAGTTCAAACCCACCAGCCACTCCTCAGAAGGAAGACTGGGCAATCTACTTCCGTAGTGATACTGCCTCGAAAACCCAAGGAGGGGTCACTATGAGTTGGATCTGACTTGAGGGCAGTGAGTTTGGTTTTTTGAAGTTACCTCTGGAAAAATAGGTTTTCCATCATAGTAAATGGGGAGTGCAATTTCTTCACTTACGACTTTTTGTTGAGCCCTTTATTCCACATGTAGCAAGACAGAATTTGGAGACTAGGTTGCTGTAGGAACTCTCTAGGGCTTTTGTGATTGCGTCCACTACTGACTGGCTTTGTTTAATCATACTTCTAAGGTCTAAAGTCTCAAATGAACTGGGCAACATAAATATCTTGAAGTTGGATCAGAGGAAGATACCATTGTCCTTAAACTAAATTACAGAATATATTATCAAAGAATTAATTTAAAGTTCTATTCAAGTCTTACTACCATTTTGTCAGAGTAATAATTTCATATTTAACACTTGCAGTGTGAGAGGTGCTAAATAGCATTCTTTAAAAAGTAGCAAATGACACTGTCCTCAGATGCAGAAATCTGTGGAAATGCTATGTAAATATTTGAGGTCAGAGTTTGATTTGAAGTATTTAGGAAAAGGAACAAGATATTTAAATGAGACAAATGGCTTAGAGGATTAATGGAAACAGATGGATCACAATTAGGGGGAATACCAAGCATGAAGCACCTCTGTAAATAGTGTCAGGCTGGAGAAGAGCAGATGATCTGGGTCCAGGAAAGGGAGGATTGAGAAAGAAGAAGAAACAAATCAGGGACCCCAACTCTTGTCCAGCTGTTACTTCTTCTAAGTAAAATAAATAAATAAACTAACAATTTTAAGGTAGAAAGATTTTTTACAAAGAAAAAAAAGTTGCCACCCTGAGTGTTTAACTATGCTGTCACCAGCATTCTTCTAGGTAGAAAGATAGCCACAAAATGAATGCTACCAGATATAGACCTCAACAAGTATAGGATCTATATTACTTATTCTTTTCTCCTGCTTCCCACCTCCCGCCAGTCCCTGTTTTTTGCCCCTCTCTTTTTGTTTTTCCCACTTCTTATCAAGATACAGAATTTGTTTGATAAGTATGTCATTTTCTTCATATTGTCAGAAAAGGCCACTGACTTCTTCACAAATTCAAACTTGAGTTACTAGGGTAAAGGAGAGAGGAGATGAATCTAGAATGAAAAATATGGGGTGGAAAAGAATCAGCTTCTAAAATCTGTTTGTTTATTTATAATGTTCAGGAAATCTAGAAAAACTGAATAAAGAAGAAGGGGAAATGGTCTAAGATGGCTAAAAGATTATCAGGTGCACTTTTAATAGCAACCAACCAAACAACAACAACAACAAAAAAGAAGAGTCAATTCCAACTCATAGCAATCGGCACAGGGTTTCCTAGGGTAAATCTTTATGTAAGCAGATTGCCTCATGTTTCTCCCACAGAGCGGCTGGTGGGTTCAAGCTATCGCCCTTTTGATTACCAGCCCAATGCCTTAACCAAAGCACCACTAAAAAAAACAAACCGACTGCCATCGCACCCCCACTAGAGCTCCTTATAATAGCGGCAGTTGGTTGGAAATCCTCAGCTTGAAATGTCACTTTCAAGCAAGATGAGAGGGGCAAGTGGGAAAAAGGAACAGAACTGTTGCATTATTAGTAATGCTTGATTTATTATGATTGTACTTAATCAGGTTGCACAGTGATACTCTAAATATACAATGCTTGGGACTTGATTTGATGTTTCGTTTTTTCAAGGCTGACGTTCCTTTTTCTATAGCCTGAGGCATTAGTATCTTGACAGGAAATGCTGGGCATTCTACTCACCTTTAAAATCTTGAAACATATCTTGACCATTTAAAAGCTAATTGAAATCATGTTATGTCAAATAAGATGAATAGTACAAGCAACAGTGTACATAAAGAATGAAAATATTTGGGAGAAAAACAAATCTTCCTAATTACTGGCTGGTGTTAGGAGGAAGCAGATGTTCCCTCTTAAGGAATGCAACATACATTAATTATGACTATTCTTTGCTTTTTTGGTAATGGAAGAGCTATTGGAGTTTTAAACACATGTATCAGTCAAGTCATAATAATTATGTATATATTCTTAAGTGTAATGAAAAACTAAATATTAAATACTAAAGCAATATATCTTATTAATAACAGCATAAATAAAGTGACTAAGAGAAATTACCTAGACATGATAGTGGAGTCCCTGGGTTAACACACTGGGCTGCAAACCGAAAGTTTGGAGGATCAAATCCATCCAGTGGTGATTCAGAACAAAGTCTTGGAAGTAGTCTTCCAAAAATAAGCAATCATTGAAAAACCACTGAAAAGAGCACAGTTATATTCTGATATACGCATGGGATCGTCATGAGTCAGAATTGACTTGATGGCAACTGGCTTAGAATTGATACTAGCACACAATATCATCACAGTGTTTAGTCAAGCACTTTAAATCCACACCAAAGACAGTGAGAAGTATTCAGAGGAACACGTGGAATTAAGTGACCACAATTGTTACAGAAGCATGAATTTTCAATTCCAATTTTTTAAAACTTGGGATAATAGACTGTATAAGTTAACAAATCATATTTGGCAGAAGGAATTCTAGCTGAAAGTCAGAGGCCTGGATTTAAGAACAACCTTTGTCTTGTCTTTGGGCAAACTCTTCACTACTCTAAACTGAAGCTTTCTCTTATATATAAAAAGAGACTTAATGACTTCTGAATCCTCTTCCAATACTCATATTTTATGCATCTAGAAAATCTTGTAATATTGAGAGAATATGTTTTCAATCTAAGATTAATATTTAAAATTCAACTACTTTCCGGGAGTCAAAGTATACACACTATGATCTCATTTTTTAAAGAATATTTACATATGAAAACAATTCTAGAATATGTACCAAAATATCAGCATTATTTATTTTGTTTAATAAATATTTAGTATTGCTATCATGTTTCGGGTAGGTGCTGTGCTATCACCATGGATATAGTGGTAAATAAGAAGGATCTAGGCCTTGCCTTCATGGAGTTTATGGACTGGGGGGTGACAGAATTATACCCTGATTTTCATTGTCTTTTCTTTTTATACTCATTATATGGAGTTACTTTATGTAACACTTTTGTAATAACACGAAGCTACTATTAAAAAAAATCATCTGTTTTAAAATCATTTAATCCTACTATATACTTTTACAAATACTGGTACACAAACGAATATGAATCCTAGAACATGAATGGTTCTAGGATTCTTTTTTTATTTTTTCTTATTTTTGTTTTTTGGCTCCAGGACTTTTTAAAAGGCAAAACTAGGGCTCAAATCTATTACAACTAGCAACAGGTTTCATAAATGTTGTTGCTAATGTAGTATTATGCCAGACCTTTGTGGCCAGCTAACCAGAGGGCCCAGATTAGCTTTTAGGAACATCAAGGTGCTTTGATGCTAGATCCTTTCTAGAACCCTTGGAAACTCTTAACAGCCCTGTGGTCATAAAACACCAAGAAGAAACTGTATTTTTAAATAAAACCATTAAGGACCAATCTTAATAGTTCAGTAACCTCTAGTGAAAACTCTACAGTGCAGCCTATACTCCAAGGATAGATTTAGTACTAAACTAGAGTAGCCTGTCTGTAAAAGCTCACCATACTGTCAAAATCCTTCCCAAGAGGTCCCCAGTATTGCTGTCTTCTTGGTCACTTTTCTTCTAGTCATCTTTTCAGTGACCTCTATTTAGTTGCTTTTGTTCTGTTTTGTTTAATGTGCAAGAATTTCGTTAGGCCAATCACATATGAGAGGAAATAGGGAGGGAGCCTGGGAAGACTGAGAGAACCATTAGACTATAACACAAGTCTGACCCCAGGTGAAGGAGAAAACATCCTAGACTACTGTGTCATCCAAGGAAGATTTGGAAAGATTGTCAGGGCATCCTCAAAATTAGTCATCAGGGGTTCCTGGGTCTTCCAGAAATGCACCTGCCTTAGTATCTTTGCCACGCTAGGTCACTGGCAAGGAGTGGCTCTGGGCAAGCAAAGGCACTGAACTTCAGAACACAGCTGTTAGAGTGCTGTGTTGAATGAATCTCTGTAGTTGGAGGCCTCTGAGTCCCATTCTCATGGGCACCTGAAGGAGATCTTGGTGGTGCATTTCCATAGCCTTCAACACTGCCATACAGAGAAGCTGCTCTGCAGTAAATGATGTCAACATACTGAGAAAAGGGATAGAGAGAGCATCCTGGCACAGAATTCCTGATGCCAATTCTTCCTAAAATCCCTACCTTTCACATAATTTGGTTGTTCTAATTTTCCTTGGATTTGGTGAGTCAGTAAATTCCTCTTCTTGCTTACACTAGATTGAGCTGGATTTCTGTCACTTACAACCAAAAGAATCCTGAATAATACAGGCCTAAAGGACACAAACTGAAATAATGCAATTTCAGCGTTGTATGCAGCCATTAGGGAAATAATTTTGGTCAGGGAATCCAGATCACCTAACAGAGGCTAGCTACCAGAAATACACAGATAAATGAGATAGATGTTTCCTTATAACATTTCTCAATTTGAATTGGATTAAAATGGATAAATTGCTGTTTACTAAAGTATGAATTCCTTAAGAGTACTCAACTCACACTGCCATCAAGTCGGTCCGACTCATAGACTCTCCCTTGGATTTCCAAGATGGTATCATGATGGAGGTAGATTACCCAATCTTCCTTCCAAGGAGTGGCTGGTGGATTTGAGCCTCCATCCTTCTGGTTAGCAGTCAAGTGCCTTAGGCACTATGCGATCAGAGCTCCTTCCTTAAGAGTAGGAACCAATAAATAATTGTTGAACAAACTGAGGCTACCCTCAGTGAGCTCAAGGTCCGCTGGCAGAAACCAACAAGTTGTGGTCAAGTAGACTCCAACTCATGATGATCTTGAGTGTGTCAGAGGAGAACTGTGTTCCATAAAGTTTTCAATGGCTATTTTCCAGAAGTATCTCACTAGGCCTTTTTTCTTCCACTTAGTTTTGTATGGTACGTTTTGGTTGCCTTGGGTCACCTTGTCAAAAAACTTATTTTGGAGAAATTGGAAATTCTTTGATATTTTCAATAATTAAGCTTTTTAGCCAGATATTATTACTTGTTGTATTTTGGCTTATTTCCTTTCTGATAAGTTTTCCTAAATCCTCAGCTGCCTTCAGGTCAACCCCCAAGTCATGGTGACACCATGTATTGCAAAATAGAACTGTTCTATTTGACTGCTAACCAGAAGGCTGGCGGTTCAAACCCACAAACCACTCCTTGGAAGAAAGCTAGGCAATCTACTTCCATAGAGATACCACCTCAGAAACCCAAGGAGGGGTCACTATGAGTCAATTCAACTTGATGGCAGTAAGTTTTTTGTTTTATAACTGAAATATGGTAAGTGGGTGGCTTTAACAAACAGAAATTTATGATCTTACAGTTCAGCACTCTAGAAGTCTGGATTCAGGGAACCAGCTCAAGGGGAAAGTTTTCTCTCTGTGTCATCTCTGGAGGAAGTTCCTTGCCATCAATCTTCTCCTGGGTCTAGGAGTTTCTCAACATAAGAACCCTATGTATGATGTATTCCATTCCCAGCTCTTCCTTCGTGGTGGCAGTAAGGTCTCTCTTTCTCTGCTCTCTTCTCTCTCCATTTATCTCTTGTAAAATAAAATGATGCAGGCCACACCCCAGGGAAACTTCCCTTACTTTGGATCAGGGCTGTGACTTGAGTAAGGGTGTTGTGTCCTGCCCTAATCCTCTTATCATTGATTGGCTCATCACATCAGATCACATCATGGGAGTGATCACATCATTACGTAACTGTCAAACCACTGAGTATCATGGCCCAGAAAAGTTGGCACGTATTTTGGGGAGACACAATTCAATCTGTGACAGACTGCAACAGTCCAGGCCCCATTAATCACCAGTATTGATTCAGCTGATCTCACTGACTTGGCAAGTGTACTAATTTTCTCCCACCCTAACCCCTTCACAGGGAGCTCTGGTAGCACAGTGCTTAAGGCACTTGACTGCTAACCAAAAGACTGGTGGTTCAAACCCACCAGCCACTCCTCGGAAGGAAGTTGGGGCAATCTACTTCCGTAGTGATACTGCCTTGGAAACCCAAGGAAGGGTCGCTATGAGTCAGGTCCAACTCGATGGCAAATAACAACAACCCCTTCATGGGAGCTCTGGTAGCATAATGCCTAAGGCATTTGACTGCGAACCGGAAGTCTGGCGGTTCAAACCCATCAGCCACTCCTCAGAAGGAAGATTGGGCAATCTACTTCCATAGTGATACTGCCTCCGAAACCCAAGGAAGGGTCGCTATGAGTTGGATCCAACTCCACAGCAGTGAGTTTTATTTTTGAAGCCCTTCATAGAATGTATGCCAAGAAATCTCGTGTTTTCCTCCCAATTATATTGTTGATAAATATTATTATGCACATTTTACAAGTAAATTAGGTCTCAGAAAAGTTAAATTCCTTGCTAGAATCATTTTCATCACAAGCCCCTAGTTTTTTCAGTAAACATGATCACCACCCCCTATGGTATCAGGAATATCAGAATCATTGTTCCTTTACTAAATCCTCTAAACCAGCTGTTAGATCCATCTCTAGGGACAGTTGAATATGATCAGTGCAAATCTATGGAGACTACTGCCTTTCTACATTCAGAGCTAATGCATTTGTTAAAGAAATGAGAATTGAAAGAATTGAGGTGAATTAATAGTGGTTGCCTGGAAGACTGCATTGTGAATGATTCTGAAAATTGTTTGAGATCAGCAAGAAAAAGTACTGTAATTAATTATTGATGTTTACCATGGGCATAGAAAAAGGAGGTAGTTGTATACAGTTCACCTATTTTTCATCCCCAATCTATAGAGTACTACAGTTCATACATTCTATTTGTGATGTATTTTGCTGAATTATGGTCATTTCTTTTTCACTATAGTATTTTCTTTGTTTTGCCTTCCTTTATCACACCAGATATTAAAGTTTCTATTCTTGCTAATTATGACTGTTTCTATTTCAAATAATTTTGGATATTTTTAATAATCATTAGGGAGAAAGACCCTTAACCCACTTATTATCTTTAAGAAGGTACTATAGTTTGACTTTGAATAGCAAGCTATCATATGGATATGAAGAATCAAAGTTAACATACAGCAATAAAAAGTACTTTAAAATCATAAAGGAATTGTGTTATGGTTACCATGGTGACATAAACATTGGATGTTAAGGCTTTCTAGGATAGAAAACTCAACCATAATAGTGCAGTAACATAGCTTTTTCATGCTTAATAAGCTAGAGATATTATATATCATAATTATGTGCAATAAATTACTTCTGTGGAGTAAAGAAACCTCTAAGATGGTAAATTAGCAGTTTTTAAGGGTTGGCTAGCTTCTTCAAAATGTCCTGTGGGCAGAAAAATAATATACCTTCTACTGTAAATTGTCTATTGATATCTTTGTAATAAGAGAAGTAAAAATAAACATGAACATATCACTGACTTGGAAATAAAGACAAATATCTAATAAAGTCATAACATCTGAGTGTTGGTAAAGACCTTAGGGACCAGCCTGAAGCAGATATGCCTTGTACAGATTGCCTAATAGATTGTATTCAGGCTTGGCATAAACCTCCAACAATACAGATCTTATTTTCTCACCAAAAAGTTCATCTCATTGTTGTACAGACTGAAGTGTTATTACAAAGTTATTTCTTAAATTGAGCCAAGAAACTTCCTTGTTTTTCTTTCATCCACTGATTCCTGCTCTGCTCTTTAGAATGAAACACAGTGAAAATAATCCCTGTATCAACACATACAGTCTTTTAGATATTTGAAGACAACTATTAAGGTTTTCTCCTAGTGTGATTTCTAAGCCTAAACTGCTTCAGTTCCTTTGACTCTAACTGTAGATCATAGTTTACTGACATCACCAACATCTACTTATCATGCAGATGAGTACATGATTACAAATGTCTCTCTTGAATTAAAGGGAGACTGAATTGGGCAAAGTAACTTTTTTATGTACCTACTACCTTCCAGGCCTTGGGCTAATGTGGTATGACTATCTCAGTACTCAGGGATCTACAATTTCCATAATATTTTTATTAACCCTGTAGTCAGCTAAGCATTCCAGATAATTTCACATGAACTGCTGCTCCATTCCTTTTTCCTCTCATTCAGTACTTACATGTTTGCAATTCCAAGTCTAGATAGCAGAGCTTTTGCTTGGTGAATTTCATCTTGTTATTTTGATCTGACATTTTTGCCTGGAAATATAGTTTGGCAAGGTTGGGGAAAGTTTCAAACCTTGAGTTTGCCATTGATTGCCAAGCTTTTAAGATCTAATAATTATGTCTTCTATATCCGTTGATGAAATTGTTGACCAAAACAGATTCAGAAAGGGAACCCTCTGGCCTTCCATGTTTTCCTTCTTTCTAGATTTAAACAAAGATACTGGCTAAAGCACTTGACTGCTAACCAGAGGGCTGGCGGTTCAAACCCACCAGCCACTCCTCGGAAGGAAGGTTGGGCAATCCTACTTCCATAGTGATACTGCCTTGGAAACCCAAGGAGGGGTCGCTATGAGTTGGGACCGACTCGACGGCAAACAACAACAACAACAACTGATGATATGCCTATCTTTCAATTGTTTTGCCTGGATACTATTTATAAAGACCTTTAAAACTACCATCATATTTAAATTTCATAGTCACTTGTAAGATTGACTTACAGGAATTATAATGTCTTTGTTTTGGCATAGTGCCTAGGCATTTGACTGCTAAGCAGAGGGCTGGTGGTTCAACTCCACCAGCCACTCCTCAAAAGGAAGGTTGGGCAATCTACTTCCGTAGTGACACCACCTTGGAAACCCAAGGAGGGGTCTCTATCAGTTGAGTCCTACTCAGTGGTACATAACAACATTAGCTGGCCTGTAGGGAAGGGAAGGAAGCTAGAGATTGAGTTTGACCATATAGTCAATGATTTAATCAATCATGCCTTTGTAATAAAATCCTAATAAAGTCTCTGGACACTGAAGCTCAAGTGAGATTCCCTGGTTGACAATATTCTGCATATTGTCACATATAGTTGTCCCAGAAGGGTGATGCATACTGACTACATGAGAAGAGGACAGTGGAAGCTTTGCCTTTGGGACACACTCAGATTTTCCCTATGCATCTCCCTTTTGACTGGTTCTGATTGTATACTTTTGTTATATTAAAATTGTAATGAAGTACAACTGGAATGCTCCTTAGAAGAGAGAATTACCAAACTTCATCTCTCATGGATAAGAATATTATGCTTGGTAAAGTTGAAGGTCACTGAAAAAGGGGAAGAGCCTCAAGAAGATGGATTGACACAGTGGCTGCAATGATGGGCTCAAGCACAGCAGTGATTGTGAGGATGGCACAGGAGCAGGCAGTGTTTCGTTCTGTTGTACATTGGGTCGCAATGAGTCAGAACCCAGGTGACGGCATGAAACAAGTTCAGTGTTTTTCTGCATTCTGTGAGTCACGACAGTAAACTACCAAACCTAAAAGGGAATGGGAACCCTCAGATTTGTAGTCACCTGGTCAGAAGCGAGGGTGGCCTAAGGATCTTTGAGCTTGCAGCTGCTGTCTGAAGTGAATGCAATCTTATAGTGGACTGTGCCCTTAAAGTGCAACAGCTGGCTTAACTCCAGGTAGTTGATCTCAGAAAGCATTGGACTTAATTACCAAGTAGCTTATCTTATATTCTGATAAAATATATTTTGGAATGCTTCATTTCCAAGGAAAACATGTAGGATTATATTCTTTTCTAAACAGTAAGCAATTTTTTTGTGTGTTTGTTTCACTTATGAGTAGGTTTTTACATTTCCAGAATGGGGACATTATTGCCTTTTAACTCTCCAGAAACCTTCTTTGGACTCTATGATTTTTTTCCTATCCCTTTTGGTCCTGCCAAAGCATTATTCCTAGAAAATCTGTACGGACTGGGGACACCAGTGATCTGGAACTTTATTACCTCCTCATGTATCTTTTTCTGATGGTTTCTATAATTTGTTGCTTTTCCATATTTGTTTGGAAACCTTGTCATTTTGAAAAAGTATGGAAGTAAAACAGTTTTGGAAAACATGGAATCACTTGCCTCTAACTTGGAACCTGACATTTTCTTCTTTTACCTCCTGCTCTAAATGTAGCTTAAAACCTCACTTGGGCTGTTTTAAGTAACTTTTTTCAAATCTTCAGTTTGTTCCAAGTTTTAAGGCTTCGGGTTTTATTTCTAGATATTTGTGCTGCTCTTTTGAATTAGCCTTTATCTTTCAGTCCTTTTGCCTTTTTTTTTTTTTTTTTTCTTTTTGGTGTATCCTTTTTTTTAAAAAAAAAAATATTAATCGGCAAGTTTCTTATAATACTATGTTGTTGTTGTTGTTGTTATGTGCCGTCGAGTCAGCCCTGACTCATTGCGACCCCTTCTTGGGTTTCCAAGGCAGTATCACTACGGAAGTAGGATTGCCCAACCTTCCTTCCGAGGAGTGGCTGGTGGGTTTGAACCACCAGCCATCTGGTTAGCAGGCAAGTGTCTTAGCCACTATGCTACCAGAGCTCCCATAATATTATAGTGATTTTTATTAATGTCTCCTTGCTTTCTTTTTCTTTGAGATATTTCATTTTTAATGCCATTTTTACATATTTCCAATTCTCAAAAATTTTTCTTTAAAGAAAGGAAAAGACTAATGAAAATATCTTACATTTTACCTGTAATATTCCATTTTAGAGTTTCTAAGTTACTTGTTTTCCAATGAATTTTATGAAATCTGCTTTCCCAGTTTATTCCTTTTTATGGTCTTTGAGTTATGTTGTTGTTGTTGTTGTGTGCTGTCAAGTCAGACCTGATTCATAGCAACCCCTCCTTGGGTTTCCGAGACAGTATCACTACAGAAGTAGATTGCCAGGCCTTCCTTCTGTTTGAGTTATAGACAAGTACAAATTAGACAAAATCTGGCTAGGAATAATTGCATACTGCAGAGAAACATAGTGATAAATGACTTAAAACAGATGTTTTTCTCTTTGGTTTAGGCAGAAAACCTGGGAAATACTCTTCCCAATCCATACAGATTTTCTATGGATAATGCTTTGGCTGCACCTAAAAGGATTGGAAGGGTCTTTATAAAAGTAACTCTTTATTCAGTTAAGTTTGATTACTATTGATTCTGGGATGCCAATACATTAGAATTATTACTCCATATGACAGAAATTTGAAAATATATATGATAATTATTAAATTCTAAATAAACACAGACTTTATATCTTTAGTAGCTGGCATTTTATATGTTTAAGGCCTAGCAGGCTAGTGTTATCAGAATAGTGAAGCCAGACGTGTGTCGAAGTAAGTCCTTATCACTGAATCAGCTACCTTGGGCACTAACCAGTTAACTGGAGACAAGGTTGCTAACATAAATGCTACTTCCACCAAAATCTCTCTGCCTGGTGGCTAGACAACAAGAAATAAGGAACTGGAAACTTGACATGGAGAAATTAATTTGTTACAGTCAGAGCCTTTCTGTAAATAGTTTGAAGATCACAGACCAACAAGTTAGACAATTAGTAATCTTTCCATTTATTTCATCATCCAAACTCTCTCCAAAATAAGGTATTTCAGCCACAAGAAATGTGAAGAAAAGCAACATGTGAGGACTCATAAAATCTTTTTGTTATTTTCTAAGGAATGATGTCTACAGGACAGGTAAGCATAATAAGAAAATTCATGATGTTTTGCACACAGTTGTTGCTTAATAATTGCTTCCAGATGCAACAGTGACAAAATTCGTTAAAAGCAGTATGTCCTATTAGCAAAGCAAAAATTATATATTTCTTTAAAGTAGAAATAAAATATTTTCCAGAAATTTCTCTAAGTATTGTGTCATATTATTTTCCATTACATTTTAGAGTTCCCCAAGAATTCCAAGTGTAGGTTTGAAGATATACAAGAATCTATTTCACTTAAATTTGATTCTTCAAAAATGTGTATCACAGAGAACTAGTTATTTCTAATTTTATCTATTATTTTCTAATTACTCTTAAGTTGTTTTTGTTTGTTTTTTACAGGAAAAGAAATATTTTATATATATATATAAGCTCTGGTAACATAGTCCCTAAGGCACTTGACTGCTAACCAGAAGGCTGGCGGTTCAAACCCACCAGCCACTCCTTGGAAGGAAGGTTGGGCAATCTACTTCCCTAATAATACCACCTCAGAAACCCAAGGAGGGGTCACTATGAGTTGGGTCCAACTTGATGGCACATAACAACAACAACACTATGTATATTCTCTGTTTTATTTAAAGATAACTTTATATTTTTCTCTCCTTACCAAAACCCGAAACTTTTTCATTTCTTTAGCAAGAGGATGAGATTCTTTTATTCCAAATATGTTTCTTTTACAATTAATTCCAACTTCACATATAGGGAGATTGCTTAACCCATGTGGTATACACTGACAACATATGTCCTCATAGCAACAACTTAAAACATTTCTTTCCATTAGCCTTTCAGAGCATTCTGTATAATTCCAATCTTTTCCATCCTAGGCACTGAAGAGATCCTGTTAAATTACTGGTAGTTTAGGCAGGAGATGATTCTATTAATGCCAAGATAGTTTCATTTATCACATTAGCAAGATGTGCTCTAAGAATATGTTTTGGTAAACGTACATACACAGGAGGGGAAAAAAAGAGCCCAAAGTAAGAAAATACACAACTGCTGGCTCATATTACACATACACACTCATGAACCTAAAACCAATGTCCGTTACTAGATTTTTTTTTCCTGACTTGGTGTTAGAGTGGCCCGTGACCTAATTCTTGGACCCATGTCTTCATGAGTACAATCTTTTCATTCTACAGTTACACTCTAAGTGATCTCATCTGGTCCTATGACTTTAGACACTATCTATATGAATTTATTAACTGGTCAGAATTTTCCATAAGATTATTAATATATTTGCTATATCTTTTCATGTTTATTGCTTTTGTTTTACGTACATACAGGGTCAATAGACTAATACTTTCCCTTAATGAATGAATATTATTGAAATTGTTGCTTCGGGCTTAATGCTCATTGTTTTTGAAGTAGTTTTGTTCTATCATTTATGGTTTACTAATTAACAAGGCAAATTTGTATAGGTAAACCTTTCCATATGTTTTAACTGAAAAAACTTTCCTTTATATTTTTTCTCATTAATATTTTAATCTATACTATTGAATAGATTAATGAAACTCATTGTAACTGATATTATTATTAGAATTATTGGACATTATAATTATATAAATATAATATAATTATTATTATTATTTCTCAGAAAGCTAATATGCTGCCTGTCTTGGTTCTCTAGTGCTTCTCTAACAGAAATACCATTAGTGGATGGCTTTAACAAACAAGAATTCATTCTTTTACATTTTAGAAGGCTAGAAGTCCTAATTCAGAGTGCTGGCTCTAGGGGCTAGGGGAAGGCCCCTCAACCTTGGCCTTCAGGTCTGCTTTTCCTAACTCATCTGAGGCTGATGAACTCAAGGTCAGCTGGTAAAATGGCACAATCCCAAAATCAGCAAGGAACCCTGCAGGATTCTGCTTCAAGTCCAGGAGTGATTCCAAGATCGGCAGACAACACAGTGGGCCAATGGTTGAAGTTCTGGAACTGGAGATGAAGATTCAGCCAAATGTGAGATCCAATGTGTCAGAAAACTAGAGACCTTTCCCAAAGCTTCTCTATATATGCTGGTAGCAGGCCACACCTTAAAGGTAATTCTCGTTCAACTGCTTAACTGCTCACAGCAGATTTCACCATGGAGGTGATTACAGTTTCATCAGGGGAATAACTACATCCAGCTGCCAAGCCACTCAAAACCATGGCCTAACCAAGTTGACACACAGTCTGAATTACCACACTGCCTATGAAGTAAATCATGTATATAGACAAGATATATTCTACAGATGGACGTTAGCTCCCACTTTAGGGGTTTGTAGCCTAGCCACAGGCCAAGTAGTTCTTCCAGTGTGGACCCATTCCATACTTACCCTCATAAGGCAAATACTAAAGATGGTGTTAGCAGGCAAAAAAGGATAGTGTCTATGATCTTAGAAGTATGCCCTGAAACAATCAGCCACTTAAGAGCTATCAACCAGTCAATGCAGAAGAAAGCACTGTGTGATCAAAAGATTTTCAAAGATCAAGTGGAGAGAATGTATGAGAGTTTAATTTTAAAGCTCTTGGTTTGTGGAAGGGTGCAGTCTACAGCAGCAGCGGTAACTCCATTTTGAGTCTTGACAGAAGTTCAGACACCATTTGAGTTCTTTATGTCACTTGATTTTTGGCCATTAAAACAATGTGGCAATGCCTAGATAAATCTAAGTAAGCCCAGGGAAAGGCAATTTGCCCTCAATAATGAATGTGGTTGAAATTAGATTAACTAGTATGAAAAAGGGTACTCATACAAAGAACTAGGGAATTTACCTGGGCATGTTCTTAATAATTTACCCAAAATAGCCAATCCTAAAACCTTTTTAACCGACAATTATGTACACACCACAATCCTAGTCCTTTTCCTGATTCTGTCAGTCTCACCTGGAACAGTGATGAACTGACCTTCCCCCAGTCATGATTTTCTGATGATTTCCTTTGTTCTCCACCATATATAATGAATAGTATGACCGTGATTCAATGAATTCCATCAGTCTCTGTACTGGGTGCATGCTGATGGTTTCTCTCATCTGGATGATGTTTTGTTTTTGTCTTTGTGCTGCAAAAAGTCTCTATAGAAAAATAAGTAAATATATACTATCTATAAATGAACAGGGAGCTCTGGTAGCATAGTGCCTAAGGCACTTGACTGCTAACCAGAAGGCTGGTGGTTCGAACCCACCAGCCACTCCTCAGAAGGAAGATGTGGCAATCTACTTCTATAGTGATACTGCCTTGGAAACCCAAGGAGGGGTCACTATGAGTTGGGTCCGACTCAACAGCACATAACAGCAACATAAATGAACAATTCCTAAATTTTTATCTCCAGTCCAACTTCTCTTCTGAACTCCAAATTCATAAAACCAACTAACATCTCTTTTTAGATATAGAGTAGGGACCTAACATGTCCCAAAGCCACTGTGTTAGTTTTCCCCAAGCCTCTTCCTTCCATAGTGGTGTCTGTGTCAGTAGATAGTATTTCTCTTCCTCTCAATGTTCAGGCAAGAACCCTCAGGTCCTCTATGCTCTCATGTATCACATGCCACCAGCAAATCCTGTCAGTCAGAACAGAATCTCACTACTCTATCTCCACCTTACCACTATAACCCGAACCATCACCATCTCTCACCTAGATTATTGAAATAGCCCTCTATTGAACTCTCTGCTTCTGCCTTGTCCCCCGACTGTGTATTCTTCATACACAGGAGCCAGTGAGGTCATTTTTAAATGATTCAAATCATTCTACTCATATGATCTCTCAAAATCAAATCCATATTCTTTACCTTCCCACCCATCTCCATCCCCTACTCATCCTCTTGGAGCTCATCTCTCACCTTTCTCATCCTCCATCACTGCCCTCTACACTGCCCTCATTAAAGAACCAGTTGCCTTCTAGTCAAATCTGACTCATGGAAACCCCATGGGTGTCAAAGTAGAACTGTGCTCCACAGGATTTTCAATGGCTGATTTTTCTAATGTAGATTGCCAGGCCTTTCTTCAGGGGCACGTGGAAATGGACTTGAACCTCCAATCCTTTAGTTAGCAGCCAAGCTCATTAACCACTTGCACCACCCAGGAACTCCCTGGGCCTTCTTTTTTGTTGTTGTGTGCCCATGAGTGGATTCCAATTCATGTTGATCCTATGTGACAGAGAGGAGCTGCTCCATAGGGTTTCCTCAGCTGTAATCTTTACTGGCAGATTGCTAGGTCTTTTCTCCTATGGAGCCATGTTGTTGTTGTTGTTATGTGCTGTCGAGTTGGAACCGACTCATAGCGACCCCTCCTTGGGTTTCCGAGGCAGTATCACTACAGAAGTAGATTGCACCATCTTCCTTCCAAGGAGTGGCTAGTGGGTTTGAACCACCAGCCTTCTGGTTAACAGTCAAGTGCCTTAGGCACTATGCTACCAGAGAGCCATGGGTGGGTTCAAACAAGAGACCTTTCAGTTAGCATCTAAGCACTTTAAACATTGTGCCACCAAGGCTTCTCCTGGGACTTCTTACTGATTTTCAAATAAGTGATGCATGCCCAACTTTAGGGCATTTACATTTGCTTTTCAACCTAGAAAAGTTTGTCCTCCAGCTACCTACACATGTTAATGCAAGTCTCTGTTCAAATACTACCTCATTTAAAAACCTTTACCTGAACAGACTACAAAATAGTATTTAACCTCCGTCCCCCTTTCCCAGCTTTTTCTTTTCCTCGTAGCACTATCATTTGTGTATTTATTTATGGCTTTCTTTTACCAGTAAAATATGCAGATGCTTTTTTTGTTCACTATTGTCTCTCTATTGCCGAGAACAATTACACATAGTAACTCCTGGTTGAATGAGTGAATGAATGAATTTCTGATGCAGCCAGAGGCTTTGGGTGATTCAGTGCATGAGAGCACTGAGTACCTTCAGAAAGTATATAGGGACAGCAGAGAAGCTAGGAATGTATGAGTTTTGAAGATAAACTTTGTCTATTATACATTTTTCCTAAATTAGATCTGTATCATTTATTTTTCAGTATAAAATATCAGAGAGCACCCCACTTCCACACTATTCAAAGGAGATGGATGACTTAAGAACTTTTGACAATAAAAATGAGTATGATGTTTCTACCTCCATTCCTACTCATTTTATATTTTAGCTACGTCCTCGTTAATATGGCTAACATATTATCATCATTTTACTTTTGGAGTGAGAAGCATTGTCTGTAGTATAGTCCCCAAAGGAGCCCTGATTGTTCAGTGGTTAAGAGCTTAGCTGCCAAACGGAAAGGTCACCTGTCCAAAACTACCAGCCACTGTGCAGGAGAATGATGTAGCCGTCTGTGTCTGTAAAGATTTACTGTAGCCTTGGAAACCCTATCTGTCCTACAAGGTCACTATGGGTTGAAATTGACTTGATGGAAATGGGCTTGGGTTTGTTTATTGAATTGTCCTCAAACTGATTTCAGTCTTTTTGTGACACCATAGTAATCAGGCAGATGCTATTTTCTGTACTTACATTCTTGGTTCATTTACAAGGAAAATTTCATGTGAACTCAGTGTCTTCAGGTGCCTCTGAAAATAAAGCATGAGATTAGGAAATTTTATCTTGGAAATTATCATAGGAAGCAGGAATGAGGGATCGGGTGGACTGCTCATGAAAAGAGAAAGAGCCAATATAATGGGTTGTTTTCCAGTTCACTTCTGTGAGCAAGAGTCTCAGTTCTGCTGGGACTTCCTGAAGAAGCCCATATAAAATGCCTCTCAGAGTTGTCCACTTGAAGATAGGAGTCTAGAGCATGGGTAGGCAATCTATGACCTGTGGAGCAAATTTGGCCAACTGTAGGTTTTTGCAAATAAAGTTTTATTGGGACACAGTCATCATTGTTTACTTATTATATATGGCTGTTTGGGGTCAACAGTGGCAGAGTTCGATAGTTGTCAGAGATGGTATGGCACATAAAACCTACAATAATTGTCATCTGGCCCAGGAATATACATATATATATATATATATATATACATATATATATATATACACACACACACACACACATATATATAAAATACATATATATACATACATACATATATATACATTCACATGTATATATATACATATATATATACATACACACACACACACATATATATATATTTGTTGTTGTTGTTAGATGCTGTTGAATCATGTCTGAGATATATATATATATCTCATATGGGAGCTCTGGTGGCATAGTGCCTAAGGCATTTGACTGCTAACCACAAGGCTGGCAGTTCAAACCCACCAGCCACTCCTAGGAAGGAAGATTGGACAATCTACTTCTATAGAGATACTGCCTTGGAAATCCAAGGAGGGATCTCTATGAGTCAAATTGACTAGACAGCAGTGAGTTTGTTTGTTTGTTTAATATATATATTGACCCTGTTCTAGAGCATTTATCCTCAAGTTCCCATCCACAATTGCTGGAAGAATGCCCGAGGGCATTAACTCTTCTCCACTTCCTTCAGTGGGTCAACTCTTCTTCTGTAGTCAGAGCAGGCCCGGCTGAATGTGGGAAGCTTCTGCACATGTTCCAGTGGGATAGTTTGGAGATGCAAGATGAGTCTGAGCTGGAAGAGAACTGCTTCTCACAGCTGAGATCAAGAACAAGCCACAATATGAAGCATGTCCCAAAGTATCTACTAATCCTGACCATGTCAGCAAGATTCGGCCCTGTTAAATGAAAATCTATTTGCAGATGAAAACAGTAAACTGATGAGGATACTAAATGAGACTTGAAGGAAAATTTCTTACTGACAAATTACAAAATGATTGACAAGTGAATTCTAAATCTAGCAATTTTTTTAATGTACAATAAAGCCAAGTTACCGTAACCTCCTCATAAATTACTTATATTTTCTTACAAACCATTGCCACCTAATGGTTTTATTTTTGTTATATACTGTTATATACTTCATTCATATTTATTTGTTTAAATAAAAAATGGATAAATAATGTAAAAAATAAATAAATACAAAAACCTATAAAGAAGAAAATTTTTCCTTATTTCTTATCCCACTGTCAGGATTTAAAAAAAGGGAGAGGGATATGTGGTTTGGTATATAATCTTCCAGATGTTATATTTTTGTCTTTGAATATACATCCACTTATACATAATTTTAAAAATAAACTATACACTATGCCAACTGTTCACTAACTTGCTTTTCCCAAATATAATATAGACTAGCCTATCTTCCATATCAGTAGAATAAAAAATCCTCATTGTTTTTAACAGCTGTATAGTGTTCCGTTCAATAGATATACTTAAACTAATTCATCTGCTAAATGATTAATTATTTTCAATTTTTTACTATTAAAAATGGTGCTCAAAAATACAAAACAACAGAAATAAACAAAGAACAGTGCTTCACACACATAGTGCCCACATCCTGGTTTTTAAGTACAATTCTCTATAAATGGACCCTCCAGAAATAGCTGATTCCAAGGCTAGGACATGGAGAGGACAGGTGAGTCTAATCTTTATTGTTCTAATGGAAAGTATGAACCCCAAACTCATTGCCATTAAGTCTGTTCCAACTTACAGCAATCCTATAAGATAGAATAGAACTGCTCCACAGGGTTTCCAAGGCTATAAATCTTTATGGAAGCAGACTGCCACATCTTTTCCTATCCACATCTTTTCCTCATGGAGAAGCTCGTGGATTCAAACTGCTGACTTTTTGGTTAGCAGTCAAGCAGTAAACCTCTGTGCAACCAGGGCTCCTGAAAGTAGGAAAAGCAAAACCAAACTCACTACCAGAGTCGATTCTGACTGACAGCGACTCCCATTTGGTGTCCAAGGCTATAAACCTTTACAAAAGCATACTGCCTCATCTTTCTTCTGTGGAGCAGCTAGTGGGTTCAAACCACCAACTTTCTGGTTAGTAGACAAATGCCTTAACCACTATATCAACAGAGCTCCTGAAAGTAGGAAAATACTCTAAAAATGATTAGGGACATATCAAAAGGTACAGAAACTAGCTTGAAGCATGTCCATTTACAAAATCTGATACAATTTGAGCACCAAAAACAATAATATTGCTAATGAAGATTGCATCTTATTAAAAAAAAATAGAATCCATTAATCCACACTCATATAAGTAAAAAATATAGGACAAAATAAAGCTCTTTCTTACAGTAGAAAGAAAACTAATAAATGTAGAAGAAATGATGGAATTAGAAAAGCACCTTTCAGCCACCATTATGTTAATTATTTAGGTATGAATCATAATTGGATATTGAATCTAGTGGATAAAAGTTTGAGAAGTAACTGAGTATTTATATAGTGTCAAAATAAATACACACAAGATACTTATTAATTAAAAAAATAACATCTTTAGAAAAACCTGGCAGATAGCACTTTAATGAACTAATGGAATAGTAATGGGACAAAGCTGTAACAAGTGCCTCCGTATATGTTCCACTAAGAAAAACACATCACTTTTGTGGTATTTCTGTCAAAGTGCCATGACATGAACCTAGTCATGAGAAAACATCAGATAAACCAAAAGTGAGAAAAATTCTACAAAATAATTGTCCTGCGCTCTTTCAAAAATATCAATGTCATGACAAGTAAAAATAAATGAAGAAATTGTTCCAGATTAAATGAAACTAAAGAGATAATGAATACAACTTATCATCCTGTATTTTCTTTCTACAAAGGACATTACTGGGATAATAGGAGAAATCTATATAAATTTTGCTTAATATCAATATTAATTTTTACCTTTGATAAAACCAAACTCACTGCCATAGAGTCAGATCTGACTCATAGCAACCCCTCCTTGGGTTTCTGAGGTGGTATCTCTATGGAAGTAGATTGCCCAATCTTCCTTCCGAGGAGTGGCTGGTGGGTTTGAACCACCAGGCTTCTGGTTAGCAGTCAAATGCCTTAGGCACTGTGCTACCAAAGCTCCCTTTGATAATATACTGAGATTATATAATATTGTCTTGGAATTTTAGGAAATTGAAAATGAAATTGTTGTGTGCCATCAAGTTGATTCTGACTCATAGCAAGCCCATGAGACAGGAGACAGAGAAGAATTGTCCCGTGGAGTTTCCTTGGCTATATTCCTCATGAGAGCAGATTGTCAGTTCTTTCTCTTATAGAGCTTCTGACTGGATTTGAACCCCAAAACTTTCAGTTAACCATAGAGCACTTAACACATTGTGTCATCAGGGCTCCTTAGATAATGAAGTAGTTAGAAGTAAAGGAGTACTCTGTCTACAACTTTTGCTCTCCAACTGAAAAAATAATTAAGTATGAGTGTGTGTGAAAGAGAGAGAGAAAAAGAAGAAGAAAGGAAAAGTAGTAAACTGTCAGTATTTGGAAAAGCTGGGTGAAGTGCATGGAAATTCTTGGATTATTCTGGCCATTTTTCTATAAATCTAAGATTATATCAATAGTAAATTTTGTATACAGTGTTCTAAAGAACTTCAACTATAAATATTTGTGTCATTCCAAAGGTATTTCTTTAGGATAAATGCTTAGAGGTGGAACTGTCCTCTCAAGTGACATCTTTGCTTTGGAACACTTTAAAAAGGTCTTTTGCAGCATATTTGCCCATGCAACACGTAGTTTAATTTCTTGAATCAAAGAATATATACATTTTATATTGCAGAAACTGACAAAGTCTTCTATTTTACCCCTTTGCACAATTTTGTTGCTGTTGTTAGGTGTTGTCAAATTGGTTCCAACCCATGTTGTTGTTGTTATGTGCCTTTGGTCAGCCCTGACTCATAGCGACCCCTCCCTGGGTTTCCAAGGCAGTATTGCTATGGAAGTAGACAGAACAAAACACTACCCAGTCCTACTGCCCATTGTTGCAGTCACTATGCCAATCCATTTCATTGAGAGTCTTCCCCTTTTCTGCTGACCTTCTATTCACCAAGCTTGATATCCTTCTCCAGGGACTGGTCCTTCCTGATACCATGTCCAAGGTACATGAGACAAAATCTCATCATCCTTGCTTCTAAGGAGCATAATAGCTTTACTTTTTCCAAGACAGATTTGTTCTTCTGATGGTCCACGGTAAAATCAATATTCTTCTCCATCACCATAATTCAAGAGCATCAATTCTTCTTCAGTCTTCTTTATTAATTGTCCAGTTTTCGCATACATATGAGGTGATTGAAAACGGCATGGCTTGGTCAGGAGCACCTTAGTCCTCAAAGTGACATCTTTGCTTTTGACCACTTTAAAAAGGTCTTTTGCAGCATATTTGCCCATGCTACACATAGTTCAATTTCTTGACTGCTGCTTCCATAGGTGTTGATTGCAGAGCCAAGTAAAATGAAATCCTTCACAACTTCAATGTTTTCTCCATTTATCATGATGTTGCTTATTGGTCCAGTTGTGAGGATTTTTGCTTTCTTTTTGTTGAAGTGTAATCTATCTTAAGGCTGTAGTCTTGATCTTCATTAGTAAGTGCTTCAAGTTCTCTTCGCTTTCAGCAAGCACGGTTGTGTCATCTGCATATCACAGCTTGCTAATGAGTCTTCCTTCATTCATATTCTTCTTTATATATTCCACCTCCAGATTATTTGCTCAGAATACACATGGAATAAGTATGGTGAAAGGGTGTAACCCTGACTCACATCTTTCCTGATTTTAACCCATACAGCAACCCCTCTTAGTCTATGGACAGGTCTATCTTATCTCTTGGTCTATGGACAGACTCCACGTGAGCCAAAGTAAGGGCTCTGGAGTTCCTCTTCTTTGCAATGTTATTCATAATTTGTTAGGAACCACACAGTCTAAGGCCTTTGTGGAATCCATAAAACACAGGTAAAGCATTTTCTAGTATTCTCTGCTTTTAGCCAAGATCCTTCTGACATCAGCAATGATATCCCTCATTCCATGTCCTCTTCTGAATCTAAATTGAATCTCCACAAATGACACAGAAGATAGTGCATTTCCTGACACCTCAATATCAGTGAGCACTGTCATTCTTCTGAAAGCAAGTCTAAGAAGTTCAAAATCAGATCTGTTGCTGCTCAGGTTTACATTCTTTCAATTATTAGTGAGATTGAACATCTTTTCATATATTCAGTAACCACTGAATTTCATTCTCTTCTTTTTAAACTGCCAGTTCGTAGACTTTACAATCTCAAGTATCATCTTTTTTTCCTTAATCATTTATGAGTTATAAATAGGTTAGGAGCAGTAAATAACGTGGTATCGGTTGCAAATGTTGTTTACACCAGTTTATTTTTTGTCTTTAACTTTTTAATGATGGTTTATAATTTTCACATACCCGAATAAATCTTTTCCATATGACTCAGGATTTCATGTCAGGTTTAGAAAAGTCTTCGCCATATCCAGCAATATAAAAAATACTCTGTTTTTCTTCTGGAATTTTTATTGTTTTACTATTCAGCATTTAAATCCATGAAAGCTATTTTGTTTTCTAAGTCATTATTAAAATCCTCTTTTATAGATAAAAAACTGAGCTGATATAAAATTTTTTAAAACGTTAACATTTTTAAAGTTTTATATTGATACAAGGAAAATAAATAATAATCTTTAAATCAAGTGCTCAGGATGATCTATGTTTTCAAAAAATGTTACAAAATAGTTCAACTTCTTAACTTGCCAAAGATTTATGACTGATTTGAATCCCAAAGACAGATTTTATAGATTCTCCACACTCCCAGCTCTACTCGAACGGATCACGTGATGTGTAGGAAAAATGCTGACACCCTTCCCAAACAAGCTATCTTTTCCCAGAAACAATATTGTAAATATCTGCCTGGGGAGAATCTAGTTGTTTTCTGCTTAGATGGGGGACTGGCAGTAAGCGTCAGTGCCTTTGATCCCTTGAAAGCACATGGGCCTATAGACTGCCATCCTTCTGAAGAATTCTGTCATTCCCTGTCAATTCATATTAGACAAGTATGGTGTTTTGTAACAATTTATCTCCTTCAGGGTGATTTAGTTATTTTCTGTCGAGATTATGCGAGGGGATGTCATTACTTTTGTCCTGTCAGTCTCATTATTTTTATTGCCAGAGAATGTTGTCATTTATTTTCACTCATAATCCATCTCTCTGAGAAAAGATTGTATTAATACTTTCATGCTGGGTAAAAGCTTTATTTCTACATTGGAGCGCACAGAAATAGATTTCTGCCCCTGTTCTTTGAAGATGCTAACACTAATAAATGATAAACAACACTAAGTAAAAAAGACTTTTAAAAACAAGTAACATGTTATAGAAACATGTTCTGAGTGGAATGTTTTGAAAAGAAAAGAGAACTGAGGTGCAGTGAATTACTTATTATGGCCCTTCTAGCCATGTGACTCCCACCAGATGACTGGGTGAGACTATGCAAGTATGAGGTGTTGGTGGCCCACCAAGGGCATTGGACAGCTTATCAATAATGTAAATAAGTTATATGGCACCCTTGTGGGGATGGGACCATAGAATTATTAAGGTGTATGGAACCCGAATGTAGGAATTGGTCAGTTTTGCCAAAATGAGCCATCGTAGGGGCAGAAAGGGGGATCTCACTACCATAAAGAAAGAACCAGGAGTGGAGTGTGTCCTTGAACCCAAGATCCCTCGACCCAAGAGACAGAGAGAGCTGTAACACTTGGCAGAGAGATGACAGCAGCAGAAACAGCAGAACAAAGAAATTGGCATGAGATATAGCAGTGGGCTTCCTAGCCTACGAAGTAAGCAAGCTGACTGCCTTCAGATAAAGGGCATACTGATGAGTAGGGTGCCTCTCTAAGCATCACCAAAAAAAAAAAAAAACACCAAACTTATTACCGTTGAGTCACTTTGACTCATAGTGACCCCTCCTTGGGTTTCGAGGCAGTATCTCTATGGAAGTAGATTGCCTAATCTTCCTTCCAAGGAGTAGCTGGTGGGTTTGAACTGCCAGCCTTCTGGTTAGCAGTCAAATAAATGTCTTAGGCACTACACCACCAGAGCTCCCTGAGTACCTATAAACAGAGCTAAGAGAGCTTTGTAACACGAACATGGCAGAACCCAAGGCCAGACAGATGTGTGCCTATGGCACAGCTGAGAAGAGGTTGTCCAGATTGTAGTACTGTATCCTTACTTGTTTCTGATCCTGAATTGTAACCTATTACATCCCTAATAAACCTCATAATCATGAGTATTGTCTTTGAGTTCTGTGTGTCCATTACAATGAATTAATGAACCCAGAAGAGAAGTAAAGAATATATAGGAGGGATAGTTGGTGTCAGAATTGGTAAAAAGTTGGAGGGTGACAGCATGTCTGACTTCCACCTCATAGGAACCAACCTTGGGCTGTTGATGTTCATCTTGATTGTCTCTCCCCTTTGCAAAGTTAGAGGAGGTCAAATGCCATCCCCTCGCCCTTTTTGCAAGAACTTGTATAAGCATTCAATTACACACAAATTAACACTTTTGGATCATGCAGTGTAGGTTAAGAGGAAAATTTGGACTCAGCTATTGTTGGCTGAGTAGCCTTGAATGTGTGTTGCCTAATCTATTGTAGCTCACTTCCCTTGTCTGTAAAATAGAAATAATAGTACTCCATGATGTAAACATCTATTTAGGTAAATCCAAGGAAAATGTTTGCATAGTATTTGGTATATATTGAGGACTCAAGGAGCATTAGTTTTCATCATCATCATGATAAACAATCCTTACACATTGCAGTAATAACTATCTAAAATTACAAGATTCTAAAATAACAGAACATAGTTAATCCTGAATAACATTATCTGTAATACACAAAAACCCTTGAACAAATTTTTATAATTGTTATCTTTTTGTATTACAATATTTGACCATAATTACCTTTCGAGGCAAAGAGGGTTATAATGGAATTACTGACAAAATGAAATGTCTTGTGAAGTTATGAAACCCTTGTAACTGGAAGCATTCAAGCAGAGATTGGGTCACAATCATCGGAGATTTGCACAGGAATTCATTCCCACTTTAAGAGAACCACAACCACTAGGTGTCATGGAGTTCATTCTGGTTCATGGCGACCGCGTGTGTATCAGAGTAGAACTGTGCTCCACAAGGTTTTCAATGGCTCATTTTGGGGAAGTAGATTGCCAGGCCTTTCTTCACAGGAGCCTCTGGGTGGACTAGAACTCGCAGTCTCTCAATTAGCCTCTCAAATGTGTTTAACCACTTGCGCCACCCTGATCTTTAAAAGAAAGATAGTACCTAATGACAAGTAAATTAGTTAGCCTGACTGGGCTAATTAACTTGGGAACTCAGAACTTTTATTATCTGTTTCCTAATAGGACAAATTCTCAGAAGGAAGATGGGACAATCTACTTCCGTAGTGATACTGCCTCGGAAACCCAAGGAGGGGTAGCTATGAGTCGGGTCCAACTCGAGGGCACATAACAACAACAACAATGGGGCAAATTAAGGAGCTCCAGTGCAGCAGTGGTTAAAGTATTTGGCTGCTAACCAGAACTGGTGGCTTGAACCCACCAGTAATTCCACAGAAGGAGGATGAGGCAGTCTGCTTCCATAAAGCAGAAAATATATATTTTTTCATATATACATATTCTTATTTTTGTCTAACTATTTTGTTTGATACAATCTTATTTTTGTAGTTAATAAAATTCCCTCATTACTTTCTTTGAAAGACCATACTTATTTTAAAGTCTTTGTTATATTATGCCATAAAATGAATTTCATCTGAGATAGATTTAAGATCTGATTATAGATTTCGCTCACTTTTTAAATACTATTTTTTTCACAAGGTTCATTTTGGTAAGTTTTGTTCTGTTTTGTTGTCAGCCCTTCTCTCTCTGCCCCCCCCCCACTTATTTTTTACTTTCTGATTTTTACTTACTCTCACATTCCTTACTTTCCCCAACTTTTATTTATTCTCCCATTCCTTTAGCTCTCTAATCTCTATAATTGAACCTTACACTGTAGTTTGGGATGCTTACATTACTGTGACCTCTAACTATTCAAGAAAGTTAGCTCTGGAGGCTATGGAAGCTTGACTCAGCTCCTAATTACAAGTCCTCCGCTCTCCTTAAGCCTACAGCTTTCCAGAGAGCTCTAGAGAAGAGGTTAGCAATAGAGAGGACAATAGTAAATATAGAGCTTTTTTGGGGGGAGTTTGTTTTGTGGCTTCCTTTTATAAGACTGAGTGAGAGAGGCCCCGCTCCAGCCACTGGATTACAGCTACAAGAAAAGCTCTGGTCCCTCAGTCCCTGTGGAGAAACATTCATGTTCATTATCAACAGGAGCCATCCATTCCCCATTTCTGCTTCCAGGCTCATCTTCCAGCAGGTCTTCAGCTTCAGTTCCACTTACTGGTTCACATTTCTATTTACAGACCTTGAAGATAACTAAATGTTTTCAATCCTATCTATGGTTTTTTAATTTTATCTGTAATAGTTGTGGATTTGGACTAGATGAAGTACATTACACATGACTTTATCACCAATTCTGACCAAAGTCCCACAATAGTTTTAGGATAATACCTTATATTAACTCAGAAGTACCTGGCAAGAAGCACATGGAAAGTTGCTCAACATTATCAGTCATTAAAAAAATGCAAATTAAAACCACAAAAATGTCACAGTGCATCTATTAAATAGCTACAAATAAAATGTCTGGTCATAACAAGTGGTAGCAAGGTAGTAGAGCAACGAAAGCTCTCACATACTCCTAGTGGGAATGAAAAAATGGCACAACTAACTTGGAAAATAGTTTGGTGGTTTCTTTGAAAGTTAAACACACACCTACTATATGATCCAACCATTCCACTCCTAGGTATTTATTCAAGAGAAATTAAATCATACATCTATACACTTGTATATGAATATTTATGGCAGTTTTATTTGTAATAGTAAAAAATGGGGAAAATATCCAAATGTTCATCAACAGGTAAATGGACAAAGTATAACATATACTTACAGTGGAAGGCTATTCAGCTATGAAAAGAAATGAACTATTGATATACACTACAAATGGATGAATCTCAAAATAATTATGCCGAGTGCAATAAGTCAGAAAAGAAAGTTATATGCTCTATCTGATTCCATTTATAAACATTTGATAAAATGCAGGCTAATTTTAGGGACAAAAAGTATATCAGTAGTTTTCTGAATACAGAGGTGAGGAGACAGGGAAGGATGTGAAGAAAGGATTATAATGAAACATGAGAAAATTTTTGGTGGTGATGAATATGTTCATTATGCTGATGGTTTCACAATACATCTATGTCAAACAGCAATGACCAAACTTATGAAACTGGACATTTTAAATATGTGCATTTTGTTATATGCCAATTATGCATCAGTAAAGCTTTTTAAAAATTTAATTTGATTTTATTATGTACAGCTGAGCTTATTTTGCTTGGATAAATTAGTTTCTCTTAAAAAGCAACTGTGTGCACGCCGATGTTCATCGCAGCACTATTTACAATAGCCAAAACTTGGAAACAACCTAGATGTCCAACAACTGAGGAATGGATAACCAAACTTT
>NW_006921588.1:17057918-17061107 GCF_000298275.1 Orycteropus afer afer | reverse complement strand
TGCCCAACCTTCCTTCCGAGGAGTGGCTGGTGGGTTTGAACCGCCAGCCTTCTGGTGAGCAGTCAAGTGCCTTAGGCACTATGCTACCAGAGCTCCTAAGTTGTATCTAGTGAAATGCAATTGATTATCATCTTCAGAACATTGATAATAGAAGCCCTAGTGGTGCAATAGTTTCTATTTGCTAACCAAAATATCCGTGGTTTGAACGTATCAACTGCTCAACAACAATGTGCATTTACCGTGTCACAGTTAATGTTATGTGTCAGCTTGGTTAAGCCACGATTCCCAGTATTGTGCAATTGTCCTCCATTTTGTAATCTGATATAATTAGCCTGCATTTTGTCATATTATGTGATTATCCTCCACTTTACGTGTTACAAATCCTAACCTCTACTTGTTAATGAGGCAGGGTTAGTGTGGTACGTATATTGAGTCTCAGGCCTACAAAAGGGTGTGACTCAAGTCCCACTCTTACCTAACAGAGAAGTTTACTTAATTTAGTGATTTTTTTCTAACTCAGTCCACCTAATTCAAGCCAAATTCCAAAGAGAAGGTAGAATGAGGGATATCATTGCTAATGTCCAATGGATCTTGGCTGAAAGCAGAGAATACCACAAAGATGTTTACCTGTGTTTTATTGACTATGCAAAGGCATTCAACTATTTGAATCATAACAAATTTTAGATAACATTGCAAAGAATAAGAATTCCAGAACACTAAATTGTTCTCATGCAAAACCTGTACTAAACCAAGAGGTAGTTATCAGAACAGAACAAAGGGATACTGCATGGCTTAACATCAGGAAATGTGTGCATCAGAATTGTATCCTTTCAACATATATACTCAATCTGTATGCTGAGCAAATAATCCAATAAACTAGGCTATATATGAAGAGGAATACTGCGTCAGGACTGGAGGAAGGCTCATTAACAACCTGTCATATGTACATGACACAGCCTTTTTTGCTGAAAGTGAAGAGGACTTGAAGCACTTAGTGATGAAGATCAAAGACCACAGTCTTCAATATGGACTACACCACAACATAAAGAAAACAAAAATCCTTACAATTGGTCCAATAAGCAGCATCATGATAAATGGAGAAAATATTGAAGTGAAAACATCAAAGTTTCATTTTACTTGGATCCACAATCAATGCCCATGGAAGCATCAGTCAAGAAATCAAACAACTAATTGTATTGAACAAATCTGCTGCAAAAGACCTCTTTAAAGTGTTAAAAAACAAAAATGTCACTTTGAAGAGTAAGGTGTGCCTGACCCAAGCCATGCTGTTTTCAATTGCCTCATAAGCATGCAAAAGCTGAACCATAACAAAGACCAAAGAAGAACTGATGGCTTTGAATTATAGTGTTGGCAAAGAGTATTGAATATACCATGGACTGCCAGAAGAACCAACAAATCTATCTTGGAGAAGTACAGCCAGAATGCTCCTTAGACACAAAGATGGTGAGACTTCATCTCCTGTACTTTGAACATGTTATCAGGAGGGACCAGTCCCTGAAGGAGGACATCATGATGGTAAAGTACAGAGTCAGCAAAAAAGGGAAGACCATCAACAAGATGGATTGACACAGTTGCTGCAATGATAGATTCAAACATAGCAGCAACTGTGAGGATGACACAGGACCAGGTAGCTTTTGGTTCTGTTGTACATGAGGTCACTATGAGTTGGAACCAATCTGACGACGCCTAACAATGTCAACATATATTTTCACAAGGAGCCTTGGTGGCACAGTGAGATAAAGATATAGCAGTCTGCTCCCATAAAGATTACAGACTTGGAAACTTTATGGGGCGGTTCTATTCTGTCCTATAAGGGTTGCTATGAATCCAGTAAAATGGCAACAGGTTTATATATAATCAATGGTTGTGAGAATTTCAATTCTAATATAAGACAATGGTTAGTCCCTCCCATTGCATCTGATTAGGAAAGTGAGATTTGGGAGAGGAAAATAGAGACTATATGTGAAAACGGAGATAGAAAAGGAAAAACAAGGGTTTTTTCCTTTTTCAATGAATTTATGCAAAGTTTAAAAAGAAGAGGAAGGAAAGTAAATGCAGACCTAGAATTGCTTTCTTGTGATGTCTATAGAGAGAAAGGAGCTCTAGTAGCATAGGGCCTAAGGCACTTGACTGCTAACCAGATATGTGAACTGCTGTATGAAAAGTGAATTTACTCTGTAAATCTTCACCCAAATCCTAATAAAAAAAAAAAATACAAATTAAAAAGCAACTGTGATCATTTCCAAAGTATTAACAATTTTTATGTTTATTGGGCACTTTGCCAAGCCAGTTATTATGCTAAGCATTTTACCTTTGGTTATCTTATTTAACCACACAACAAAAACTCACTTCTCATTGCTGTCGAGTCAATTCCAACTCACAGCAACCCCTCCTTGGGTTTCCGAGATGATATCTCTACAGAAGTAGATTGTCCGGTCTTCCTTCCAAGGAGTGGCTGCTGCGTTTGAACCTCCAGCCTTCTGGTTAGCAGTCAAATGCCTGAGGCACTACACCACCAGAGCTTCCCAACAAAAACTAGTTATTAATTAAGTGATACTAATAACTCTATCATATTGACAAGGAAACTGGGACTTCAAAAGACTAAGTAACTTGTCCAATATTCCATGTGGAAAGTGGCAGAAACAGGATATGAACCATGTGTTGTGGTTCTAGGGCCCAATAGTAACTGAAGTGGGCAGTAAGAAAGGGCAATTCACTTCACCCCTGCTCAATTCTCCGGTCTTGTCCTTGAATACTATCCATACTTTACCCCATCCCCATCTTTATCCCTTCCTGGTAAAGACTTATAAGCCACTTCCCAGGATGGAAATCAAGAAAGGGCACAACCATTTGGTTGTATTTCAACAGGTTATGTATGTAAGGAAAAAATGTGAAAGACTAACACTTATGGAGAGTTCAGATGATCTCCATCTTTGTTTTTGGTTAAGCTATTTTCCAACTCTGTAGCCTTAAAAATGAACTTGTAGAAGAGGGACAGTAATGCAAATAATTCCAGTCCATAGAAATGCAAGTTGTGTCTGTTGTTGTTGTTGTTTGCCGTCCAGTCGACCCTGACTCATAGCGACCCCTCCTTGGGTTTCCGAGGCAGTATCACTACGGAAGTAGGATTGCCCAACCTTCCTTCCGAGGAGTGGCTGGTGGGTTTGA
>NW_006921588.1:17048042-17057538 GCF_000298275.1 Orycteropus afer afer | reverse complement strand
CAATCCTACTTCCATAGTGATACTGCCTCAGAAACCCAAGGAGGGGTCGCTATGAGTCGGGGCCAACTCGACGGCAAATAACAACAACAACAACATAGAAGAAAAGGAAATAAGCCAAACTCAAGTTCTTTGGCTTGAAGTTATCATAAAAAAAGCTGAGACCTTCTAACACTGAATATTTGGAAAGACTAAGAAATGCTGCTTTATGAAGATGAATGTATTAAATACAGATGATTGAAGGTACTTTCCAATTCAAGTATCCAATTTCTACTCTGTCTCCTTTGGTTAAGACAGTGAGGAAGTAACAGAGAGGAGATGAAGAGGTTTGACCAAGATGTAGGGCCCTGGAGCATAAGATTAAATAATCTGGGACTCAGAAAATCAGAAAAGCATCTATACATCCAGCATTGAACAAAAAGATTTATGGAACTCAGATAACTGCAATAAATAAAAATAGATCAGTTGGTATCTAGTTAAAACTGAGACAGAGAGAAATTCACAAAGTTTCCCACAAGAAAAAGAAGTAAATGGGCATTAAGTATATAGTAAATATTATTAGCATGTAAGGTATATAAAATATAATTGATGATGTCCTTTACGAATAAATAACATTTTATCCTATATGACATTCAAAATAATTAACAATCTTAAGGCATGGGCATGACCCATCAGAAAGGATTCACAGCATACCTACAACAAGGTTCTAGAGGCCCCTGCTATGCCTGAAATTAACCTTTTAGTTGCTGGGTCATGGGGATTCCCAGGGGCCACAGAGGAGTGAAACCGCTGGGAAAGGGATCTAGCACTTAGAAAGCATGGACCTATAGTTATTCACAAATTGCATGGAACTCACACAAAAACTTGTGTGTGAATGTTCATAGCAACGTTATTCATAATAGCCAAACACTGGAAATAACCCAAATGCTCATAAACTGATGAATGGATAAGCAAACTGTGGTGTATATATATATATCTATATATATATCTATATATATATATATATATGTATATGTATATGTGTGTATATATATATATATATATATATATATATCTATATGTATATGTGTGTATATATATATATATATATACACAATGGAATTTTGGCCATATAAAGTCATGAAGTTCTGATACATGCTACATCCTGGATGAACCCTGAAAGCATTATGTTAAGTGAAAGAAAGTCAGTCACAAAAGTACAAATGATTTATAATGCCACTAGTATGAAATGTCCAGAATGGGCAAATCTACACAGATAGAAAGTAGAGTAGTGGTTGCCAGTGGGTGGTGGGAGGAGCCCTGGTGTCATAATGGTTAAGGACTCTGCTAACCGAAAGGGTGGCAGAACTTATTCAGGGGCTCCTTGGGAGAAAAGAGACTGTGATCTGCTCCCAAAAAAGATTACTGCAGTTCTACTCTGTTCCTCTATTGCATGGGGTGGCTATGCCTAGGAGCCAACAAGATCACACCTAACAACAACAACAGAGGCTAGAAGCTGAAGAGGACAGAGAGTGACTGCTGATGAGTACAGGGTTTCTTTTTGGGATTATGGAACAGTTCTGGAATTAGATACAATGGCTGCACATCCTTGTGATTATATTCAAACCATTGAATTATACACTTAAAAAATGTATGGAAGTATTTCACTAGAAAACTCTCTCTTAAGTCCTTAGAACTACTCACTTAAGCAGAAAAACACAAAGAATTTGTAAGACAATTAGTCACCCTGTAAGTAAGGAATGTATATAGCTACAAATAATAGAAAACCCTACCATAGTGGCATAAACAGAGGAGTTTTCACATGTCAAGAAAAAGACTAGCTCTGAGCAACCCGTAGTGATACTGCCTGGGAAACCCAAGGAGGGGTTGCTATGAGTCAGGTTTGACTCGACAGCACATAACAACAACATGAGCAGCCCAAGGCTTGGAGTGCTCCGCTGCCTAGTGATATCATCAGGGATCCAAGCTCCTTCTATGTTTGGCTTCTACCATCCTTAGCATGTGGGCTATCTTCATCACACTTGTTGAATCTGATTGCAAGATGGCTCCTGCACTTCCACATTTCTCATCCAAATTTCAGGACAAAATGAGATGGAAGAGTGAAGGAGCACTACCTGACTAAGGAGTGCTAAAATTCCTGACACTTCCACAGCACACTTTTGCTTACCCCTCTCTGGCCAGAATTGTGTCATATTACCTACTTTAGTATTATCAGCATCAGGAGGTTAGTATTTTCCGTGATACACGATGTTGCCTTGGGAGAGCCCTGATGGTGCAATGGTTAAGAACTTGGCTGTTCTTAACCAAAAAGTCAGAGGTTCAAACCCACTAGTGGCTCAGCAGAAGAAAAGACCTGGTGGTTTGTTTCTGTAAAGATTAAAACCTAGGAAATCCTATGAGGGAGTTTGACTCCCTCACATTGAGTAGCTATGAGTCAGAATCGACTCAACAGTACACAGCAGCAGCATGTTGCATTGAGCAAAATAAGAATTTGTTAGTAAGGGTGAAGGGGAAAATAGCTATTGGATGGGTTAATAACAATGCATACCACATTCATCTGATAACTACAAAATACTTAGAAAGAATCGGCTCTACCAATGAATTTTGAACGTTTATGGAAAAGTCTTAAAATAGCATTCTGCTAAGGGATTTAAAATAATGTATTGTGTCAACTCCGTAAATGTTGTTCTATTCAAATTTCACATCTGCAAAGATGTCTATAATCACAACCTCATGTTTAAATGGAAACTGATGTTCTACTTATAAGCTATTTCCAAATATGTATAACTAATCAAGTAGCTCTGGTGGCATAGTGCCTAAGGCATTTGACCGCTAACCAGAAGGCTGGTGGTTCAAACCCACCAACCACTACTTGGAAGGAAGGTTGGGCAATCTACTTCTGTAGTGATACCGCCTCAGAAACCCAAGGATGGGTCACTATGAGTAGGAAAACTAATCAAGTTTCTAAGCCAAATTTCTTTATCCATGCAGAAAGAAAACACTCCACATTCCTGATCATATAAAAACTCTTCATGAGTGTAACAGTAATTTTAGTAGCATATGTGGAGAGAGAAAGGACACAATTTTTAAAAAAATGTAAACCATTTTAGATGAGGCAACCAAATATAAGGGAATTTTTAACTTAAAATAATTTTAATTTCAACGTTATCTGACACTTTGAGGTAGTGACATTTTGCTTCCTGGTTCTACTTCTCCCCTAAGGTGATTTTCAGTTTCCATTCTGTTTCTCCATTTTTGTTTGATTTTTAATTCTTTCTCCATTTTGGAGCAGATTTTTTACAAGTTCTCTGAAAAGGTTTTTTCCAAATTGGCCAACATTATATTCATCTATTCTAGAAAAATAGGATCCTCATCCACCTCTGCAAAAAGACTTTCCATAGATTTTTGTACAGCAAAGGCAATGCAATAAGTTATGCTCCCAGTTTAAAAACATTTATGATGAAATAAAATGTAAGAGTTCATTGGAGAATAACCCTTGCGTGTAATGTTTGTGTATTGATATATTTAATCTGAATCCCAGTTTGAGAAAGAAAGTAATCTCAGAAGAGTATTCTATTGGTAACTATTATACTGTTAAATCCTCTCCTCTAAGTGCAGTGCTCTGGTAGCGTAGTTCCTAAAGGCACTTGACTGCTAACCAGAAGGCTAGCGGTTCAAACCCACCAGCCACTCCTCGGAAGGAAGATGGGGCAATCTACTTCATAGTGATACTGCCTACTAATTCATTCTAAGTCCAGGATTACTAGTCTGATAGAGCCTAGTCAAACCCCCAAGACTACGGCCCCCATTTACCTTTCAGGCTTGGAACCAAACTCACTCAATAGAGAGGCACATAGGGTGAACATGTACAGCAGGTAAATACGCTCCTTATAACGATCAATCATGAAAGAACAGAAGGGCAGTATTTGCACTATCTGAGATAGCTCAGGGGGCAGGAATACATAGGAAAGAAGGTCACAGGGAAGAGGTAACTACAGAGAGGAAGTGGGAGGATTGCAGTCAATGTCATGAAACAGAACGTGTGTGAACTGCTGTAGAGAAAGTGAATTTGCTCTGTAAATTTTCATCCGAAGCACAACATAAATAAATAAATACTAATTGGTTCTTAAAAAGAAATACAATTGATTAGTTCTCTAAGAAATGAAAGCAACGGGTGGCTTTCTAGTGAAGGCAGTTGTAGGACATATGTTCTTTTTATATTTAAACCACACATATAAGCAATTCAACTTTGTTTTGTTGTTGTTAAGTGCCGTCGAGATGGACCCAACTCAATTCAACTTAGTTCACTATAAATAGACTGAGATACTGATTACATAGATTTAAGCTCATTAACCCCAAAATTTATGTCACTAAGGAGCTCTGGTGGCTTAGCACCTAAGGCATTTGACTGCTAACCAGAAGGTTGGTAGTTCAAACCCACCAGCCACTCCACGGAAGGAAGACTGGGCAATCTACTTCTGTAAAGATTTACCACCTCAGAAACCCAGAGGGTCACTGTGAGTCAGAATTGACTCCATGGCAGTGAGTTTGGTTTTTGTTGTTTTTAATGGCCAATGTGTGATGTTGTTGTTGTTGTTATGTGCTGTCGAGTCAAACACGACTCATAGCGACCCCTCCTTAGGTTTCCGAGGCAGTATCACTATGGAAGTAGGATTGCCCAACCTTCCTTCCGAGGAGTGGCTGGTGGGTTTGAACCGCCAGCCGTCTGGTTAGCAGGCAAGTGTCTTAGCCACTATGCTACCAATGTGTGATAGTGACCTCCTTTTCTCCTTTCCCAAAGCCCAGACAACTTCTTGCTTGACATTAATTAGGCATCATGAGTCAGCTACACTTAATCAAAGATAGCTTTAAATTTAGCCAGAATTTAGTGAATCAATAAAATAACCATATCCTACTAGTGAGATTATGAATTAGTTCAACCTTTTGGAAGACCATTTGATAATGTTTGCAGAGTTTTAAAAAGAAATAGCAGTTCTACTTTTCATCCACAACTAATTAATTGGATAAAGTAGGTTTATTTAACAAATAAAGAAATAGAGATTGCTTAATTATTAGGTCATTAGAAAATAACCTAATATATGCTTACAATCAAAGATAACATGAAAAGGCAGAGTTTTAAATACTATGTACAATATAACCTGAATTTTAAAAGTAAATAAGACTCAACATTGAAAAATTACCTAAGGAAAATTGAACAATCTAGAAGTCCTATCTAGGTAAAGAGATAAGATATCCTTCTTTGCAAATCTTATGTACATATCTAGTTAATTCCTTTGAATAAATTTCTAGATAGAAATGATCCAATAGGAGTTGTTTTATTTTCTTTTTAAGTGTTTTATGTCACATTTTAAATGGTCATCCAGAAGTGTTACATCAATTTACATGTTTTCATTATAGGAAGCCAATTTCTCCTTATGTCTATTTGGCTTACCAGGTAATCTTTATATTTCTTTATTGTCCAAATTATATACATTAAGCATGAATATTTTAATAATTAAAAGTATTTTATTATACATCTGTGAAAAATGACTAGGAAGATATAATATTAGAAACATTATGAATAAGGTAGAAAAACAAATAAGAGAAAAACCTCATGCTTCCACAGTGATTTTGGGGAGTTCTTTAGACACAACATGAAATCTACATGTTAATCTTCCTTTTTTTAAATTTTACTTATTTTATTGTTGTTGAGATTACGCACAGCAAAACATACACTAATTCAATAGTTTCTACATGTGCAATTCAGTGACATTGATTACATTCTTCAAATTATACAACCATTCTCACCCTCCTTTTCTGAGTTGCTCCTCTCCCATTAACACAAGCTCACTGTCCCCTCAAGTTCCTGTCTAATCTTTAGACTAGCTATTGTCAATATGATCCCATATAGATTGTTCTTAAAAGAGCATAATGCTCAAGGCAGACGTTTTCACTAGTTAAGTTAAGCTATTGTTTGGTGTTAAGTAGACTTCTGGGAATACTTTGGGTTTAAGGTTTAAAGATTATCTCAGGGCAATAATTTCAGGGGTTTATCCAGGCTTCATGGCTCCAGAAAGTCTAGAGTTCATGAGAATTTGTAGTTTTGTTCTGCATTTCCCCCCTTTGATTAGGATTCCTACATAGAATCTTTCTTTAAATAGGTGTTGTTGTTGTTATGTGCCATCGGTCAGTGGGCCCCAACTCATAGCGACTCCTCTTTGGGTTTCCGACACGGTATCACTATGGAAGTAGATTGCCCAACCTTCTTTCTGAGAAGTGACTGATGGGTAAGTAGATGTTTTTACGTAAGTGTTCATCATCTCACATTAAAATGCATATTGCAGGTTGTCAATGAGTCTTCCTCCAATCCTGATGTCAAGTTCTTCTTCATATAGTCCAGTTTTTTAGATTATTTGCTCAGCATACAGATTGAATAAATAAACCTAGCTCCTTTCAGCCTGGCAATTTAGTGTTTCTCTCATACTTGAAACCTCCCTGTCTTCTTTGATTTATCCTTCTTTGGCTACCATATTCAGTTAACAAATTCCAAAATTTCCTGAACATGCCCTCTGTCCTTTCTTTTCCATTCCCATAGTTCCCTCTCTAGTGATTTATATTACCTCTTTTATTCAATAAATATTTACTGGGCTTGTACACAGCCCAAGGCATTACACCATGGCAATTATATGCTGTCCCTACTCTCATGGAATTTATAGGTTAGAAAGGGGACACAGTAAACAACAATTTATACAATTAATCATATACTTTCCATTTGTGGTAATGCTTTACAAAATAAGGTCTAAGAATTATAAGAGTACATATCTAGAAAGATAAAGTCCCTCGGTGATCCAAATGGTTAATGTGCTCATCTGCTAACCAAAAGGTTAGAGGTTCAAGTTCAATCAAATGCACCTTGGAAGTAGGCGTGGATATCTACTTCCAAACTGTTTGCTATTGAAAACCATATGGAGCACAAGCACAGTTCCACTTAGACATACATGGGGTAGCCAAGAGTTGGAGGCTAGCTTTTCTTTTTGACCCAGAGAGACATCTACTTTGGAAAGATCAAGGGAAGATTTCCTGAGGAAGTGACATTTGCCTTGAGCTCAGAAAAGGCAAAGAGGAACCATTCTAGGTATAAAGTACAATGTGTTTTTAAAAAAAAAAAAAAAAAAAAGGAGGGGAGAACCTAAGGATTTGTGATACTGGGCAAAGCCAGATTTGATGGAGGGCAGAGAGAGAATGGTTTGCCCTGAGGCTGGCCAGATTCTATAGATCCATGTAGGCTATGTACTAGATCTTAGTCCTCTAACAGTCTAAAATTATCTTCTTTGCCTCCAGGTTATGACCGTTCCCACTATTATTACTCAAAACAACTAGATATAGCTTTCTAAAAGATGGGTTAGAACACATCAGTTTCCTGACTAAAATAGATAAATAAATAAATGAATAATGATCACTTTTAGGCTCACCACTGCCTACAGGAGGACTCAAGTAGATCATTTGGGATTTTAACCTTGATTTTTCCATTTGAAATACACTACTGTCCCTAGACACACAACTGGACTGTCAACCTTGTTGTTTTTCTTATCTCCTGATTAAAATGCTCTCCACTTTTTTTTTTCTACTTATTTGCATTGGAAACCCTTTTTCTTTTCAGATCTTACATGATTATTTTAAATGTCGTATTTATGCAACTTCTGCAAGCTACCTTAAATACTTTTGGAAACACAGTGAAATAAAATAAATGGATAAATAAAGTAATGCCTATTTGCAATACTATTTATTATATGATACTTTGTATTTGCATATTGTTATGATTTTAGCAAAGAGAATTTATTCTCTCACATTTTAGGAAGCTTGAAGTCCAAATTCAGGGCACCAGCTCTAAGGGAAGGGTTTCTGTCTCTGTTGATTCTAGAGGATCATCTTTGTCTCCTTTCAACATCTGTGGGTCCAGTGTCCCTTAGAGACTTCCATGTTTTGGTATCAATCTTCCTTTGGGCTTAGGAGGTTCTAAATGCAGGGAGCCTGAGTCCAAAGAAATGCACCACTCTCAGTTTCTCTCTTTGTGATACTGAGTTCCCTCTATCTCTGCTCTCTTATTTAATCTTTTTTTTTTTTTTATCTCAAAAGAGTTTCACTCAACATACGACCCAATCCTGTAGATTGTATCTTGTGCTTCAGTTACATCATGATCTCTAATCCTGCCTTGTTAATACCATGTTGTTGCTAGGTACCAAGTCAGTTTCAGTTTGCAGCGACTCTACGCATAACAGAACAAAACACTACACAATCTTGTACCATCCTCACAATCATTGCCATATGTGGTAGTTAAAGTTGTATGTCAATTTGGCTAGGCCTGCTTGAATGGCTGGGCAGCTGGATGTAGTAGTACTCCCCATGGTGAGACTGGTAATCAACTCCATGGTGGAATATACTGTGAGCAGCAAGTAGCTGCCTTTGGGTATGTGGTATGATTCCCGTATATAAGTAGCAGCTTTGGGAATGGTCTCTAGCATATGGCACGCTTGGACCCTGTATGTAGCCGTGTCATTGTTCAGCAGCCTGTCATGCCCTGCCGTCCTTAGGACTTAAAATGGACTTGAATTGATTGATTTCTTGACTGTTGCTTCCATAGATGTTGAGTGTGGAACAAAATAAAATGGAATCCTTCACAACTTCAATCTTTTCTCCACTTGTCATAATGCTACTTTTTGATCTAGTTGTGAGGATTTTTATTTTCTTTGTTTAGATGTAATCCACCCTCACAGCTGTAGTCTTTGATCTTCATCAGTAAGTCCTACAAGTCTTCTTCACTTTCAGCAAACAAGGTTGTGTCATCTGAATATTGCAGGTTGCTAATGAGTCTACCTCCAATCCTGATACCATGTTCTTCTTCATATGGTCCAGCTTCTCAGATTTGCTCAGCATACAGATTGAATAAATACAATGAAAGAATATAAAACTGACAGACACCTTTCCTGATTTTAAAGCACACAGTATCCCCTTGATCTGTTTGACATCTTAGAAACTGGACTTTACAACACATAGTTGCCATATTCATGCCCTCACATGGAACCCTTCTCCACTTCAGCCTTCAAAGTTCTCGTTTGAATATTTGCTACTACCACCAAGATCTGCACCTGCGGCAGCTCCACCCGGGCCGTGCCCTAGGCTTCAAGGCTCACCGCAGCAGCCCTCCTACTCATCGCGGCTTAGCGTCTGGAGTGGGGGATCTGGGCGGGGGGGACGGCAGGCGCCGCCCCAGGCCCTTCCCGCTCCGGTCCCTCTCGCGGGCAGCTCCAACTGCCGGCAATGGCCGGGTATGGGCCCGACACTCCAGCGCCATCCATTTTCAGGGCTAGTTGATTCAGCAGATGAGTTGAGTCAGCCCCAGGGTTACAGGTGAGGAGAGACAACTCAGGGACGCCTGAAGTAGCAAGCAGGAAGAGCAGGAGAAAGGGGATTAAAAGCCAGGAAGCCAGAGAGAAGAGCA
>NW_006921588.1:17027065-17028726 GCF_000298275.1 Orycteropus afer afer | reverse complement strand
TAATGACAGATACATAGACCAATGGAATAGAATTGAGAACCCAGAAATAGATCCATCGACCTATGGTCAGCTGCTCTTTGACAAAGGGCCAAAATCCATTAAATAGGGAAGAGAATTTTTTAATAAAATTAAAAATATTTTAATATTTGTTTGTTTAATTTAATAATTGTTTGTTTAATAAATGGTGCTGGCAAAACTGGAGATCCATTTGCAGAAAAATGAAACAATATCTGTACCTCACACCACACACAAAAACTAAACTCCAGGTGCATCAAAAACTTAAGTGTGAAACCTAAAACTATAAAGTTCCTCAAGGAAAAACTAGGGACAATTTAGTGGTCCTAATATATGGCATAAAAGCTCTGGTAGTGGAGTGCCTAAGGCACTTGACTGCTAACCAGAAAGCTGGCGGTTCAAACCCACCAGCCACTCCTTGGAAGGAAGATGGGGCAATCTCCTTCCGTAGTGTTAGCTGCCTCAGAAACCCAAGGAGGGGTCACTGTGAGTCGGGGCCAACTCAACGGCACATAACAACAACAACAACAACAATAAATGGCATAAATAGACTATCAAGCATAACCCAAAATGCACAAACAACAGAAGATAAACTAGATGAATGGGACCTTCTACAAATTAAATTTTTATGTGCTTCCAAAGACTTCTCCAAAAGAGTCAGAAGATAACCTACAGAGTGGAAAAAAATATTCAGCAGTGACATATCTGACAAAGGACTTATCTTTAGAATTTATAGAAAACTCCAACACCTCAACAACAAAAAAACAAATAACCCAATTTAAAAATGGACAGAAGACATGAATAGACACTTCATCCTCACCAAAGAGGATATTCAGGCAACTAACAAACATATGAAAAAATGCTCACTATCACTAGCCATTTGAGAGGTGCAAATCAAAACAACAATGAGATACCATCTTGCCCCAGCACTGGTAGCAAAGTTCAACAAGATACAAAATAACAAATGCTGGCAAGAATGCAAAGAGATTGGGACTCTCGTACACTGCTGTTGGGACTGTAACATGCTACAAACACTGTAGAAAGCAGTATGGCAATTCCTTAAAAACTTGGAATTAGAAATACAATTTGACCAGCCATTCTATTACTAGGTATATATCCTAAAGAAGTGAGAGCCAGAACAAGAACAGATATATTCACACCCATGTTCATTGCAGCATTATTTACAAGAGCCAAAAGATGGAAACAACCTAGGTGCACATCAACAGAAGAATGGATAACCAAACTATGGTATATACAATCAATAGAATACTATGCAACCGTGATGAATAACATAAAATCTGCAAAACACCACATAACATGGATGACAATATTTCATAACAATATTTCATTATTAGTATTGTATTAGTCCATTATTGTATTAGTCCATTATTGTAAATAATATTGTATTAGTCCATTATTGTAAAAAGTCCAGGAAAGGTTTATATATGGAAGGAAATTTTCTTTGTTGGTTACCAGGAGTGGGAGGGAAGGAAAGGGAACACTGTTAGATAGGTAGAGACGAGTTTTGATCTGGGTGAAGAGAAGGGCAATGTACCAAATATGAGTGATCAACATGGTGGCATTGAGGATGAGAAAGACATAGAGAGGTACATGGGAGGTACAGACAACAAAGATGAACCCTTTTG
>NW_006921588.1:17019348-17026589 GCF_000298275.1 Orycteropus afer afer | reverse complement strand
GAAGTAGATTGCCCCATCTTCCTTCCAAGGAATGGCTGGTGGGTTTGAACCGCCAGCCTTCTGGTTAGCAGTCAAGTGCCTTAAGCACTATGCTACCAGACCTTCCAACCCAAGAAGGGGTCACTATGAGTCAGATATGACTCGGAAGAACTAGATGGTACTCGGCTACTGCTGTCAACCACACAGAGGGGGATCTATGTAGGAGATCCTGGATAGAATGGGAGAACAATGTGGAACAAAACTCAAAATCATTTGGTACAAAAAGGGACCATGTTTGCTGGTCTGATAGAGCCTGATGGGGCCACTGAGACTATGACCCCTTGCTGCCCTTCAGGTCTGGAATTGAATCCACTCCTGTGGCTTCCAGAGAAACAAAAGACAGGCATATGAGGCAGACATTTACCCTAGGTAAATACACTCCTTGGAGAGAACAATCATGGGAGAATAGAAGGGCTGTGTGTATGCAGAGGGAGACAGCTCAGAGGGCAGGAGTGCATGGAGGTAAGGACACAGGGAAGAGGTAACTATGGTGAGGAAGTGGGAAGGGAGCTGTTGCATTGTGGTAAATGTCATGAGACAAAGTGTATGTGAACTGCTGCATGGCAAGTGAATTTGCTCTGTAAACTTTCACCCAAATCACAAGTAAATAAATAAATAAGGGGGGAAAAAAAAGAAAGAAATTTGGAATATAGCCAGCCACATGGCCAACTGACCAGAAGAGATCCATATTTGTACCCATTTCAAAGAAAGGTGATTCCACAGAATGTGAAAGTTATCGAACAATATGATTAATGCACACACAAGTAAACTCTTACTAAAGATAATTCAAAAACTGTTGTAGCAGTATATTGACAGGGATCTTCCAGAAATGCAAGCTGGATTCAGAAGAAGACATGGAACAAGGGATATCATTGATGATGTAAAATGAATATTGGCTGAAAGGAAAAAATGCCAAAAAGATGTTTACTTGTGTTTTATTGACTATGCAAAAGCATTCGACTATGTGGAGCATAGCAAATTATGGATAACTCTGAGAAGAATAGGAAATCCAGAACACTTAATTGTGTTCATGAGGAACCTGTACACAGACAAGGAGGCTGTATTTCAAACAGAGCAAGGGGATACTGCATGGTTTAAAATGAGGAAGGGAGTGTATCAGGGTTATATACTTTCACCATACTTATTCAATCTGTATGTTGAGCAAATAATCTGAGAAGCTGAACTATATGAAGAAGAATAATGGCGTCAGGACTGAAGGAAGACTCATTAACAACCTGTGATATGCAATCACACAATCTTGCTTGCTGAAAATGAAGATGACTTGAAGCATTTGCTGATGAAGATTAAAGACTACAGTCTGCAGTTTGAATGACACCTCAACATAAAGAAAATGAAAATCCTCACCAAGAAAATGAAAATCCTCACAACTGGAACAATAAGCAGTATCATGAGAAATGGAGAAAAGACTGAAGTTGTCAAAGATTTCGTATTACTTGGTTCCACAATCAACACCAATGGAAGCAGCAGTCAAGAAATCAGAAGTCATATTGCACTGGGCAAATCTGCTACAAAAGACCTCTTTAAGGGAGTGAAGAACAAACCTGTCTCTTTGAAGACTAAGGTGAACCTAACCCAAAAACTCACTGCCATTGAGTCGGATCCAACTCATAGAGACCCCTCCTTGGGTTTCCAAGGCAGTATCACTATGGAAGTAGATTGCCCAACCTTCCTTCTGAGGAGTGGCTAGTGGGTTTGAACCGCCAGCCTTCTGGTTAGCAGTCAAATTTCAATGGCCTCATATGCCTGTGTAAGCTGGACAATGAATAATGGAGACAGAAGAAAACTTGATGCTTTTGAGTTGTGGTGTTGGCAAAGAATACTGAAAATGCCATGGACTTAGGAGAGCTAACAAATCTGTCCTGGAAGAAGTGCAGCCAGAATGCTTCTTGGAAGTGAGAATGACTAGACCCATCTCACCTACTTTGATCATGTTGTCAGAAGGGACCATTCCCTGGAGAAATATCATGCTCGGTAAAGTGGAGGTTCATCAAAAAAGGGGAAGACCCTCAATGAAATGGACTGACACAGTGGCTGCAATGTTGGGCTCAGGTATAGCAAGGATGGTGAGACTGGCACAGGACCAGGAAGTGTTTCTTTCTGTTGTACATAGGGTAGCTATAAGTCGGAGCCATATGGATGGCACTCAACAACAACAAGATGATCTCTTGTAAACCTTCATCTAATTGATTTTCAGATAATAAGGAGCACTCTAGTCTGCCCTATAGGGTTGCTATGAATCAGAATCAATTGAATGGCACACAGCAACAACAACAAAATGATATCAACTTGACTCCAAGTAAGGTGTTCCAATCCTCACTCTCAGTATTCACTCTCAAATTCCTCTCTGACCATCACAATAGTCCTTTCCCAAGGGCTTCAGGGGCTTTGGAAAATGAAAAAAAAAAAAAAAGTTTCCATTAAAAAAGAATGAGAAAACTTAGGCCAAACATATGCCTATATTAAAATATGTTCACTTTAGAAGCATATAATTTGAGAAAAATATGACAAATAATAGGTATATGATAGAAATGTGCCTTTCCTATTATAGGTCTAGCTCCACTGTTAAATATAAATGAAAGAAATAGAGTTAATAACATATAATTGTTTTCAACCAGGATTGGAAATTTCTACTTTGCTTCACACATGAGAATTAATCTTTGTTTTTTCCCGCGGTTTTGCAAACCATATAAGGTTTAAAATCTTGTGCTCCTAACTAAATTAATGTTTATTCCTTAAAGCACATCAGAAATAGAAGAAGGTTACATTTTCACAGTAATATTAGCTAAACTGCTAGTTTATTTTAAGGAAGCATAGTGAATCACCTAGAGACATATGTTAGTGTGCAAGTAGAATGTGGTTAACCCAATTATTAAAAGAACATTATTTCCCCTTCAGTTAAGAAAAGTCAAATGATGCTAGAGGTAACAGTTAAATAGAGTAGGCAATATCCATAGCAAATGATTGTTTCCATTTTGTGTATTTTGACCATTTGGAATCTGCCTTATGTTTAGAAGTAGGGCATTACCCTAACCTTAATTCTTAAAATAGGAATAAAGCATAACAGTCTTAATGACTGTTAGAAAGATTGTGCCCGCAATATATTGCCTCCAAAGCCACCTTTTCATAATATAAATTCATTTTAAACTTGAATTTAAACATTCTTTTAAGGACTTTCCTCTCTGTTCCTGGTTTTCATCAATTACACTTTTGTGCAGTTTTACTTGTAATATGCTGCTACTTTCTTCTGTTTAAAATATGTCTGGGATACAGAGAATATATTTTTGGTGTCATTCTTGTCATTGTTGTTGTTATGTGCCGTCGAGTCGGCCCCGACTCATAGCGACCCCTCCTTGGGTTTCCGAGGCAGTATCACTACGGAAGTAGGATTGCCCAACCTTCCTTCCGAGGAGTGGCTGGTGGGTTTGAACTGCCAGCCTTCTGGTTAGCAGTCAAGTGCTTTAGCCACTATGCTACCAGAGCTCCTATTCTTGTCATTAGGTGCTATGAACTCAGTCTGATCCATAATGACCCTCTGCACAACAGAATGAAACAGTGCCCAGTTCCGCACAATAGTCACGGTCGTTACTATGTTTGATCCCACTATTGCAGCCACTGTGTCAATTCATCTTATTTAAGGTCTGCCTTTTTTTCACTGACCCTCTACTTTACCAAGTGCCATGTCCTTCTCCAGGTACTGGTCCCTCCTGATAACATGTCTAAAATATGTGACACAAAGTCTGCCATCCTTGCTTTAAGGAGTATTCTGGCTGTACTTCTTCCAAGACAAATTCTTTTGTTCTTCTAGCAGTCCATGGTAGAGTAATATTCTTAGTCAACACCATAATTCAAAGGCATCAGTTCTTCTTCGGTCTTCCTTATTCAATGTCATGGATTGGGTCATGAAGACTTTAGTCCTCAAACCGGTATCTTTGTTTTTGAATACTATAAAAAGATCTTTTGCAGCAGATTTGCCCAATGCAAGTACATTGTTTAATTTGTTGACTGCTTCTCCCATATGTGTTGATTGTGGAACCAAGTAAAATGAAAACCTTGACAACTTTAATCTTTTCTCCACTTATCTTGATGTTTCTGGTTTGTCCAGCTGTGAGGATTTTTGTTTTCATTACACTGAGATATAATCCATACTGAAGGCTGTAGCCTTTGATCTTCATCAGTAAGTCCTTCTAGCCCTCTTCAATTTCAGCAAACAAAGTTGTGTCATCTGCATATCGCAGTGTATTAATGGGTCTTCCATCAATCCTAATGCCATGATTTTCTTCATATAGTCAAGCTTCTCAGATTATTTGCCAAGCATAGAGATTGAATAAGTGTGGTGAAAGGAGGTAGCATAGAGGTAGCATATGCTCGAGAACCAATGGTATTGAAGGAAGAGGTCCAAGGTGCACTAAAGGTAATGGAAAAAAAAAAACAAGTCTCCAGGAATTGGCAGAATACCCACTGAGATGTTTCCACAAATGAATTAAGTACTGGAAGTGATCACTCATCTAGGCCAAGAAATGTGGAAGATAGCTACCTGACCAACCAACAAAGAGATCCGTACCCATGCCCTTTACAAAGAAAACTGATCCAACAGAACATGTAAATTATTGAGCAACATCATTATTTTTGGTTAGCAGCCTGTAACATGGCCTCTAATAATCCCAGTCTTCTAGTATTCACACACTTGTGTATTGCCTCCCCTTGAATGTGTGCTGAATTTTGTGTTTTCCTTCTAACAAATACAATATGGCAGAAGTGATGTTATGTCCATGCTGCAATTAGATTATAAAAAGATTGCAGCTTCTGTCTTCAGTGGATCTCACTCTCTTGTTTTATCTTCAATCACTCCCTCTAAAGGGAAGCAGCTGCCATATTCTGAGGCAGCCCTGGAGAGACCCATTTGAGTAATCATAGAAGGGGATCTTCTGAGGTTTGCCAGCATCCACGTAGGTGAGCTCAGAAGCTATGTGCCTTCAGATAAGACTGCAGTCTCGGTTGACAGTGTAACTGCAACTTCATGAGTGGCCTTGAACCAGAACCACCTAGCTAACCAACCCCCCATTTTCCTGAAACTATTAGATAATAAATGTTTGTTTTTCTCCAGCCACTAGCTTTACAAAGCAATAAGTAACTAACACAATATTGTGTGCTATGTAGTGCACCAGTTTTCTTTCCACATTAAAATTTGCCCAACCATTTTTTGATGGTTGGGAATAGGGTGCTATTTTAAATTTCATTTTCTGTAGAAAAACTCATCGGTCCTGCAGTCACACAGTCAGAATTTTGATGACGATTTTTACGATTAAACTTAGTAGACTGTGATACAATGCAGTGTTCTTGTGACGTGGGTAAATTATTTCATAGATCTTGGTGAAAGTCCTGTTAATGCAAAAGATGGATAAATAAATAACAAAAAACCTAAAAATTCATTATTTACTAGGTATAAGAGTCATGCCACCATGCTTAGATGCATATATCTTAAAATGTCAAACATTTCCGTATGTAGGAGGCATCATTTAATGTTATATGATTCAGTCACCTCTTCATTCATTTACTTTTTTATTAATTCATTTAGAAAGCACCTAGTGGGTCTCTATTAGGTCCAGGTATTATTATACTTAGCAATAGGGATACAGAGTAGAACATAGCCAATTCTGCCCTCCAGAAACTAAAGGTCTAGCAGGGTAGACAAACCAATACCAACTACAATGTTAGTTGTTAGGTTCTGAGGCACTAGCTCAGACTCCCAGTATGCTTTTACATAACAGAATGAAAAGAAACATTGCCCAGTCTTGCACTAGCCTCATGATCATTGGAATGCTTGCACCCATTGTTCCAGCTGTTGTGTCAATCCATTTTATGGAGAGTTTCCCTTTTTCCACTCACCCTCTACTTTACCAAACAACAAAAGGTGATAATTCACTTAAATAGCAGTTTGTCCAGGGTGCTGTTAGCACAGAGAAGGGACTGGCTTTAGAAGAATGAGAAGATTCTTCCTTTACAAAGTTGTGCCTGAGTTTGAAAGATAAATAGGATTTAGTCAAATAAAGAAAAATACAAGGAAGTATTAGAAGCAGAAGAAAGATATGTATCAAAGCAGAATATAGGCATGCCTCATTTTATTGCACTTTGCAGATATTGCTTTTTTTTTTTTTTTTTTTAAATAGAAAGTTTATGACAACCCTGAGTGGAACAACTCTATTGGCACCATATTTCCAACAGTGTGTGCTCACTTCATGTCTCTGTGTCACATTTTGGTAATTCTCCTAATATTTCAAACTTTTTCATAATGTTATTGCACAATTAATAGACTACAGTATAATGTAAAGATAACTTTTATATACATGGAGAAACCAAATATTCATGTGACTAGCTTTATTTCAATATTCACAGTATTTCAGTGGTTTAGAACTAAGCCCACAATGTCTGAGGTATGCCTATATGGACCCTTGCAGGCACTTCAAGTTTTTTAGTATGGATATAAGGAAAAAGTATGTGGTGATGGTAAAGTGGTAAGAAGTAAAGCTAGAGGAATTGACAAGGGCAGATCTTAAAGGATTTGTGAACCAACTTAAGAATTCAGATTTTACCATTTGCTCCCAGCAGACTAGCTATAATAGAATCACCTGGACCCTTGCTAAAACTATAGATTCTCATGCCCCCCCCCCATCAAAGCCCATTGAATCAGATTCTGAAGACTGGAAATTAGACATCCTAATAAGCTCTCCAAGGAGCTCTGGTATTGTAATGGGTAAGGCATTTCACTACTAAACAGAAAGTTGGCAGTTCAAACCCCCCAGCTGCTCTTTGGGAAGAAGATAGGACAATCTACTTCAGTAATGATTTGCTGCCTTGAAAACCCAGTGGTGGTCGCTTTGAGCGTGAATCAGCCCAATAGCAGTGGAATATGTATGTGAAAGCTGGACAATGAATAAGAAAGACAAAGAAGAGTTGATGCCTTTGAACTGTGGTGCTGGCAAAGAACGCTGAAAATAACATGGACTACCAGAAGCATGTATGCATGTGAGAGCTGGACAATGAATAAGGAAAACCGAAGAAGAGTTGATGCTTTTGAATTGTGGTGCTGGTGGAGAATGCTGAAAGTACCATGGACTGCTAAAAGAACTAACAGATCTGTCCTGGAGGAAGTGCAGCCAGAATGCTCCTTGGAAGCAAGAATG
>NW_006921588.1:16996962-17018823 GCF_000298275.1 Orycteropus afer afer | reverse complement strand
GGGTTGCTATAAGTTGGAGCCGTCTATGGCATCTAACAACAACGTGCGGTTCAAATAAAATACTAACAAAATTGTGAAAGCAATGAAATTTAAACCTAATAACATCAATTTAAAATGTGGGATGATATTGTTTGCTGAAGTAAACTGCTACTCCCACATGAATATGGCTCTGCCTAGTACTGCAGTACTTACTAGCTCTTCAGAATCTAGCACATTGACATGATAGTGTACCATGCAATGACAGTGCATCCACTACTTTTTTCCTTTTTAAACTGGATGGATTCTAATTTATATAGCCCACTTCAATGGCATTTGACCTCTACTTAAGAATATTTTGGATATTGAGTCTATGTACTCATTAGGATTACATTCACTTACAAGTAACTGAAAACACAAACAGCTAATTTAAACAGGATCAATATTTCTATCCTGTAAAAGTCTGCAGAGATGAGTAGGTTTGGTATGGTGTTCCATAGTGTCAGGGACTCGGGAGCCTTGTATAATACCTTGTCGCTCTGCCTTGTTGTTGTTGTTTGGTGCCATTGATTCAGTTCCAACTCATAGTGACCCTACGTATAACAGGATGAAACTCCCAGCTCCTGCACCACCCTCACATTCATTGCTATGTTGAGCCCATTGTTGCAGCCACTATGTGAATTCATGCCATTGAGGGTCTTCCTGTTGTTCACTGACTCTCTACTTTACCAAGAATTACGTCTTTCTCCAGGTACTGGTCCCTCCTGATAATATGTTCAAAGTCTGGGAGATGAACTCTCATTATCCTTGTCTCTAAGGAACATTCTAATTGTATTTATTCCAAGACATATTTGTTAATTCTTCTGGCAGTCCATGGAATACTTAATATTCTTTTCCAACATCATAGTTCAAACACATCAGTTCTTTATTCTGAGTGCCCAGGTTCATTGTCATTGTCCAGGTTTCACATGCATATGAGGTGATTGAAAATACTGTGGCTGGGATCAGGCACATCTTAGTTCTCAAACTGACATTTTGCTTTTGAACACTGTAAAGAAGTCTTTTGCAGCAGATATGCCCAATGAAATATGTCATTTGATTTCTAGACTGCTGCTTCCATGAGCACTGATTGTGGATTCAAGTAAAATGAAATCCTTGACAACTTCAACATTTTCTCCATTTATCATAATGTTGCTTGTCAGTCCAGTTGTGAGCAGCCAGGTTCTTAACCACCGCACATCAGCACTCTTTATGTAACCTCTGTGGAATGTCCCTAAAGGAAGTAAGCATTTCATTTCTTTTCATTTTCTAATTCTGATGTGGATGTTGTGTCATGTTTTGAATTGACACAGTCTTCTTAGATGATGAGCTAGTTAGGCTCATTTTAGGCTATTTGTAACTGGGTTCTGCCCTAAATGGCCCAGAAGTTCCATAGGAGAAAGATCTGCTGATCTGCTTCAGTAAAGATTAACTTCTCCCCACAAAAAAACCAACAACATTGCTGTCAAGTCAAAGATTACAGCCAAGAAAACCCTATGGGGCAATTCTACTCTATGGGGTCACTATGAATCAAAATGACTGGGCGACAGCTAACAACAAGCAGAGGTCACACATACCACCTTCAGTTACATTCCATGGCCACACCTAGCTGCAAAAAACAAACAAAACTCATTATTGTTGAGTTAATTCAACTCATAGGGTCCCCTCATTGGGTTTCTGAGGCAGTATCTCTATGGAAGTAGATTGCCTAATCTTCCTTCCAAGGAGTGGCTGGTGGATTTGAACTACCAGCCTTCTGGTTAGCAGTCAAATGCCTTAGGCATTATGCCACCACAAGGGATGATGAAAAATACAGACTTTATTAAAGTCAGCCATCTGTTTCTATGACCAAGGTTAAAGGGGACAAGAAATTATTGAGAGATTATTGAGACAGCCTGTAGTCTCTGCAACTGTTCACATTTTTCTTTTATCATTAGCTAAGAATACAAAAAGTAATGCTATTTGTTATGCATGCTAGCACGAGCACAAAAATAAACAAGGACATTGAATAAGGTAGTCTTGAGATGATCGAGAATTTATTTGTTTTAATTGTCTTAAATCATGAAAATAAAAATACAAAGGCCAAATATTATTTTACTTATTCAAGGGCTTCATTAGATAATGGGATCCCTGTTTGAGCAAAACTGCCAGTATAACTCTAAAGCACAGCCAGATTGGAAAATCAATGCTAGATAACAAAGATCTACTAAAGAATTTTAAGCAAATTTATATCCAGAGAAACATTGGTTCTCAAAGTGAGAAAGTCTACAGAGAATCATATCCAAATCTTGGTGGATTTGGTTTTTAAAATCACTGTGTCTTTTTTATCACTATATATTTTAAATCACTATTCAAATTACCATATATTTTTTTAAATCACTGTATCTCTTGTTTTTGTCATATAAATAACAGAACCAATGTTTGATAATGTTGTAGTGGAAATGCACAGAAAGTAAAGCGAAAAAACATCTTAGAAGGCATGCTCCTAAAACTGTGATAAATGCCTGCGTTAGGTGTATCACTCTGCAAAGAATGTAAAAAATGTTTAAAAATTAAACTAGTAGTAACGCAATTGTTGTTGTTAGGTGCCATCGAGTTGTCTCTGACTTCTAGTGACCTTATGCACAGCGGAATGAAACACTACCTGGTCCTGCACAAGCTCCACTATCCTTCCTATACTTGAGCCCATCGCCACACTCACTGTGTCAATTCATCTCGTTGAGAGCCTTCCCCTCTTTCTTCAACCCTCTACCTTACCAAACAAGGCATCTTTCTGCAGGGAATTCTCCCTTCTGACAACATTACCGAAGTAGGTGAGACAAAGTTTGGCCATTCTTGTTTCCAAGGAGCATTCTGGCTGTACTTCCTCCAGGACAGATTTGTTAGATCTTTGAGCGGTCTATTGTACTTTCAGCATTCTTCGCCAGCATCACAACTCAAAAGCATCAATTGTTCTTCTGTCTTCCTTATTTCTTGTCCAGCTCTCACATGCTTATGATGCAATTGAGAACTCCACAGTTTGTGTCAGGTGCACCTTAGTCCTCAAGGAGACAGCTTGGCTCAAAAGAGGTTCTTTGCAGCCAATTTGCCCAGTGCCATAAGTCATCTGCATCTCTAGTGGCATAGCGCCTAAGGCATTTGACTGCTAACCAGAAAGCTGGCACTTCAAACCCATCAGCCACTTCTCTGAAGGAAGGCTGAGCAATCTACTTCTGCAGTGATACTGTCTTAGAAACCCCAGGAGGGGTCGCTATGAGTCAGATCTGACTCAACGGCAGTGAGTTTGGTTTGGTTTGGTTTATAAGTCATCTGATGTCCTGACTGCTGCTTCCATTGACATCAATTGTAGAACCAAGCAATGTGAAGTTTCTGGCAACGTCAGTCTTTTCTCCATTTATCATGATGCTGCTTATAGGTCCAGTAGTGAGGATTTTTGTTTTCTTTATATTGAGACATAATCCATACTACAGACTGTATTCTTCAATCTTCATGAGTAAGTGCCTCAAGTCATCCTCACTTTCAGCAAGCAAAGTTGTGTCATCAGCATATCTCAGGTTGTTAATGATTCTTCCTCCAATTCTGATGCCACGTTCTTCTTATATAGTCCAGTTGTTCAGATTATCTGCTCAGCATACAGATTGAACAAGTATGGTGAAAGGATCCAACCCCGATGCACTCCCTTCTTGATTTTAACCCTTCAGTGTCCCTTTGTTCTGTTCAAATGACACCCTTCTGGTCTATGTTCTGGAATTCCCATTCTTCTCAATGTTAACCGTAATTTGTTATGATCCACACAATCAAATGCTTTTGCATAGTCAATAAAAACACAAGTAAACAACTTTCTGGTATTCTTTGCTTTCAGCCAAGATCCATCTGACATCAGCAATGATATCCCTCATTCCATGTCCCCTCCTGAAACCAGCTTGCATTTCTGGAAGTTCTCTGTCAATATACTGCTCAAACCGTTTTTGAATTATGTTCAGCAAGATTTTATTTGCATGTGATATTAATGATATTGTTTGATAATTTCCACATTCTATGGGATCACCTTTCTTTGGAATGAGTACAAAAATGATCTCTTCCAGTCAGTTGGCCAGGTAGCTGTCTTCCAAATCTCCTGGCATAGCTGAGTGTGTATCTCCAGCAGGCATCCATTTGTTGAAACATCTCAGTGGGTATTCTGTGAATTCCAGGAGCCTTGTTCTTCTCCTAATTCCTTCAGTGCAGCTTTGACTTCTTCCTTCAGTACCCTTGGTTCTTGATCATATGCCACCTCCTGAAATGGATGAAGATCGGCCACATCTTTTTGGTACAGTGACTCTATGTATTCCTTCCATCTTCTTTTGAGGCTTCCTGCATCATTCAATATTTTGCCCATAGAATCTTTCAATATTGCAACTCGAGACTTAAATTTTTTCCTCAGCTCTTTCAGCTTGAGAAATGCCAAGCCTGTTCTTCCTTTTGGTTTTCTAACTCCAGGTCTTTGCACATTTCATTATAGTAATTGGCTACATCAGCTGGAGCTGCTCTTTGAAATCTTCTGTTCAGCTTTTTTATCTTGTTATTTCTTCCATTTGCTTTACCTTCTCTCCACTCAAGGGCAAGCTTCAGAGTTTCTTCTGACACCCATGTTTGTCTTTTCTTCCTTTCTCATCTTTTTAATGACCTCTTGCTTTCTTCATGGATGATATTCTTGATGTCATCCCACAATTCTTCTGGGTTTCAGTTATTGGTGTTTAATGCATCAAATCTATTCTTTTATCTATTCTAAATCCAGAAGGGATATATTGCAGTCATATTTTGGCTCCCATGGACTTGTTTTAATTGTCTTCAACTTCAAGTTGAACTTGCATATGAGCAGCTGATGGTCTGTTCCACAATCGGCTCCTGGCCTTATTTTGGCTAAAGATATTGAGCTTTTCTATTGCCTCTTGCCACAGATGTAGTCAATCTGATTCTTGTGTACTCCACCTGGCAAAGTCCACGTGTATAGCTACCGTTTGTGTTGTTGAAAAAAGGTATTGGCAATGAATAAGTCATTTGTCTTGGAAAATTTTATCATGCAATCTCCAGCATTATTTCTGTCACCAAGGCCAACTTTTCCAACTACCAGTGATTCTTCTTTGTTTCCAACTTTTGCATTCCAGTTACCAGTGATAATTGACACATTTTGATTGCACATTCATTAATTTCAGACTTCAAAAGTTAATAAAAATCTTCAATTTCTTCATCTTTGGCTTTGGTGGTTGGTGTGTAAATCTGAATAATAGTCGTATTAACTGGTCTTCCTTGTAGGTGTATGGATATTATCTTATCACTGACAGCATTGTACTTCAGGACAGATCTTGAAACATCCTTTGCTATGATGAATGCCACATGATTCTTCTTCGAATTGTCATTCCCGGCATAGTAGATCATATGGTCGTCTGATTCAAAATGGCCAAAACCAGTCCATTTCAGCTCACTAATGCCTACGATATCAATCTTTATGCATTCCATTTCATTTTTTACAATTTCCAATTTCCCTAGATTCATACCTCAAACATCCCATGTTCCAATTATTAATGGATGTTTGCAGCTGTTTCTCCTCAATTTGAGTTATGCCATGTCAACAAATGGAGGTCTCGAAAGCTTTACTCTGTCCATATCAGTAAGTTTGTTTCTACTCTGATGATGCAGCTCTTTGACAGTCGTAGTTTGAGAGACTTCTGACTTAAGGCACATGTCCTCCTGCACTGCATCAGACAATGTTTCTGGGCTATTCATAAAGTTGCACAGTAAATGTATCAAACAGTGTTTCTCTGCTATTGATAAGGTTTTCCCTGGCCAATTCTTTGAGAAGTTGATAGCCTCTTCCTTCTTCCTAGTCTGTCTCGGTCTGTAAGCTGCATTAAAATCTGTGAACCATGTGCAACCCTGCTGGTGTTTGAAACACCAGTGGCACAGCCTCAAGACTCACAGCAATACACAAGCCACCACAGTATGACAAACTGACAGACAAGTTTGTCTCCCTTAGCTGTTTGAAACCTCTCTGCTTCCTGCCTCTTGGGAGTGGGGCCTGTATCCTTCCCCTTACCTGAGATCTCAAAAAGTAGTAGTAAGGAGTCTAGTAATTAGGCTGTTATAGTTATACAAAGGAGAAAACCTAAGCTGTCTCTGAAGTGAAAATGAAGAGGATCAAGTCTTGGTTGACTAAATTTTCCAGCTTAGACAATGCAGATAGTCTTGCCATTTACCAAGTCACTGGAGGTCATACAGGTATCTTTTATTTTTCCATTCATTCACTTATCAACCACTTCCAAGTTTCAACTGTATGTCATAGGCTATTGTACATACAGGGAACACTCCAAGAACAAAATAAATATGATCCCTGACCTCTTAGAATCACTAACACTTTAGTGATAGAGAAAAATGGATGAGCAAATAAATACTTAATTACAAACTGTGGTAAGAAGAGTACAGGGAAAAACCAGAGTGCTAAGACAAAGGAAGTGAATATGTATGCACTTGTGTTACTATAATTTTGTGCCACTATAATCACCATACCTCTGGTAGTATAGTGGCTAAAGCACTTGACTGCTAACCAGAAGGCTGGCTTTTCAAACCCACCAGCCACTCCTCGGAAGGAAGATGGGGCAATCTACTTCTATAGTGATACTGCCTCGGAAACCCAAGGAGGGGTAGCTATGAGTCAGGTTTGACTCGACGGCACATAACAACAACAACAACAATCACCATACCAATACTAAATACAAGCTGTAATGGTGTGTAACCTTATCCTGTTCCTAATTTTAAATGGACCATTTTTGTACCACAAAAAGCCTCTGAGAAAGCAAGCAAGTATTACCCTTATTTTGTTTACCTATCTCACTATTTTAGAGATGCAGGAATCTGTACCCGAAAGTTGAAGTGAACAGGCTGAGTGTCACACAATGTAAGTTTTTGAACTAGAATTTTAATCTATGTCTATTTAACTCCAAAGCCTGTACTCCTATCCATTATATTCCCAGTATACCTTACTGCAAACATGAGTGCATGTTTGCAAAACCAAGAGCTAAAATAATTTACATAACTTTAGAATTGCTTTTGACATCTTAAAAGATTGTTTCTTTAAAAAAAAAAAAATCACACAGAATCCCAATAAGATAAAATGGAAATTGCTTTGGATAAACATGGGATGTATGGCCCAGAACTGAATTCATTCTGTCTACTCCAACTACCCTGGGAAGCCCCCTTGAGGTACATATGAAACCCTGTAGTGCTTGGAACCATATCTAACCACTGATTTAGAATATCTCCTCTTCTCCAGGCATACAAGGCAATGACTGGTTTATTTATTAGGAACTGATATTTAAGGAGACAAATCTTCCCTGTACCCAAGTTCTTCTTTGGCAGTTAGGTGAACACTGGGTAGGTTAGCAAATACTATTTATTAAATCCCAGTAGCAATGGCCTGAGTCTCAGCCACAGGGTTAGGTTTACCAGTTTGTTTTTTGTTTTGTTTTGTTTTGCTTTGCTTTGCTTTGGTTTGCTTCACAGTACAACTGATCCTTCAGTTGTCTTACAGCAACTGAACAGAAAAGAAGATGAGACCCTGGAAGCTCTCTTAAATTACATTTTGATATGCCTCAACAACAGCTGATCTCAGGAATAAGCTGTTGAACAGAGGGGGCCTAAGCAACTGTTGAGAGATTCTTAGTAGCCTGCCTTGCTCCATCAGTCTGAGTGTCCTTCTTCACTAGGTTTTCAGACAATGTTCCACAATTAATGTGGAATATTATTAACTAGTTTGTACTTTTCTATCTAGGAAAGGACCTTCTGTAGAGAATGTTCTACAGAAGAAATAGGTTATTAATCAAAACTACTTGATTGTGTTATGTCTTTTTTTTTGTGTATATGTATGTGGTAGTCATAGGGACTTCCTTCTAGTATCTACACATCTTAGAATATGACACAACTTTTTACAAAGAAAATTGTAATACTTAAATTTAAAATAAATATAATAGCTGTGCTATAATATATATGTATTAAGTACATGTGAAGGAAGCATTCTGATGGTGTAGTGGTTAAGGCATTTGGCTGCTAACCAAAAAGTTGATAGTTCAAATCCACTAGCCACTCTGTGGAAGAAAGATGAAACAGTCTGCTTCCATAGAGATTTACAGCCTTGGAAACCCAATGGGGGTCGCTATAAGGCCGAGGGCAATGAGTTGGTTTTTTTGAGTTTGGTTTTTTGTGTGTATGGTAAACTGAATAATGGCCCCCAAAGATATCAGATCTTCATCACTGAAACCTGTAAATGTTACCTTATATGGCAAGGAGGCTTTGTGGATTGAGTAAATTAAGAATCTTGAGATGGAAAGATTATCCTGGATTGTCTGGATGGACCCTAAGTGTAACTACTGAAACCAAAACCAAACCCACTGCCATTGAGTCGATTCTGACTCATAAGTATAAGTACCCTTATAAGAAGAAGGCAAAAGGAGACCTGACTCAGAAAAGAGAGGGCAATGTGACCACCTCAGCATAAATTTGAAAATGTGCTTTGAAGAAGAAGAAAGGAGCCAAAAGTCAAGTAATGTAAAAAAATATGCTCCCAGAATCTGGAAAAGGTTGTAAGAAAGGGTTGGAGAGAGCATGGACCTGCCAAGTTTATTATTTTACAGCTCTGTAGGTTAGAAGCCCATTGAAAGACCTCCAGAAAGGTAATAGAACAAATATTTGCTGTTTTAAGACACCAGGTTTGTGGTATTTTGTTACAAAAGCTAAGAAACTAATACAGGGAGGTCCAGGTTAAGAATGTCTAATTTAAGACAACTCCTACTTCCCCTCTAACGCTGTGTAAATTTGCCCTCCCTGTAAAATGTTTGAACCAATCCCTACTCAAAAATTCTTCTTCATAATCACCTTTACTTGCTGCACATGCAGTTTTTAAATTGTTGCAAAGGCTTTGAGCCTTTGCTTGCACTAAACCCACTAGCCATCAAGTTGGTTTCATGGCTAGTGGGTTTGGACCACTGACCTTTTGGTTAGCAGCTCAATGCTTTAACCACTATGCTACCAGAGGTCCTTTTCTTACACTGAAGTATGATTAAATAAACGCACCTTTTCTGACTTATCTACAAATTATACTTAAAGACACACTTAGGAAGGGATCTAATTGGTAACCTGGGACTGCTGTATGGCATGTTTTGGGTACATGGCAAGAAAAGATGGGGAGAATCAAAAAATTGCAATAAATAATGATAATATGTCAGAATTACAAAGTCCTGAGAATTACTGAACTAGAAATTTACAATCTAAGGAATTGGTTGTTGTTGTTGTTATAATAATAAGGAGCTCTAGGGGCACAGTGCCTAAGGCATTTGATTGCTAATCAGAAGGTTGGTGGCTCACGGAAGAAAGACGGAGCAATCTACTTCCATAAACTGCCTCAGAAATCCAATGGGGATTACTATGAGTCAAAATCCACTAGATGACAGTGAATGAGTTACGATAATGTCCTTCTTTTAAATAAAAAAAAGAAAGAAACTCACTGCCATCGAGTCAAATCTGACTCACATCAACCCTCTTTGGGTTTTCAAGGCAGTAAATCTTTACAGAAGATTGCCCACCCTTCCTTCTGCTTTCTTTTCACACATTAAAATCAACAAAATGGAGCCAGTACAGGGGTTTGCAAATGCTTGAGTATAGAATGATGCTGGTATGGGATCTTTTTTATTGATTCTTGGATGAAATGAGAAAGAAAAAAAAAAAAGCAAGGTAATGAGTTTCCCCAAAATTAAAATTATTTAAATATTTGCTCTTATATGCTATTATTTCTTTTAAAAAATATGTTATAATTTTAAGCCATAAGTTTAGAACAAAAAAGCAAAATTAAAAGCTAGCAACTGGCCCCCAAATTTTCTGAACATTTACTGCTGTTTTAAATCTGGAAGTCTAGGAGCTCTGGTAGCATAGTGCCTAAGGCACTTGACTGCTAACCAGAAGGCTGGCAGTTCAAACCCACCAGCCACTCCTCGGAAGGAAGGTTGGGCAATCCTACTTCCGTTGTGATACTGCCTCGGAAACCCAAGTCGGGGCCGACTAGATGGCAAATAACAACAACACAGTATCCCTTTACCTAATTCAGACAATCATAATACAGTATTTTCTTTATCAATCTCATTCATTACTGATTACTGATGTAACAAATTACCACAAATGTAGTGGCTTACAACAAAAGTATATTATCTAACCTTAGAAGTCCAATGAGGGTCTCACTGGGTAAAATCAAGGTGTTGGGAGGGCTATGTTCCCTTTTTGTGGCCCTAAGAGAGAATCCATCCCCTTGCCTTTTCCACGTTCTACAGACCTCCTGCGTTCCTTGGCTTGTGGCCCCATTCTTCCTTCTTCAAAAACCAAAGACCAAACTCACTGCCATCAAGTCATATCTAACTCATAGCAACCCCTCCTTGGGTTTCCTAGGCTGTATCTCTACAGAAGTAGGTTGCCCAACTTCCTTCCAAGGAGTGGCTGGTGGGTTTGAACCGCCAGCCTTCTGGTTAGCAGTTAAATGCCTTAGGCACTACACCACCAGAGCCTTCCATCTTCAAAGTCAGTAGTAATAGATAGAGTCCCTGTCATATCACATCACATTGACTTCTCCTTATATCTTGCTCTGAGTCTTCTGTCTCCTTCTTCTATTTTTAATGACCTTTCTGATTACATTGTCCCTGCTTGGATAATCCAGAATAATCTCCCCATTTTAAGGTCAGCTAATTAGCAACATTAACTCCATCTGCAACCTTCTTTCCCTTTGTCAAGTAACCTAGCATAGTCATAGCTTCCAGGAATTAGGATGTAGATAGCTTTGGGAGTGGAAGGATGGGTATTATTCTGCCTACCACATTAACCAACGTAGCCTAAACATCTACTGTGACAGAAGTATCAAAGTTAATGTGGTTTAATTTGATTATTACCTTAGGATGAACTATGAACATTAGAATTGCTCAGCAAACCTATACACATATTGTAAAGATGTTTGAAATATATTGTCCAATTGCTTTACAAAAACTGTGCAGTACAATCATTGAGTATCTACTCAAATATTACCTTTCTTTGGCCTTCCCTACTCTTCATGACAAAATGAAAGCAGCAACTACGTGCTAAGCACTCTGCTAGGTACTGATGATAAAAAATAAGCCAACAGATAAGGTGCCTGCCTTTCCATGAGTTTATAGAATAATTAGTAACATAAACCAAACCCACTGTCATCAAGTCAATACTGACTCATAGTGGCCCTGTACGACAGAGTGAAACTGCCCCCATAGGCTTTCCAAGACTGTAAGTCTTTATGGAAGCAACTCCCTCATCTTTCTCCTGCAGAACGTCTGGTGGATTCAAACCACCAACATTTTGGTTAGCAGATGGATGCCTTAAACATTGCACCACCAAAGTTCCTCTAGTTAATAAGGCAGACATTAATTAGATAATCACACTCAAATATGTTATGATGAACTGACGTAAGTGATCCTTCTATGCATCCATTATATTTTTTGTCTAACTCTATGATGACAGTTGCCTTTATCTTTATTATGCTTATCTTTACATTTTCAAATATCTTTACTATGGCTATCTCTATTTCTACTTACTAGACTGCCTCGGAAACCCAAGGAGGGGTCGCTGAGTCAGGTCCGACTCGACGGCACATAACAACAACAATAACAGACTGTAAGTTACTTGAAGACAGAGGCAAATGTTTGGCATTATAGTGTCTAAATGAGAAAGGGGCTTTGGAATCAGACTACTTGGATCTGCAACCTGTCTCTACATTTATTATAAATCTTTGGACTTTTTTTTCTTAACCTTCCTATGTCTCAGTTTCCTAATCTACTAAATGATGATAGTTGTAATACTTATCTTGTTGGACTGCAGGAAGATCAAGTCTCAGGGCATGCAAAGAACTTAAAATAGTGCTTGACATGTAGAAAGCACTTAATAACTATTAGCTATAACCATCTTTGTAAACCTAATGTTTAGCACTGTAAACACAATGTTTAGCATATTAAATGGTTTTTAATTTAATATACAAATATACTTTGACATATTAGTAATTCCAAATTTTTATTTAGCAATCACATTCTATCCCTTAGTAAATATACCTAATCTTAAATATTAATGTACTTTTACCATATATCATGAAATTGAAGATTCAGTTCTAAAATACATCATTATTGTATGAACCTATAAGACAAAAAATGTTGTCAAATAAACAATGGTACAAACTATTATATCAAAACAAAGATTTGATTCTAAAATACATCCTTTTTTATGTGCTATTAAGCAAGAAAAATTGCTGCAAGTTAATATATGACACTATTTTTATCACTTAGAATTTCTTTATCTTGTATTCATTTACAGAATTTTCTTAAACTTACTTGGTCTTGTATTTCTATCATACACCATAACACTGTGAATAGATATGACCAAATTCATATAATCACAGGCAATGACAACTACATTACAAGTGCTGCATTTGGTCAGAGTGATTTAAGATATCATCAATTGGAAGGTACATTTTTTATTTCAGTGATGTTAAAATGTGCATGCTAGAATCAATGAAATACAATATATATATAAAATAGGGAGAGCCTTAGAATATGATGATTTAACTTTCTTGGTTTCCTCTCTTAGGTTGTAACTGAGATGGTCATGATGGAAGGTGATTTCAGCTATGCCAAGACACTTAATGTACTTATTCCCAGTCTGATGCACAGGATAGTTTCTCAGTTCCTAAATGAGCCTGGTGGGTTATGCACTCAATCCATACAGCCAAGAGTGTCCTGTGCAGTTACTCACACTCTCTTTGCCACTCTAGCCTATAAGAATATGCATATAAGAATATGCAAACATCCTCATGTCAAGGGTCTATTCTGGCCAGCTATATATTTCAAATGGTGTATATTACCTTGGAAAAATTATATTGTTTTTTTAAATTGCTTGAATAATTACAAATAGGTGCTATTTATTCAGGATTTACTATGTGCCAGGTACTATGTTAAACGCTTAGTCAACATTACCTTATTTAATTTCCCACAACTAATAACCTTGCACAAAAGATATAAATTTCTCCCTTTTATGGATGGAAAAAGTGAATCCTAGGCTAAATAAATGACATGCTCCAGCTTACATGACTAGAAGGCTTTAACCCCTGATTTGTTTGAATCAAAGTAATTTACAGATCAACCACCAAAGCCATAGACAGCTGAAGATTTTTACCAACTTCTACACTCTGAAACTGACCAAACATGCAATCAGGATGTGTTAATTATCACTGGTGACTGGAATGCAAAAGTTGGAAACAAAGAAGAATCACCGGTAGTTGGAAAATTTGGCCTTGGTGACAGAAATAATGCTGGAACTCGTATGGTAGAATTTTGCAAGACCAATGACTTATTCATTGCAAATACCTTTTTTCAAGAAAATAAATGGTGTCTATACACATGGACTTCACCAGATGGAGTACACAGGAATAAGACTGACTACATCTGTGACAAGAGGCAATGGAGAAGCTCAATATCTTCAGCCAAAACAAGGCCAGGAGCTGACTGTGGAACAGACCATCAACTACTCATAAGCAAGTTCAAGATGAAGCTGAAGACAATTAAAACAAGTCCATGAGAGCCAAAATATGACCTTGATTATATCCCTCCCAGATTTAAAGGCCATCTAAAGAATAGATTTGATGCATTGAACACCAGTGACTGAAAACCAGAGGAATTGTGGGATGACATAAAGAACATCATCCATGAAGAAAGCAAAAGTTCATTTTTTTTAAGGCAGGAAAGGAGGAAAAAACCAAAATGGATGCCAGAAGAGACTGAAACTTGCCCTTGAGTGGAGAGTAGCTAAAGCAAATGGAAGAAATGACAAGATAGAAGAGCTGAACAGATTTCAGAGAGCAGCTCAAGAAGACAAAGTCAATTATTAGAATGAAATATGCAAAGACCATTAGTTAGAAAACCAAGAGGGAAGAAAATACTCAGCATTTCTCCAACTGAAAGAACTGAAGAAAAACTTCAAGCCTCAAGTTGTAGTATTGAAAGAGTCTATAGGCAAAATATTGAATGATGCAGGAAACATCAAAAGAAAATGGAAGGAATACACAGAGTCACTTTACCAAAAAGAATTTTTCTATGTTCATCTATTTCAGGAGGTAGCATATGATCAAGAACCAATGGTATCAAAGGAAGAAGTCAAAGCTGCACTGAAAGAATTAGTGAAAAACAAGGCTCCAGGTATTGACAGAATACTCACTGAGATGTTTCAACAAATGGATGCTGTGCTAGAAGCACTCACTCATCTATGCCAAGAGATTTGGAAGACAGCTACCTGGCCAACTGACTGGAAGAGATCCATATTTGTACCCATTCCAAAGAAAGGTGATCCCACAGAATGTGGAAATTATTGGTTAATATCAGTAATATCACATGCAAATAAAATCTTGCTGAAGATAATTCAAAAATGGTTGGAGCAGTATATTGACAGAGAACTTCCAGAAATGCAAGCTGGATTCAGAAGAGGACGTAGAATGGGGATATCATTGTTGATGTCAGATGGATCTTGGCTGAAAGGAAGGGATACCAGAAAGATGTTTACTTGTGTTTTATTGACTATGCAAAAGCATTTGATTGTGTGGATCATAACAAATTATGGGTAACATTGAGAAGAATGGGAATTCCAGAACACTTGATTGTGTTCATGAGGAACCTGTACATAGACGAGAAGGCTGTTGTTCAAACAGAACAAGGGGATACTGCATGGTTTAAAATCAGGAAGGGTCTGTGTCTGGGTTGTATCCTATCATCATACTTATTCAATCTGTATGCTGAGCAAATAATCTGAGAAGCTGGACTATATGAAGAAGAACATGGTGTCAGCATTGGAGAAAGACTCATTAACAACCTGTGATATGCAGTTGACACAACTTTGCTTGCTGAAAATGAAGAGGACTTGAAGCACTTACTGATGAAGATTAAAGACTACAGTCTCCAGTATGGGTCACATCTCAACATAAAGAAAACTAAAATCCTCACAACTGGAGCAATAAGCAGCATCACGATAAACGGAGAAAAGATTAAAGTTGTCAGAGATTTCATATTACTTGGTTCCGCAATCAATACCAGTGGAAGCAGAAGTCAAGAAACCAGATGATGTATCACACTGGGCAAATCTGCAAAAGACCTTTTTAAGTGCTGAAGAACAAAGATGTCTCTGTGAAGACTAAGGTACATCTAACCCAAGCCATGGTATTTTCAATGGCCTCATATGCATGTGAAAGCTGGGCAATGAGTAAGGAAGACTGAAGAAGAGTTGATGCTTTTGAGTTGTGGTGTTGGCAAAGAATGCTGAAAGTTCCATAGACTACCAGAAGAACAAACAAATCTGTCCTGGAAGAAGTGCAGCCAGAATGCTCTTTGGAAGCGAGAATGGTCAGACTTCATCTCATCTACTTTGTTTATGTTATTAGAAGGGACCATTCCCTGGAGAAGGATATTATGCTTGGTCAAGTGGAGCATCAACGAAAGAGGGGATGGCCCTTAACAAGATGGATTGACACAGCCTCTGCAACAATGGGCTCAAGTACAGTAAGGATTGTGAGAATGGCGCAGGTCTGGGCAGTGTTTCATGCTGTTGTACTTAGGGTCACTATGAGCCTGAACTGACTCAACAGCACCAACCAACCACCACCAATATACTATAATGCCCTCCATATTAATTAGATAGAGTATATCTAAGCAAAAGAATGCTTGCTTCCAACTTACCGAAATTAGTTAAAGTTGGGAGTCCTTTTACTGCCTCTACTATAATTCATGTTTCTTACTGGATAATTCTTATCCCATAATAAGATACCTCAAGAAAACACACTTCATGAAAATGTTTCAGAAAAACATACTTTAAGGAATAATAGCACAACATACAGATTTATCATTTCTTTTCCAAACTGTGAATGGCTAGAAGCAGCTGCCCAAGGACATTCTTGACAACTCCAACTATCATTTAAAAAGTATTCATTTAACCTCATTAATATACAATATGTATATATTTCATTTTTTGAATTAAATATTTTTGCTTCATAGCTATTCAAAACCTTAAAAACAAAACTCAAATTAAAAATAGTTGTTATATATCGACATGTAGTAGCGATTTATATTATATTATTGGTGTATTTCAGTCTTAATAAACAGGTATATACTTCTATAATCTAGAAATTTGTATTTTCATAAATTCAATGGAACTAAAGTTATAATTTTAAAAGGAATTTCTTAAAAATTAGCCTAGCAACCTCTCTAAATATCATTGGTCCACAACAATTTTATCACTGACATTCAATCTTTAATTTAGCAAAGACATTCTATTTTTAGTTTCCCCACCTCACTGATTCTCAACTGTTCTACCAATTTTGACATGTATTTGAATAATATGGGAGAGCTTTTAAAAAAATACTAATGCCTGAATGCCACACCTAGATTTCTGATTTAATTGACTTGGAGTGTGACCTGGGCACCAGGATTTTTAAAAGTTCCCTAGATGATTCTAATGTACAACCAAAGTTGTGAACCACTAATATAAAGAGTTAGATAATAGAAAACACACATGTGAATTTGAGAAAGCTGGCTTAACATTGGTAGCTTTCACTTAGCTACAGATTTCAATGTATACCTTGTATCTGTTCTTGTAACACCGTAGACAATGGAGACTTAGTTCTGTTGCCAGATACTCCAAGCATTTCATAGACCAAGAAATATAACCGGGTTATTATCTCATTGTAACTCTTTTCTAAAATTCTATTGTTTCTGGAATTCTGTAACAAATTTCTGTTTGAATCATTAAAAAAAAAGAAAAAATCCCCTGCCAGCCAGTGCATTCTGACTCATAAAGACTCTGTAGGCCAGAATATAGTTGGCCCTCCATATCAGTGGTTCCATTTCTGTAGGCTCAACCATTGATAGAAAATATTTAAGGGGGACAAAAGAAAAAAAAAGACTCCTGCAAAGCAATTAAAGTGCTATTTACATAGCATGCACATTGTATTAGGTTTTACAAGTAATCCAGAGATGATTTAAGGATATGAGAGGATGTACGTAGATAATAAGAATATATTACACCATTCTATATAAGGGACTTGAGCATGTAGGGATTTTGGTACTCGTGGGGGTTGGAGTGGTGGTTTTGGAATCAATTCCTCATGGATACCAAGGGACAACTGTAGAGCTGTCCCATAGGGTTTCCAAGGCTGTAATCTTCACCTTCAGTAGAAGACCACATCTTTCTCCCACAGAGGAACTAGTGGGTTGAACCACTGACCTTTCAGTTAGCAGCTGAGTGTTTAACCACTGAGCCACCAGGGCTCTTTGTTTGAATAATAGCGTCAGAAAATTCAATAGGACCACTGTCTTGGGAGAGGGGAGTGGGATTGTGTGGCAGTAACATTTAAAATTTATAACTTACCATCTTGGGCAGAAATCCTGGCCAAGTTTCTTAAAAGACAATTTGACACACTAATAAAACTTCTGCCAAAATAATTGTTTGCAGAGCCAAAGTAACTTAAAGTGTGATAAGCTGGCTCCAATGCATGAACTTATGAAACAAACAATTGTAACAGGCTATCTGTACTTCTGATACTGCTGTTTTCTCTAAAAACACACATAGAAGAAAGCAACATTTTGTACTGCAAACAGTAGAGATGCAGCTAGGCCCCAAAATAATAATTTCTGTTTGTATAGAATCCTACGATTTTTGTAAAGCTTCTTCACAATAAAGTTCTTTATTTGGTTTCTATGGTAATATAAAGTCACCTCACTTCTTGGTAATATTCTTTCTTAAATGAGTGTTTTTATAGCTCAAGCAGGATAGTAATAAGGTAATTTAAAAGAAAATTCATGATTGGCTGGTGAGACTCAATTATGATGCTGTCAAAAAGTTTAAGGTAAGTCACTTTGATGTTTATATCTGGTATTATTGCTGTTTCTAATTAGCATATTTACCTCTGGTTCAGACTCTATATCAATTACTGACCTTCCTGTTAGCAGCCAGTACTTTAACCACTGTGCTACCAGGCTCTTCATTATATACATCAATACTCTTCTATGGCTCCTTAATGTTGTGTCTTTTAAATAGACAATTGGCAACTGCAATAACAAACAGTTCATAAGAAAAATATGACCTCTTAAGATGAAAGTGTCATCTACTGGGACTTGATGTCAGTTAATGAATATTCATTCAAATAAACATCTGTTACTTCCTCAAGCCACTGCAGTAAATCAGTTCTAAGAAGCTATACAGAGATGAGTATCACATCACCTTCTCTCACCCCAAATCAATCTCTTTAAAATGGGATCACTTTTGCTTGGATTTCACGTCACACATACCATGCTAAAATACATTGTTGCTACCTAGCTCCAGCAATATAGAAGCTATGTATATACTCCTGATGTTAGTTCTTAATACTGTTTTTTATTATTATTTATGTTTGCAGCACCCAAGTTAGGTAGTTTATCAAGTTATGTGGTTGTCAATGGTATAATGTTGACCTTCATTTTCATGTCTTTAACAAACAAATGCTTGTTCTTGTAGCAAGTTGACTACCTATACATACTCACACACACACACACACACACACACAGGTTATTGTTAGCTGCCCTTGAGGTCAGCCTCTGACTCCTGGTGACCCATGTGCTGTAGAACAGAGCTTCTCCATAGAATTTTCTTGGCTGTAATCTTTATGGAAGCAGTCTGTCAGGCCTTTTCTTCCTCAGGGCTGCTGGGTGGGTTCAAACTGCAACTTTCAGGAGAGAAGTAGGTCATAAACCAAATGGACCACCCAGGCTCCTTATGTATGTAGACACACACACACACACACACACACACGCACGCACACATACATATGTAAATGTGTTATACATATATTTGCACTTTTAAAACTAATTACGGTAGCTATACTCAAGCCACTAATCTGTACACTAATTGTATCAGACTAGGTATAGATTGCCTTGTGATGCCGAGAATCTTCATCAGGCAATTTATTTAAATGACTCACATTAGTTTTATATATTCACACAGTTAAACACACAAACATAACTTCAGTGTTTTAGTATTCTTTTAAGAAACCCAGAAATTTCAGCATTTAGTATAAACTTATCCCTTAACCTACCTTAGGGTACACATGAACTTCTTGTTTCCATTATAAAGGGAACAGTTTAATTAAAGTAACAGTATTCTTAAATGTAAATTTGGAGATACTATAAAAATTCAAAAGAAAATGTTAAACATTAACATAAAATGCTTTGTACTTAAGATTTGACTAGTGCCTAAGGCATTTGACTGCTAACCAGAAGGTTGGAGGTTCAAATCCACCAGCCACTCTGCAGAAGGAAGACTGGGAAATCTACTTCTATAAAGATTTACTGCCTCAGAAACCCAAAGGGGTTTGCTATAAGTCAGAACCAACTCTTTGGCAATGAGTTTGTTTGTTTTTTTCCTAATACTGAAGTGATGGAGTACCAAAATTATTTTCATAATCTCATACTTCTTAAGTATTTTCTTCTATTAAGACTGTTTCTTAATAGAAAAGAGACTTTTCTTCTATTAAGAGCCATGTCCCGGGAGCTCTGGTAGCATAGTGCCTAAGGCACTAGACTGCTAACCAGATGGCTGGTGGTTCAAACCATTAAGGCAATCTACTTCCATAGTGATACTACCTTGGAAACCCAAGGAGGGGTCGCTATGAGTCAGATCCAACTTGACAGCAGTGGGTTTGGGTTTTTTTTTTTTTTTTTTGACCCATGTCCCAAATCAATAAGGAATCATTTTAAAGTTGTTTCCTTTTAATGGAAGTGGAAAGAGAGAGTTAGATTATATATAAAATTTATTTAGTAAATATAATAACTTAAAATTCTTAGTCTACATTATAACCAGCTAAAAAGGATAGTTGAGAAAATAGATAAAGGAAGAGAATGGCATAAAGTAAGAGACTGAGCTAGAGAAACAGGTAGAAGAAAAATTGCCAAGGACCACAAATCCTTTCTGATTTTTACAGGAGTTTCATTCCAAAACCAAACCAAACCCACTGCCATTGAGTCAATTCCAACTCATAGCGACCATTTAGGGGAGAGTAGAACTGCCCCCATAAGGTTCCCAAGGCTGTAAATCTTTATGGAAGCTGATGGCCTCATCTTTCTCTGATAGAGGGCTGGTGGGTTCAAATCACCAACCTTTTTTTGGTTAGCAGCTGAATGCAACACCAGAACTCCATAAGAGATTCATTTAATGTCTCTTTTTCATTGAACGGATTCTGTCAATAGCACCATCCAAAGAAAGATTGTTCAAAAACAGCCCCTTTCAGAAAGATGATTTTCTGGTTGCCAGTTTCTCCAGCCAGTCCCAGAGCTCTCAATTCTTCTCTTCTTACTATGAAGCCAATGCTATTGCTTCTTTCTCCTCCCTCCCAAGACCTCACTCAGAATGCCACTTATTTATTCAGAGGTGGCAGAGCATAGCAGCCAAAGGCATCCGCTCCAAGGCCAGAGGCCACCATTTACTAATAATGTGACTTCCAACAAGTTGCTTTATTTCTATGTGACTCCATTTCCTTATCTGTGACATTAATATATAATAACAGCACCCAATTTTGGGGTCTATTGAGAGAGTTACATGAGTCAATGAACACAAAAGACAGTAAACAAATAAACAAAAAAGAAAAAAAACCCACTAAGTGTTACGGAAGTGTTTGCTATATTTATTCAACAAATACTTAGTGTGGTCCAACAAGGTTGTAGAAACTGGAGATACAGTAGTGATGGCAGAGACTAGATGAAATTAGATGAAAAGACCAACAATTTGAAGTATCCCAGCTGAAATATTAAACTCTGAACTATCTACCTCTAAAAAATGGATAACTTGCTACAATGTGAAAAATGCAACTGCTGCTTTGTAACTACATAATTATCCTAAGATAGAACTTATTTTCTATCTACTTAACCAGTGCCTACTTCTTCAGAATCTGTTTGCTGTGTGTATGTTTGTGTGTGTGTGTGTGTATAAAATTTACATAAATAGTGCTATATATTGAAGGACATGCTACCTACTTTAGAAAATACAGTGTTCTCATTTGTCAAATGAATGTTTAGTATTTGTTGAATAAGCATATATGTTCATCCTTCACCTGTGGCCTTCTTTTCAATGAATTTGAAGGCAGTAAAAGCACAATTCTAGCAGACTGCTTATTATATGAAGAGAGCTCCTAAATGAAGAGCAGGTAAATGAAATTCTTCCATTGTTTTTGAGGCAAGGAGTTCCTGTTCTTTGGCTTTGAGGTCTTCGCTTTTAATACACCCTCCTTAAATCCTTCAGAGCAGAGACAGTGTCATATCTTGTTTGGTCCAAATCCTCCAGCACTGTTTGTGCTTTAAAATGTCTTCAATATATTTATTAAGTGAGTTAATGAAGGCTCAGATATGGACATAATCATGATTTTTTTGGTTCAATAATTTTGGTTGTGTACTCACATGTGTGCATGCATGTGGGGTGTGTGTGTTTGTATATGTGTGTGTGTAGGAAATGGCCATAAGGTAACGTCTAGACTCTTGTTTAAATAAATTTTTCTAGGGACAAGAAAAAAAAATAAGTTTAGAATTAAACCTGACTACAAAGTCAGCCCCAGGCTTACAGGTGAGGAGAGACAACGCAGGGACGCCAGAGTAGCACGCCGGAAGAGCAGGGAAGGGGATAAAAGCCTTGAACCCGGACAGAAGAGCAATCAGCCGAAGGGATTAGGTGAGGAGGGGAAACTCAGGCCCACCCAGA
>NW_006921588.1:16976368-16989212 GCF_000298275.1 Orycteropus afer afer | reverse complement strand
TTTTTTTGCTGAAAACCACACACATTTATTATCTTACGTTTCTCTAAATCTGAAGCTCAACACAAATGCCACTGGGCTAAAAAATATGCCACTGGGCTAGAAAGTCAAGGTGTTGGAAGGACTGTGTTCATTCTTAGGAGGCCATAGGGGATAATTCCTTCCCTTTTCCAGCATCTAGAAACCTCTAGCGTTCCCAGGCTAGGGACCCCCTTCCTCTCTCTTCCAAACCAGCAGTAGTGGGTTGAGCCCTTCTCACATCACATCACTCTGATGTACCCTTTGGTGTCTCTCTTCCATTTTTTATAAAAATTTTTATTATGATTTGGGTGAATGAACATATCATCCTTTAACTTCTCTAGATACTTCTGAATTCCTATATGTTTGCCTGTGCAATCTTGCATGAAAATTGATTCCATAAATATATTGAAAACCAAACCCACTGTCATTGAGCCAATTCTGACTTATAGTGACCCCCCCATGGTTTCCAAGGCTGTGAATCTTTACTGAAGCAGATTGCCTCATCTATTTCCCACAAGCCTGATAGTGGGTTTGACCTCTCTACCTTTTGGTTAGCAGTCCAATGACTTACCCACAGCACCACCAGAGCTTCTATAAATATATTAGTGTTAGATCTACTGATATGGGTCCAACTCAAGTGACCCAGTGTACAACAAAACAAAACCCTGCCCAATCCTGTGCCATCCTTACAATACTTGCTATGCTTGAACCCATCATTGCAACTATTGTGTCAACCTTTTCACTGATCCTCTACCAAGAATGATATCTTTCTCCAGGGAATGGTCCCTTCAGACTACGTGACCAAAGTAGGTGAGACAATGTCTGGCCATTGTCACTTCTAAGTTGCTTTCTGGCTGCACTTCTTCCAGAACAGATTTGTTCATTCTTCTGGCAGTCCATAGTGTTTTCCAACAACACCACAATTCAAAGGCATCAATTCTGCAATCTTCCTTATTCATTGTCCAGCTTTGATATGCGTATGAGGCTACTGAAAATACCATGGCTTGGGCTAGGCACATCTTATCTTTAAAGTGCATCTTTGTTCCTCAACACTTTAAAGGGTTTCCTTGCAGTTGATTTGCCCTGTGCCATACATTGTCTGATTTCTTGATTGTTGCTTCCATGTGTGTTGATCGTGGATTCAAGTAAACTGAAATCCCTGATGACTTCAGTATTTTCTCCATTTATCAGGATGTTGCTTATAGGTCCCAGTTTCGGGAACTTTTCTTCTATGTTGAGGTGTAATCCATACTGAAGACTGTAGTCTTTGATCTTCACCAGATAGTGCTTCAAGTCATCTTTACTTTTTACAAGTAAAGTTGTGTCAACTGCATATTGCAAATTGCTAATGAGTCTTCCTCCAATTCTGTGGCTGCATTCTTCTTCACATAGTCCAGCTTCCTGGAGTATTTGCTCAGTTTACAGACTGAATAAGTATGGTGAAAGGATACAACCCCAACACAGACCCTTCCTGATTTTAAACCATGCAGTATTTCCTTGTTGTGTTCAAACGACAGCCTCTTGGTCTATACGGTTTCCTCATGAGCACAACTAAGTGTTCTGGAATTTCCATTCTATGCAACATTATCCATAATTTGTTATGATCCACACAGATGCCTTTGCATAGTCAATAAAACACAGAAAAACATCTTTCTGGTATTCTTTGCTAACAGTCCAAGAACCATCTGACATCGGCTATGATATCCCTAATTCCACATCCTCTTTTGATTCCAGGTTGAATTTCCGGTAGTTCCCTGTCAATATACTGCTGCAACCATTTTTCATTTATCTTCAGCAAAATTTTCTTACATGTGATATCAATGATATTGTTTGATAATTTCCATATTCTGTTAGGTTACCTTTCTTTGGAATAGAAACAAATATCAATCTCTTTAGGCAGTGTGAAAAGATCATTTTCTTGTTGTTGTTACTTTGTTTAGTTGGCTTTGAGTATGAAGGTAACTTGTTTATGTATCTATTTGTTTCTTCAGGAATTATTTACCAATTACATGGTAGGCTTCTGACTCCCGACAACCTTGTGCGGTGTCAGAACAGAACTGTGCTCCACAGGGTTTCCAAGAGCTTATTTTTTGGAAGTAAATCTCCAGGACTTTTTTCAAGGTGCTTCTGGGGGAACTCAAACCTCTAACCTTTCGGTTAGCACCTGAGCATATCGTTTGCACCACCCAGGGACTGCACCAGTCACTGTACGAGGCATCAAACCCAGATATGGTCTCTGCCCCTCATAGTAGTAGGTGGAGAAAAACATTAAAGAAATAATCACATAGATAAATATTTACTTATAAACTGTGATAAACATTATAAAATAATGTGTTTTGTTGTTAGGTGATGTCAAGTCCATTTTTGATTCATAGAAACCCACCGTGACCAAGTAGAACTGCACCTTGGGGTTTTCTAGGCAGTTAATCTTTCCGGTGGCGTAGTGCCTAAGGCATTTGACTACTAACCACAAGGCTGGCGGTTCAAACCCACCAGCCACTCCTCGGAAGGAAGATGGGGCAATCTACTTCTGTAGTGATACTGCCTCGGAAACCCAAGGAGGGGTCGCTATGAGTCGGTCCCGCTCGGCAGCACATAGGCACATAACAACAACAATCTTTCCGGTAGCAGATCGCCAGTTCATTCTCCCGTGGGGCAGCTGGGTCTGGTCAAAGCACGAACCTTTTGGTTACCAGGCGAGCACTTAACCGTTTTACCACCAGAGCTCTTTGTATAGAGTGTTGTGAATGATTATTACAGGATTATGAAATTCATATCACCATACTAGAGAAGGTTTCTCTCATGCTTACGAACGAGGATGAGAAAAGATTGTTATGGATACAAGAACTTTTCTGATGACAGCTCTACAGGAACTGATGACTGGGGAAACTAGACTATACGCCCTGGTGAATATGACAGTAAAGTAGAATGGGGTCAGAATTCCAAAGTTCTGCCTCTCATTCTATGAATACCTTTAAGACTTTAGGGAAGTCATTTAGTGTCCCTGAGCCTCAATTTTTTGCTTAAAAAAGTCTAACATTTCAACATTCTTTTCTTGGATTATAAATGCAGATACTAGGTGATCATTACTTTATAAGCACGAAGTGGATATGCTTTTCATACCCACCATACATACACTGAGTATATTCTCATTAAAATTTATGTAGCACTTTTCTACCCACTCATATAACTCTGTGATGTTTTTACTTTGAGTTCTTTTGGGATATTACATAGGCACTTTGGCATTTTATTAGGCATACCTTTGAGATCTTTTATAAATTTTGACAAGCCTCCAGGATGGACCCATAAAAAACTGAAGCATAATGCTCAACATAGAAACATATCATTTAAAAATATTTTATTTTACATCTTTGCCATAAAGACATTCAACTGAAATGTAAACTTGTTTATCATGTCAAATATAAACTACTTTATTAGCAGGCCCAAATGCAAAACTATTGTTTCTAACTGAGTTTCTTCCAATTAGATGACCTGACTATTTGTGCAAAATAAAAACGGTAGCCAGAATCAGGCACCCTAATTCAATATAATTATATTTGCATATTATTTTACAAATCCATTTTACATTTTTTCCAAATACTCATATTTTACATACAATATCGTTTTCTGAAGTAGAAAGCATATGTTTAATCTGATTTTACAGATGAGATACTGTGAAGCATCTCAGAAAATTTAAGTGCATAATATTAAATAAAAATGTCAGTTAAAAAGATAATGTCCAACATCTTTTGGTAGTCTTATTAAATAAGCAGGACAGGAGCTGATCTCATAAAAAAAGGATTTACTAATGAGGAAGGCTTGATGGTAGAAATGATAGTTATAACACTCACCATTTCATATTCATATATCATATCCTATCAAGTGAATAGACAATAATTTACTAAAGCATAACCCTTATATTGGACAGAGTGGTTTCCACTTTTATATAGTATAAATTATACTGGGATAAACATTGTCAGACATCAGGCATTTTTTTTTTTAACATTTTAGACTATTTCCTTAGGATAGGTTTCCAGAAGTAGAATTACTAGGTTAAAGGATATGAACATTTTTATGACTCTTGAAACACATTGCCAAATTGCTTTCCAAAAAAGTTATATCAGTTTACAATGACACCAGCAATATAGGAAAGTGCTCTTCTTACAATACTCTCATAGTTATTTGGCATTATATATTTTTAGATTTGCAAATTTTGTGGGCAAAATAAGGAGCTCTGATGGAGTAGTGCTTAGAGCATTCAGCTACTAACCAAAAGCTCAGAGGTTCGAACCCACCAGCCACTCCACAGGAGAAAGACTAAACAGTTTGCTTTTGTAAATATTTTGTTGTTGGGAGGTGTTGTTGAGGTGGCTCCAACTCATAGTAACCCTATGTACGATGGAACTTGACACTGCCTGGGCCTGCTCCATCCTCATAATCCTTGCTATGCTTGAACCCATCTTTGCAGCCATTGTGTCAATCCATCTCATTGAGGGTCTTCCCCTTGTTGGCTGTCCCTCTACTTTACCAAAAATGACATCCTTTACCAGGGACTGGTGCCTTCTGACAACATGACCAAAGTAGGTGAGACAATGTTTGGCCATTCTCACTTTTAAGAAGCATTCCAACTGTACTCCCAGGACAGATTTGTTTGTTCTCGTGGTAGTCCATTTCAGTATTCTTTGCCAACACTACGATTCAAAGGCCTTGGAAACCCTATGAGGCAGACCCAGTCCATAGGTTTATTCTGAGTCAGAATTGACTCAATGGCAGTTTGTTTGGTGGGCAAAATGTAGCACCTCATTTTTTAAATATATTTTAAAAACAAGGATGAATATTTTTTCTACATACAGTTTAATATCCTTGTGTTTCTAACATGTTCTTTGAATATCTATGGTGTTTTAATATTTTAATAGATTTATACAGAATTCTAAGTGATATATATATTACTCCTTTTTCATAGTACAACTGTACAAACTGTTTTGTCTAGTCTGTTATTTCAACTTGGTGTGTGTGCAGGACGGCATATTGAGGATTCACTCTTTCTGTCTGGTCAAATACATGTTTTCTTCTGTGATTTATTTTCTGTTATTTCTCAGTGTAGCATATAATGACTCCTCTCTATTGATATTAAATACTTAATTATATTAATCCTATTTTTTCAAAGGTTGTTAGGTGCTATCAAGTTCTGACTCATAGTGACCCTTATACGTAATAGAATAAGAAACTGCCGCATCCTGTGCCATCCTCAAAATTGCAGCCACCGTGTCAGTCTATCTCATGGAAAGACTTCCTCTTTCCAGCTCACCCTCTACTTTACGAAGCACCATGTGCGTCTTCAGAGATCTGCCCGCTGGATAACACATCCAAAGTACATAATACCAAGTCTCACCATCCTTACTTCTAAGAACATTCTGACCATATTTCTTCAAAGACAGATTTGTTCATTCTTCATGACCATCCATAGTATATTCAATAGTTTTCGGCAACACCATAATTCAAAAGCATCAACTCTTCCTCAGTCTTCCTTATTCATTGTGCAGTTTTTCGATGCATAAGAGAATTTTTCTTCTATGGAGTGACTTTTTAAAAACCTAACTCTTGAATCCATGTGTACTTTATGCTGACATATGATATAAGGCAAGGTCTAAGGGATCTTTTTCCATATTGGCAAGTATATTGCTGTGAAGTCATTTATGACTTATGGGGATCCCACGTGTGTCAGAATAGGACTGTGTTCCTTAGGACTAGGACCTCCAACCTTTTGGTTAGCAGCCAAGTACTTAACTGTGTCACCCAGAGATGGCTATTGATAGCTAGTTACCTCAATATCATTAATTCTTTTTCCCTTTGTTTTAGGTTATGCCTCATTTGATCATTTGAGTTAAATTATCTAACTTTTGGTTACTTCTTCTATTTCAGTGATCTATTAGTACTTGAGCCAGCAGGTACTGTTTTAACGTGGAATTCCCTCACATGGCTTTTTCAGAATTTCATAAATGATCTTGCCTATTTTTCTTATATAAACTTAAAATTTTTAGCCAATTCTAAAACATTGTTTAAAATTTAATTTTGATTTGTATGATAACTTAATAAAAGACTATTAGAACAAAACAGCATTTATTTTCACCAAATCTATTCCTCTGCACTTATTCATTTTTTTCTTATTATAAAAGTTGTACCTGCTTATTAAATAAAATTGCAAAAATACTGAATATAGAAAGAATAAGAGGGTTATTCATAACCTTTCTAAAATATAAACATAGTTAAACTTTTGGAGCATTTTCCTTTCAGATATTTTTGTCCTACTAGCTGTAAAGAAAGGCGCTCTGTGGTATAGTAGTTAAGGCATTGGCTGCTAACCAAAAGGTTGGTAGTTCAAACCCACTAGCTGCTCCATGGATCAAAGATGGTGTGGTTTAATGGGGGTTGCTATAGTTGGAATCAACTTGATGGCAGTAAGTCTGGTTTATTTTTTAGTGGTAAAGATATTGTATATACTCATTCAATAAATATTTATTTTTATTGAGCACTTTGTGCCAGATTTTAAAATATTGAATATTTTTTCTACATGCAGTTTAATATCTTTGAATTTCTAACATATTCTTGACTATGATGTTTTGATATTTTTATAGCTCTAAACAGAATTGGTAGGCAATGAGCCAGGCTTTGATTTTGCAAGAATGAATAAAAGAGACAAATATTGCCCTCATTAACATACTATCATAATCTGATTTTATATCATTGCATACTTCTCATGTGTATTACTTCAATAGCTACAAATTTCATGGTGCAAGTTAATCACTTCATTATCTTCCTACAGTTGGATATTTCCAGCTTTTCAATGTTTTTTTTCTACATTTGGAATGTTTTCTTAAGATACATTTCTATAAATGGAATAATTTGGTCAAAGGGTATAAATTTGTTTAATGCTCTTGATACAAATTTTCAAATCGATTTTCAAAAACGTTGTACCAGTTTACACTGCCACTGGAAACAAAGGCCATTTTTTTTTTTTTTTTTTTTACCAATTTGCTAGCAATGAGTGTAATCATCAAAAATTGTTTTTGCTATTTTAATAGATATCTCACTTTAATTTCTTTTTTTTTCGTTAATTAGCAAAGCTGAATCTCTTAAAAATAATATTTAATAAATGTATTGCTTTAAAATTTTTTCTGCTCATGCCTTTTGCTCTATGAAGGTGCTTATGTTTTGTTTCATGTGTGTAACTTCTTTATGGAAGAAAGAAAGAACCCGTTTTTGGTATTTATCCTCCCTCAATGTTATCTCAAAAAAGAAAAGCAGTAAACGACCAGTGTGTTATATGATCTAAAATCCTTGAGTCGAATGAAGGTTTTTGCCCCTATACAGGGATATTCATTGCATTGTGCTTTGCTTTATCTCACTTTGTAGACACCACTTTTTTTTTTTTTTTTACAAATTCAAAGTTTATGGAAACCTTGTCTTGAGCAAATCTGTCAGCACCATTTTTCCAACAGCATGTGCTCACTTTGCGTTGCTGACACATTTTGGTAATTTTGACAATATTTCAAACTTTCTCACAATGTTCTACTTAGTAGATTACAGTATAGTATAAGCTTAACCTTTATAAGCACATGGAAACCAAAAAATTGATGACTTACATTATTGCAATACTCACTTTATTGTGGTGGTCTGGAATAGAACCCACACTATATTCGAGGTATACCTGTCTCAGGGCCCAGCCCAGTGCCTGGCATATGGCAGGCCTTCTACACATGATGCAATGAATAAACAGCTATATGTCAAGCAGTACATTGGTCTCTGGTTGTCTAGAGCCACTGAGACTAGCAGTGGTAAATACGGCTTTTAAAACTAAGGCTGAGCCATGAAATGCCCTCCTAGTAAACCAATCCAGATTTCACGGGTAGAAAAATTATATACCAAAAACCAAAACCAAAACCAAAACCAAACTCACTGCCATCAAGTCAAATCCTACTTATAGTGACCTCTCCTTGGGTTTCTGAGGTGGTATCTCTACAGAAGTAGACTGCCCAGTCTTCCTTCCAGGGGGTGGCTGGTGGATTTGAACCACCAGCCTCTGGTTAGCAGTCAAATGATCTAGTCAGTACACCACCAGAGAGGATAAAAGGATAGCTGTATTTGGGAAACACCAGAAACAGCCTGAAAAAAAGAAGGGAGTAAAATGAAGGGATATTGAGAAAAGTTACTAAGTAGAAGAGACAAATCTAAAATCAACGTAACAAATGAATACCTATTTATTCTACATCTATTACTGCTAAAGGAGCTCTGATGGCATAGTGCCTCAGGCACTTGACTGCTAACCAGAAGGCTGGCGGTTCAAACCCACCAGCCACTCCTCGGAAGGAAGACTGGGCACTCTACTTCCGTAGTGATACTGCCTCGGAAACCCAAGGAGGGGTTGCTATGAGTCAAAATCGACTCGAAGGCTGCGAGTTTGGTTTTTTAGTTCTATTATGTGTGAAGTATATTACTGGTTATGGTGGGTGATTAAAAAGATCTGTAGCCTCACCCTAGCTTACATAATCACTCAATTCAGAAAATTTTTAGGCAAATCAAACTAAATATCTCTTCATATTTCTCTAGACACTTCCCTCCTCCTTATGTAGAAAAAACAAAACCAAATGCACTGCCATTGAGTTGATTCCAACTCATAGAGATCCTATGGGACAAAATAGAACTGCCCCATAGGTTTTCCAAGGCTGTGAATCTTCTTGGAAGCAGACCGCCTCATTTTTCTCCCGGAGAGCAGCTGGTGGGTTTGAAATGCAAACTTCTTCGTTAGCAGCCCAATGCTTGAACCAAGAAAGCATCTCCCAATCTAGGACATCCAAAGGATTCTGGGGCCTGCATTTCCCAGTGTGCAGTGTAACCTTTAAGGATAGGTCCCTTTTGGTCACAACATTTAGTGGGAAAAGAGGAAAGAAGGTAATTCTGGCGCTTTGTGTTGCAAATGGATTTAGTATTTTTTCTCTTATCTCTGGCTGTTTCAGGGTGAGAGGTTGGTGAGATCTTCATTCCAACAAGAGAGAAACAGGAGACTTAGAGGGAAACGCTTCTTGTGGTAGCTGGTATCTGCTTTGTGGTGCTATTTTGAAGGGCCTTAAAGGGAAAAATAATTATTATATGCTTTAGGGAATAATTTGCATTAGGTCACATTTGTATACCCCAGGAGTGCCTATAAAACATGATCTCTAATTTAAAGGATAAAACCAAACCAAAACTACTGCCGTCAAGTCAATCCAACTGATAAAGACCCTACAGGCCAGAACAGAACTGCCCTACTGGGTTCCCACGGCTTTAAACCTTTATGGAATCACATTGCCACACCTTCTCCCAGGGAGTAGCTGGTGAGTTCAAACTGCTGACCTTTTGATTAGCAGCCAAGGGCTTTAACCACTATGCCAAGGATTTCAAGGATAGACATGGCAAAAACAAGATAGAGATAATTACAGAATAAGGTGTTCTGTGGGAAAAAACTTCACATTAGGAACAACTCATAACTTACAAGTTCCTCTGGTCAAGGTGGTGATGTCATGTTACCTTGTTACCTTGTTAGCTGTGACTAACTAATGTAGAAGGACTACATTGGTTAGGTGAATGAAACCAATTGGTCACCTAATATTGTGGGAGCAGGTTACTCCTCTTCCTACTCTTATAGAGCCATTCATTCTCTTTATGGGTGACTTTAACGGTATAAAACACCGAACTCACTGCCATCGGGTCAATTCCCACTCATAGCAACCCCCACTGGGGTCTGCGGCAGTAAATCTTTACAAAAGTAGATTGTCCCATCTTCCTTCCGTGGAGTGGCTGGTGTGTTTGAACCCCTACCTTCTGGTTAGCGGTCAAATGTCTTAGGTGTCTACGCCACTAGCGCTCCTTTTAACAATACAGTTAACTACTATTCGTTGAACGCCTACTACATGCCAGGATTTTGCCAGGAGTGTTATGTATATTACTACTTCTTTTGATCAATATCCCAAACTGAATTCATAATTCCATTACCCATCCAAGACCCACTGTTGTCGAGTCGATTCTGAGTTATTATTGTTAATTAACATTGTTCCATTCTTATTCTATTTGCTCCTTTAATACAATACTTATCATTCTGTAGACATTTCTGGCTGCTTCAGTACACTGTGAAGCCATTAAAAGGGTTCATGTTTCACTTGATTTTTCCAGTAATTAGTAGTTCCTAAGTATTCTTTAACTTTAAAATTAAGAAAGTAAAGATGTCACTTTGAGAACTAAGGTGCACCTGACCCACGCAGGACATAGTATTTTCCATTGTGTCATAAGCTTGTAAAAGCTGGGCAATGAGTAAGGAAGACTGAAGAAGAGTTTTGGTGTTGGTAATGAATAGTGAATGTACCATGGACTGCCAGAAGAATGAACAAATTTGTCTTGTTAAAAATACAGCCTGGATGCTTCTTAGAAACGAGGATAGTGAGACTTTTCTCACAAACCTAGGACATGTTATCAGGAGGGGTCAATTCCTGGAGAAGGATATAATTAGTAGATGGCCAGTGAAAAAGAGGAAGACCTTCAACAAGCTAGATTGACACAATGGCTACAACAATGGGCTCAAATATAGCAACAATTGTCAGGATGGTGCAGAATTGGGAAGCATTTGGTTCTGTTATATAAAAACCAAACTCACTGCCATCTAGTAGATTCCGACTTACAGTGACCCTCATTGGGTTTCTGAGGTGGTAAATCTTTACGGAAGTAGATTGTCCCATCTTCCTTCCACGAAGTGGCTGATGGGTTTGAACTGCCAACTTCCTGGCTAGCAGTCAAATGCCTTAGGCACTGTGCCACCAGAGCTCCTTAGGTTCTTTTATATACAGGGTTATTACATGTCATAACAGACTCGATGGCACCTAAAAACAACAACGGCAACGACTATCCCATTGAGTGAAAGTTGAGTGAAACTAATGCCATGACTTCAAACTCATTGAAGAATAATGGACTTTTTGAGCAAGAGAAGACTTAGAACCTTTGATACAATCTCCTTTAACACCTAAGGAAAATTAAGTAATTTGCCTGAGCCCACACAAACTAATTGTAGAATGAAAATTAGAATTTAGTTCCTTTGCGTTTCAGCCCTATATAGTTTCTTCTGCAGAAGAGCTGTACCAAAATAGAGCTAAATATCTTTTTTTTAATCTCCTTGCCACATCCAAATTCTAATAGCCTTTGGGCCTTCAGGTTATCTCCATATTTCCTAAAATATTTTACTTTTAATAGATCGTTTTCCTTTAACAGTCCCCCACACCAAACAGAACAAAACCCGAACTCCAAATCAGCTAGCTTTTGCTGTAGTCACGTAGCATTAAAGTTGCACTAAGAAGCTCTTCCTACAAGCATCTTAAGGTTTAGTCAGTCAAAATGCTTGTCCATACACATGCCATGCTATTTCCTCACCACTTCTTGAGAAATGCTGTTCATTTGACTGGAATATCCTTCCTCTTTATCTACCCGGCAAGCTTTGACAATTTGTTCTTTTTCTCAACTGCAAGATCCTAACACAGAGGAGAGGAATCTGACTTTAAACATAGTAACTGAATGAGTGAATTTTGTGTGTCCAGCACCTAGCAGTGTAGCCCTCAATAAAGTGCAGTGTCTTTGGAAAAGGATAGAAACATAACTTACTGATAAGGGTTGTAAATAACTTTTTACTAAAACTTTAGTAAAATAAAAAAATTTAGGACAAAGAAGTGAATATGTTGACTCAGGTTTTTTTTTTTTTTTTCCTTTCTTTCCTTTAACTCTCATTTATCTATTAGTACTACCATTCTCACTCCCTCTGTGAACTCCACATTCTCCCAGCACCCAGGCCCTGGACACTTGTGGGAGAGGAATCCACAAATTCCTTTGAGACTCCATCACTGGAACAAGTTCTCAGTAGCTAGAGAAGGTCTGAGCTGCTAACAGGAAGTTTTTGTACTTTTGGTTACTTTGTGCCTGGGGCAAAAACTGCAGAGTTCACCTGGAGACTCTGCAAAATAGAATGGCAGAGCAAAACTAACTTGTACTATCTTCATTTAATGCTTTCCTCAGTGTAGACACCCTGACTCTAACACTCTTCCTAGAACTGGCGTCTCGATGCAATTCAGAAGAGTCCTGGGACCCCTCCAAGCGACCATCTTCAACTTTTTAAAATCTTCAGCAGTATATTTAAAAATTGTTTTGGATATAAGTTTTTAAGGCCTCGATGGCCAGTCCCCTTCAGGTGCGAAGCTGAAGGCTGGCCCTCTAGTCTCGAAATCCTTTTTACCCACCTCAATGTCCAGGACCCCATCTTGTCCCTTCCTCACTTGAAAGGGAAGGGACACCTTTCCTCTCACTGTGTCCCTGGCTTCCTTAACAACACCTATTAGTCTCCCAGCGCCTGGGGCGGCTGGGGACATCCAACCACACGCTCAGGGCCCTTGACCAGGCATTGGGGCCCCGAGTCCACGACGACTCTCTGTGGGCTTCTGGGGATGTTGCTAGCAGTAGGGGTGACCTCAGATCACCCACCCCACAGACAATTCAGCTCTGGCCTGCGGGACGGGTAGCCCAATGGGCAGCCTCCCGCCGGAGGCGGCGCAGGCCGGAAGCCACCCCGAGGCACAACAGCCCCGCGAGACGGCGCCCGCGCCCCTGTCCTTTCTGGCATGGGCTCCACGGCCGCGGCCGGCAGGGGCCAGCCTGTCGGGTCCCCGCTGCGGTCTTTGTCCTAGCCGCGCGCGGGCGGACGCGTGCGCCCCCCGGGTGAAGGGAGGCGCGGAGAGAGCGCGCGGGAACGCGCGGGAGC
>NW_006921588.1:16960105-16975464 GCF_000298275.1 Orycteropus afer afer | reverse complement strand
CAGAAGGTGCAGTTTGGATTCTGCTTTTCCCAGGGTGGCAGCTCGCTCTTGGCCGGATGAATCTTCGCTGCTGGCCGTGAAAACGGCTAGAGCAGCTTGTTGGTTGATTTTTAAATTTTTAAGTGTTGTGTTTAAAGCCTTACGTGCACAGAAGAGGAGGAATCGCCACGTTAAATAAGCATATGGGCGATTAACAGGGTATGTTTTCCTTTAGGAAAGGGAATTTGGTAGCTTTGACCAGTATCAGTGTGTAAATATTTAGACGTTATTAGTGACTTTTTAACATTTTTCAGCGAGATCTGTTATTTACAGCGTGTCATATGTTATTAATGCTCGTTGCCTAAGTTCCCTGGCAAATCTGTTTCATGCCTTCTGAGAAAGTAGACAATTGATAGATTGTCCAACGGGTGGAAAAAAAAATGTGAGTGGGTTTTCTAACTTGAGTTCGGTAAATCCCTGAACGCTGGCGTTGTGAGACATACCACGTCCCCTGTAACCTTGCTGTATGATTAAGTGTGAACACTTTTGAAGCCTTTTCATGAAAATATGATTTTAATTGAATTTTAAGAAAGTAAACTGCTATTGGTTTATTTCTTAGACTTAACATTTCCTTTTTTTGTTTTGCCTCTTTTCTCTTTAAAAGTTTTCCAAGAAATAACTTCACCAAGATGTCCAGTGATAGGCAAAGGTCCGATGATGAGAGCCCAAGCACCAGCAGTGGTAGTTCAGATGCAGACCAGCGAGACCCAGCCGCTCCAGAGCCTGAAGAACAAGAAGAAAGAAAACCTTCTGCCACCCAGCAGAAGAAAAACACCAAACTGTCTAGCAAAACCACTGCTAAGTTATCCACTAGTGCTAAAAGGTAATGTGTTGCAAAAGGGTTAAAGCACACTGTCAGGTTGCCTTCCAAATGGTTGGACACTTCTGTTGATTTTACATCAGTAGCAATGGTTAGAAATTATTAACTTTATGATCAATTTTATTTGTTTTTGAATGAATAATTGTCTTCGTGTAGGTGGTACATAAACCACCTCCCTAGAATTACAGTTTTAAGCAAACTTTGGTAACTTCAGCAAGAGTGCCCCTGTATAAAGATTGGGCTAATCGTCTGACAGATTAAGGAGTTGGCCATGGGTTATTTACGGACCCAAATTAGATGGTACAGTGGGGATGTTTCCTTGTCCAGTCCTATTCTTCATTGACATTGACACTTCTAGAGATCAGCAGTGACTCTTAATGAGACTTTAGTGATCAGACATGATCACATTTGCCAGAAAATTTATAAATTCAGGGCCTTGGCTGTATGTGAAAGCAGATTTAAAATTGTGCTACAAACTCTTCTCAGTTTTACAAACAAGGCTTTAAGTCATTCACCCCAGGTGTAATTTAAGTTATGATTATTCCTCTGTGTTCTTGTGATGGCACATAAAACTGCAAAGTAGCCATTTACAATTTTAGGTGTCACTTGGCTATTGAAAACTTTCATTATCCTTGTGCAACTCTTTAAAACTTGTGGATAGGCTTGACACATTTAATACTCAACAGCAGGAGAAACATATTTTGTTGAGTGTAAGTGAAAGATCATTTGTTTCCTGTTGATTTATATTGTCTGTGATGAAAGAAAAAAAATCCTATCAATGGGACTCCATCAGTGATGGTGCTTGTGGAATACCCATGAACTCCAGTAATTATGTGGACAGAGATACATCAAATGTATCTATTGAATTAGTATTGACATTCTGTTGATTTTTATTGATCACAACTAAAGGGCAAAGAAAATATAAAACCTGATCAGATACTGTATTCTGTAGTGATTCTGAAATACTCCTATTTTTCTATAGATTTTCACTTCTGTATTGCATAATAATCAAGCATTAATAATAACTTGAGAATAGTTTTATTAAATGGTATCTTTGAAATAATTTATAATACTTCTCAATTTCTGGTAATCTTGTTGAACATAGTAAACAAATTTTAAGTTTTCAAAACATTTTACATTTGAATAAAATCAGAACTGCTTTTTTTCTAATGTAAGGCTATATAACATACCATTATCCCCTTTTCCCTAAAATTTATTAAATTTAAATGCTGTACCTAACATCAGGAAAAACAGATGAGATTAAATAAGAATGTCAGAGTCCTTTGTAAGTTTTTCACTGTTAAAGATATTTGTAAATTTTAAACTTTTTTTAAACATAAAATATTGTCAAAACTATTTATGTGTTCTTACAGTAGTCTGCTCATTCTTACCTTAGTAAAAGTGACTTGAAGTCATTGTCAAATATTCTAGTGCTTTCCCTCCTCCCTTCTTGTCTCATTTGCATATAAGCTTGAAAAGAGAATTTCTCTGGTAAAAAGTGTTTTAAAATAGATTTTATCTCCTTTACTGAGTACTAGTGGAGGACTATTTTCCAAATCAGGTGTAAATGTCTTACTTGTTTACAGTAGCAAGTGAGAAAAAAAGCTGCAAAGTTTCTGTTGAGGGATTTGGGTTATGCCTCTGAGAACAAAGAGGAAGCAGCCATGTTAGCATTACTGAAGGCAAAGCCAGCCTTGCATTTAACTGCATGGTGGTAGAGGGCAGTGTAATTCCCCGGTTATTCTGTAGGCTATCGCAAATGCTTTTTGTCTGTTCTCGTTTCACTAACAGAATTCAGAAGGAGCTAGCTGAAATAACCCTCGATCCTCCTCCTAACTGTAGGTAAGAAACAAATTTGGTTGTTTTCATTTCAAATTGTGGGAGTATGTCAAGAGATTAATGTTTCATTCCTGGACGCATGCAGCACAGGAGGCAACATTTACTGCTTTTCAGATTTTCAAGTGGATTGAACAAAAATTGTCTAAGGTGCATTAAATAAATTTGGGAGAAAAAATATTTTGGCATATATCGTGCGTATTATATTTACAGTTATACTATTTTTACGAGGCTTACTAAGATTAGTTTGAATAGCATTGATTTTTGTTATGTAGCGTTTCTGAGGAGTGCTATATTCTGAAGTATATTGCAGAAACTTCTAAAATGTTAAGCTTTGAAGTTACTGCTTGTGTGCAATCTGAACTGACCTTCCAAATTTAGACATTGCTGACTGTGGTGTTACAAAAATGTAAATGCAGTAAATAAGAGTATAGTTGTCTGATTTATTCAATTGACTTGTCTTAAGGACAAATTTTATGTGCTAAGCTAATGGACTTAGTTGTTTTCTGGAGAATGCATTGTTGGAATTTGCATTTTAAACAAATGTCCTGATTACTTGGAAAAATTTTTAGGGATTTTGGTAGCTGAAATAAAAGTCTGTAAAGATGTAAATGAATTGGGAGAATGAATTTCAGTGGAGTTTAAGGAGAATAGGATTATTGGTTGTTATAAAATGCATTAAAAGCAGTTTATAGGTAATTTTTTTTTTCAGTTCCTCTTAACATAGTTCTGTATTTTTTTAACATGACTGTATGGCTTCCCAAATTTGTGAAACTTAGAGAAATTACCATGTAGATCCTTTGCGTGCTTAAGAATGAGAGGCTGCTAGAAATAAGGCAGTGTTATGGTTTGAGACAAAAATGTTTTAGTTTCTTTTGTTTTTGCTGCAAGTTGTGTTCGTGTGTGATGATCAGACTTATTTCTGGAGCTTATTTGAGCTATAGGGTATAATCCAGTTGCTTTTTATTGTGTGTTAACTGGATCCTCCGATAAGGTGATCTGATCTTGTTTTATCAAGTGAATTAACATTTTGTTCATATGTATTTGTAGTCACAGTATTCAGTCCAAAAAATAAAAAAGAATGTCAATTAGTTTTAAACAGGTAGTGTTAAGCTAAATTTCAAACTATTCCTTAAATGCTGCATTGTCCAGTAACATAGGTATGAACTACATGTGTCTGTCGAGAGCTTGAATTGTGGTGAGTCCGAATCGAGATGTGCTTGCACGTATAGAATACAAACTGGATTTTGAAGACTTAGTACAAAAAAAGGGTAAAATACCATACTAAGATTTTAAAGTATTTATTACATGTTGACATGATAGTATTTTGGATATACTGAGATTATAAAATAAGTTATTTTAATTTTTTGGCCTTTTTAAATGTGGTTAGAAAATTTTAAATTACATGTGTAACTTGCATTATATTTCTATTGGACACTGCTGCTTTAGATAATAAATAAATCAAAGTATTTTTTTCCAGCCTTCTAAATGGTGTGTTAAATCTGTAGCCATTTAGGGAGGTCAAGTTAAATTTGCTCTTTGGAAGAATCACTTAATTTGCAGAGTGTATTCTGATACTTCCCTCTGTGAAACACAAAGATCTAGTAATTGAAAACTCTTAAATATTTTAAAATTGCATGTAAGGTCAAATATTTTAAAAGGTTTCTGTACATTTTCTGCAAATGTCACACACTAGAATGTGCATAAATCTACAGAGCCCAGTTTAAATACCCGTTGAGCAATAGTGTAGTGTTGCTAGTTGCTGAAGAAATGCTGCTTTATATGTTTTGACCCAGGAATATTTCCACCACATCATTGAAGATTGTTATAGAGCAAATAGAATCTTTCTATAAAATAAAAACTTCACTTGTCTTTTATTTTTCTGTGAATATACCAAATTTCATATATAAGTCCATGAGATAGTGCATGCAAACATTTAGTGTTTGGACTAGTGAAATAGTAAAACTTTTGAATTGCTTGTGAATAGTAACATGGACTCTGCTTTCTTTTGTAACAACCTGCGATGATTGTCCGCTGTTGCAAGTGATGTCTTTCAATTTTCCAGTTCTTTTAAGTGTATGAGTTTCTTTGTAAGTGATTAAAAGGAAAAAAAAAAGTATGAGTCTTAATAGGAAACTAGGAGAAGTTGTTTCTTACTACTTTGGGGACAGTCTTTTGTATGCTTGACACATAAAATACCCAGGCACTTTAGTGTGTTTTATTTTAAATGACTTCATTTTTTGGGGGTGGAAGAGAGCATATGCATAAATGTATATATTAAATTACATAAGATAGTTAATAAGTATACTATGTCTTTTTAAACTTTTTTTTGTATAGTTTTTTTTTTATACTTATAAGAGATAGAAGAGAAACTGTAAGGCTTAGTTAGTCCTTGTCCTTGAGCAGGAATTGGGAATATCAAGCGTTTAGCAGAGGCATTTTCAATTTTCGCAGATAACTCTGAATTTGTAGTGTATTTTTAATTTTATGTTAGATATGTGATGGATTATGGTGTTATGTTCTTTTAATTCACGGGTCCATAGGTAAGAATGTTAGCTTTATGGTAGTTCAATTTAGTAATTAATTAAAAATGGTCTTCTGTGTTCATAAATTCTAGAATATATGAGGTCATATTGCCTACGATCTAGGAAACCTAATTCTTCTAACTTCATGTGTAGTTATTTAATCACAATTCCATTTTGGTTTTGAATATGATTTTTGTAAGCTTGTCAGAATATCACAGATTTAATTCCTCTTCAGGGAAAAAGTAGGTATCTGTACAGTCTGGAAAATGTTGACTGAAATAACAAAATACTGCAAAATAACAATTGTTTAATGATTTGGCGAATGTTCTAAATCCCTTCCTATGTTTGAATGTTTGTTAGGCAATTTTGTATAATATTCACCTACGGTGATCTTACCACGATCAGTTTGCATTAAGTTGATTCTGAGTCGTGGCGACCCCTTGTGTCAGAGAAGAACTGTGTACTCCATGGAGTTTTTGGTGGCTGATTTTTCAGAAGTAGAGCACCAGGCTTTCCTCCCAGATGCCTTTTGGTGGAGTTGAGCCTGCAACCTTGTTAACTGTTTGCACCACCCTTTTGAGGTTGACTTAGTTGTTGAATTAAATGTGTCTGAATATATTTCGATAATGTTAATATTTTTTTCTTGATAGTATAGAAGTTTGATAGAGATGTTATTTCCAGTGGTTTGATGGTATTAAAGTTATTAGGTGTTACAGAGCCGTGGGCCAAACATCCTAGAAAAGGATGTTAATATTCATTTAGTGGTTTCAAATTTATGTTCTATACAATATTTAGTTGGCATACTCTAGTTTAGGTTAGAGTATAAATAATTGATACACCAATGAGAATGAAGGGAAATTGTGTAATGGGCATTTCCTTATCTGTTTTTCGAGAAAATTAGTGATTAGAATTGTTGAGTAGTGTGTTATGTTCTTTCTGTTTTCCAGAGATTTTTTTTTGGGCATATGTGAAAAATGTAAATAAATACTTTTTATCATGTTCTCATTGAATCTATATGTTACAGTAAATATTTAAGGGATATTTGTGAATAGTTTTTGGATGTGGGAAAGACTTTATGGGGTGTGTATCTTGTTACAGTGTTAATATGTTAACTAGCAAAACCTGAAAACGGGTACTATAAAAAGTGAAAGTTTTGCTAATTTTTATTATTGCAAAAAAAACCAAACTGGAGTTGGACCCAACTCATAGCGACCCCTCCTTGGGTTTCCGAGGCAGTATCATTATGTAAGTAGATTGCCCAATCTTCCTTCCGAGGAATGGCTAAGTGAGTTTGAACCGCCAGCCTTCTGGTTAGCAGTCAGATGCCTTAGATATTACGCCTCCAGAGTGCCACGATTTTTATTATTAAAATAAAACAATTAAGTTATAAACAAACAAAAATCCAAATTTGCTGCCGTCAAGTCCATTCAACTCATACCAACCCCTCCTTGGGTTTCCGAGGTGGTATCTCTATGGAAATAGATTGCCCAATCTTCCTTTGGAGGAGTGGCTGGTGAGTTTGAACCACCAACGTCTGGTTAGCAGTCAAATGCCTTAGGCACTACACCACCAGAGCTCACCCTTGACTTGTTTATAAGCCTAATTTAACTGTGGATGGGACTACCTCCTGAAGTTACCACCACTTTATACCATTTTCTGGGGTAGACTGGAATCTTAGTACTGAAAGGATGCTCTGCAGACCCGGCAGCAATCTCATAGGTGAGATTGTTAGAAATGCATAATTTGTATACCCCTCCCTGCTACTGAATCATAATCTGCATTTCAGCAAGATTCCCAGGTGATTTGCCTGTATATTAAGGTTTGAAAAACACTGATACTGGAGCTGGCCTGTCTGTTCAAATCCCTTCTCTGTTGCTTTTTATTTAGTGGCATTACCTAGATAAGTTAGGGATTTTTTTTTTTTTTGGTCCTTCAATTTCCACAGCTGTAAATGATAACCCCCTTTGTAGGACCGTTAAGAGGATTAAATACGTAAATACGTTTAAAGTTTTGTAATAGTAAATTGGGTCAGTAAAGTGGCCAAAACCCAAATCCACTGCCATTGAGTTGATTCCAACTGCCCCAGAGAGTTTTCTTGGCTGTAATCTTTATGGGAGCATGTCACCAGGTCTTTCTCCCCTGGAGCTGCTGGATGGGTTCAAACCACCAACCTTTTGGTTAATGTCCAGCACTTAACTGCATAACTGTTTGCACAGCAGAGCTCCTATGCATAAGATTGGGTCTCTGCTGGCGTAGTGCCTAGGGCATTTGACTGCTAAACAGAAGGTTGGCAGTTCAAATGATACTTAATTCAACAGAGAATGCTCTGACTGGCTAGTATTTTATAATTTAAATTTTTTAAAATAGGGATTATGGTTATCTTTTTTTTTTTTTTTTTTAAATACAACATTATTCAGTTTTACTGAGAATGAGAGTGTATCAGGATTTGTACAATTTACATTCGGAATTGATGTGGTTTATCAGCTACCTGGGAGCTCTGATAAAGTAGTGCCTAAGGTACTTGACTGCTAACCAGAAGGCTGGCGGTTCAAACCCACCAGCCACTCCTGGGAAGGAAGATGGGCAATCTGCTTCCATAGTGATACTGCCTCTGAAACCCAAGGAGGGGTTGCTATGAGTCGTGTCCGACTTGACGGCACATAACAACAACAATCAGCTACCCAAGGAGAAATTTCCTAATCATTTTCCAATTAGAATATGAAGGCAAGCTAATGATTAAAATAAGGTATGCTACCTACATTGTTACTGCTTATATAGTATTTGATTTTAAATCTTCCCACACGTGTAGATTACCTTTTCTTTTTTTATGTATTTGTTTTTTGTTACTGTTTTGCTTAGGAAGTGTATACTGTGAGTATGTACCCTATTTAGGAAATGAAATTATATCTCATTAATCATGTAAGTCTGTTTATTTTGAACTTTTAAAAAAATGTCCTGGACTCCTTTTTAATAAAAATTAAATCTGAATTGGAAGCTTGATTTATAAAATAGAACTGCCCTCAGTGAAGGTGTTTTCCGTTCTATCCTATCCTATTCTGGTCATCTACAGATGGATAGTTTTTGTTATAAATTGTATAATTAATTTAAATTTGGTATTAGCATACCAAAACCAAAACCACACTCACTGCTATCAAGTTGATTCCAATTTATAGTGACCCCCATTGGATTTCTAAGGCTGTCACTCTTTCAGAAGTAGATTGCCTTATCTTCTTTCCCTTCTGATTATCAGCCAAATGCCTTACACACTATGCCACCAGAGCTGCTTCTTGGTATGAGCACAGATTTCAAAAACTGTGAGGATTACTAATCGTTTAACAGTGTTTATTATTTGAATGGAATAATTTATTTTTCTATAAGCTAATAGTTGATTCAACACAACTGTAATACACCTTAAGTTGTTAAACTTGTATTTCAAGTATTTACTAGTTTGTCTGCTTTCTGCAAGAGTGAATGTTCCTTGAAGGGGGAGATTATCTTATTTTTAGCATTTCTTTACACAGTGCTTTTGCATGTGAAAGTTTGCTAAGTTAATATATTGAGGTCTTCAAATTGACATAGAGAGGGAATTTTTAGGCAAAATAATAGCTTTGGGTTGGAGAAAATACATTAAATATCCCATGTATTTGCTCTTTTCCACAATTGTAATTTTCATGATTCTTCAAAGATTAGTTAGTTAGCTATTGTTTGCTTATAAAATGGAATGGATAATCTTAGTTTACCTAATGACTTCCCCCCTATATGCCAGTGTAGCAGAAGGGCTCAGTACTGTGTGACTAAAAACATTTTCTGTAATAATGATGTGACTGAAAACAATATACCTCCCCCAGATTTTTGTCATGGCATCTTTAAGTTGAATGCAGATAATGCGTTAGAAGGTGGGTGAAACTGTGCTTTAGAAAGGTTATATGGTTACCTAGCAGCTACTTTACTGTTTTCATTCCTTTCTGTTGTTAACTCACTGGTACCTTATTCTTACTTGACTAAGTTGCTGTAAAACTGAAGAATATATTTAATTATCAGGAAAATCAAGTCTTTCTTGCTTATTATGCAAGTGTACTCAGATTGAGAGTCTAAGCCAAATCCATTGCCGTGAAGTTGATGCCAGTTTAGCAATCCTGTAGGACAGTAGAGCTGACCCATGGGGTTTCCAAGTCTGTAAATCTTTTACAGAAGCAGGCTGTCACGATTTTGTCCTGCGGAGCTGGCTAGTAGGTTCAAACTGCCATCTTTTCGTTGAGCAGTTGAGCTCTTAACCCTTAAGCCGGCAGGGCTCCTTAGATGGAGAATAGAGAACTGATACACCATTCTCTCCTTCCCCATAAAACTGAGATTTAAAACACATACACAACCACTTGGTCTAGAGAAATAGAGTGACTATTTTTTTCTTCCAAAAGTGCTTTTGACAAGGAAGTATATTCAGACATTCTGCTGGAATCTTGAATAAGAAACAGTGCTTTGAACTTGTGTAGCCCAGTTCACTCATGGCTGATGAAGCAACACCGGAACAGACCCAAATTTTTAAAATGTTGGTGAATCGGACTCTAATAGGAATGGGAAAAATTAAGGGTCACAGGCCTGCTAGAAACTTAATCTCCCTCTTAGAATACAAGGGTGGCATATGTGTTGCCTAGCAACCAAATCTCTTGGCTGGCAGAGTCGAAAGCAGTGGTGCCCAGCTCAAAGATGGTCACTCAGTATGCTGCTTTTAATGTGTGCAGCTCTCCTAAATTCTGGCAGTAATCCAATTTCATGCATCACTGTGCCTCTTCTGAGTCTTCCATTACAGTGCTGTGACTGTAATGTTTTCCCATTCTGGTTAGCATTCTGGATCAAATTTGGATTTATTACAGTCTCACTTCATAGGCCATGATTGAACTGGTTGGAAGATTGGAGAAAAAATGTCTTTAAACTTTTTAACCTATTTTTGGCCTCTAAATGAATGATTCTCGATTGGGGCTGGTTCTTGTTTTCGAGGGAAAAATTGGCAATGCCTGGAGACATTTTTGCTTGTCATAATTGGAGCGGGTTTGGGGAGCTACTGACATTTAGTAGGTAGATATCTGGGATGGTGCTACGTGCCCTATAGAGCCAAGGGCAGCCCCTCATAACAAAGAATTATCTGGCCCAAGATGTCAGTAGTGCTAAGATTGAAAAACCTACTCTAGCTGTGTATTCTGAGATTATCTTGGCTCCTGAATTTTTGGATAGTTTTCTTTTAACCATTTTTCATTCTTACTAGTGATGAATCACATTCAATACTTTAACCCTTTCTTCAGAGCTGATATCCCTATTCTACCTCTTGACTTGGGAGTTAACATAAATCTTACATTGTTTGATATGAGTATGTTACCTTTATGTGAAATCACAGGAATGGCTGAGTACCAACTAAATTATTATGGTCTATGTAGGTGAGAAACGTTTACAGCTGTATTTTTATTTCTTTTTGGTCTAATTCCAGTTAATTATACTCCTGCATGATCTAGTTTTAGAATGCCTGCGTGGTGTAAAATGTTAATGTACTTGCTTAGCTGCTAACCACAAGTTTGGAAGTTTGGGTCCACTCGGATGCCTCAGAAGAACAGCCTCATTATCTGTTTCTGAATAAATCAGTATTGAAAACCCTGTGAAGCACAGTTCTACTTTGACACACATGGAGTTGCCATGGGTTGAGAGGCAACTCAATGGCAGTCATATTTTTTTGTTATAATGTAGCTTTAGTCTGGTTGTATCTACATACTTTTAATAAAATATTGAAGCACCATCACAGAGGAAGAAAAGGACAACCAAGCCTGACTTTTCCTGACTTGATTCTGACTCACAGCGACTCTTTGTGCTTCAGAATAGAACTGGTATTCTGCAAGGTTTTTTTTGGCTGTAATCTTATGGGAGGTCCGGGGGTAGGCCAAATGATTTGTACTTGTCTGCTAATTGAAAGATTGGTGGTTTGAACACATCCAGTGGTGCTTCAGTAGAAAGACCTGGCAATCTGCTTTGGTAAAAATTATATAGCCCAGAAAACCTTGTGGTGCTCAGGTCTGCTCTGTAACACATGGGCTTACCAGCAGTTAGAATCAGCTCCATAGCAATGGGTTTGTTTGTTTTTTTTGTTTTTTAAATCTTAAGGAAACAAATTTCCAGACATTTTTTTCTGTGGCACTGCTGAGTGGATTCAAACCACTAACTTTTCAGTTAGTAGCCAAGAGCAAACCATTTGTGTCACGCAGGGACCTATCAGAGAGAAATACCATCAGAAAATGATTAAAATACCAATTTTAAGTAGACTGAATTATAAAGTCAGGTTAGAAAGCCATGCTCTTAATTTGTTTTTGTTTTTCTTATTAAGGCAATACAGATTATTTATAGATTATTTATTAATATAGGCAGTGTATTGACAGAGAACTTCTGGAGGTGAAAGCTGGATTCAGAAGAGGACGTGGGATGAGGAATATCATTGCTGATGTCAGATGGATCTTGGCTGAAAGCAGGGGATGCCAGAAAGATGTTTACTTGTGTTTTATTGACTATGCAAAAGCATTTGATTGTGTGGATCATAATAAATTGTGGCTAACACTGAGAAGAATGGGAATTCCGGAACACTTAATTGTACTCATGAGGAACCTGTACATAGACCAAGAGGCTGTCATTTGAACAGAAAAAGGGGACGCTGCATGGTTTAAAATCAAGAAGGGAGTGTGTCAGGAGGGTTGTATCCTTTCACCGTACTTATTCAATATGTATGCTGAGCAGATAATCCAAGAAGCTGGACTGTATGAAGAAGAACGTGGCATCAGAATTGGAGGAAGAATCATTAACAACCTGTGATACACTGACAGCACAGCTTTGCTTGCTGAAAGTAAGGATGCCTTGAAGCACTTACTGATGAAGATTGAAGACTAGAGACTGTAGTATGGATTACATCTCAATATAAAGAAAACAAAAATCCTCACAACTGGACCAGTAAGCAGCATCATGATAAATGGAGAAAAGATTGAAGTTGTCAGGGACTTCACATTACTTGGTTCTACAATTGACACCAGTAGAAGCAGTGAGGACATCAGACAATGTATAGCCCTGGGCAAGTCGGCTGCAAAGGACCTCTTTCAAGTGTGAGGAGCAAAGTTATCTCCTTGAGGACTAAGGTGTGCCTGACACAAGCTATGATATTTTCAGTCACTTCATATGCATGTGAGAGCTGGACAATGAACAAGGAAGACCGAAGAAGAATTGATGCTTTTGAGTTGTGGTGTTGGCGAAGAATGCTGACAGTACCATAGACTGCTAAAAGAACTAACAGATCTGTTCCGGAAGAAGTGCAACCGGAATGCTCTTTGGAGGGGAGAATGGCCAGACTTCGTCTCACCTGCTTTGGTCATGTTGTCAGAAGGGACCATTCCCTGGAGAAGAATGTCATGCTTGGAAAGGTTGAGGGTTGATGAAAGTTAAAAAAAAAAAAAAAGAGAAATCAAATAGTATATTGCACTGGGCAGATATGCTGCAAAAGCCCTCTTTAAAGTGTTGCAAAGCAAAGATGTCACTTTGAGGCTGAAGTGTGTCTGACCAAAGCCATAATATTTTCAGTCACCCCATTTGCATGCTAAAACTGGACAGTGAATCAGGAAGACTGAGGAAGAATTGATACCTTTGCATTATGGTATTGGCAAAGAATATTGAATATACCATGGACTGTCAGAAGAATGAACAAATCTGTCTTGGAAGAAGTACAGCCAAAATGCTCCTTAAAAGTAAGGATGGTAAGACTTCATATCATGTACTTTGGACGTATTATCAGGAGGAGACAATCCGTGGAGAAGGATGTCTTGCTTAGAGGGTCAACAAAAAAGGAGATGACCCTCAAGGAGATGGATTGGCACAGTGGCTGCAACAGTAGGCTTAAACGTAGTAATGACTTTGAGGATGGTGCAGGTCTGGGCAACTTTTTGTTATGTTGTACATAGGGTTGCTGTGAGTTGGAAATGACTTGACTGCACCTAACAATAACAATATGATAGAACAATAAGTTGTATATAATATGGCACCCTGCCAGATCTGGGCAGCACTCCATCAACACAGTATAATATTTTTACAATGAGAAAAGTATGAATACTTATTGTAAGTGGGGTAAACAGAGGCCTCTACTACTTACTGTAACTATTAAAATAAGAATGACTAAAATTACTATTCACAGTGAAAAGGTGTTTTATGGTCTTGTTATGCTTCTCTTTCTTTTACATGTTTCCTAATGGCTAATTATAGTTTCTCAGTCATTATTTTTGTATCATTGCTTCTTGTTGTATAATTTGTATGCTTAACTTAGACTCTTAATTTTTTAGTTCTTTCCACTTAAAATGAATGTATCAGTAATAGTTTATTTCCAAGTATTCTGTGTATATTTGACTACTCCATTTTGCTGTTAAATACTGACTTTTAATAATTTCCATTCATGATATATATAATTAGACAGAAATGAATATACTACTTAATACTTAAACACAAGATTTACCATTTTTATGTATGCATTTTATCTTGCTGCATTTAAGTGCAATTAGGTATAAAAGGATGCCTTAAATTGTGCAAGGCTATGTTGCAGGAACAAACCTAGAAGGCTGAGTGGCTTAACATATAGTGGTTTCTTTCTGGCTCCTATCAAGTCCATTGTGGGCCTACAGGCTCTTCTGAGCAGCTCTTCCAGACGTTGACTCAGATGTGTGCTGTTTGCATCTTGTAGGTCTGCCATTTGGAACATGTGGTTAGGCAAGAGAGCTGGAGAGTTACATTCTAGGTTTTAAGTACTTTGGTCTGTAAGTAAGGTATGCATTAGCCACATGGCCTCGACTAGCGCAAGGTGACTGGAAAATGTGGGGGAGCATATGGATATTCAGTGAGAAATGAACTTCTCTGCCACTTCAAAAGAGGACGTAATTGAATACCTGGCCTGTACTAAATTCCTCATGATAGTAATTTTTAATACAATACCTTATTTAATTCATCAAACAACTCTATAAAGTATCATCATGCTTGTTTAGATTTTGAAACTGAATCTCAAGAGTTGTTGAGAAACTTTACAAATATTACATATCTAGTGCATATGTATAATAAATAGATCCAGGGCAGAATACCTAGATTCACTTTTAACATGAAAGCAAGCATTTTTGTATTGCACCATGCCACTTGAGAAATCTGGTAAAAGCAGAGTTGATTAGATGGGTCTATGTACGCTTGCTTAGGGCAATAAGTGTATCCCATGTGCTTGCTTACAGTCTCTTCAAGGAGCCAAAACTAATGTTGGTTTTAGAATCTGACAAGTAAGGTCCAGATGGTTAGTTGGAGAAAGAGTTTCTGTCTTTGGCTTGAGGGTGCTAGGACTTCTTATTTTTTAGATCATAGTTCAGAAACATGTTTGTTTCAGGGAGCACTTCCCAAGTTGCCAGCTCTCCTGTCCTGTGTTCTCCTGTAAAGAAGGTCAGCGATTGGATATGATCATAATGGAAGAGGCAAATCTTTGTTCTCTGCCTTGCAGTTCTTTGCGTATTTCTCTCCTGTGGTCATGAATAACTTTTAAATCTACCTCTACTTTTTTCTCTGGGGTACTGTGAAACAGTCCAAGTTTTTGAATTGCTTTACAGTTGGAAAAATTCTCTGTGCAGATGAGAATTTGTGTGTTTTATGGGGAAAGCTCCAGTCACATAAGATTTTTGAGATTCTTAAAAGTCTAGTATGACAGATACGGACCTATTTTATAATACTGGTACCAGATCTGAGTTTTTGCTGAAATTTGACTTTATAGTAGATCCGCCTTAATTTTGTCTTGCATTAGGTAGCTTCATAGTTTATTTAATACAATATTTTTTTCCTAAGCTTGTGAATTTATACCCCCTCCCCTCCCCAAAAATTCCAGATATTACTATGGGGATTTTCTTTTTTCTTCTTTTTTAAATGAGTGTCTTTGGAGCAAGAGCTGGGCATTAGTAAAACAGTTCTGATGTTTCAGGTTGACCTGCTAGGGTTTGGGGTTTTTTTTGTTGTTGTTGTTTTGTGATTTGGGTGAAAATTTACAGAGCAAATTCATCTTCCAGACAGCAGTTCACACACACTTTGTCTCATGACATTGACTGCAATCT
>NW_006921588.1:16957645-16959495 GCF_000298275.1 Orycteropus afer afer | reverse complement strand
TTAAGAATAGTGCCATTAAAATTTTAGAACTCCCAGTCCCCTTTTCCTTTTGGTCTTTGGTGTATATAATAATTGGTTTAATTTTATGGTTATTTGCAACAAACAAAACTTTGAAGGGAATTGCAATATTGCAGTGGCTACTCCTTGTCTGAAGTTTCATCTGGCTGTTTTAGAGGGATTTGGACCAGTTTTGTCATTCTAAAGTTTTTTTTTTTTTTTTTTTTCGCTGCTTCACTGTCCCAGAGCAAATACACTTTGTCATTCTATTTAACTTCCAGCTTGTCTGGGGAAAAATAAAGACATCTCTAGTCTGAAATTGCTTTTGGGAGCATAGTTCCACATCTTTTGGTCTGAATGAAAGGCCTAGGGAAACATGAATTTTGTTACCTTTTTATTTTATTTTCCTTTACTTATAAATCATTATGATGATCCTCCCTTTATATCCACGTGTCTCACTTTTTATAAACATCATTTATCCCCTTTCTGAGGGTGATTATTTGTAGTTGGTTTTGCCATTTACAATGTTATAGGCCCTTTACAAATGGATCATTTTTTCGCATTAAACTTTAGTAGGTCAGGAATGCATTTATCCAGTGTCCTCAAGAGAATCGATCTCAGGAGATTGTGGCTATGTATTTTTTTATGGCTTTCTGTAGTCTTCTCAATTTAAACAGCAACACAAAATATGGAGGATACTGTAAGATCTTGGCATTGTGGCATTATTCTTGCTTCACACTTGCTTCTAAGAGTGTTGGTATTATTTGTTCGATATGTGATACATATGCTTGTAATATATTTACCTGGTTATCACCATGAGGGAAAATCTACTGTTAGAAGGCTTTGAACAAAAACTGAGGCAAGTGAGCCATATTGAATTTGGTGGCAGTCTTAACTACTAGTGTATCTTTAGATTTTCTTTATTTTATTTACACCAGTGCCTATTTAAAATTTAAAAAAGGCATTTCTGTTATACCTTCCCAGATGCTTAATAGCTCCATTTCCATTAGAGGACTTTTATATTCATTTTGTTCTTTTTTAAACTCTAAAGTAAACTCATTGCAGATGATCACTTTTCCCTCCTGCTAAGGTTACTTAATTTTTTTAAATTAATGCCCCCTATTTGCTGTTATATGTGGACATTTTAATAGCACATATAAATACGTGTGTAGAACTATCATCTGCTGAAACCTTTGTATGGTCATGGGTGTATATTCCTGTTTGCCTACCCATACTCGATCATCTTGCCTGCCTGCCTGCCTGTGTACCCACCGTAGATTAATGCTTGTTATTACTGATAGTGCAGTATTGTGTATGTAGCAGTATTTACTTTTGTTGTACCTCTCCATGCCTTCTTTTTCCTTAGTGATACTGTGCTGGCCACCCACTTTTGGTGTATTGCCTTTCCCTTCACCCAAATTAATTAATGTCTCTCCACCAGCAATTTTTCCTTCCCCTCCCTTTCCGGGTAACCAACAAAGAAAACTTCTCTGTGTAAACGTTTCTTTGACTTTTATAATAGTGGACTTGTAAAATATTTGCCCTTTTGTGATTGACTTTATTTCACTCAGCCTAATGTCCTCCAGGGGAGCTCTGGTAGTGGAGTGACTAAAACACTTGACTGCTAACCAGAAGGCTGGCAGGTTCAAACCCACCAGCCACTCCTCGGAAGGAAGATGGGGCAATCTACTTCCCTAGTGACACTGCCTCGGAAACCCAAGGAGGGGTCACTATGAGTCGGGTCTGACTCGAGGGCACATAACAACAACAATGTCCACCAGAGAGGAGCTCTGGTAGTGCAAAAACGACAAGGAGGCCACATGTTCTGACTTCCTCTAATCCCACAAGAGGAA
>NW_006921588.1:16953881-16957070 GCF_000298275.1 Orycteropus afer afer | reverse complement strand
GTAGCATAGTGCCTAAGGCACTTGACTGCTAACCAGAAGGCTGGTGGTTCAAACCCACCAGCCACTCCTTGGAAGGAAGGTTGGGCAGTCTACTTATGTAGTGACACTGCCTCGGAAACCCAAGGAGGAGTCGTGAGTCAGATGCAACTCGACAGCAGTGAGGGTTTTTGTTTTTTAAATGTTCTCCAAGTTCATCCACATTATGAGGTGTTTTGAGGATTCTTCATTATTCCTTAATGTTATATAATATTACATTGTGTGTATGTATCATAGTTAGGTTATCCATTCATCTGTTGATAGACACTTAGGTTGTTTCCATCTCTTGGCTATTGTGAATAGTGTTGAAGTGAACAGTGGTGTGCATCTATCTATTCATGGCCCAGCTCTCACTTTAGACCATATACCCAGTAGTGGGATTGCTGGATCAAAAGGTATTTTATTTCTATTTACATCTTTTTGAAGTAGCGTCATACTGTTTTCCACAGTAGTTGAACCATTTTACACTCCTACCAGCAATGTATGAGAGTTCCAGTCTTTCCACACTTTGTCAGCATTTGTTGTTTTCTGACTTGTTAAAAATTTACTATTATTGCTGGGGATGAGATAATGTCTCATTGCTGTTTTAATTTGCATCTCTCTAATGGCTGATGATTGTAAGCATTTCTTCATGTGTTTGTTGGCTGCCTGAATATCTCTGGTGAAGTGTCTGTTCACACATCCTCTGCCCCTTTAAAATTGGATTGTTTGTCTTTTTAATGTTGGTATGTTGTAAAATTAACTTTTATTATGGATAACTTGCAACATATACAGAAGTAGTCAGACTAGAGTATAATGAGCCCCCATATAACCTTCATCTAATTTCAACAGCTAGCAAGCAGCCTGTGCCATTCTTGTTTCATCTGTCCTCTCCATCCATTTCCTGCTTCCTTATCACATTGAAGCAAATTTCAGAAATCATTTTTTCTACATTTTTAAAGATGTAGATATTTCATTCTGCATTTGGAAGCAATGATTCCTTTTAGCTTAACCATAACATCATTAACACACTTAAAATTTTTATAGCAGTTCCATAAGCATTGTTCACATTTACAAATGTCCCTCCTTCCCTTTATTTGAATCCATATCCTAATAAACTGAACACATTATGATTACTTGATAAGTCTCTTTTATCTTTTCTAATCTTTTAACTTCTCCCTCAATTCCTCTTTTTTTTTCCTCTTTGCAATCTGTTTATTGAGGAACTAGACTGTTTGTTTGGTAAAGTTTCTTAATCTGGATTTTGCTTTATTGTATTTTGATGGTGTAGTTTATGTCTTTGTTTTCTTCATTGTTTCCTGTAAATCTGGGAATTAGGTCAATTGGCTTGATCACATTTAGGATACACAAACACACACACACACACACACACACGTAAACAAACACAACACACTGCAATCGAGTCAAATCTGATGCATAGCGACCCCTCCTTGGGTTTCCCAGGCAGTATTGTTACGGAAGTAGATCGCCCAATCTTCCTTCCAAGATACATATATGTATATGTATATATGGGTACTCTGGTGGTGTAGTGCCTAAGACATTTGGCTGCTAATCAGAAGGCTGGTGGTTCAAATCCACCAGCCACTTCTTGGAAGGAAGATTGGGCACACTACTTCCACAAGTGATGCCATCTTGGAAACCCAAGGAGGGGTTGCTTTGAGTCAAATCTGACTCGACAGCAGTGAGTTTGGCGTTTGCTTTGTGTGTGTGTGTGTGTGTGTGTGTATGTGTATATATATGTTTTAATTGAACAAAACTGCTTTATAGGTAGGTAGTGGTGTGCTTTTCTATCAGGAGACATAAAGTTCTGGTTGCCTTTTTCTGATGTTAGCAGCCACTGGAATAAATTTCTGAAGAGAAACAACCCTCATGTTATGTTTGAATAAGCAGTGGTGTGAAAGGCAGGCAGGATAAGTACTCAGTTCTTCCCTTTTGTTTAACAGTCTCCTCAGCCCCCCCAGATAATGAGATGTTTTCCTAGAATCCTTCTGTAGTGACAGTATTTTTTTGTTGTTATTGTTTTTCAGAATCATTGTGAACTAACACTTGCTGTGCTTCAATTCATGGCAGTACTTAAGTGTATTGTCATTATCCTTATGAAACTTCTTAGTTTTAAATAAATTTCAGCTTAAATTGCTTTGCCTTAGGAAACTTTGGATGTATAAAAATTGTACAGATAATATTTGGTTGTATGGTAAAGCAAATTCACATATTCAACTTAAACTGTTACCCGTAAGTAGTATTTTAAAAATTGAATACGTACTGAATCTATCGTTTTAAACATACATTCTCCTAGCTGACTTTGTCTTGGAGAAAACTCTGGTGGTGTAGTGCCTAAGGCATTTGATTGCTAACCAGAAGGCTGGCGGTTTAAACCTACCAGCCACTCCTTGGAAGGAAGATTGGTCAATCTACTTCCGTAGAGAGACTGCCTCAGAAACCCAAGGAGGGGTTGGTGTGAGTCTCATCATTAGGATAACTGAAAGGTCTTTATTAAGAATTATCAGTCTGTTTTAAGTTTTATATTACATTGACATAATAGATCAAGGTGGAAGGTAGAACCTTTATCAGAATCAAATCAATTTATCAAAATAATTGAATTTTAAATTTAACGTATTGTTACCTGACCTACAAGACACTTGACCTTCTTTGTCTGCTTGTAATGTTTCGTATTAAGGGCACCCTGGACATTTTGGGCTGGATCCTGCTTTGCCTTAGAAGACGTTGAGCATCTTTGGCCCTTACTGACTAAACGCTAGTACGGCCCCTCCCAATATCATGGCCAAAAGTAACAAAATAAAACCTCTCACTCCATTTCTAGCTATCTCCTTAGGGGTGGAGTTATAGCAAAAAAGTAATTAGGAAAAAGCATCACGATAAATGGAGAAAAGATTAAAGTAGTCAGATTTCATTTTACTTGGATCCATAATCAATACCTGTGGAAGCAGCAGTCAGGAAATCACATGATGTATTGCACTGGGCAAATCTGCTGCAAAAGACCTCTTTAAAGTACTTAAGAGCGAAGATGGCACTTGGAAGACTAAGGTGCATCTGACCCAAACCATGGTCTTTACAAAAACCTCATATGCATGCAAAAGCTGGGTAATGATAAGGAACCTGGACACTAAGAATTGATGTGTTTGAATTGTGGTG
>NW_006921588.1:16946118-16953596 GCF_000298275.1 Orycteropus afer afer | reverse complement strand
ACTTTTACATGTTGTCAGAAGGGGCTGGTCCCTGGAGAGGTATGTTATGCTTAGTAAAATAGAGTGTCAGCAGAAAAAAGGAGAAAATCCTCAAGGAGGTGGACTGATACAGTGGCTGTGGTGATGAGCTCAAACATAACACTGGGCAGTGTTTTGTTCTGTTGTGCAGAGGGTTGCTATGAGTCAGAGCTGACTTGATGGCACTTAACAACAACTTAGTAAAGCAGCTTTGGTTAAAGCATTCGGTTGCTAACCAAAAGGCTGCTCTACAGAAGAAGGATGAGGCAGTGTGCTTCCATAGAGATTTACACCCTTAGAAACCCTATGGTTGGTTCTACTGTGTCCTGTAGAATTACTATGAGTAGGAATCAACTTGATTGCAGTGAGTTTGGTTTGGTTTTGGTATTTAGTACTGCTTGTCATGTATCCTTTCTTCCCAACTGAATTGAAAACCAGTACTGGGTAACCAAAAAGAAAGAAACTCACTGCCTTCGAGTTGATTTCAACTCATAGTGACCCCTCTTTGGGTTTCTGAGGTGGTATCTCTACAGAAGTAGATTACCCAGTCTTCTGAGGAGTGGCTGGTGGGGGTTTGAACCACCAGCCTTCTGGTTAGCAGTCAAATGTCTTGGCACCAGAGCTCTGCAGTACTGGATACAGGCCTTATATTTCTGTGTATTCTCAGGTCTTTGTAAAATGACTTTGCCCTAAACATTAGGATAATTTTAATTAACCTTTTAATTGAAGGTAGTTCTGAGAATGGCCAGATTCTGAAAGTGTGTTGTTGTTGTTGTGTGTCAAGTTGGACCTGACTCATAGCGACCCCTCCTTGGGTTTTTGAGGCAGTATCACTACGGAAGTAGATTGCCCCATCTTCCGAGGAGTGGCTGGTGGGTTTGAACTGCCAGCCTTCTGGTTAGCAGTCAAGTGCCTTAGCCACTATGCTACCAGAGCTCCCAAGCACTGTATTAAAAGTGCTTTGACCATATATCCTTGTTTGTATCTGTTGTCTTGGTATAGTTATTAATAGCACTTCCTTTTATTTTCAGAAATGCTCCAGTTTGTATGATAAATTATAGGGTCACCTTACCCTTACCCTATATATGGAGGGTGTTCTGTTTGAGTATGGTGAATCAAAAAGTGCTTGTGATGAATAGTTACCCAAAGCATAGAGATTCTGATTCAGCAGGTCAAGATTGGCCTGAGAAATGTGCATTTTAAGGAGATGTCTTAGGATTTCAGTATTAAAACTAGTTTGGACTGAGTCGGTTCTGACTCATGGTAACCCTCTGCATGTCAGAGTAGAAAACTGCGCTCCATAGCATTTTCATTGGTTTTTGCAATATGTCTCCAGGTCTTTTATCTGACAAGTCTCTAGGTAGACTTGAACTTTCAACCTTTTGGTTAGCAGTGCAGCATGTCAACTGTTCACACCAGTTGTATTCTGAGGTGTGCGGTGATAGGAAAAGAAGGATAGTGAAGTCCCACTTTGCTCTCTGAAGTTAGAGAATGTGATAGTTGGAGCTGTGTGTCAGCTTGGCTGGACCCCAGTTCTGTGTGGTTGTTCCCATGATGGGATCAGATGACTGTGTTCTGAGTGGCCAATCTGCCCAAGGGGAGTTTCCCTAGGGGTGTGGCCTGCTTCCAGGATATCCAGGGAATCCTGGCAAGAGAGACATTCTTTGGTGGACTGGGACCCTGGTGTGCTGACTACAACCTTCCGTGAGTGAGCAGCACACTGCTCAGCCTGGAGATCTTGGATTCATCTTTCCTTGGAGTCAACAACCAGTGTGCTGCCTGCCAGCCTTGAACTTCTCAGCCTCCTGCAGTTGCTGAAGGTAAGGCTGCCTCCAGCCCAACGTTTCCTCTAGGGACTTTGGACTTGTCGGGTTAGTATAGTGGCTACGGCACTTGACTGCTAACCAGAAGGCTGGCGGTTCAAATCCACCAGCCACTCCTCGGAAGGAAGATTGGGCAATCTACTTCCGTAGTGATAAACTGCCTCGGAAACCCAAGGAGGGGTCGCTATGAGTCGGGTCCGACTCGACAGCAAAACAACAACAGCAACAACAATACGTTTGTGAGCCATTTTCCTAAGATAAATTTCTCTGTCTCTCTCTCTCTCTAAACTTTGCTGGTTTTTGTTTCTCTAGAGAACCCAGTCCAACACAGAGAAGAACACTTAAAGTCATGCTTCTTACTTTATTTTAATGACTACTCATTTCTTAAATTCCCCCTGTGCTTTGCTGTGTCATAATTCAAACCTATTGATAAAAGTGTATGTGTAGGAGGAGTCTGCTGGAAAATTAAGGAGTATTTTGTGTGTGTGTATGTGGTGCTAATGACTTAATGAAGACATGAAATTTAGTGTAACAGCTGAAAATAGGAGTAAACGAGAACTTAATAAGGTACAAATTTGGAGGAAAATGGAATGAGCTAAACTACCAAAGACGTTCCTCAATTTCACTAATACGCCATTTTATTCAAAAAAGCAAAAAAATAAAAAAATATTCAACAGCAGTCACTTCAAATAATCAACAGAATGATTAGTTTGAAAACATGAATGAACTAGATTCTTTGTAAATTAACTTTTTCCAGTGTATATATATTTTTGTTCGTTTATACTTTTTTTTTTAATAAGATGTTTTAAACTTTTTGTGGTAGATATTGCCCATGTTTATCTTTTATTTAGTATATACTCATATCTATAATAAAAATATCAATGTTTGTAATGATTGAATGAAGGATAAGAATTCACACAAGCTCTTAAAGAAGTATAAATTAGGAACAGTGTTGTAGAGGCTGAAGTCCTTGAACTGTTTTGAGAACTGTTGAATGCTATGAACCAGTTCTTTAGAAAAATACTTAAATGTGCAATATTTTGGGAGGTTTGCAGACACCTAGTTTAGGAATTTTTGATTTAGGGAATCACAGAGGTCCACTAAGCGTTTAGAGTTTTATAAATGTGAAGTACTGCATTTAATATAAATTACTGTGGAGAAATGAAACAAGACAAAGTATTTCACTTATTCAGGAAAGAAGTGTGAGAGAAATACCTGCATCGCCTCCAGAAAGTTGAGAGCTTGCATGTTGAAAGTAGAATTTAAAGAACTTCTTAAATAGCTTGGGGAAAAATCCCATAAAATTATGTTTTGCTTCAAGCCCTGGATTTTTTTTTTTTTTCTTTCTTCTGTGAATGTGTAGCATGCAGAAACAAGAAGGAGAAATAGACACAGATTTGGAGAAGGGGTGGGTTGGTAGAGCATCAGGTAAGTAGATTTGTCTAAGTACTGAGTACAGTGGAAGGAGTAGTCAGAAAAGTGGAAAAAAATCAAAGGAGATTAAAAAGCTAAAGTGGCTTAATGAAGCCTTTCAAAGCTGAAGGTAAGGATTCTACATGTAAGGGCAATAGAGACTTTCTGCAGGATATTGGAAAAAGGGATTGGGATTAGAAGCAACAAATTAACCTGTAATTTGAGACTTTCTGCAGGATATTGGAAAAAGGGATTGGGATTAGAAGCAACAAATTAACCTGTAATTTGACTTGTGGTGGTTAAAGAAATTTGGTTAACTGACAAGTAGATGACTGCTGGGGGATGGGGTGGTGGAAATGATCTGGTTCATGTGCTGCTCGTCTCAAATAAGAATGAGGGAGGTCCAATTTTTTTAATCCTAATAGACAAAGAATGCTGTCTTCAGTGTTAATCAATTTGTGAAAAAAAGTGAATAAAAAATGAGATATGTACTTACCTCTGTTTTTTCAATAATGTAAATTTGCAAGGAAGTTGTAGTTTTCTAGCTGTTGCACCTAGGGATCCAAGGTCTTAACTATCACAAGCAGCAGCAATCTAGGATCATGTAAAAATAGTTTGCATTAGCTAGATGTATATGTAGCCATCTGTACCTAGCATTGCTAGGTATGAAATTGTAGGGATTAGGTGTTGACTTCATGGATGGTCTACCAATGATGCCCCAGAATAGAGTTGTTTTAATGAAAATGCTTATCATTTGTTGGCTGCCATGGTGAAAGCGCTAGCATCTTGATAACAACATGACTCATCTTGTAATCTCTTTTCTTTTTAGTGTAAACTATATTATATGTTTATTTTAGGTTCATTGCTATTAATAAGACATCCTTAGATGTTGTATGAAAATATATGGAAGCATGACAGGAAATAATAGTTTAAACTGGCAAATATATATTAATTCATAATAAACCAAAAAAACCAAACCAGCTGCCTTCGAGTTGATTCCAACTCATAGCGACCCTTGTTGGGTTTCCAAGGCTGTAGCTCTTTATGGAAGTAGATGACCTCATCATCTTACTTCCATAGAGCAGCTGGTGGGCTTGAACCACTGACCTGATTAGCAGACAAATGCCTTACCTACTATGTGACCAGAGCTTTTTATTAATTCATAATACCTTTTTTTTCCCCCTAAGATATAGAAATGGTTATAAATCAGAAAAATCCTTCAAATTCATAGATTTAGATGCCATTATTTACAGTAGTGTTGTCCAGTGGAAATACAATGCAGGCCACATATGTAGTTTTTAATTTTCTTCACATTGAAAAGTAAAAGTAGAAAGTAAAATTAATCTTAATGTATTTTCTTTAACTTGGATGTATATTTTATATTATGTAAATAATATAAAATTATTACTAATGAGATATTTTATACCTATCCCCCCTTTTTTTTGGTGTAGCATCTTTGAAACATGGTGTATATTTTACATTTATAGCCTCAGATGGCTAGTGGCTACTGTATTGTACAATATGGATTTATAATGTTTGCCCTCTATTCTTCCCTTTATCATGGATTACCTTGTCTTTTGCTCCCTTTCACCTCTTAATGTGCATAGATTTCAAGAATTGAGGAACACCCTAGTTTGGAAAAAGATTAACAGTCCTGTTCTGTTAGAGGTAGTAAGATGTGAAAGGTGCAAAAGAAACCCAGTACAGAAATATAGTCTGCTTTCCAGAGGATTGTGTGTTGAAACACATTTCTCTATGCCCAAAAGTCTTCAGGGAATCTTTCTATTCATTTTGAAAATGGAAGAGCATATTTTGAACAGCACTTTGTGGCAGGAAGTGTATTTGGCTTAATTAGGATTCCTAGATGGAGGAGTTTATTTAAATAGTAAAGAGATTGTATTGGACTTAAATAAATTTTCATTGGCTTTCTAAATTAAAACATTATTTGTTATGATTTCAATTTTTTATATTAATCCCTTCTAAGCAAACATGCTAATTTATGTGTAACTTTTATTTCATTATAGTCTTTTCATTACCAATACTTGTATTTTAGATAACCTCTAATAAGCAGATGTGGTATTCTCACTCTAGACACTTCTAGAAGTACTTTATGTTTTTGTTGTTGTTGTTATGTTCCGTCGAGTCGGACCTGACTCATAGCGACCCCTCCTTGGGTTTCCGAGGCAGTATCACTATGGAAGTAGATTGCTCATCTTCATTCTGAGGAGTGGCTGGTGGGTTTGAACCGCCAGCCTTCTGGTTAGCAGTCAAATGCCTTAGGCATTACACCACCAGCGCTCCCAGAAGTACTTTATAAATAACTCTAAATAAAATTATTTGTGTTTCACTTTTTAAGAACTAACTTAAAGGGATTATATTGTCTCAAGATAGAAAATTGACTTAATCTACTTGGCCTTTCTCTGATGTGAACTTTTAATAATGTTTTGTTCCCTGTGTTTTAGATTGCAATTTTATTCACTACCCTCATGTGATAAATCACTTTGCTGTTTTGAACAGTAAATTGGAATATTGTAAAAAAACATAAAACAAAAATTGTTTACATGTAGTATTTGATTGAACTAGACTGTATTTTCCAAGACTTCTAGTCTTGCACATTTTTATTACCATTCTTTTTTTCCTTATGTGGTGAATTAAGATAGGTGTCACTTAATTGTAGCTGTGCATGTTCATTTGGCTATAACTAATTTAAAAGGCATTTCTTTTTTCTTTAAATTTTTATTGTGATTTGGGTGAAAGTTTACAGAGCAAATTCATTTTCCATACAGCAGTTCACATATACTGTCTCGTGACATTGACTGCAATTTCCCATAGTGCAATAGCTCCCCTCACACTTCCTCCCCATAGTTACCACTTCCCTGTGTCCTTCCCTCCCATGCACTCCTTACCCCACCCCCCACTCCCCAAGCTGTCTTCCTGTGCATACACAGCCCTTCTATTCTCCCATGATTGATCTCTCCAAGGAGTGTATCTACCTAATGTAAGTGTTCAGCTAGTATTCCTGTCTTTTGTTTGGCTGGAAGCCATAGGTGTGGGTTCAATTCCAGACCTGAAGGCCAACTAGGGGCCATAGTCTCAGTGGTTCCATCAGGCTCTATCAGACCAGTAAACCTGGCCCCCTTTTTTTTTTCCAAATGATTTTGAGTTTTGTTCCACATTGTTCTCCCACTCTATCCAGGATTTCCTACATTGATCCCCTTCTGAGTGGTTGACTGTGGTAATTGAGCACCATCTAGTTCTGGTCTCACAGTCGTATAGGCTGAGGATTGCATGGTGTAGTAGTCCCTTGGACTAATTGTTTCCGTGCGTCTTTGGTTCTCTTTATTCTTCTTAGCTCTGGATGACGAAAGGCTCATCACTGCATCTAGATGGCTGTTTGCAGGCTTTTAAGATCCCAGTCCCTACTCACCAAAGTAGGATGTGGAGCAATGTTTTTGTGTAGTATGTTATGCCAGTTGAGCTTGATGTCCCCTGCAACCATGGTCCCGAGCCCACAGGTCCAACTACTTGCTCCCTCTGGGTAGCTGGCTGTGGCCAAGCAGTGACTACAGCCTTGTCCCTTGTCAGCTCTACTGTATGTCTTGGGATTCTTAAAGAACATACAAATACACTTGGAGAAGCATTGTCTGCCAAACCTGTACATGGTCATGGACACATCCCCTCCTGTTAGACATATGTAATCGTTCAGCCTGTCCACCCATCTATCCACCTGTATGTCAGTTTTTGCCATCACTGACCATACAGTACTATATGTGCAAAAGGCTTCATCTTAGTTGTCTGTACTTCCCATGTACCTGTCTTCCTCTTCCTCAATGTCAATGGCATTTCTTGATGCATGTGAAATAACAAGTATTTATTGAGTGTGCTATGTATTATACTAGGTAATTTACATGCATTATCTTGTTTCTCAGTTCTCCTAAGGAGATCTTATTATATTATTACAAATGAGAAGAACAATCTCTCTTTGAAAGATTATATAACAAGTCTAAAGACATACTTCTCAATGTTGGTTACAAGGTTCAGACTCAGGTCTGTCTGACTCCAAAAGTTAGGCACTTTCCATTACAGCACACTGCCTTAGAAGTTCTAATGGCAATCAGGTGGAAATGTGTACATGGGAATGTGTGTGTGTGTGTGTGTGTGTGTGTCGGGAGGGGGGTTGGAAGTGGAGAGGAAAGGGAAGCCTAATAGTGTGAAATTAATCAG
>NW_006921588.1:16933093-16945910 GCF_000298275.1 Orycteropus afer afer | reverse complement strand
CCATCCCTCCATACACTCCTGCCCCCTGAGCTGTCTCCCTGTGCATAAGCAGCCCTTTCTCCTATGATTGTTCTCTCCAAGGAGTGTAATCTACTTGAGGTAAATGTTTAAGTCATAAACAGTCATCGTTTTAAAGTTTAGACTTTGTAGTATGTAGTAGTTTTAGTTGTAAAACTTGATAATATAAGGTTAATATTTTAAAATCTTGTGTACAAATAATTAATCACGTAAATAATTTTCTTTAGTTTATGAAACAGTAAAATTGTGTTATCGTGAAGTTACCTTGAACTTGCAGTTTATTATGTTTAATACCAGAAATACTTGTGTTTGTGTAAGTCTGCACATGCTTAGTGTTAGTTTCTTTTTAAAGAGGCCAAGGCATTATAGCCTGTTTCAGTACAAAAAAAAAAAAAGTCTTATGTACTATATAGTAAGTGACAACCAAAGCTCCTTGGCCTTTTTCCAAATACACTTTTTAAAGCGAGTGTTTGTATGTCAAATCTTAAAGCTGATTATTATGTCTTATAAAGAAAATGTTTTGGAAGGATTATAAATAAAACCCAAGAGTTTATATTAGCATATACTTACTACTGGCATCCTGTAAGCCAAACTCAGAGCTGTGTGTGTGTGTGTGTGTGTGTGTGTGTGTGAGAAAGAGAGAGAGAGAGAGAGAGACTTCAAATGCCTCTATCAGGACTCTTCCTGGTTGTAATGGCTGAAAAGAAAAAAAAAACAAACTCATTGCCATGGAGTTGATTCCGACTAATAGCAACCTCCTTTAGGTATCCAAGGCAGTAAATCTTTACGGAGGTAGATTGCCCAGTCTTCCTTCCAAGGAGTAAAAACTCATACCAAACTGGCTTAAGCAAAATGTGAACTTGTTGGCTCACATAACTGAAAAGTTCAAGGTGAATTGGCCTTAGGCAAGTCATCAGCATCTGACTTATCTGCTAGCTCTGCTTGCTTTTTCTTTAAGCCTTTATCAGACACACTTTCCTGTGTGGTCCCAAAATAGCTGCTAGTAGCTACATCCTTCAGGTTGAGATGCAGTGTGAAATAGTGTATGAGTCTAGGCCTCAGCCTTTCCATGAGAAGTTTAATTGCATCTCATTAACTCTAATGGGTGAGTTCATCATTGAACCAATCACAGTGGAAGAGAAAGTTACATACACATGGTTCATCCCTGGGCCTTATACTGTGTCCCTGAGATTGAGGGGACATTAACTTCACTGGAAGCATGCAGATTATAAGAAGGGGTGCAGATATGATTAGGGTTACCACAATCAAGTTAATGGAACTCAGTAACAAAATCAATATGTATCTCTTTATAATACCTGTATTTCATCATAGTCCTCTGTATTTATACTGGCTTACTTAACTAATTTACGTTACTCACTTGGCATCTAGAGACACTTGGGTTTGTTTCCACTCGTTTATAGGTTCCTATCATTAAAAATTATTATGGCTATATAAATACATATTTTTCTCTATTCCATTTTTAAAAAATCTATTTTTATACCTTTAATTTTTTGGGTATCTGTGTCTTAAATATTTTTATGAATGTGAAATTGTTAAATCTGGCAGTTCTTCCATCGTATGGCAACCTAGTCATCGTTTTTAAAGTTTAGACTTTGTAGTATGTAGTAGTTTTAGTTGTAAAACTTGATAATATAAGGTTAATATTTTAAAATGTTGTGTACAAATAATCACGTAAATAATTAGCTTTTGTATTTTGCACATAATATACATCAGTGTCCTTCAGTACTTTAGAGAAGACTAATAATTGAAAGAATAATCTTTGGGATAAGATACCACTGAATTCACTTTAACATTTTAAAAACTATGTAAAATACAGAATATGTGTAATCTAATGAAAACAGAAGATGCAAGAATTAATGCATTTGAATTATAGTGTTGACAAAGAATAATAACTATGCATACATTGCTAGAAGCACACACAGATCAGTCTTAGAGGAAACAGGATGCTCCTTAGAAGCAAGGATAGAGAGATTTCATCTTGTTTACTTTGGACATGTCATCGGGAAAGAGTAGTTGCTAGAAAAGGAACATCATGTTTGGTAAAGTTAGAGGGTCAGTAAAAATGAAGAAAACTTTCAGTGGGATGGATTGACAAAATAGACTCAATAATTGGCTTAAATATTGCAAAGATTATGAAAATAATGTAGAACCAGCAACATTTTACTTTGTTACAAAAGGTCAGGCCATGAATAAGAGCTGACTTGACAACAGCTAACACCAATAAAATATCTCCTCCTTAGCAGTATACTGAATTGAAAATGTTATAAAACATATAGTTACCTAATTTAGTTTTAGGTATATAAATAGGTAGTGTTTTGAGCCAGGTAATCTTTATCCCCAGTCCTTCAGAGTTCTTCCAACTTCCTTGACCCAGATTTGGCACGAGGGTTATGATCCTATAATTCTCTGTTCTTCAGCAGTTTGTGGAGACTTCATTAGTGCTTTTATAACTGTGGGATTATAAAAATGTGGATAAACCAGAATTTACATGCATCCCACCTCCTTTAAATAAGATAATGAAGACTAGTTCTTGAGTCTAAGTGTAATAGCTAGCTTCATTATTCTTTCATCCAGAGAGAAGGTGGTATGGCATTTGGGAAGCATGTCCACCTTGATTCCCAAAAACTACTTATGCAGTCTCACCTGTTGTTTTTACTCTTCAGCACTTCTGCTGTTTTATAGAGAGAGTAGACAGGGTTGGGATAAGGAAGAGGCAGTGGAGTTAAGTAAACCTGAAATAAGTAAAATTCATCACCCCCTCTTCTTTCCTTACTTGGAAATAACTGTGGAATAGCTAAAGAACATTGTTCTCTAATGAGGTGTTGAAAATTGGAACTTGAATTAATAGTCCATTGGATCGATTTTGGTCTCCTGTGTTACCTCCTTGAAGGATCACTGCAGACTGGATATCTGCATATTTTTTCCACTTCCCACGAGGTGACAAGACAGTAAACAGAGGCCAGTGGAATAGAATGTTCAACTTCAGGTCTGGGTCTATACCAGGCCTGTCTAGTAGAATGTTCTGTGAAGATGGAAATGTTTGGTATCTATCACATGCACAATTGACTGCTTGTAACTTGACTGGCTATTTAATTTTAAGTTAAATGCCACATGTGGCTAGTGGCTGGCATATTATGCAATCTTGAACTCTTATCAAAGCTTCTGTAACTCAAAACCAAACTCACTGCCCGTTGAGTCGGACCTGACGCATAGTGACCTCGGGTCCTTGCATTTCCAAGGCAGTATCACTACGGAAGTAGATTGTCCAACCTTCCTTCTGAGGAGCAGCTGGTGGGTTTGAACCACAAGCTTTCTGGTTAGCAGTCAAATGCCTTAGGTACTGTGTCACCAGAGCTCCTCAAAGCTTCTATAGGAATGGAAAAGTCAATTTGTCCTAGTTGCCTGAGTACCCACAGAAAATAAGAACCAAACACGTACAATTTTTTGTATTCTGAGTCATCTGGGTTTTTAAAGTAGTGTTTGAAAGGTGCTGAGATTTAATGAGTTTAAACTTTGGCCTTGGTAATAAAATTAGCAGTTGTGACATTATGAAGTCTCTGAAGTATGTTGTTGTTGTTGTTATGGTGCTGTCGAGTCAGCCCTGACTCATAGCGACCCCTCCTTGGGTTTCCGAGGCAGTATCACTACGGAAGTAGGATTGCCCAACCTTCCTTCCGAGGAGTGGCTGGTGGGTTTGAACCGCCAGCCATCTGGTTAGCAGGCAAGTGTCTTAGCCACTATGCTACCAGAGCTCCTCTGAAGTATATACTCCTCTGAAGTATAGATAGGACAAATGTGGTAGCTATGCCAGTCAGGCAGTTAGATTGCATTAGGTTTATTTTATTTCTTATATCTGAGGTTTGGATGGAATCTTTGCACATAATTCTGCTGATATTTTTATTGAGTGATTACTATGTACCAGGCATTATTCCAAGTCTCACAACAGCCTTATGAATATTATCTCAAAACCGAGATACAGAAAGATAAGTACTTGTGTAGGATCACACAGATGGTAATAGGTAGAGCCAGCATTTGAACTCTGGTAGTCTGGCTCTAGATTCCAAGTTCTTAACCACTACGTTGTTGTAGTGTCATAACGTATTCTTAAGATGATCATAGACATTTAGACTGAGATGATTATATTTTCCTGACATCTGCTGAAGATTATGGGACAGAAATGGAGCCACGTTTATATGTTTGTTTTTTCTCTGGAATGTACGGGCTCTATGTTAAGGCCAGGGCCTGTGGTAGGCCGGCTCGGAGTTTGGAGGCTGCTTTTCACTTGGGAGTGGCTCTGAATTAAGGCCAGGGCCTGAGGCAGGGAGGCCTGGGGCTTGGAGGCTGCTTTTCTCATGGGTGTGGCTCTCTATTAAGGCTGGGGCCTGAGGTTGGCTGGCCGGGGCTCAGGGGCTGCTTTTCTCTTGTGCGTGGCTCTGTTTTAAGGCTGTTCCTGTAGGTAGGCAGGTGCAGAGGGGTTAGGAACAACTAAGGGAGACAAACTTGTCTGTCATTTTGTTGTCCTGTGGTGGCGTATGTGTTGCTATGAGGCTGGAGGCTGTGCCATTGTGTTGCAAAATGCCAGCAGGGTTACCATCCTGGGCAGGTTTCAGCAGAGCTTCCGAGATTAGACAGACTCGGAAGAAGAAAGAGCCCATCCATTTCTCAAACAATTGGCCAGTGAAAACCTTATGAATATCTATAAAACGCTATCTGATATATTACTGGAAAACTTTATGAATAGCCCTGAAACGTTGTTTGATATAGTGCCAGAAGATGAGCCCATCAGGTCGGAAGGCATGCAAAATTTGACTGGGAAAGAGCTGACTCCTCAGAGTAGATACGACCTTAATGATACAGATAGAGTAAAGTTTTTGGTATGTCCTTTGGCTGATGTGGCATGACTCAAAATGAGTAGAAACAGATGCAGACATCCATTAATAATTGGAACATGGAATGTATGAAGTATGAATCTAAAAAAATTGGAAGTTGTCACAAATTAAATGGAATGCATAAAGATAAATATCCTAGGCATTAGTGAGCTGAAATGGACTGGTTTTGGCCATTTTGAATCAGACAACCATATGGTCTACTATACCGGGAATGACAAATAAAAGAGGAATGGTGTGGCATTTATTGTCACAAAGAGTGTTTCAAGATCTGTCCTGAAGTACAACTTTGTCAGTGATGGGATGATATCCATATGCATACAAGGAAGATCAGTTAATACTACTATTACTCAAATTTACACACCAAAGCCAAAGATGAGGAAATTGAAGATTTCTACCAACTTCTGTAGTCTGAAATTGACTGAACATGCAATCAAGGTATGTTGATTATCACTGGGGACTGGAATGCAAATGTTGAAAACAAAGAAGAATCACCGGTAGTTGGAAAATATGGCCTTGGAGATAAAAATAACACTGAAGATCTGATGATAGAATTTTGCAAGACCAATGACTTAGTGATTGCAAGTACTTTTTTTCAACAACATAAGTGATGACTATACACATGGACTTCACCAACTGGAATACACAGGAATCAGATTGATTACATCTGTGGCAAGAGGTGATAGAGAAGTTCAATATCTTTAGCCAAAACAAGGCCATGTGCTGGTTGTGGAACAGACCATCACCTTCTCATATGCACATTTGAATTGAAGTTGAAGACAAAACAAGTCCACAAGAGCCAAAATATGACCTTGATAATATCCCTCCTGAATTTAGAGATCATTTAATCAATAGATTTGATGCATACCAATGACTGAAAACCAGAGGAATTATGGGATGACATCAAGAACATCACCCATGAAGAGAGGAAGAGGTCATTAAAAAGAGAAGGAAGAAAAGACCAAAATGGATGTCAGAAGAGACTCTGAAACTTGCCCTTGAGCAGAGAGTAGCTAATGCAAATGGAAGAAATGACAAGATGAAAGAGTTGAACAGAAGATTTCAAAGAGCAGCTCAAGCAGATAAAGCCAATTACTATAACGAAATGTGCAAAGACCTGGAGTTAAAAAAACAAAAGGAAAGAACATGCTCAGCATTTCTCAAGCTGAAAGAACTGAGGAAAAAAATTAAAGCCTCGAGTTGCAATATTGAAAGAGTCCATGGGCAAAATATTGAATGATGTGGGAAGCATCAAAAGAAGATGGAAGGAATACACAGAATCACTGTACGAAAAAGAACTGGTAGATCTTCATCCATTTCAGGAGGTGGCATATGAACAAGAACCAGTGGTATTGAAGGAAGAAGTCGTAGCTGAACTGAAGGAATTGGTGAAGAGCAAGGCTCCAAGAATTGACAGAATACCCATTGAGATGTTTCAACAAATGGATGCCTCACTGGAGGCACTCGCTCAGTTATGCCAAGAGATTTGGAAGACAGGTACCTGGCCAACTGATGGAAGAGATCCATATTTGTACCCATTCCAAAGAAAGGTGATCCCACAGAATGTGGAAATTATTTAACAATATCATTAATATTGTATGCAAGTAAAATCTTACTGAAGATAATTCAAAAATGGTTGTAGCAGTATATTAACAGAGAACTTCAGAAATACAAGCTGGATTCAGAAGAGGACATGGGACGAGGGATACCATTGCTGATGTCAGATGGATCTTGGCTGAAAGCAAAGAATACCAGAAAGATGTTTACTTCTGTTTTATTGACTATGCAAAAGCATTTGATTGTGTGGATCATAACAAATTATGGATAACTGAGAAGAATGAGTATTCCAGAACACTTGATTGTACTCATAAGGAACCTGTACATAGATCAGGAGGCTGTCATTCACACAGAACACTTGTTTGTACTCATAAGGAACCTGTACATAGATCAGGAGGCTGTCATTCACACAGAACAAGGTGATACTGCATGGTTCAAAATCAAGAAGGGAGCACATTGGGGTTGTATTCTTTCACCATACTTACTCAATCTGTATGCTGAGCAAATAATCTGAGAAGCTGGATTATATGAAGAAGAACGTGGCAATAGGACTAGAAGAAGAATCATTAACAACCTGTGATATGCTGACGACACAGCTTTGCCTATTGAAAGTGAGGATGACTTGGAAGCACTTACTGGTAAAGAGTGAAGACTATAGTCTGCAGTATGGATTATACCTCAATATAAAAAAAACAAAAATCCTCAGAACTGGTCCAATAAACAGCTTCACAGTGGGTTGAGAAAAGATTGAAGTTGTCAGGGACTTCATATTACTTGGTTCTACAATCAGCACCAATGGAAGCAGCAGTGAAGATATCAGACTACATATTGCATTGGGCAGATGTGCTGCAAAAGACCTCTTTTAAGTGCTGAAGAGCAAAGATGTCTCCTTGAAAGGTGCACCTAACCCAAGCCATGGTATTTTCAGTCACCTCTTATGCTTGTGAGAGCTGGAGAGTGAATAAGGAAGACTGAAGAAGAGTTGATGCTTTTGAGTTGTGGTGTGGGAGCAGAATGCTAAGAGTGCCATTGTCTGCTAAAAGGACTAACAAATCTGTGTTGGAAGAAGTGCAGCCAGAATGATCCTTGGAAGCGATAATGGCCAGACTTCTCACCTCCTTTGGTCATGTTGTCAGAAGGAACCATTCTCTGGAGAAGAATATCATGCTTGGAAAAGTGGAGGGTCAACAGGAAGGGGAAGGCCCTCAATGAAATGCATAGACACAGTGGCTGCAACAGTCAGCTCAGGTATAGCAAGAATCGTGATGCTGGCACAAGACCGGGCAGTGTTTTGTTCTGCTGTGCATAGCATTGCTATGAGTTGGAGACGACTTGATGGCACCTAACAACAACAACAACAAGAATGTATTACAGTAATGTGTTCCTGAATTCTCTAGATCCTGGACATTTAATTCTCTGGTGGTTATTTATGAAAGCACTGGTCCTTTGATCAAGTGAACATTTCAAATGATACAAGATTTGAAATACAGATCATTTCAGAATCTTCAAATTCAGAGTTATGGTTTGTTAAATGTAAACCATATTTAGGAATGGATTTTGCTCTGGACACATCCTTAAGTTTTTCTGATGCTTGAAACTACCTTCCTGGTTGATCAGATTTATGTTGAAGGCCATGGCATCTAGAGCTATGTTACCTGTGGTATGCTTGAGATTTTTCAATGATAATATTATGGATATAAATCCTATCTATGTATAAAAACTGACTAAAATAACCATTTGTCATTGAGGTGATTCCAATTCATGGCAACCCTATGTGTGTCAGAGTAGACCTGTATTTCATAGTGTTTTCAATGGCTAATTTTTAGTAAATCAGCTGTTAGGCCTTTCTTCCCAGGTGACTCTAAGTGAAGGAGAACCTTCAACCTCTTTATTAGCAAAGCACCACCCAGGGACTCCAAACACTGACTACTGGTGTGAAATGCATTATTAGTGCCAAGTGAGGGCCAGGGATATATGCTGCAGTCCTGATTGTATAAGGGGAGATTCCCAGTTCTGAGTGGCTAGTGGCAGCTGCTTGTTCTAGTAGAGTGAGAGATTGAGCCTATCTGTGGCAGGTCCTCTAGTGGTGAAGAGTATTTGGGTGTTTTGGTTACCTAGTGCCACTCTGACAGAAATAACACAAGTGGTTGGCATGAACAAATGGATTTATTCTCTTATAGTTTAGGAGGCTAGAAGTCCGAGTTCTAACTGCCTGCTGTAGGGGCTGGGTGACAGCCCCTTTAGCTCTGCCTCTTACTTGTGGCCCACTGGAGGCTTCTCTTAACTCAGGCAGCTACTGGCTACTGAGGCTGACAAACCCAAGGTCAACATATAAAATGGCACAGCCCTAAGGGCAATCCTACTTCCGTAGTGATACTGCCTCGGAAACCCAAGGAGGGGTCGCTATGAGTCGGGGCTGACTCGACGGCACATAACAACAACAACAACAACAAGATTACCAAACAACATGGCAAACTACTAGTTGAAGTCCAGAGACAGTCCCAAGATCGGCAGGAAACATGGCAAGCTGCTGAATGAAGACTCGGCTACATGCAAGGTCCATGCATGCCAAAAAGCTCTGAGACCTTTCTCAAAGCTATCTTCTTATATACTGGAAGCAGAGCACAGCTCTGGGGCAGCTACTCAGTTACTCCAGTAGCTTCCACCATAGAGTTTATTATGAATCTCATTGTGGGGAATAATGACATCCAGCTGCCCAGCCGCTCAAAACCAGGCCTAGCCAAGTTGACAAACAACTTAACTACCAGAGGGGGAGAGAAAGAGAGTAATTCCTCAGTGGTTATGGGTTGGAAAAAGGGAATATCTATGGGCACGTTTAAGGCCTGTCTACTTCCCGTAAGTAGATACTAAACAGTTTCTTAGAGGTAATGGTTATTACTCAATAAACCAAAACCAAACTCACTGCCGTTGAGTTGGATCTGACTCATAGTGACCCCTCCTTGGGTTTCTGAGGCACTTCTGTCATCACTATGGAAGTAGATTGCCCAAGCTTCCTTCTGAGGAGTGGCCAGTGGGTTTGAACCGCCAGCCTTCCGGTGTGCAGTCAAATGTCTTAGGCACTATGGCACCAGAGCTCCTGTTAAAAGGTACAGGAACTTGTTATATCTTTTAGCCAGCTTTTCCACATTTTGTCACCTGCTCTGCTAGTCCTAGCTGGTTGCTGGGTTTCCTTTTTAGTAGTGTTAATGTGATCCTAGTGTGATGTAAAATTGTGTGATGTAATGTGAGGCATGTAATATTGTGGATGTTAAGAGATTTGGCACATTACAAAACAAGTAACTGGAAAGTAATTTACTTTTTTCACTATTTATAAAACCAACTCTGAATTATTAAATTGTCTTACCACTTTTGTTTATTGTAGTGGATAGCAGTGCTTGAAGTCAATGAACAAATATAATTTTCTTTTCAGTATTTATTTTTCTTCTGTTAAAGTGTTGATTTTGAAAATTCTAACTCCTGTACTGTGACATACAAGCCTAGACTTAATCCCTCTAGGAAATACAAAAGCATTAGCAATATAGCAAGTTGTACCTATTTTTCCATAGGCGAAACAATTCTTCTCTTCTTCACAATTAACTTGAAAAACAAAACTGTTTCTCACTGTAAAAATGATATGATGAGAGGTGTCTGACATCCTGTGCTTTCACAAGGGGAAAGGAGAATTAAGATCAACAGCCCAAGACTGATTCTTCTGAGGCGTAGGGCAGATATATCTCCTTTTACCAATATTTTTACCAGTTGTGACAAATCTGTCCCTCCCACAGCACCCCACTTCTCTGCTTGTTTCAATAATTGATTGTTGTGGCCATACAGAACTCAAAGACCATACTTATGACTATGGGGTTTATTAGGGAAGTAAGAGGATACAACTCAGGATCAGGAACAATTCAGAATACAGTTTTTTATCAGGACAGTTTCTTCTCTCTCTCTGCTAGTGGGCCTGTTTGGGGGCCTTCTTGAGCAAGTGTTACAGCTCAGCTCCATGAGTTGGCAAGCCCAGCTCTGCCAAGTGTCTGGAGGCACCCTACTCTACCAGCAAGCCTCCTGCTTGAAAGTCCTCAGTTTTCTTGCTCTGTGAAGCTCACAGCACAGTGCCCTGCTGGTCTCACAGCTCTGCTGCCACTGCATCTCACCATCATCTCTCGCTGTCTTCCATGTTACAGCTTCATTTCTCTCTGTCTCAGATCTAGGAGGTTCTAAGCACAGGGACCCCAGATCCAAAGGACATGCTCTGCTCCTGTCTCTTCTTCTGATGGTACAGAGTTTGACCCTTTCTGCCCCTAGGATGGCTCATCTTAAGCCTAGCAGGGTGGCAAAACTGACTAATCCCCTCTTAAGGGTTCCATATACCTCATTTGCATGGTACCACTCCCACAAGGATATTGTGCACCTTATTTGTATTATTAGCAACTGTTCAATCCCCTTGGTGGGCCACCTTATTTGCATTTAAAAAAAGAAAACTCACTGCCATGGAGTCCTTTCCAACTCATAGTGACGCCCATTTGGTTTCCAAGGTTGTAAATCTTTACAGAAGTCGATTGCCCTGTCTTCCTTTTGCGGAGTGGCTGGTGGGATTGAACCGCTGACCTTCCGGTTAGGAGTCAAGTGCCATATCCACTATGCCACCAGAGCCTTATTTGCGTAGCTCTACCCGATCATTGGGAGCTTTGGTAGCGTAGTGCCTAAGGCACTTAACTGCTAACCAGAAGGCTGGCAGTTCAAACCCACCAGCCACTCCTCGGAAGGAAGATGGGGCAACCTATGCCCCTAGTTATATCACCTCAGAAACCCAAGGAGGGGTCACTGTGAGTTGGGTCTGACTCAAGGGCACATCACAACCCGATCATTTGGTGGGAATTACAAGACCACAGTGAGAAAGGCCATATAAAAGCCATCCATTGCAGCACAGACCATCCCCTGGCTTTTCTAGCCATGATTCTTTCATACTTGGAGGGTATAACTTCCCCCACCAATCATTTCACCAGTCCAAAACAGTCATTAACAGTTAGTCGTTCAGTGGGTCAAAGAGCCCTCAGAATGAGGTTATTTAGGTACCAACCATTCAGGATGGCTATAGGTATCCATTTGATCTGGTCAGGTTCTTCAAAAGTCATCTTGAGGACTTTTGATGTCTGAGAGAACTGAGAGGAGGTTATTCCTTTTCTCTGAGTCTCATGAGATATCAGCATAGCAAAACCCTTAAGGGACTTAAAGGTACTCCAGTCCAGCAGTGCCTCCCCCTTAGTCCACACTTTTACAGTTATTTCTTATACAATGGCAATTTTTTAAAATCACAATTAACCCTGTTAATAGTCAATACTCACAGCTGAATCATATAATCCTGTCAGCATCTCCCTCCACTGTCTCTTCACCAGACCCATCAGGAAAAGAGGAAACTATTTAGTGGGGATTCTCACTTGTCCCCCTCATTTGGAATGTAAGCACATATGAAAGTATGTAAGCCAGCCATTTCATGCCTTTATTCTCCAATGTTTAAATTACCTACCCCTATCAAACCAGTACTCTGAGGAGAAAAACATGTTTTTTGATGTGAAGATCTTCTGTTAAGGTTGGGGCTTTGAGCATCTGCATCCTTAAGCAAAGTGCAGTCCAGGGCATGCTGTCAAATTGCAGCAGTCTACACTGGCTCACAGTGTCAGGCATCTTGCTCTTCATTCAGTCAGGTTCTGATCAGCTCATCTTTAGCCCCGTGGGCTAGGTCAGTGTGTTCCAGCCATAGGATTAAGAGTCTACACACCTGCCTGCAGCCGGCCCTTTCAGACCAGCCAGCCCTTTCTTGCTCTCTCTAGGACATGTGTATTTTATCTGTGAACACTCTTAGAAGACTCTTCCCAGATGTATAAAGAAAAAGCATTGGCCTGTGAGTCAGGACACCTATAATCTAATTAAGATTCTTTTTTTTTCTCATGTGTGACCTTAGTCTAGACACTTCAATTGTTTCTATCTTGAAAATCTCATCTGTGGCTTCCCCTAGATGCTCTGTGCTTTAACCACTCTGCCATCAGAGTTCCCAAAATGAGATAGGGGAGATGAAAACAAGATTTTAAGGATATATTGCTATCTAGAATTACAAGATACTATTAATAAAACACATTGATACTTACCTACTTTATAAATGCTTTTTGATCATGAAAGTATAACTAGTTATTACTGTATTTCTCAGTAAGCTAACATTTCCTGTTTCTTTAATAAGTTTTTCACTCTTCACTGATTCTCCTTTAACTTACTTGTATTTTAATATTGAACTGAATGCCAGATACATGGTAGCAAGTATAATCGTATTCTGGTCACAT
>NW_006921588.1:16930677-16932798 GCF_000298275.1 Orycteropus afer afer | reverse complement strand
AGGAGTGGCTGGTGGGTTTGAACCGCCAGCCTTCTGGTTAGCAGTCAAGTGCCTTAGGCACTATGCTACCAGAGCTCCCTTATTTGTGGTAGGCTGTATTATTTTGTATGTTAATTGTATTTTTCTTTATCGTTCTATCTTCATTTAAAGAAATCAGTAGACGGCTTAGTTTCAGATGTGTCAGAGCTGGTTATAAGATTTGTTATTGTAATAATATTTCTTGTTTGCCTTTTATCCTTTATAATGTTGAAGGGTTATTTTATGAGGTGGTAGCTTTTAGATTAATTAAAAAAAAAAAAGCAAGAATGGTGATTAATATGCTTAGCTGTGGAAACCAGTGTTCACATATTCTAGGCTTTGCTGTCTGCCCTGATCTGTTTGTGTGCTTTCCCACCACAGTGAGGGTGATCATCTGCAGAGTGTGCATGTTTTTAATGCTTCCATCAGAGAGGAATTTCTCCTTGCTGTGGTGTAAAAATTCTAGCAACACTGGCACAGCTTTAGTTAGAATTTGGTGGTAGTTTTGTGGCTGCCAAAAATGAATTCAGACATTAGATATGAACTTGGTTTCACAGTTAGATATAAAAGGAAAAACAGTAGCTAGTGGAATTTATCTATATATCACTTATACTTTCCTTTTCCCTCATTTGGATAAACAGTGTTTTCCAATGGGATTTCAGAATAACTAAAATAGCCTTTGACTGATAAAGCCAATTTAGGAAAAAAATATTTATTTTGCTTTTCAAGGCATGATATTACAGTGTATTGGATTTATTTACCTCCTGCTGGGACTTTGGTTATATCTTCTGTCATTTTGCATTTTATACTTTCATGGAGGGCCTATTAGTAATATTCAAATATATGTGCTTTGAGTACCTCCTCTTTTTAAAAATAAACCTAATAGGGGTACTTTGAGTTAAAACTTTCTAATGAAGATTTGTTCAGCTTTAACTTCACATCAAAGAAAAGGCAGGACCTTTACAGACTTATCTAATATAAGCCCTTAACATAGGGAGAGACTTATGACATGGGCACGTCATTGACTTATTTTTGATCATGTTGTCGTTACATGCCATTGAGTCAGACCCGACTCATAGTGACCCCCTCCTTGGGTTTCTGAGGTGGTATCACTATGGAAGTAGATTGCCCAACCTCTAGGAGTGGCTGGTGGGTTTGAACCCACAGCCTTCTGGTTAGCAGTCAGGTGCCTTAGACGCTGTGCAAAATTCCAGGTCTTTAGACTCTAGTTCATTGCTGTTTCTAGTACACCCCAATTAGAACAAAATTGTCTTTTCGAAAGATAACCCAGTAGCTATAAAAGAGCCATAGTAGAGAAACATCATTTCTGGCTATACTAGTACTCAGGTAATGTCCTTCCATTCTTCAGCTTTCATCTAAATGCCAGCCTGTATGAGCTTTAACAGTTTAATCACTGAGACGCTTTGTCAAGTAGTGTTATAAAAATTAGACCATACTATTTATTATTTTTATATTGATTTTGAATTGAATGAACCATTCACTGCTTTTAGGAGTAGAAAATGATAAAGATTGACTGTAATATTCTTTCCAATTATTTATTTCACTTTGTAGAGAGTGATTTTTATTTATTTGCTTTTAAATTACTTGAGTGAGTTATATAAGGCAAAGAGGGCTCCATGGTAGATGTCATTTTCTCATATCATTTTAGTGTTCTCAAGAAGCCCTGGTGGTATAGTTGTTAACATATCCATCTGCTAACCAAAAGGTTGGTGGTTCAAACCCACCAGCTGATGACGCGGTCTGCTTATGTAAAGATTTACAGCCTTGGGAGCCCGGTGAGACAGTTCTACTCTGTTCTGTAGGGTCACTGTGAGTTGGAATTGACTTGATGGCAGTGGGTTTGGTTTTGGTTTTTAGAATTAAGTTATCATTTTATGGAAAAGGGCAACTCCACTTTGCTGTACTTCAAAATAAAAGATTCATTTACTAGGTAGGAAAGGGAAACATTCGTTATTACCTTCTTTTGGAAGAAGGCAATACCATTGGTCACTAGCTGCAGCTTTGTTTTGCCCTTGCCAAGGATGACATGTTTGAATAGCATGTGTATTTCTTTCTTACCTAGCAATACTGATTAGATTAGTG
>NW_006921588.1:16923412-16925577 GCF_000298275.1 Orycteropus afer afer | reverse complement strand
AGGGGTCCACGATTATCTTCTGTGTCTGTGTTAATTGGTTTCCCTTTTCTTTGTTGAAGAGGGTCTGTGCAATCCTTCTGCCTAGTCCGCCATCTTGCCGGAACTCGATTAGAGTAGTTTTAACAGATTTATTACATAAATAGTGTTTGTGGTAAAGTTTCAAATATAACTCAGGGAAATATTTTTACTATTTAGTTGACAGAGTCAAGGTGTTTGTATTAATTTGAATCAGTGTTGTCTTATTATTTTTTAATAATATTATTATTATTTCTGTTTCCTAGGTAGTTTGCTGCATGTTTTAGGTATTTTGATACCTCTTTGGAAGAAAAAAGTGTGTGTCTGCATGCATGCACATGGTTGTGTGCTTGCCTATGAATTCATGTTTGTGTCTGTAATTGATCCTAAAGAATTTATCTGACAACTGCATATTGTCAGATAAGCACACAGAGAGATTTAACATGTAATGGCTGGTTTGTTATGCCTGAATCCAGTTTGGGAGGTCTGATTAGTAAAATGAGTGGAGTATATTCTGTACATATTAATAGCTTTAGATATATATACACATATTTTTAATGCCTAAGGCATTTGACTACTAAGCAGAAGGCCGGCGATTCAAACCCACCAGCCACTCCTCGGAAGGAAGGTTGGGCAATCTACTTCCGTAGTGATACCACCTTGGAAACCCAAGGAGGGGGTCACTATGAGTTGGATCTGACTTAACGGCAATGAGTATTTCTAATTAAAGTCTAGGTTTGAATTTAGGTGTATACCATATGATAGCATAGCACATTAAACTAAGTGAAGTTTTAGCATCATTTAACACGTTTGTTGGCATGAATTTAGAGGTGGTACTGATAAATAACAACATTTCTCATTGAAAATTTATGGAGTCTCATTGCTTGGTGTTGAGAATGTAGCAGTGAACAAGTCAGATATGTTCTGGCCTTTACTTCTTATTTTTCAGCCAAGAAAACATACACATTAATTTTTTTTTAATTACAAATGTGTTAAATGCAACAAAGGAGAAATATTAGTAATTATGTTAGTGAACCATAATGTTGTATTAGTAATTTATTGCTACTTAACAAATTACCACACAGTTTGGTGACTTAAAATAATACTTATTGTCACATATTTTCTGTGAGTTAGGAATTTGGGAGAGGATTAGATGGTGGTTCTGGTTGAAGGTCTTCCATGAGGTTTGCCGTCAAGGTGTTAGCAGGCTGCAGTCATCTGAAGACTTGACTAGGTTTGGGGAGTCGTTTTCAAAATGGCTTACTCACATGGCTGTTAGTAGGAGGTTTTAGTTCCTTATCACTTGTACTTTTTCACAGGCTACTGTATGTCTTCATAACACAGCAGCTTACTTCTCCTAGAATAAGTGACATAAGACAGAGTGCAAGTGCTGTGGCCTTGGGTTCCTTAAAACATGATAGCTAGATTCCAGAGTCAAGGATCCTGAGAGAGATAGGGAGGGGAGCAAGGGAGGGAAGGAGAGAAAGCTAGATAGACCTCACATGTGCACGTGTGTGCTAAGTGGAAGCTGCATTACCCTTTTTGACCTAGTCTTGGTAGGCATTCTCTTCAGCAGGGTAGTTACAAAGTCCTGTCCAAATTCTAAGGCAGGGAAAATAGACCATACTTGCTTAATGGGGAGTGGAAAGTTCTCTGGAAGAACGTGTTGAACCAGAAATATTTATGGCCAATTTATAGTCAAATATAGTCTACAAAAGAATGCAAGAAGGGATGTTGGAAGATTAGTATACATCCTTCTAATAGTGCAGGAGTGATATGGTAACAAAAAAAAAATGGACAAATGCAAAAGCTACATGAGAAGATGGCCAGGATCTTGTGGTTGAAAAGATATGCATGGTGATGAGGGTCCTAGGTGTCTGGCACGAACAGTTAGGTGGATATGATGCCATACTTTGGGAAAGAAAATCCTGGAGGAGGATCAGAGTGGGAATGGAAGTTTCTGTTTTTGTTTTCAGTAAGAATATCTGGTAGCACAGTGCCTACGGCATCTGACTGCTAACTGGAAGATTGGTGGTTTAAACCCACCAGCTACTCCATAGAAGCAGGACTGGGCAATATACTTCCTTAAAGATTTACCACCTCGGAAACCCAGTGAGGGTCTCTGTGAGTTGGAATCGACTTGATGGCAG
>NW_006921588.1:16904055-16922688 GCF_000298275.1 Orycteropus afer afer | reverse complement strand
CTTTAACCTCTTTTCCTCTGCAGCTACTGGCCTCAGTCACTCCTTTACCACCTTGACCAAACTTCTTAAAGAGTTGCCTCACCAGACATCTCCAGTCCCTCCTTTACAACCTGCTTCTCACACCACTCCCACCTGGCTTCAACCCACTCCTCAAAAAATACTTTACTGAAGTCACTAATGTCCTCTAACTCATTGCCGTCAAGTCGGATCCAACTCATGGTGACCCCCTCCCTGGGTTTCCGAAGCAGTATCACTACAGAAGTAGATCAAAATCAATAAACTTTATCCAGTCCTCAACTCAGGTGATTTCAATTCATCCTTGAAACACTTGTCTTCTGTAGTACTTCATGGATGTACTAAATTACATCCATGAAGGAAACTGAAAAGGGACTGACCTGAGAGGAACAAGGAAAATCTGTCATGAAACCTACAGAAGCCAGGTGGGAGTGGTGTGAGAAGCAGGTTGGAAAGGAGGGATTGGAGATGTCTGGTGAGGCAACTCTTTAAGAAGTTTGGTCAAGGTGGGAAAGGAGTGACTGAGGCCAGTAGCTGCAGAGGAAAAGAGGTTAAAGAGGTTTTTTTTTTTAATTGAAAAACAATTTTTTCTCCTTTGTGCCTAAGGCAGTTGACTGCTAACCAGAAGGCTGGCTGTTCAAACCCACCCACCGGCCACTCCTTGGAAGGAAGACTAGGCAATCTACTTCTGTAGTGATACTGCCTCGGAAACCCAAGGAGGGGTGCTATGAGTCAGTTCTGACTCTACGGCAGTGAATTTGGTTTGTGGTAGTTAAGTTTGTATGTCAACTTGGCTGGGCTTGGTTAAGTGGCTGGGCAGCTGGATGTAGTGTTCCCATGATGAGACTGGTAATCAACTCCATGGAATCTGTGAGCATCTGAGTAGCTGCCTTAGGGATGTGGTCTGCTTCCTGTATATAAGGAGAAGTCTTGAGAACGGTCTCTAGCTTATAGCATGCTTGAACCCTGCATGTAGCTGAGTCGCCGTTCAGCAGCTTGCCATGCCCTGCCAATCCTGGGACTTTAAATGGACTTGAATTAATGGCCTGCTGTGTGGTTTGGTAATATCGGGACTGTTTCTTGTTACTTGTCAACCATGGATTTGTCAGCCTCAGTAGCCAGCAGTTGAATGAAGAAAAGCCTCCAGCTTCAGTGGGCCAGGAGCAGGAGGCAGAGCTGAAGTCCAAGGTTGAGGGGCTTTCATCCAGCTCCTGGAGCCTGGCAGTTTGAACTCAGACTAAAAGTGTCCAAACCATAAGAATAAACTCCTGTCGGTTAAAACCATCCCATTTGTGGTATATTTTTGTCAGAGCAGCACTAGGTAACCAGAACACCCCTATTTTAAGATGAAAGGGCTTAGAACACTTTTAAATGTTTGCTTAAGGGTCAGGAGATGAAGAAGTAAGGGCAGAATCCTATGAATTGTAAATTTACTATAAAATTCAGAAGGTGCAAAAGGATAAACATTGAAACAAGGCATCTATGGCCCAATATATTCAGCCACCCTTACATATAGCCACATTTCGCCATCTTAAAAATGTAAAGTTTTGCTTAAATTTATCATTTAGCTGATGTGTGTTCTTTGCAAACTAAATTGATAACTTGAATACTTCTGTTTCAATAAATCTGGAACAGTTTGCCAATAACTGTAATATTTATTGAGACAGAACAGGGGTAGATGATAGTACTCCATAGATTTATGCAATAAAGATAAACAAAACAAAAGGATTTGTTTTTAAAAGGATCAAATAGTAAGATAAATGATGGTGTATAGTCTCAAGAAAGGGAGCTCTGGTAGACTAGTACCTAAGGCATTTGACTGCTCACCAGAAGCTGGTGGTTCAAATCCACCAGCCACTCCTCGGAAGGAAGGTTGGGCAATCTACTTCTGTAGTGATACTGCCTCGGAAACCCAAGGAGGAGTCGTTATGAGTCAGGTCTGACTCTAGGGCACATAACAACAACAACAACAACAACAACAACAATCTCAAGAAAACAGTGCACAGAAAAACACTTTTAAAAAAAAAAACCAGAAGCAACATTAAAAGATAGTGTCAGAATTCTTAGGAAAATCAAGAATATCCATTAAACAATAAATGCAAGACTTTTTTTAAAAAAACTGTTTTGATCATTTAAACAGCTAAAAATATGTTAAAAGCTAAATTAAATAGTTTAGGAAGTCCCTGTGAATTAATGAATTAACAGACATTTAAAAACTGGATGATGCAAATTCCATCAAATCTGAAGGGTATAACAAAAAATTAAAAGATGCACTTATAAGAGCATACAGAAACCTGGACTACAGTGAAATTACTAAGAAATCGCTCTGTCCTGGTCCTACAGTTTAGAGATGAAATCTGCAGAGGTTCAGTCACTAGTGCCGTAATTCATAGCTAACTATGCTGGAAAAGTCCAGACTAGAAATCAGGTCCTTTTCTCACCAGCCAATGATGTTTCCCTGATAAAATACCAAGGAACGTGGGAGAGCTGTGAGAATGAGACCAGTGAAGGAGTAGAACTTGCCTGACTAAACAGCTTTATAAAGATAGAGGATTTTTTAGGAGGGTAAAATGTCCATGTGCCACCTCTGCCTTTCATATGACAGACTATGGCAGTGAATATTGTGATTGGGCCTCAGAAACCCAAGGCGGGGTTGCTGTGAGGCGGGGTTTTTTTTTTTTCTTCGATCATTGTGATGGGTTTACTGTGAGGGGTACTGGATTTGAATTCTAAACCTACTACCAATAATTTAGCTTTGTGAACCTGGGTGTCTTACTTCCTTAGTGCTGTTGTAATAGACATATCACTAGTGGGTGGTGTACAATTCGGGAGGCCAGAAGTCCAAGTTCAAGGCACTAGCTCTAGAGGAGAAGGTCTCTGTGTCAGGTCTGGAGGAATCTCTTGTTTGCATATGTTTCTGGATTCCTTGGCAGTCCTTATGTAGAATCTTGTTTTCTTCTATTTGTGTTTGCTTGTCTCTATATCTGTACTGCTGCTTATAACTCATTAGTAATTGGGTTTAGGACACACACTACACTGATAGATCCTTCCTAACATAAAAAGAAAACCTCACTTCCAGATAGCATTACATCCATAGGTATAAAGATTAGGATTCTAACACAATTTGAGGGGTGCAAAATTCATTTCATAACATGTAAACCACATAATCTTTAGCTTTTGTCTTTATTAATAAATAAATAAAAATTGAAATCAGCTATAGAAAAAACCCCACATGTATTGAACACCAGCTATATGACAGGTGTAGTGTCATTTTTGGAACATTTTCTCATTTAATCTTTGTAACAGCCCTAGGCTGACCTTTTACAGGTGAGATAGGGTAATTTGAATTACTTAGCATAGTCAAGTGATAGGTAGGATTCCAACTCAGGTCTGTTCACCCCCAAACTGATACTTTTAACACAGTATCTGTATATCCTACACTTCATTCATTTTTGTAGCACTTTAATGTGGGTTAGATATATCTTTACTACTGTTATTTACTTAATGTTTTTCTTTAAATTGTTACTTACTTTTTACTTAAATTTATTTCAGAAAGAAACTGCTTGATAAATCCAAACAAAGCAGAAATGCTGGTGCAAAAAGGATGTGAGGATGGTGTCCTCTGACCTCTTCTGTCTTCATGAGGGGAAGAGAGAATCACCATCAGCAGCCCAAGGCTGATTCCTGTGAGGTTAGACATGCCGTTGACCTCCAGCCTTTTTGCCAGTTGTGACACCAACCATCCTTCCCACATCACTATTTCTCTGCTGGGTTCGATAATTCATTCTAAGAGCCTCACAGAATTCATAGGAGAGTACTCCCAATTATGGAGTTTATTGGGTAACCTTAAAATTCAGGTTCAGTAACGCTCAAGATACAGTTCTTGGATTGGGACAGCCTCCCCTCTGCCATGACTATAGGCACCCCTCTCTTTGGTTGTTGCCCTCTCAACCTGGCCTCTGCCTTATGCAGGCAAGTGTTACAAAGCTCTTTGAGCTCTACCGATAGGTGTACCCCACTGCACTGGGAAGCCCATTTCTCTGTCTTGCGCTAGTCTCTTGTTTGTGCTCCCTCTGTTGCCACTGTCTCTCAGGTCCAAGGATATGATCTAATCTTGGCTTTTCTTTCTTGACAGTGGCGAGATTCCTCTTTTCCACCTCTGGGATGCTGGTTTTAAGCATTGGCAAGATGGCAAAACTAACCAATCCTCACGTTAGGGTTCCATGGGTCTTATTTGTACAGTCCCACCCTAATAAGTGTGCCATGTACCTTATTTACATTATTAGCAAGCTGTCTAATCGCCTTGGAGCTCTACAAGCCCCTTGCATAGTTCCACCCAGTCATCTGGGGGGGTCAGAAACACTATGGCTAAAGAGCCACACTAAGTAATTGACTGCACTGCAGCTGGTGTGAAAGATGGAGAAAATTGGGAATTCTCTTTTCCTCCTCAGCGTGTATGGGTGGGAGGGAGGTGAGATGTATGAAAGGTGAGATGTATGATCATGGGCTCAGAGAGAAGGAGTTCCTCTTGAGATTAGAGGCCAGTGCCCAGAAGTGCCAGGACAGTTCATATAAGTAGGTTTGGGACTGGTGTTTTGGATCGTATCTGATTGAGAACTGAATCACAGACACGAATGAGGAGACACTGGATCTGGTTTTAAAAAGGAAATTGAGATCCGGGATAGATTGGGAGAACAATGTGGAACAAGACTCAAAAGCATTAAAAAAAAAAAAAAAGACCAGGTTTACTGATCTAATACAGCCTGGTGAGACCCCTGGGACTATGGTCCCTAGTTACCCTTCAGGTCTGGAACTGAACTCACTTCTGTGGTTTCCAGTCAAACAATAGACAGGCATATAGGGTGAACATTTACATCAAGTAGATACACTCCTTGGAGTGATCAGTCATGGAAGAACAGAAGGGCAGTGTTTGCACAGGGAGATAGCTGGGGGTGGAGAGGAGTACATGGGAGGGAGCGACACAGAGAAGAGGGAGAAAGTGGGAAGAGAGCTGTTACACTGTGGGGAATTGCAGTCAAGTGTCATGAAACAAAATGTGTCTGAACTGCTGTACGGGAAAATGAATTTGCTCTGTAAACTTTCACCCAAATCACAATAAAAAATTTAAAAAGTGAAAGAGGAAGTTGGGGGTGGGCTATAGCTAAACCTAGAGGGTGAGTTGGGGCCATGGGAAGGAAGACTGAACAGGAACTCCCTTCTGTTCCAAGCCAAAAATCGTTTTTCTGTGACTGGACCATGAGTCTAGTCTGTTTCCTCCAAGGGAAGGAAGATAGCTTTTATGTATCCTATCTAAAATTATCACTTGTCCATGGTAGATGTACCATCCTTTTGGGAAATCTTGTGTCTTCCCCTCCTCCTGGTTGAGTGGCTGGGCAGCTGGATGTAGTTATTCCCCATGGTGAGATTGGTGATTAACTCCATGGTGGAATCTATTGGAGCAGCTACTTTAGAGAGGTGGTCTGCTTCCAGTATATAAGAAGCATCTTTGAAGAAGGTTTTCACCTTTTTGGCACACTTGAACTCTGCATGTAGCTGAGCCTGCCATGCCCTGCCAATCTTGGGAGTGCCTGAGGCATTTGACTGCTAACCAGAAGGCTGGTGGTTCAAACCCACCAGCCACTCACTCCTTGAAAGGAAGTTTGGGCAATGTACTTCTGTAGTGATAATCACCTTGGAAACCCAGGGAGGGGTCACTATGAGTCGGTTCTGACTCAAAGTTGGTTTTGTTGTTTTGTAACATTGGGACTGTGCCTTTGTACTTGTCGACCTTGGGTTTGTCAGCCTCAGCAGCCAGTAGTTGTCTGAGTGAAGAAAAGCCTCCAGCTTCAGTCTGCCAGGAGAAGGAGGAAGAATTGAAGCCCAGGATTGAGGAGCTCAAAGAGCCTGGCAGTTTGAACTTAGACTTAAAGCCTCCAAACTGTAACAGAATAAACTCGTTTTGTTCAGGCCATCCCATTTGTGGTATATTCCTGTCAGAGAGTGGGACTGAGTAACCAAAACAGTGAATAATTTTGAATACGTAATAAAAGGGTTATATCAAGTAGTATTTTGTAGTAAAATCTAAAAAGCACTATATTTCATTTCTGCCTATCTTGGAATATATTCTGATAATGATATAAAAAAACCAGGCTCACTGTTGCCAAGTTGGATCTGACTCACAGCGACGACTCCTTGGGTTTCTGAGGCAGTATCACTATGGAAGTAGATTGCCCAATCTTCCTTCTGAGGAGTAGCTGGTGGGTTTGAACCGCCAGCCATCTGGTTAGCAGTTAGATACCTTAGGCACTGTGCCACCAGAGCTCCTGGTAATGATATACATGTATACATAAATGCATATGCACATATCAGCACCCCTTGTTTACACAGGTGTGTGATATTTTCATCTATACAAACACATACACACATTTGACATATAGGAAGAGACAGTATGTATGCTATGTATCTGTGGTGTGATGTATCTATGCTTGTGTATTATATCTCTGTACACATTCACATATCTTTCTGTGTAGGTGATCTGTTCATGACTAGCTTTTGTGCTTTCAGACCCAGGGGAGTGCAGGTAGTTAAAACTGTGTGTCCTTGTTATTTGCTGTAACATCTCTGCATTTTGTTTCCATTTTCAGTATTTGTTTTTTAACTAAGAACCTAAAGCAGGTTCTGAGCAGAGTGAAGGAAGACACACTTTAATTGCAGGAGTTGGGGCTTCTTCATTATGATTTTGCAGTCTGCCAAGTCTCTTCATCTTTGATTTGCTACAGTAGGTAGTAGGTAGCATCTCAGTGAAAGGCTACAGTGTTGTAGTACAAAATTTGTAATTGTTTTTTTCAGTGTCATAGAATCTAGAAAAGCTCCCTTGAATATGTGAGAATTATTTTTCTGATAAACAGTTATCTGGGCTGGAGATCAGGAGAGATCCAGATTCTCTGATCTCAGATTTTTCATGGTAAAGTGAAGGAAGTTAGATCATTAGAATTCTCAGTTCCCTTCTAGCTCTAAAGTTTATGAGAATATGGGTCTGCGATTCTTAGTTGACAGACATTAATCGGTGTATGTTCAACTCTTGCTCAAAATTTGTCCTCTCACTTGCCACTCAGAAGCATTAATCCCTTTTTCTACCTTCAGTATAAACTTTTGAAATACAGTGCTCATTGTTCATTTTTAACTTGTTTCATGTTACTTTGGAAAACATGGTTTTTATTTCATCTTGCAGTTTGAAGAAAAATCTAATTATAGACCTCTTGTTATTGGGGGCTTCATTTATAATTATATTTTAGAAAATCATGTATTAGTGAATTTTTTTGAAAAATATAATTACTGTTACTTTTTATGGGAGCACTGATGAAGATTTTGATTATAATAGCAATGTACTAAAGCTGGAATAACTGTCCTTATTTCATAGATCTATCCTTTCAGCACTGTGCTAACACCTTTCCTGCTGAACAAGTGTCATTGAGCACTCTTGTTTTTGACACCTAAGATCAAATAAAGGGAGCTCTGATGGTGCAGTGCCTAAGGCATTTGACTGCTAACCAGAAGGCTGACCGTGGTTCAAACCCACCAGGCACTCCTTGGAAGGAAGATGGGGCAATGTACTTTCGTAGAGATGTTCTTTGTTGTTGTTATGTGCCATAGAGTTGGACCTGACTCATAGCAACTGACCCCTCTTTGGGTTTCCAAGGCGGTATCACTATGGAAGTGGATTGCCCGGCCTTCCTTCCGAGGAGTGGCTGGTGGGTTTGAACCGCCAGCCTTCTGGTTAGCAGTCAAATACCTTAGGCACTATGCTACCAGAACTCCCCCTCTGTAGAGATACTGCCGGGGAAACCCAAGTAGGCTTTGCTGAGAGTCAGATTCTACTTGACTAAAGTGAGTTTGGTTTGGTTTAATGTCAAATAAAAGCCTAAGTTTAGATTTCAGAGAATGTTTAAGCTAGTCTTCATTTAAAACATCGAGAAAGAAGGTAGTTAAAGTGGTTTTCATTAAATGTATAAGAAAAAATATTAGGTAGCCATAGGAAGTAGAAAACTTTAAATTTACATTAATATACCAGGGAATTCCCTTCTGTGGAGGTATAGTCCAGTGGTGGCTGTAGCTGACTGGGTAGATTAAATTTTTTATTAAAATTTTAAATTTAGGGAATGCTAGAAGGTAGAAAAGCAAAGGGGGATTTTTATCCTTCCAGTCTTGTAATGTTTTATTTGTAAATGTTTCAGTATGTGAATATATATATGCATTTGAAGCTAACGAAAAGGGTTATTGCAACTGTTTTATAGATCACTGTGCATGAAAAGCAGTTATTATTTCAGGAAAGGTGGTTTAATGGGTATAGAAATGGATGAGATCATTGCTACAGCAATATACCAGACCTTGTGCACTTGAATGTGTAACATACTTACAACTGAGAAATATAAGATTACTCAGGCTTGTTGTATTCTTATTGACAAACAAGATATTAATCTCATTGGAGTTTTGTTTTTCTTCTTGGAATTATATATTTATTTAAATTACATTTTCCTGTTCTGATCCAAATTTTAAAGATTATCCAAATAACTGTAAAACTCTACCCTCCATTATCATTTTTCTTTTTTCTTTTGAATGTGCTATATTTATTAATGTTTGGTATGGAATTAAGTAAAATAGTAGTGTTTGAACTGATTTTTTAAAAAATGTTCTAGACTAGTCTATTTCTACTGCCTTTTATTATTTTTTTTTTAAAAAAGACTAGATTGAAAAGTGTTTTTTAGTTTTGTTTTCTTAATTTAAATGATTTCCAGATGCCTGTAGACAAAGTAATAGTCCTGAGACTCCATGATCTGTCCCTTCCTTATGTATGCAACCACCAGTTTTCTCTTTTGAATAGCTGTATTGTTGTTACAAGTTTATAGTAATAGTTGCCCTGTATCACTCACAAGATTTGTGAATACTAAGTGAAATAATATGGCATATAACAGTTTGCAAATTGTAAAATGCCATACAGATGTAGTAAGATAACATTAATGGTAACATTGGACTTACATGGAAATATATTATCGATGTTCTCTGGTTAATTGTATCATGGTAAATATGCTAGAAGTCTAAGAGTCATGGACTGCCATTTTTCTATGAATATTCTACAGTTATTAGATTTTTAGAAAATTTAATCTTTTCTGTATTTTTTTTTTTTAATGTTTTTGTTAGAACTTTACACAGCAGGTCAGATTCCCATATAACAGTTCCCACAGAGATTGTTCAGTGACATTAGTTATATTTGTCACAATATGTCAGCATTCTTTTCAGTTGTGTTCTGTTTGTTCCCTTTCTAGTACTCTAGTTTCCTTGCTCCCCTTACCTCATTTTTTATTTTGGGTAATTGTTGACCTTTTGGTCTCATACAGATGATTTTTAAATAGAACACTGATTTTACAGGTAATAGTAAGTACCCTTTCATTTGTGTGCAACTCTGCTATTTTGCTAAACAGTGACGACGATGATGATGATGATGATGATTTAAGAATTTGATTTCTGCTCCATATTTTTCTCCCATTCTATCTGGATCATCTGTTTTGATCCTGGCCAGAATGATCACTGGTGATAGCTGGGCACCATATACTTCTTCTGGTCTCAGGGTAGATGAGGCTGTGTCTCCTGTAGGCTCTCAAACTTGTAGGCATGTACATAGGTGTGCATATGTCTGCTTTTGTCAGTCACTAGGGTGTATACCTAGGAATGGGATTGCTGGATCATAGAGTAGTTCTAGTTTTTTTTTTTTGAGAAAGTGTCATATGTTTTCCATAGTAGTTATACCATTTTACAGTCCCGCCACCCACAGCAGAGTAGTTCTCTGAGCTTTTGATTGCTTTCTTACTTACTCTTTTGCTCCTTAAATAGTAATAATTACTATTTACTTTTTGCTCTGTTGGCAAATAGAGACTATTAGTTGTGTCTTAAATGGCTGCTTACAAGTTTTTAGAATCTAGACGCTACTCATTTTACTGGGATGCAGAACATGATTTTTTGAACTATGTTATACCAATTGACTGAGTTGTCTTAGGAGACTGATCCTAAAATAAACCCAGAAAACCAGTCTTGGAAGATGTTTGATGGATCCTGTTTGATTTTTATGCAGGTAGCTGTCCAGTTTTGCCAGTACCAATGTCTGAGGAGTCTCTTTTTGTGTGTGTTCAATGAATATATGTACCTGTACCTACATACTTGTATTTATGCATTCCTGTAGACACTTCTAAGGAGCTTTAGTGGGCTTTAGTGGTACAGTAGGTAAAACATTTGACTGCTAACCAAAAGGTTGGTGATTCAAACCCACTAGCCACTCTTTTGGAGAAAGATGAAGACAGTCTACTTTCATAAAGATTTACAGCCTTGGAATTCCTATGGGGACAGTTCTACACTATCCTGTAGGAGCGCTGTGAGTCAGAATTGAGTTGATGGCAATGAGTTTTGTTTAATAGATACTTCTGTCTGTTCTCATCTATGTATATACCTATATACCTGTATGCCCATATACATCCATATGTGGTCAAACACTCCTGTTTTGGTCTTTGCTGGAGTTGTTGTCATTTCATACATGTCATTCTTTAGTACAGGCAACTTTTCTCTTAAGCACTTCTCAGCAACTTTGGTAGTTCTTTGCTCGCTACAGCCACACTCTTTACTGTTTTTCCCATCACCAAAAATAACAAGTCTCTGTAATGTAAAGCATACTTTCTCTTCCTACCTTCTTTTCCCTGGTAACCACCAATGAACATTGGACTCTCTCTATCTATTCTTGTCTTCTTATAAAAGAGGGATCATAACTGTGTTTGTCCTTACATGCCTGACTTATTTCACTTAGCATTATGCCCTTCATATCCACCCATGTTATAGTATGTTTCAGAAGACTCATCATTGTTCTTTATAGTTATGTAGTATTCCACTGTATGTATGTACCACATTTTGCTTATCTATTCATCTATTGCTGGACACTTTGGTTGCTTCCATTTCTTTTCTATTGTGAGTAAAGCCACAATGAACATAGGTGTGCATATGTCTGCTTGTGTCAGTCTCTAGGAATGGGGTTGCTGGATCATAGAGTAGTTCTAGTTTTTGTTTTCTTGAGAAAGTGTCATGTTTTCCATAGTAACTGTACCATTTTACAGTCCCACCAACAATGGATGATTCACTCTCCCTGCATCCTTGCCACCATTTGTTGTTAGCTTTTTTTTTTTAAATCAGTGCCATTTTAGCTGGGGAGAGATGGTGTCTTACTGTAGTTTTGATTTGCATGCCTCTAATGGCTAATGATTGTAAGCTTTTTATATATTTGTTGGCTGCTTGGATGTACTCTTTGGTGAAGGTTCTGTTCATGTCTTTTGCCCATTTTGTAATTGGATTATTTGTCTTTTTTGTTTTTGAGTTATTGCAATTTTCTGTAGATCTTAGGGCTTAGACCCTTACTGGCTATGATGTTTTCAAAAATTTTTTCTAGCCTGTAGGTTGTCTATTTATTCTTTTAATGAAGTCTTTTCATGAGCATACATTTTTAATTTTTATGATGTTTCATTTATCTAATTGGTCGTCTTTTGTTCATGGCATTTGTTGTTATGTTTGCTATCCTGTTTTTACAAAAGATTAGGTCGCTTAGTTTTCTCCCAGTAGTTTTATGGTTTTAGGTTTAGCATTTAAGTCTTTGATCCATTTTGAGCTAGTTTTGTGTGTGGCATGAGGTATGGATCCCGTTTCCTTTTTCCGCAGGTAGCTGTCCAGTTTTGCCAGTACCAGTTATTAAGGAAACTTGCTGCCCAAATGAATGGACTTTGACTCCTTGTCAAAAGTCACTTGTCCATCGATAAACACAAAAAAAAACAAACTCACTGTATTGAATTGGTTCTGACTTACAATGACTCCTTCTTGGGTTTCTGAGGTGATAATCTCTACAGAAGTAATTGCCCAGTCTTCCTTGAGTTCTCAAGTCTATTCTACTGGTCAGTGTATTGTTGAACCAATACTGGGCTATTGTATTGGCTGTGTAGTATGTTTGATATCGGACTCATATATGACTTTGATATCCGAGCATATGAGGCCTCTTGCTTTCTCTTTCATTATTGCTTTGGCTATTCAGGGTTTCTTTCCTTTTCATATGAAGTTGGTCATTCGTTTTTCCATTTCAGTAAAGAATGTTGTTGGAATTTGTATCAGGATTGCATTGAACCTGTAGACTACTTCAGGTAGAATTGACATTTTCTTTATATTAAGTCTGCCAGTCCTTGAGCATGCAGTGTCTTTACATTTTTGTAGGACTCTTATAGTCTTTTGCAGTAGTGTTTTATAATTTTTATTATAAGTCTTTTATGACCCTGGGTAAGTTAAGTCCTAGTTATTTTATCGGTTTTGGGGCTGTTGTAAATGGTATTTTTTTACTTCTTTTTGGGAATATTCTTTGTTAGTCTGTGGGAACCCAACTGATTTTACTCTGTTGATCTTACTCTGAAATGCTGCTGAATTCTTCTATTAGTACCAGCAGTTACATGTGTAATCTTTAGGGTCTTCTATTCATAGGGTCCACATTCAACTGTCAGTTTACTGTGGTGGCTTGCATGTTGCTATGATGCTGGAAGCCATGCTACTGGTATTTCAAACAGCAGCAGAGTCACCCATAGTGGGACAGGATTCAGCAGTGCTTCCTTGGAAGGAAAATTGGTCAGTCTGCTTCCTTAGTGATATCGCCATGGAAACTCAAGGTGGGGTCGCTATGAGTCGCATCTGACTCCAGGGCAGTGAGTTTGGTTTGGTTTGGTTCCAGACTTGAAACAGACTAGCAAGAAGGACATGGCCTTATCCACTTCTGAAAACATTGGCCATTGAAAACCTTGTGAATAACAGTGAAACATTGTCTGATATGGTGCTGGAAAATGAGCCCCTCAGGTTGAAGGGCACTCAAAATCGTGGGGAAGAGCTGCTTCCTCAGAGTGGAGTCAACTTTAATGATGTGGATAGAGTAAAGTTTTTAGGATCTTCATTTACTGATGTGGCATTACTCAAAATGAGAAGAAACAGGAGCAAACATCTTTTAATAATTGGAATGTGGAATGCATGAAGTATGAATCTTGGAAAATTAGAAGTTATCGAAAATGTAATGGAATGCATTAAGATCAATATCCAAGGCATTACTGACCTGAAATGCCCTGGTATTGGCCATTTTGAATCAGGCAGTCATATGGTTTTCTATGCCAAGAATGACAAATTGAAGAGGAATGGTGTCAACATGAATCATCAAAAAGAACATGTCAAGCTCTATCCTAAAGTATACTGCTGCCAATGATAGGATAGTATCGTATGCCTACACAGTAGTTAATACTAATGTTCATATTTACATACCAATCGTTTAAGCCAAAGATGAAGAAATTGAAAGTTTTACCACTTTTGCAGTCTGAAATTGACCAAACATGCAATCAAGATGTATTGAAATTGCTGGTGGTTGGAGTTGGAAACAAAGACAAAGGTAGTGGGAAAATAGGCCTCAGTGATAGAAATGAGCCAGAGATTACATGATAGAATTTTGCAAGACCAACTACTTATTCATTGCAACCTTTTTTCAAAAACATGAGCTGCGACTATACTCTTGGACCTCACCACATGACACAAGAATCAAGTCAGCTACATCTGTGGAAACAGATAATGGAGAAGCTCAACATCATCAGTTAGAACAGAGCCAGGGGCCAACTGTGGATCACATCATCAGTTGGCCATATGTAAGTTCAGGTTGAAGCTGGAGAAAACTAAAGTCCATGAGAGCCAAAGTACAACCTTGAATATATCTCACCTGAATTGGAGACCATCTGGACAATAGAATTGACACATTGATCACCAGTCACCGAAGACCAGACAAGTTGTGGGATGATATCAAGTACATCATACATGAAGAAAACAAAAGGTCATTGAATAGACAGGAAAGGAAAAAAAAAAGGCCAAAATGGATGTCAAAAGATACTCTGAAACTTCTCTTGAATGGAGAGTAGCTAAAGTGAATGGAGAAATGATGAAGTAAAAGAGCTGAGAAGAAAATCTCAAAGGTCGCCTTTAGAACACAGAGTAAAGTATTAAAATGAAATGTGCAAAGACCTGGAGTTAGAAAATCAGAAGCTCAGCATTTCTCAGGCTGAAAGAACTGAAGAAAAATTCAAGCCTCAAGTTGCAGTACTGAACGATTCTATGGGCAAAATACGGAACGATGCAGGAAGAATCAAAAGATGATGGAAGAAATAGTCAGTGTACCAAAAAGAATTGGTAGACGTTCAGCCATTTCATGATGTAGCCATATGATCAAGATCCAGTGGTACTGAAGGAAGAAGTCCAAAATATACTGAAGAAATTGATGAAACACAAGACTCCAGGAATTAATGGAAAAACCATTGAGATGTTTCAACATATGCAGCACTGGAGGCCCTTACTTGTTCTGCCAAGAAATTTGGAAGACAAGTACCTGGCCAATCACTTGAAGAGACCCATTTTTCCCCTCATTACAAAGGAAAGTGATCCGACACAATGTGGAAATTATTGAACAATACCATTCATAGCACATGCAGCGATGTGGAATGAGGGATATTATTGCTGATGTCAGATGGATCTTGGCTCAAAGCAGAGAATACCAGAAAGATGTTTATTTGTGTTTTATTGACTGTGCAAAAGCATTCGATTGTGTGGATCATAACAAACTGTGGATAACATTGAGAAGAATGAGAATTCCAGAACATTTCATTGTATTCACGAGGAACCTGTACATAGACCAGGAGGCTGTCGTTCAGACAGAACAAGGGGACACTACATGGTTTATAATCAAGAAGGGAGTGCATCAAGGTTGTATCCTTTTAGCATACTTATGCAATTTATATGCTGAGCAGATAATCTGAGAAGCTGGACTATATGAAGAACATGGCATCGGGATTGGAGCAAGAATCATTAACAACCTGTGATACACTGACAACACAACTTTGCTTGCTGAGAGAGAGGATGACTTGAAACAATTACTAATGAAGATTGAAGACTACAGTGTGGATTACACCTCAATATAAAGAAAACAAAAATCCTCACAACTGGACCAATAAGCAGCATCATGATAGATGGAGAAAAGATTGAAGTTTTCAAAGACTTCACATTGCTTGATTCTACAATCAATGCCAATGGAAGCAGCAGTCAGAATATCAGATGACAAATACCACTAGGCAAATCTTCTGCAAAAGACCTCTTTCAAGTGCTGAGGAACAAAGATGTCTCTTTGAGGACTAGGGTGCACCTGACACAACCCATGATACTTTTACTCACCTCGAATGCATGTGAGAGCTGGTCAATGAATAAGGAAGACCGAAGAAGAGTTGATGCTTTTGAGTTGTGGTGCTGGTGAAGAATGCTGAAAGTACCATGGACTGCTAAAAGAACTAACAAATCTGTCCTGGAGGAAGTACAGCCAGAATGCTCGTTGGAAGTGAGAATGGCCAGACTTCGTCTCACCTACTTTGGTCATGTTGTAAGAAGAGACCATTCCCTGGAGAAGGATGTCATGCTTGGTAAAGTGGAAGGTCAATGAAAGAGGGGAAGGCCCTCCACAAGATGAAGCACTTACTGATGAATATCACAACAATGGATTACATCTCAATTTACATAAAGGAAACAACAATCTTTACAGCTGGATCACTAGGCAACATGATAAATAGAGAAAAGACTGACAAGGATTGTCAGGATTTAATTTGTCAAGGATTTAATTTAATTTCAGATCAACAATCAACACAGATAAGAAATCAGGTGACCTGTTGCATTGAGCATATGTGCTGGAAAAGACCTCTTAAAAGTATTAAAGATCAAAGCTGTCACTTTGAAGACTGGGTACACCTCACCCAAGCCATGATATTCTCAGTAGTTATATGCATGTGAGAGCTGGAAGTGAATAAGGAAAACCACAAAAGAATTGATGCATTTGAATATTGGTGATGGCAAAAAATAATGAATGTGCCTTGTGGGGTATACAGGCAGAATTCTCCTTCGAAGCAACAATGGCCAGACTTTGTCTTTCTTTGGTCATCTTGTCAGAAGGGACCAGTCCCTGGATAAGGATATCATGTTTAGTTAAGTAGAGGGTCTGCAAAAAAGGGAAGACTGTCAGTGCGATGGACCAGAACGTTGGAAGTCCATGGAGAATGATGCAGCTGTCTGCCTCCGCAAAGTCTTGCAGCTCTGGGAAACCCTAGGGCACACTCTGCCCCACTGGGTGGCTATGAGTAAGAACTGACCTGACTGCAGTGGGCTTGGTAAGAACCACTAGAAGGCACTCTTATCCTTAGGTTTTTTTTCAGTGCTGATTCAGGACGTATGAGTGGTTGAGTTCTAGAATTCCATATACATGGGCAGGGTTTTAGCTGGTTTCAGACACATAAATGTTGGGCTATGGCCTTCCCATGGCGAGGGTGAGGGTTTCTCTGTCTTCTTTCACAGTTGCCCCAGCACAGGCTCTCCAGTGGTGGCCCATTGTCTGCAGGGAGCCAATGATTTCCCTTTGTGTTGCCGTCCAAAGTTTTCACTTTGCCCTCATGCCTTATAATTCCTTCTAGTCTGTGCGTCCTTCCTCAGGCCTCAGTGAGATTCAGCAGCATCTTGCAGCTCCATAGTCTCCCTTTGCTCCCTCCCAGTTGTGCAGTTCAGGAATTCCCAGTTTGTAACATTGGGCTACAGCTTCCTGACTTTAACTCCCTTTCAGTGTTCCCTGTTTGGGGTGTTGCCCATCCCCATCTCAAAACTGCTGTGATGAGCACGTGCTCCAGATGTTAGTGAGCAGGTTGTCCAACTTCTGTGCTGTCTCCCCTTTTCCCCTCTTTACCCCTCTTCTCTTCTCCCTCACTTCTGGACTAACCCTTATTCTAGAACACTTCAGCTGACATCTGGGAGATGTGAAATCATAGTCAGTGCTTGTTTTTATTCATTGTTCAGTAGGTTAAGTTGTTGGGGTTGTAAATGAGAGCGCACACTTTGCTATCTTTCTGTGCCACCTTTCACTAAGTGTCTTGAAAATAAAATTAGTACTGGTAGCTTCACCCATTTCAGAAAGATACTGTGAAATTTTATAGTAACCAGTGAAAGAATGAGTTGGATTAAATTGGGTTAAATTACTGAAAGTTAGGTTCAGATACTTCTTACCTTAATTTCCTGAATGTTTCACAATAAACAGTACATTTTCTGTCTTAATCCTCAAACAGTAAACATTGCTACAAAATCTCCCTTATTAATGATTTTTATTTGACATAATTAAAAGAAGTTTAAAGCTTTGTCCTTCATTTCCTGGGAAGAATGTTACTAAAGGAATCAAACTGAGTTACTTTGCAACACCAGAAAACAGAACATGAGGCATCCCTTACACAGCTTGACTAGGCAATAGCCATTCTCTTTAAGTAGCACCACTCTGATGACCTTCTAGTATTTCTGGGTGTAAAAATGAGAGACATCCAGTATTACATAGTGGTTAAGAGCATGGTCTCTGTCTTGGTCCCATCACTTGCTCCATGTGTGACATTGGGCCCATTCATTATTAATTGTGCCTCTATTTCTTCTGTATAATAACAGTGTTTGCTTTATGATTTTGATTTGAGGACTAAGTGAATTGGTATGTGGAAATTGTTTAAAGCAGTCCCTACTACTTGTTACTGTTGTGTGTCATTTAGTTGATTCTGACTCACAGTGAAGTGATTTTGTGTGACAGAGTAGAACTGCCCCATAGGGTTTTCTAGGTTGTAGTTGTAATCTTTATAGAAGCAGGATGCCAAGACTTTCTCCCTTGGAGCCATTTGGTTATCAGTTGAGTGCTTAACCCTTGCACCATGAAGACTCAGTACTCAGTAAATATTAGCTATTTTTATTATCAATCTTAATTTACATAGACCTTTCCTGTTCTTCCGTAGCCTTTGCTGTTCTGGGTAATAAAGCAGTTGAGAAAACTTTGTTTTATGATATTCCCATGTTTAAACCTCTCCCCATATTCTTGTTTGTATCAGTCTGATTAGTCACTTTTTTTCCCTTATTCTGTCAGTATAAGAGGGCAAGAAGATGAGAAGATAAGTATTTATGTCCAGTTCTCCATTTGAGCCAAACAATGATACTGGAACTCTAGCAATGAGTCTGGTCACCAAAGGATCCCTTTTAAAAAATACTCAATATATTTGTCTATCCTCTTCCAACATTTGTTTTAAAATTAGTCTATAAAATTGACTCTTACAAGGAATTATGGATTATGCTAAGACTTCACCTTGTACCCCCCAAAATCTAGAAACCTTTTTTAGGAGGAAGATATTTAGTAAAGCGCTTCAGAGAATTTAATAAAGTATTTTGGAAACTGAGTTTCAGTCATCATGGAGTGAACAAGTGATAACTGTTGTTGTTGTTGTTATGTGCTGTCGAGTCAGATCCGACTCATAGCAACCCCTCTTTGGGTTTCCGAGGCAGTATCACTATGGAAGTAGATTGCCCAACCTTCCTTCCAAGGAGTGGCTGGTGGGTTTGAACCGTCAGCCTTCTGGTTAGCAGTCAAGTGCCTTAGGCACTATGCTACCAGAGCTCCCTTCAATAAGATATAATTGCAGATCT
>NW_006921588.1:16882040-16903750 GCF_000298275.1 Orycteropus afer afer | reverse complement strand
AGTTTTATAAATGAAGAACTATACATGCTAAAAGACAAATATGTGATCTCCAGAGTCCTTGATAGAAATAAAACAAGGTTGTGTAATTTTTTTTCTACTTAACCACTCATTCCTCATTTATTGACATAATTAGATTTTAAAGACCCAGTTGTTAGCAAAAAAAGGTGGTACAGTTCTTGCCGGGTGTATAATTCTTGTATGCAAAAATGGAAGATGAACATATCAGATCACAGAATGGAGGATGACTACTACATCATTACATAACTGCAAAATTACATAACTGACAAACCACTGAAAATCATGGCCCAGCCAGGTTGACACATATCCTTAACCATCATAGCCGTGTCACTCATGCCTAGCACCTTGGTGTTCATTACCACCAGATGTACTTTTTTTAAAAAATGTATTTTTATTGAATTATAATTTATGTACAGTGAAATACATAAAACTAATGTAACATGGATCAATGCTTTTTTTGGGGGGGGGCAGTGTTCCCTCTTCTCCCCTCCCATCCTTGGCAAAAAACAAAGTAAGTTTCTTTCCATGTGTAAACCTTTTGTTGATCCTCCACAACAATGAACTGATAATATATTTGTCCTTCTGTGATTGATTTACTTCAGTCAGCATAATGTCCTCCAATTTCATCCACGTTATGTGGTGTTTTGCTGACTCTCCTTTAGTGTTGCATGATACTCCATTGTGTGTATGTACCATAATTTAGTTACCCATTCTTCTGTTGATGGGCACATAGGTTATTTTCCATCTTTTTGCTATTGTAAATAGTGCTATGATGAATGTGGGTGTGCATATATCTGTTCCTGTCCTGGCTCTCACGTCTCTGGGATATATACCTAGTAATGGGATTGCTGGGCCAAATGGTATCTCCAGTTCCAGCTTTCTGAGGAATCGTCAGCTGCTTTCCACAGTGGTGTATCACTTCACAGTCCCACCAGCAGCGTGTGAGAGTCCTGATCTCTCCACATCCCCACCAGCATTTGTTATTTCTTGTCTTACTGAACCTTGCCATCAGTGCTGGGATGAGATGATATCACATTGTTGTTTTGATTTGCATCTCTCTGATGGCTAATGATGGTGAGCATCTCTTCATACATTTGCTGGCTTCCTTGGTGAAGTGTCTATTCATGTCTTCTGTCCATTTTTCAATTAGATTGTTAATCCCTTTGCTGTTGAGGCATTGGAGTTTTCTATCAATATTAGAGATAGTCCCTTGCCAGATACATAATTATTGACAAGTATGAATTTGTTGCTGTCATTTTGTTATGTGCTTTTTTGTGGTGTTGATTTCTTTGTTCCATATAATCTTCTGTGCTGAGCTTGTTTTGGTTATGAATTGTGTTATCACTTCCTTCGTTGCTGTTGTTTTAGTATTTGCTAAATATTTGTGCTGGTCTTCTTCTTTATTTTGATGTGAAGGTTTATCATTTTACTTTGAGGTTACCCTGTGAGTTATAGTTTTCTTTCCAAGTTGAGAACAGTCCGTTCTATCTTGTAGTTGTCGTGTCTTCCCTACCATTTAGAAGTTCTGTAACTACACATTTTTTTCCCTCTTTGGTTTGTAGTTGCCCTCATTTGTCAGTTGATGTGTCTGGTTCCCTGTTTACAATCTTGTAGGCTTATTTGCTTTGGACACTTCTATAATTGGGTTGGTTTCTGGGTTCTGTCATCATGTGTGTTTTGGTCAGTAATTGTTTACTGTTGTTGGTTCTCTGTCCAAACGACCACTTTAACATCTCTTGTAAGGTTGGTCTGGTTTTAACAAATTCCCTTAATTTTAGCTTATCTGGAAATACCCTAATTTCACCATCATATTTGAGGGACAGTTTGGATGGGTGTATAATTCTTGGTTGGAAATTTTTCTCTGTCAGGGTTTTATATATACCATCCCATTGTCTTCTCACCTACATGGTCTCTGCTGAGAAATCTGAGCTTAGTCTTACTGGTTGCCCCTTGTAGGTAACTTTCGTTTTTCCCATGCTGCTTTCAGGATTCTTTCTTTGCCTCTGGTTTTGGTGAATTTGATGATTACATATTTTGGTGATTTTTTTGGGGGGTCTATCCTGTTTGGGGTTCATTGAACTTTTTGAATGGATATATTCTCATCTATCATCATACCAGGAAAATTTTCTTCCTACAAATCTTTGACATTTTTTTCTGTGGCTATATTTGTCTCTTCCTGTTCTAGAATTCCAATGACACTTAGGTTATTCTTTTTGATGGTATCCCACGTGAACCTTAGGCTTTCTTCATTTTGTTTTGATCTTTTTCCTGATTGATCCCTTTCCATAGAAGTATTGAGGTATTTGCCTTCACTCTCACTAATTCTGTCTTCCATTGATTCAATTCTATTCCTTTGTCTGTTCAGTGTGTTATCTATTTCTGAAAATTTAGTATTAATCTTCTGGATTTCTGTCTGCAGATTTTATATCATTTCTAATTTTTCATTTATTTTGTCATTTTGTTCTTGTATTGTTTTTCGAAATTGTTCTAGGGTCTTCTCTCTATTTTCCTCAATTTTGTCAGTGTTTTCCTTGATCTGTCTCCCAGTTCATTGAAGATACTAAATATAATCCTTCTGAATTCCTTATCAGAGAGTTCCAATGCTGTGTCTTCCTCAGGGATGTGTTTTGGGTCTATATCCTGGTCCCTTGTTTCTCTTGCTTTATCTTGTGTCTTTGTGTGCACCGTGATGCTCCGTTGTCTCTGAGGCATTGTGATGTTTTTGTATTTATATTTAATTGGTGATATAGTATGTTGGAATGACTTGCGCACGGTTTTCATTTTCTTTGTTTTGCTTGTATGTTATCTACATAAGTAAAGTACTGTGCTGTGCTCCTCTGTTCATTAGTTGGCAGCACTTACACGCTCACCACCTGTCTCCTTTCCCGTTGTCAGCCTCCCATATGTCCCTGCCATCCTTGGCAAATGAATACGGTTCTTAGGTCCCTGGAATCCAGATGAGAATTCTGTCACTTTAAAATCCAAAATGGCCACTGCTTATAAACATTCAAAATGTCTGCACCCTTGGTCACTTTAAATATCCAAAATGGCTACTGCTTATAAACATTGAAAATGGCTGCACCCTCGGTCACTTAAATATCCAAATGGCCACCACTTGTGAACATTCAAAATGGTTGCACCCTCAGTCGCTTTAAATATCCAGAATGGCTGCTGCTCGTAAACAATCAAAATGGCTTTGCCCTCCAGATAGCCGAAAGTGCACAGCTCAAGTTGTCTCCCTCCTTCCTGTTTCCCTTCCTGGTCATAGGCCACCAGTGCTGTCATCCCTGTAGCCCTTGACAACCAGGGCTAATCTTTAGGTCAATTCTCAGGTCCCAACACCACTTGCAAGTATTCAGGGTGTTGGTCCCGTCAGAGTAGCTGACAGTCTACTGCTCCAGCCATCTCTGTGCTCACTGTTTTTGTTCAAGTTTTCCCACTGGTTGGTGCCTAACTAATCTACTTTTTGTATACTTCCTTTCAAAGCTCAGGACTCCAGGATTATCTTCTGTTTCTTTCAATTGGTTTCTTTTTTCTTTGTTGAAGAGGGTCTGTGTAGTTTGTCTGTCTATTCCTCTATCTTACTGGAAGTATCTCAGACCTGCGTTGTTAAGGAGCAGAATAGATAGTAGATTTTTATAGTTGGATAGTAGATTTTTCCACTGTTGTCATATATGCAAAATGTTGGATAACAAGATAGTCATTAAGTGAGGAGTAGGTGTATAAAGTTGCTTGAATTATTGTAATAAGCATTGCAAATGTATAATAAGCAATTACAGTAATTTTGGATTTTTTTTTATCTATAGTTATATTGTTTTACAACTGTTCATTGATGGTAATTCTTATTCTTTTGAAAGGACATACAAACCTTTTAAAGCAAATTGTTAATACAGGGTTGTAGTACCCAGCAAAAACTTTCTTACAGTTTTATTTATTCAGCTAGATGTGGGTGGATTCAGGGACCAAATTTGGAAATAATTCTCAGAGAATTAAAATACCAAATAATTTCTAGATGTACCAGTGTTTGAGGTACAGTTTAAGGTGTAGAATGGGCCTGGGCATTTGTTCAAAAGCTTGACCCCACTCTGTTCAATATACAGTGGAATTTGAGCTCTTTGGAAGAAAGGTTGGACAGTCTACTTCCGTAGTAATACTGCCTCAGAAACCCACGGAGGGGTCGCTGTGAGTCAGGTCTGACTCTACAGCACATAACAACAACAACAATTGTATGTACCAGCCCATTTCTTCTTACTTCTAAACAGATAAAAAATATTGCTCTTAGTAACAGATAAAATTATGAGGTGGGTTTGCTTTCTAGAAATGTTCTTCTTCTTTATTGTTGTTGTTGTTGTTATGTGCCATTGAGTCGGACCCGACTCATAACGACCCCTCCTTGGGTTTCTGAGGCAGTATCACTACGGAAATAGATTGCCCCATCTTCCTTCCAAGGAGTGGCTGGTGGGTTTGAACTGCCAGACTTCTGGTTAGCAGTCAAATGCCTTAGCTACTATGCTACCAGTGCTCCCCCTTCTTCTTTATTAGTAGTATTTAATTTAAAAATAAATACACATTTCACAGTATCATAATATTGATCTTGTTAGTGAGTGTTACCTTTTTTTTTTTTTCCTTCTTAGAGTTGATGTTAAAACCAATTCAACCTTGTTAGGCAAAAGAAGTTTGACATTATTGTTCAGAATTTGTTATGGAAACAGGTATAGTTGCCTGGAATATATGTCAGTTAAGAATATTCTTTTAGAACAGTTGCTTAAGAGGTAACTTTAACCTTAATAATACTTATTAAGTATCACAAGTCACTTTTTTTTGGATTTAAGTGACTGTGCTATGTTATGGGACTTGTCTCAGAAATGGTAGAAATAAGAAGTCATTATATTAAATTAATTCTGCAGTTAATCATGTTACTGACTATGCGAAATCTAGGATCAAAAATACATTCATTAGCAGTAAAGAGTCATTTTAGTGTTAATCTCTTTGACTTAATAGAAAGGGAAAATTTGGGTTTCTACTTCGTCTTCTCTAAGTACAATTTTAATCCTAATGGACAATTCTTTTTTGTGTTTGAAACTCTGAAATGGTTGCACTTTTTAGTGAAACAGTTTTTAAAGAGTAAAACATGAATTTATGGAAGTTTTTACATAAACGTGTTCACATTTTATCTAAAATATATACAGATAACATTCTTCATCATGTTCAAAAAATGTTAAAACTGGAGTATTACCAAGAAGCACTTTGATTTCATTTACAGAGTCAACAGAGTAGTTAATACAGTGTTCATACAATTGGGGAGACTTCTGCTGTAGTATCAAATGTATTGGAATGATGAAAACTTAAAACCAGTCGCTGTGAAGTGAATTCTGACTCATGGTGACACCCTGTGTTTCACAATTGAGCTGTGCACTGTATGATTTTCAGCAGCTTAGTTTTCAGAAGTAGATCATCAGGACTTATTTCTGAGGCACCACCTCTGGATGGATTGGAGGAACCCCCAGTTCTTTGGTTAAGTAGATAAATGTGTTAATGATTTACACCGTCCAAGAACTTCAGTGAAACTTAAAGACAGATAGTCCATGGGTTATAAATGACATGTGTTCGTGTCTCTTAAGAATTTGTCAGTGCAGTCGTGGGTAAGGAAGCTTTACTGGAACAAACTCGAATGCTTAAAGTTATGGTGAAATGGAAAGATAGCTGGAATGGAAGAAAAAATGGATGGAAGCCTTGCTAGAAAATTAATCTCCCTCTCACAGAAGAAGGGCAGTTCACACATTACATAGCAACCAAATCGCTTGCCCTCATATTTTGAGCACTCATATTTTGAGCACAGTCCAAAGAAGTGCTACCCTGCTCAAAGGTGATGGTGCCTTACTCGGATGTGGTGGTACCCCACTCAAAGATGGTGGCCGAGTTTTTTTTTTTTCATTGTGATTTGAGTGAAAATTTATAGGTCAAATTGGTGGTCTATTCAACAGTTCATGGAAATTTGGTTTTGTGACGCTGATTGCAATCCCCATAATGTAACAGTAGCACTTCTCCCACTTCCTTCCTGTGCTTGCCATGTCCCTTCATCCTTCTTTCCTATCCCTTCCTGCCTTCTGAGCTTTTTGTTGTTGTTAGGTGCCATCAAGTCGTCTTTGACTCATAGTGACCCTATGCACAGCAGAACGAAATACCGCCTGCTCCTGCGCCAGCTCCGCAATCTCTGCTATACTTGAGCCCATTACCATAGTCACTGTGTCAATCCATCGTGTTGAGGGTCTTCTCCTCTTTCGCCAACCCCTCTACCTTACCAAGCATGACATCCTTCTCCAGGGAACGGTCTCTTCTGATAACATGACCAAAGTAGGTGAGACGAAGTCTGGCCATTCTTACTTCCAAGGAGCATTCTGGCTGCACTTCCTCCAGGTCAGATTTGTTAGTTCTTTTAGCAGTCCACGGTATTTTCAGCATTCTTCGCCAGCACCACAACTCAAAAGCATCAATTCTTCTTTGGTCTTCCTTATTCACTGTCCAGCTCTCACAAGCATATGAGGCGATTGGAAATATCATGGCTTGTGTCAGGTGCACCCTAGTCCTCAAGGAGACAGACATCTTTGCTCCTCAGCACTTGAAAAAGGTCTTTTGCGGCCGACTTGCCCAGTGCCGTACGTCGTCTGATGTCCTCACTGCTGCTTCCATTGGCGTCAGTTGTAGAACCAAGCAACATGAATTCTTTGACAACTTCAATCTTTTCTCCATCTGTTGTGATGCTGCTTATAGATCCAGTTGTGAGGATTTTTGTTTTCTTTATATTGAGATGTAATGCGTACTGCAGACTGTATTCTTAAGTCTTCATCAGTAAGTGCTTCAAGTCATCCTCACTTTCAGCAAGCAAAGTTGTATCATCAGCATATCTCAGGTGGTTAATGATTCTTCCTCCAATCCTGATGCCACATTCTTCTTCATATAATCCAGCTTCTCGGGTTATTTGCTCAGCATATAGATTGAATAAGTGTGGTGAAAGGATACAACCCTGATGCACTCCCTTCTTGATTTTGGACCATGCAGTGTCCCCTTGTTCAGTTCGAACAACAGCCTCCTGATCTATGTACAGGTTCCTCATGAGTGTTCTGGAATTCCCGTTCTTCTCAATATTATCCACAGTTTGTTATGATCCAGACAATCAAATGCTTTTGCATAGTCAGTAAAACACAAGTAAACATCTTTCTGGTATTCTCTGCTTTGAGCTAATATCCATCTGACATCAGCAGTGATACCCTTGTTCCATGTCCTCTTCTGAATCCAGCTTGCACCCCTGGAAGTTTTCTGTAGATAGACTGCTACAACTATTTTTGAATTAGTAAGATTTTACTTACGTGTGATATTTATGATACTGTTCGATAATTTCCACATTCTCTGGGATCACCTTTCTTTGGAATGGGTGCAAATATGGAACTCTTCCAGTTAGTCGACCAGGTAGGTAGCTGTCTTTCAAATCTCTTTGCATAACTGATTAAGTACCTCTAGTGGAGCATCCATTTGTTGAAATATCTCAATGGGTATTCTGTCAGTTCCTGGAGCTTTATTCTTAGCCAATTCCTTCAGTGCAGCTTTGACTTCTTCCTTCAGTTATCATTGGTTCTTGATCATATGCCACCTCCTGAAATGGATGAACATTGACCACTTCTTTTTGGTACAGTGACACTGTGTATTCCTTCCATCTTCTTTTGATGCTTCCTGCATCATTCAATATTTTGCCCATAGAGTCTTTCAATATTGCAACTCGAGGCTTACATTTTTCCTCAGTTCTTTCAGCTTGAGAAATGTTGAGCGTGTTTTCCCTTTTGGTTTTCTAACCCCAAGTCTTTGCACATTTCATTGTACTAATTGGCTTTGTCTGCTCGAGCTACTCTTTGAAATCTTCTGTTCAGCTCTTTTATCTTGTCATTTCTTCCTTTGGCTTTGGATACTTTCCACTCAAGGGCAACTTCAGAGTCTGTTCTGTCATCCATTTTGGTGGTTTCTTTTTTTCTGGTCTTTTTACTGACGTCTTGCTTTCTTCATGGATGTTATTCTTGGTGTCATCCCATGATTCTTCTGGTTTTTGGTCATTGGTGTTCAATGCAACAAATCTGTTGTTTAAATGGCCTCTAAATTCAGGAGGGATATGTTCAACGTCATATTTTGGCTCTTGTGGAGTTGTCTTAATTGTCTTCAACTTGAGGTTGAACTTGCATGTGAGCAGTTGATGGTCTGTTCCACAATCAGCTCCTGCCTCATTTTGGCTGAAGATATTGAGCTTTCCCATTCATTGCCTCTTGCCACAGATGTCGTCAGTCTGATGCCTGTGTATTCCATCTGGTGAAGTCTATGTGTATAGCCACTATTTGTCTTGTTTAAAAAAGGTATTTGCAATGAATTAAGTCATTAGTCTTGAAAAATTCTGTCATGCGATTTCCAGCATTATTTCTGTCACCAAGGCCAAATTTTCCAATTACCAGTGATCCTTCTTTGTTTCCAACTTTTGCATTCCAGTCACCAGTGATAATTAGCACATCTTGATTTGGTAAGTTTCAGACTGCAGAATTTGATAAAAAATCTTCAGTTTCCTCATCTCTGGCTTTGGTGTTTGGTGTGTTAAGTTTGAATAATCGTAGTATCAACTGGTCTTCCTTGTAGGCGTATGGATACTATCCTATCACTGACAGCATTGTACTTCAGGACACATCTTGAAATATCCTATGTGATGATGAATGCCTGCCATTCCTCTTCAAATTGTCATTCCTGGCATAGTAGATGATATGGTTGTCTGTTTCAGCATGGGCAAAATCAGTTCTCTTCAGATCACTAATGCTTAGGATATCAGTATTTATGCATTCATTTCATTTTTGACAACTTCCAATTTTCCTAGAGTCATACTTTGTACATTCCATGTTCTGATTATTAATGGAGTTTGCAGCTGTTTTTCCTCCATTTGAGTCGTGTCACGTCAGCAAATGCAGGTCTCAAAAGCTTTACTTTATTCATATCATTAAGGTTGGTTCTACTCTGATGATGCTGCTCTTTCCCAGTCATATTTTGAGAGCCTTCTGACCTAAGAGGCTTGTTCTCCTGCACTGTATCAGACAGTGTTTCCAGGCTATTCATATGATTGCCTAGTATTATAATGGACAGTGTTTCTGTACTATTCATAACGTTTTCCCTGGCCAATTCCTTGAGAAGTGGATGGCCTCTTCCTTCCTAGTCTGTCTCAATCTGCAAGCCGTTCTGAAACATGTGCACCATGTATGACCCCGCTGGCATTTGAAACACCGGTGGCACAGCCTCAAGCCTCACAGCAATGCGTCGCCATAGTACGACAAACCAACAGACAAGTTTGTCTTCTTTAGCTTTTCGAAACCTCTCCAGCCTCCCCTTACCTGGACCCCTCTGCCGCTTGCTAGCTCTGTCCTGGACGCCCTGGCTTTCCTTTCCTTTCCCTTCTGCTTTTCCTGCTGCTTGGCGGTTGGGGCCTGGGTCCCTCCCCTTACCTGGATCCCTCTACTGCTTGTTCGCTCTGTCCTGGATGCCCTTGCTTTCCTTTTCTTTCCCTTCCCCTCTGCTTTTCCTGCTGTTTTGGGTTTGGTACCTGGGTTCCTCCTGGTACCTGGACCCCTCTGCCACTTGCTAGCTCTGTCCTGGATGCCCTGGCTTTCCTTTCCTTTCCCCTCTGCTTTTCCTCCCACTTGGGGGTTGAGGCCTCAGTCCCTCCCCTTACCTGGATCCCTCTGCTGTTTGCTCACTCTCTCCTGGATGCTTTATCTGAGCTTTATCCCTGGAGAAATGCTGCCCTTTTGATCTGATAATGGTTGATTGTTCTAATGAGTGCATATGTCCCTGGTGTTACTGTTTGCCTGTCTGTTGTTTGGCTGAAAGTTCAGCCATGGGCTGAAAAATACTATACTCTTCTGAAAGAGGTATTTGTCCCATTGAATAGATAAATCTTAAACAGAATTCCTAGATTTTCAGGCATTTAATTCTGAGACTTAGAATTTGTTTATGGATAGACTTTTAAAAGTTGTTGTCCACACTTTAGGCATTATGGAAGCTAAACATTTTTGTTTTTAATTTGAAAAGGCAGTAAGAGAAACAACATAAAATAGTGAGAAGCAAGAATACTGGAGCATATTGTATTTTTTTAAAGTTCTTTCAGGGTGACAGAATGGAGTCCCTGGGTGATACAGCTAGTTAAGCATTCAACTAATAGGCAAGATGTTGACATTTTATATAAGTCTTTCAGAAGTGTCCTGGAAGACAGAACTGACAATCTGCTTCTGAAAAAGCAGAGCCTTGAAATTCCTGTGGAGCGTAGTTCTACTCTGACACACATAGGGTTGCAATGAATGAAATCAGCTCCACTGCAATTAAGAACAACAACAATAGAATGACAAAAAAGGCCAAATTCTATCTCAGTGTCATATTTTAAGAAGCTCTGGTGGTATAGTGATTAAGGCATTTGGCTGCTAACTGACAGGTTGGTGTTTGAACCTCCCAGCCATTCCATGGAAGAAAGATGAAAAATTTGCTTCTGTAAAGATTTATAGCCTTGGAAACCCTACGGGGTTGCTGTGAGTAGGACTTGACTCGATGGGAGTGAGTTTGGTTTTTTTGCTTTGTCATATTTTAGTCAAGTATAGATGTTGAATATATTTAAACTAAATGGGAAGCGGCGGCAGACGGCCTTTTGGAGTTGATGCTTTTGAGTTGCAGGGTTCGCGAAGAATGCTGAAAGTATCATGGACTACTAAATGAACTAATAAATCTGTCCTGGAAGAAGTGTAGCCGGAATGCTCCTTGGAAGCAAGGATGGCCAGACTTTGTCTCACCTACTTTGGTCATGTTGTCAGAAGGGACCATTCTCTAGAGAAGGATGTCATGCATGGTGAAGTGGAGTGTCAATGAAGGAGGGGAAAGCCCTCAACAAGATGGATTGACACGGTGGCAGCAATGATAGGCTCAGGTATAGTAGGGATCGTGAGGCTGTCACAGGACTGGGCAGTGTTTCATTCTGTTGTACATAAGATCACTATGAGTCAGAGACGACTCAGTGGCAGATAAAAACAACAACAACAACAAAAATCCTCATTTATCTCCCATTCTTTTTAACATTGTTGGAACTCTGCTTTCATAGTTTTTTTGATTATATGGAAAAAGTATTTTTTTTACTATAAAATGTACTCTTTAATTAGTGAGTATCCTTGCACTACATAATGCATAGAAAATAAAGGTAACATTACGAAGAATACTATTGAATCAAACACTAATGGCATAACTTGCTGTTATGTGCTATCAAGTTGGATCCGACTCATAGAGACCCCTCCTTGGGTTTCCTAGGCGGTATCGCTATGGAAGTAGATTGCCCAACCTTCCTTCTGAGGAGTGGCTGGTGGGTTTGAACTGCCAGCTTTCTGGTTAGCAGTCAAAGTGCCTTAGGCACTACAGTACCACATCTCCCAGTGGCATAATTTAGGAACTACTAGTTATCATTGAAGGAGCTCTGGTAGCATATTGCCTAAGGCACTTGACTGCTAACCAGAAAGCTGGCGGTTCAAACACACCAGCCACTCCTCGGAAGGAAGGTTGGGCAGTCCTACTTCTGTGATTATACTGCCTCAGAAACCCAAGGGTCACTACAAGTCGGGTCGACTCCACGGCACATAACAACAACAACAGTTACCATTGAATCTATCTGTATTGTCTATTACTATCCAATCTTCCCAGGAGCCCTGGTAGCATAGTGATGGTTAAGTGGTTATTGGCTGCTCACCAATAGATTGGCAGTTCAAACCCACCAACTCTTCTGCTGGAGAAAGATGTGGCAGTCTGCTTCTGTAAGAATTACAACCTTGAGAATCCCGTAGGGCAGTTTTACTCTATCATTAAGTGCTCCAAGTCCTCTTCACTTTCGGCAAACTAGGTTGTCTCATCTGCATATCACAAGCTGTTTATGAGTCTTCCTCCAGTTCTGATGCTGCATTCTTCATCTAGTCCAGCTTTTTATATTATTTGCTCAGCATTCAGATTGAATAAATATGGTGAAAAGACATAATCCTGACACCCACCTTTCCTGATTTTAAACCATGTAGTATCCCCTTGTTCTATTTGAATGACTGCCTCTTGTTCTTCGTACAGGTTCTCACGAGCACAGTAAAAGTGTTCTAGAATTCCCATTCCTTGCATTGTTACCCATCATTTGTTATTATCCACACAGTTGAATCCCTTTGAACAGTCAGTAAAACACAGTTAAACATTTTCTGGTATTCTGTGCTTTCAGATGAGATGATCTGATGTTGGCAGTGATGTCCCTTGTTCATCATCCTCTTCTGAACCAGCTTGAATTTTTGGCAGTTCCATGTCGATGTACTGCTGCAACTGTTTTTGAATTATTTTTAGCAAAATTTTACTTGAATGTAATACTGATGCTGTTGTTTGATAATTTTCCCCTTCTTTTGAATTACTTTTCTTTACAGTGGGAACAAATAGGGATCTCTTCCAGTCAGTTAGCCAGGTAGTTGTCTTCCAAATTCCTTGGCATAATGAGTGAGCACCTCCAGTGCTACATCCATTTGTTGAATCATCTCAGTGGGTATTCCATCAGTTCCTGAAGCCCTGTTACTCAGTGCAGCTTGGACTTCTTCCTTCTGTACCATTGGTTTTTGATCATATCCTACTTTCCGAAATGCTGAACATTGACCAATTCTATTTGATACACTGACTCTGAGTGCTTCTTCCATCTATTGATTCTTAATGCACCGTTCAGTATTTTGCCCACAGAATCCTTCAGTATTGGAACTTGAGGCTTGTATTTTTCTTCAGTTCTTTCAGCCTGAGAAAAGCTGACCTTTTGATTTTCTAACTCTAGCTCATTATAATACTTTGTGTACACAAGCTGGCCTTTGAAATCTTTTCAGCTTTTTATTTCTTCTATTTCTTTTAGCTACTTTCTGTTCAGGAGCAAGTTTCAGAATCTCTTTTGACATATGTTTTAGTCTTTTCTTCCTTTCCTGTCTCTTCAGTTACCTTTTGCTTTCTTTGTGTATGATGTCCTTGATGTCATCCCACAACTCGTCTGGTCTTTGGTCATTGGTATTCAGTGTGTCAGATCTGTTGTTCAGGTGGTCTCTAAATTCAGGTGAGATATACTAAAGATTTTACTCTGGCTGTCATGGACTTGTTTTAATTTTCTTCAGCTTCATCTTGAACTTGCATATCAACAGGTGATGGTCTGTTCTGCAGTCAGGCCCCCTAGACTTGTTCTGACTGATGATACTGACCTTTTCTATGGTCTCTTTCCACAATTGTAGTCGATTTGATTCCTGTGCCTTCCATCTGGCAAGGTCTATGAGTATAGTCACCGTTTGCATTGAATAAGTTGTTGTTGGTAGTGGTGTTAGGTGCCGTCTAGTTGGCTCTGACTCATAGCTACCCTATGTACAGTGGAGTGAAACACTATCTGGTCTGCCCATTCTCGATTCCAAGGAGGATGCTGATTGTGAGGATTTTTGGTTTCTTTATGTTGAGGGGTAATCCATTATAAGTTGTTAGTCTTGCAGAATTCTATCATTCAATCGCCAGTGCTACTTGTATCACCAAGGCCAAATTTTCTATGACTGATGCTTCCTTGTTTCCAACTTTCATGTTCCAATCACCATTAATTATCAATACATCTTGATTACAATATATGTTAGGTCAATTTCAGACTTCAAGGGTGATAAAAATCAGTTTCCTCATCTTTGGTTTTTGTGGTTGGTACATAAATTTGAATAACAGTAATGTTAACTGGTCTTCCTTGTAGGCATATAGATATTTTCCTGTCATTGACAGCATTATACTTTAGGATAGATCTTGAAATGTTCATTTTTGGTAGTGCATGTGACACCATTCCTCTTCAGTATGTCATTATTAGCATAGTAGACTATATGATTGTATGATTGAAAGTGGCCAGTATCAATCTATTTCAATGCACAAATGTCTAGGAATGTCTAGAGGCCATCTGAAGAACAGATTCAATGCATTGAACACCAGTGACCAAAGAAGACCTGATGAGTTGTGGGAGGTGACATCAAGAACATCATACATGAAGAAAGCAAAGGTCATTAAAAAGACAGGAAAGGAAGAGGAGACCAAAGTGGATATTAGAAGAGACTCTGAAACTTGCTTTTAAAAGGTGAGTATCGAAAGTGAATGGAAGAAATACGAAGTAAAAGATCAGAACAGAAGATTTCAAAGGGCAGCTCAAGTGGACAAAGTAAAATGTTATAATGAAATGTGCAAATACATGAAGATGGAAAATCAAAGGAGAAGAACATGCTAGAAATTAAGAAAGCTTAAAGAACTGAAGAAAAAAATCAAGCCACAAGTTGCAGTATTGAAGGATTCTATGGCCATGATATTGAATGATGCAGGAAGCATCAAAAAAAAAAAAAGAAAGAAAAGATGGATGGAATACACAGAGTCACTGTCCCAGAAAGGATTGATGTTCAGCCATTTCAGGAGGTCACATATGATCAAAACAATGAAACTGAACGAATAAGTCCAAGCTGCACTGAAGGAATTCACAATAAACAAGGCTCAAGAAATTGATGGAATACCCATTGAGATGTTTCAGCAAACAAATGTAGCACTGGAGGTGCTCACTTGTTCATGACGAGAAATTTGGAAGACAGCTACCTAGCCAACAGACTGAAAGAGCTCAGTATTTGTGCCCATTTCAAGTGAAAGGTGATCCAACTGAATGTAGAAATTACTGAACAATGTTACTGATACCACATGCAAGTAAAATTTTGCTGAAGATAATTAAAAAACAGAGCAGTACATTGATAGGGAACTGTCAGAAATTCAACCCGAATTCAGAAGAGGACTTGGAATAAGGGATATAATTACTAAAGTCATACGGATCTTGGCTAAATGCAAAGAAAGATGTTTACTTGTGTTTTATTGACTATGCAAAGGTATTTGTGCACATGATAACAAACAAAGTATGGATAACATTACAGAGAATAGGAATTTCTGCACACTTAATTGTGCTCTTGAGGAACCTTTACATAAACCTTGTTCACACAGAACAAGGCATATTGCATGGTTTAAAATCAGTAAAAGTGTGTGTCAGGATTGTGTCCTTGGACCATACTTATTCAATCTGTATGCTGAGCAAACGATACAAAAAGCTAGATTATATGAAGAAGATCCTGGCATCAGGATCAGAGGGGAAGACTCATAAACGATCTATGATATGCAAATGACAAACCTTGCTTGCTGAAAATTTAGAAAACTTGAAGTACTTACTGATGAAGATCAAAGGCTACAGACTTCAGTGGGGGTTACATCTCAAAGACAACAAAAATCCTCAAAACTGGACCAATAACAACATCTTGAAAAATGGAGAAAAGATTGAAGTCAAAGATTTCATTTTACTTGGATCCACAGTCAACACCAATGGAAGCAGCAGTCAAGAAATCAGATGATACATTGCACTGGGCAAATCTGCTGCAAAAAGACCTCTTTAAAGTGCTGAAGAGCAAAGATGTCTTCTTGAAGACTAACGTGTGCCTAACCCAAGCCATGATGTTTTCATTCGCCTCATATGCATATGAAAGCTGGACAGTGAGTAAGGAAGACCAAAGAAGAGTTGATTCATTTAAAATGTGATGTTGGTGAAAAACACTGAAAGTACCACAGACTACCAGAAGAACTAATGAATCTGTCCTGAAAGAAGTGCAGCCAGCGTGCTCTTTGGAAGCGAGAATTACCAGACTTCATCTGACCTACTTTGGTCACAGTGTCAGAAGGGACCATTCCCTGGAGAAAGATATCATGCTTGGTAAAGGAGAGGGTCAGCAAAAAAGCCAAAGGCCATCAGTGAGGTGGATTGACACAGTGGCTGCAGCGATGGGTTTAGGCCTAGCAAGAATTGTGAGGCTGGCACAGGACCAGCCAGTGTTTCGTTCTGTTGTACATAGGGTCACTGTGAGTCAGAGCCAACTTGATAGTATCTAACACTGATAGCAACAGCAGTTATCATCCATGGAAGCAGCTGTCAAGAAATAAAACTACGTGCTGCATTGGGTAAATCTGCTGCAAAGGGACCCCTTCACAGTGTTTAAGAGCAAAGATGTCACTTTGACCCTATCTGATATTTTCAGTAGCTTCATATACATGTGAGAGCTGAACAGTGAATAAGGAAGAACCAGAGGAATAGATGCTTCTGCATTGTGGTGTTGGCAAACAATACTGAAGGTACCATGGCCTGCTAGAAGAACATTCAAATCTGTCTTGGAGGAAATATAGCCAGAATGTTCTTTAGAAGTGAGCATAGACTTCTCCTCTCATAATTTGGTCATGTTATGAGAAGGGACCATTCCCTGGAGAAGGATATCATGTTTGGTAAAGTGGAGGGTCAGCGAAAAAGGGGAAAACCCTCCAGGAGTTGGATTCACACATTGGCTGCAACGGTGGGGCTCAGACATGACAGCGTTTGTAAGGGTGGTGCAGGACTGAGCAGCGTTTCATTCTGTTGTACATATGGTCACTATGAGTCAGGACTGACTTGACAGCACCTAACAAGACCAACAACAACTAGGATAATGATCCGTATGCGTTTCATTTCATTTTTGACAAATTTTAATTTTCCTAGATGCATACTTTATGCATTCCACCTTCTGATTATTAATGGATGTTTACAGCTGTTTCTTCTCATTTCAAGTTGTGTCACATCAGTAGATGAAGGTCCCTGACAACTTCACACCATCATTATGGTTGCTGCTTCTTTGAAGAAGTAGCTCTTCCCTAGTCATATTTTGAGTTCCTTCCAACCTGAGAGTCTCATCTTCTGGCACTTTATCAGACACTGTTTCACTGCTATTCATAAAGTTTTCAGTGGCCAGTTTTTTCAGATATGAATGGACCCATCCTTTTTTCTGGTCTCACAGTCTGGAAGCTCTGCTGAAACCTGTCCACCATGGGTGACCCTATTCATATTTGAAATATTGATGGCATAGCTTCCAGCCTCACAGCAACACGCAAGGCACAGCAGTGTGACAAACTGACATACAAGTAGTGGATATACATGCTGTCATACTACAATTAGACTTCTAAATCTACTTTTTCTCATAAATCATGTTTTAGGAATTATCTGAGTTATAGCATGTATCTGTAGTTCATTACATTTCGAGCTCTGGTAGCATAGTGGCTAAAGCACTTGACTGCTAACCGGAAGGCTGGCGGTTCAAACCCACCAGCCACTCCTCGGAAGGAAGGTTGGGCATTCCTACTTCCATAGTGATACTGCCTCAGAAACCCAAGGAGGGGTCGCTGTGAGTCGGGGCCGACTCGACGGCACATAACAACAACAACAACAACATAGTATTTCATTATGTAAATACACCATATTTTATTTATTCTTCCTACTTTTGTTGTTATGTGCCGTAGACATGGGACCCGACTCATAGTGACCCCTCCTTGGGTTTCCAAGGTGATATCACTACAGAAGTAGATTGCTCAACCTTCCTTCCAAGGAGTGGCTGGTGGGTCTGAACTGCCAGCTTCTGGTTAGCAGTCAGGTGCCTTAGGCACTGCACTACCAGAGCTCCTTTCCTACTGTAGTAGGGCAATTTTCTTTTTTTTGGGGGGGGGGTTGGAGGTCATTCTGAATAATCTTACTGTTGTCTGATATATGTAAGAAAATGTTTTAGGTGTAGATCTCAGAGTGGGTGGGCCTCACAAGGTATGTGCATGTTCAGTCATGCAAGACAGTGGCAAATTGGTTGTGCAGTATTATACAGTGCCACTAACTGAGTGTAGTAGTTCCTTTTCCTCTGTATGCTTATCAGCATCAACTATTTTCAGTCTCCTTGATTTTTCCTAATCTGTGAGTGTAAAAAGTGGTAGGTATCTCATCATGGTTAAAATTTGCTTTTTCCCTGCCTGACAGTGAGGTTGAACATCATTTTAGGATTTTAAAGAGAATGGTGCAAACTTCTCACTTCTGAAAATTATGTTTGGTGTGGGTGTTTGAAAGAGGATGGAGGAGCTCTTGTGGTGTAGTGGGTAAGGCATTTGGCTGCTAAGTAGAAAGTCTATGGTTCAAACCCACCAGCTGCTCCATGGGAGGAAGATGAGGTAATCTACTTCTATAAAAATGTACAGCCATGGAAACCCAAAGGGGAATCGCTGGGATTTGGAATCAACTTGATGGCAGTGGGTGTTTTTCTTTTTCTAGTTTTCTAAGGTTTTTTTGGTTGTTTTTGTGGTTGATTATGGTGGTGTTCTTAAATAAAATGAACATTATATATTTAATAATGTGTTCTCTACTGTTTAAGGAAATAATATGATTTTGCTTAATTGTGTTAATGTTAGATAAATGGCATATGTATTTTTCCCTAATGTCAGACTACCTTTGCTTCTTCAACTTGGTGAGGATATGTTTTCCTTTTTAATACAAATACTTCTAGATGTGACCTCTAGTTAAGAGTTTTGCATCTGCGTTTTAGAGTGGGATTGGTTTTTAATTTTCCTTTCTTGTATTTTGGCCTGCTTTTACGTTGAGATTATATTGTCAACAGAAAAAAATTGTGGTTTAATTTTTTTTTTAGTTCTCAGAGAGTTTTTTAGTTAAAGTGATCTTTTGCTTAATTCTTGGTAGAACTCTCCTGTAAAACTATTTGGGCCTTGGGGTATTATTATTCATTATAGGAATAGTCACTTAGTCTTTGCTAAGTTACATTTTTCTAGTAATTGGACCATTTATCTATGCTTTTTTTTTTTATGACTGCTGTTTGTGCCTTCTCTCAGTGAGTCTTTTTTGAAGTTTGTGTTTTATTAGTCTTGACCAAAATAAATCTCCCTAAAGACCTTTTAATTTTTATTGATAGTCTATTGTATGCTGTATGTTTTTGTTATGTTTCATTGATTTATGCTCTTATTTTTGTTACCTTCTTTCTTGTTTGGGCTTACTCTGTTGTTGTTTCTCAGTTTGGACACTTAAGTTCATTCCAGTCCAACTGCCATCCAGTTGATCACAAGTCATGGTGACCTGTGTGTCAGAGTAGAACTGTGCTCCATAGGATTTTTAGTGCCTGATATTTCAGTTGACTGTCAAGACTTTCTTCCAAGGCAACTGTAGGTAGACTCAAACCTCTAACCTTTCCATTAGCAGCAAGGTACATTAATCCTTTGCAAGCTTTGAGTGTGTAAATTTACCAATAAGCTTTACTTTTGTGGTACCTGTGATACTTTTTTTTTTTTGTAAGGTTTAAATTGTTACAGTGACGTAGCCTACCACATCCTGACTAACACAAGGATCTTCAGAAGACTTTCCTCTAGGAATTCATAGACAAAAACATCCTCCCTGCCCTTAGTCATGAGAACTCCTTGTATGCTACTAGCAGTATCTGTCATCTGTAGTAGTAACTAAAGCCAAGAGTTTCTGCTGGCTACTTCATTCCTACTGAACCAGGCATTAATTATATTTGCTTTTTTTTTTTTTTTGAGAATTTGTCTAGACTTTAGTCTGTAACAAAAACTAAAGTCTAGACAAATTCTCAAAAAAAAAGCAAATATGATTTGTCTAGATTTTAGTCTGTAACAGGGAGCTCTGGTGGCATAGTGCCTAAGGCATTTGACTGCTAACCAGAAAGCTGACAACCCACCAGCCACTCCCTGGAAGGAAGGTTGGGCAATCTACTCCTGTAGTGATGTCACCTCAGAAACCCAAGGAGGGGTTGCTATGAGTTGGATCTGACTGGATGGCAGTGCGTTAGTCTGTACCATGGTTATTTTTTGTAAATATTTGAAGTATATTTGATAGAAATATATCTTCTCTAATTGTTAAATGCAGAGTTCTGTATGCTTCCATCAAATCAAACTTATTGTATGCTTCAGATATTTTGTATGTTCACAATTTTTCTTTTTCCTGATTGACTTATCAGAAACATTTGTTTTTACTTTTTCCTTTTAGTCTTTTTAGAATTTTACCTATTTATATCTATCATGACAAGGCTTGTTTCTACCATCTACTGATTACTTTCTACATGTCTGCCTTTTTCTGTTCTCCCTTTTTCTTTCCCTCCCCCTTTTTAGATTGATTGAGGACCTTTTGGCCCCCCCCCCTTTTTTTGGAATATACACTCTCTCTACTTTGTTAATGCTTCCCTTGAAAGTTTACTGTGCCTACTTAAAAAAATCTTTAAGTATCTTAGACCAAGAACCTACTGCCATTGAGTCAATTGTGACTCGTAGTGACCCTGTATGACAGAGTAGAACTGCCCTGTAGGGTTTACAAGGCTGTAAATCTTTACAGAAGCAGACTGCCAAATCTTTCTCCCATGGTGCAGCTAGTGGTTTCAAACCACTGACTTCTTGGTTACCAGCCAGATGCTTTAACCACTGCACCACTACAGTTCCCTAGTAATATCTTAAGTCTTGCTTGAATAACACACATCTCTTTTCCTGATTACAGTGTTTCCAGATAGTGACTTTTTAAATGGAATTTTTATTAACTCAGAGTTTGCCTGGCTCATAAATGCCAATTTGGAATAACTTGTGAACTGTTTTTGTCATCCAAGGATTATTTTCTTTAATGGGAAACCATCTTCAGGGAGGGTACTCTATTAGCAAAACCAGGAAGCCAGCTGATGCTCACTCTTCTGAGGTTTTTCTTCTCAAAAGAAACAGAAGCTTTTAGTGTCCCTTTGAGCAGATTTTATACCCAGCTTTTCCTTTATGTAGCGTACCAAATAATCTTTTTGGTATAAGTAATATAAGTACTAAAGTTGAATATCCTATTTCAAAAACCACAAAACCAAACTCACTGCCATCAAGTCATTTCCGACTCACAGCGACCCCCATTGGGTTTCTGAGGCTGTAAATCTTTATGGAAGTAGATTACCCAGTCTTCCTTCCACAGAGCAGCTGGTGAGTTTGAACTGCTGACCTTCTGGTTAGCAGTCAAGTCCCTTATCCGCTGCAGTACCAGAGCACCTTACATGGCCTTATTTATTCATCTGGCAGCATTTACATGAAATAACACAAATTAACCATTGAGTTTTAATTGATGAAATTTATTTCTCTGGAGACTTGCTTCTGCTGTGGGATAAAATCATTGGTTCTTACACATGGGCTCCAGGAAAGTCATTTGGCTAATTTTATTCGAATGGTCTCATTGAAGGAAACTTCCTTAGTAGACAGTGTGGCTAGGATAATAAGGTTTCAAAGAAATACAAGAGTGAATCACTTAATGTTTTTGAATATCTTCTTTGTGTCTAAGCACATTTATACCCAAATCTGTATTTTTAACTCACTGGTGTTTTAACCTGGTATTTCTTTTCTAAGTGAGAGAAATTAAGTTTTCCTTGAAAAAAATAAAAATTTTAAAAATTTATCACCTTAATTTGGACATTCAGCGAAAGTAAGATTTTAAAAATGTTATTTTAAAATTTGCCTCCTTATTCTTGAGTCAGAACCACTAAAAATTTAGAGTTTATGTTTAATTTAATTTTTCGATTATCAAACACTAAAATTTCCTGAAACTAACATGTTAAAATACTATTTTGTGCCTGCAAAAAGGGCAAGGAGGCCACATCTCCTGACCTCTTATAACCCCACAAGAGGAAGACAGAGTCACTATCAGTAACCCAAGGCCTATTCCTGCAAGGCCAGACATGCTG
>NW_006921588.1:16866434-16881630 GCF_000298275.1 Orycteropus afer afer | reverse complement strand
TTTATAATCAGGAGCTCCTCAGTTGCTCACAGCAAATTCCACCACAGAGTTTACAAAGACTTTTGGCTAGAAAAGCCATACCAGGTAATTTACTACACCGCAGTGCCCAAGTAAAATTAAATATGTACATTGAATTGGACATTACTGTTTATTCAAAGTAGTCTTTCATCCAGACTTCAAAATCAAATTAAAAAACAAACACACACTTAAATGATCATTACTGTTTTATCTGGAAATTTCAAAGAGCTTTTACAAAGTAAAAGAATATAGAAAAATTTTCTATTAAATAATTTTACCTGGCTTTAAACAGGTAAAATGATTTAATAGAAAAAAATTATACTTTAGACTTAATTAAAATTAAAAACAATTTTTAATTGTTTTGGAAAGTTCTGTGAAGTTAACATATTTAAAGAATGTGTAATGACTTTTTTCAGGGAAGAATTGGTTTGGGTCTTGTAATTTGGGAAAGATCAAGAGAAAGGTGAACATAATTCCAGGTAGCCATAAATGGCAAAATCCTCTTCAGAAAAACTAAATAATACATACAATACTCATATCATTCGTAAACTGTTCATATTTTTAAACATTTAGGTTTTGTGATCATAATTTGGTAAATTAGTGTAATTATAGGAAAAGAACTGTTTCAGAATTTGTTTGTATTCTATTTCAGGAACAATAACATTGTCAGTAGTTAAAAAAAATGAATCTAAAGTAAGATATCTAAAGGTACCTGTTGACCTGTAATTTGCGTGATGCAAGGATGGAGATAGAGATAGAGATAGGTAGGTAGATAGGTGGGTGGGTAGATAGATAGATATGGATCCCTGATGGAGCAGTTGTTAAAAATTGGTGGTTCAAATCTACCAGCACGCTGCAGAAGAAAGATGAGACAGTCCGCTTTTGTGAAGATTAACAGCCTTGGAAACTCAATGGGGCAGACCTCCTGTGTCCTACAGGGTTGCTATGAGTTGGAATCAACTCAGTGGCAGTGGCTTTGGTTTTGGAGATACATATATATAAATTTTTTGTGAGGTATGCTTTTGGTGGTTACAATAGTTCTTTCAACTATTAATTTTTCCTTTCCATATGCAATAACATAAATGTTTTTTTATTTTTTAAGAAATGTGTTCCCAGAGTATAAATCAATTATTAAAATAGTATTATTATTGCTAATACAAATCTTACTCTGTATGTGCCCAGAGTTCTTGCCATGGGGTATCACATGGTAGGTAATACAACTATAAAGAATTCTTTTTGATCCTTCAATAGCCAATTGTCTTAAGGTCTGAGATTCATTTTGAGACGTTGAGTTCTATCGGTATATAATAAAGTGAGCCTCCAGTGTGGTGGGTGGTATCAGTACACTACATTCTTCAAACAGTAGAGACATAATCTGCATTTTCTTGAGTGCTATCTTGGAAATTCTGAATTTTAGGAGATAGATGTTTTTCCAGGGTTGGAGGAGGGTTGGTCATTTGTGTGTGTGTGTATGTGTGTTTTAATTCGATTTTGAAGTCTGGATGAAAGATTGCTTTGAAATTTCATTGGCACTTAAAATATTACTAGTTATTCATTGTTCCATCTTTTGGACAAGCATGTTTTATTTTGGTTAAAGTAATTCTCCATTCTATTTCTGAAAATTTTTGTGTTCTGCAGTGATACCAGTCAGAAAACAGTTCTTTCATTATTTATCTCTTCTTGCATTTTAAATTAAAACTAAGTTCTTTGCTTGTTTGCATTTTATACTATTACTAAGTACATCATTTCTGTTCTAAAAGCAATGAGTGTATGGTGTATCTTTTTTTTTCCTTGTAAGGTGATGATATAACTACAGAACTTGGGTTTGTGTAGGGAAACTGAATGATCATACTCTTACTATCTGTGTATTTAAACTGAGTTCTTTATTCAGTTACATGTCCTGTTTTATCCTAATCTTTTGCCACCTTGATCTTTCCCTCAAGTTCCAGTCAAAGCTAAAGTCAGAATTGAATTTGTTTTTTAACGGAGTTCTGTTGAATCAACTTATTTTGGACTTTAGATGTAGGTGTAATTCTTCTGTTCAGTTTTTAACTTTATAGCTAAGAATTGTCACATCAATTAAGTTAGCTTGATTTTATCTTCTTTAGGTTATTATAAATAACCAATGATAGTACCAAAGAGTGTGTTGTTAGAATTTTACTTCCGTGAGGGGAAACAGTTGATAGTATGTATACTTTCTCTAGTTCTAAACCCACTGCCATCAAGTCAGGTCCAACTCATAGTGACCCCTCTTTGCATTTCCAAAGCAGTATCTCTACAGAAGTAGATCACCCAGTCTTCCTTCTGAGGAGTGGCTAGTGGGCTTGAACCACCAGCCTTCTGGTTAGCAGTCAGATTCCTTACATGCTACGCTACCAGAGCTAGCTCTGGATTATATTGACTGTATACCTTCACTGTGAAACTTAATTATTCCTGAAGTGAGACTCTTCCCTATCTGTCTTTGAACATATAGTCGTTTAATGTAGAAAATAATTCTAACTTTTTGCTCTTTTAGATGTCTTATGAAGTAATATTAAATATTCCTCAAAAGAAAAGTATTAAATACTCTAACAAATTATCATATTATTTTCATAATTGATGTAATAAAAATATAATATAAACAAATATTTTGGTAATATGGTTCCTAAATTGCTGCAAAAGGAGCTCTGGTGATGTAGTGCCTAAGGCATTTGACTAAGACACTCCATGGAAGGAAGATGGGGCAATCTACTTTTGTAAAGGAGCAAAGATTGACCACCTTGGAAACACAGTGGGGATTGCTATGAGTCAGAATCGATTCAATAGCAGTGAGTTTGTTTTTGGTTTTTTTTTTCCTGCAAAGGCAGAACCCTAGTTCTGTAAGAAATGCATTTAGTGCAAATGAAGTTTTACATTATCTGTGGTAACTGATTCTGAGTTTCCTCAGTTTTAGCATCTGCTTCTTTATTTGTCTAGGTTACCCCCTTAAGGGTTTCTGTAGCATAGAACAGCTTTTGTTAGCATGTTTTACTGTCTTATCTAATTTAATATAAATTACATATTGGGCAGTGTGGTGATATGCCTCCAGTCCTCACTTACCAGCATGGTTAGATTCCAAAGACCAGATTGTTATATGAAAGTAAACATGACGCAGAAATAGAAGATGACTATATTACTATAAAAGGAGCTCTGGTGGCGTAGCACCTAAGTCATTTGACTGCTAACCAGAAGGCTGGTGGTTCAAGCCCAGCAGCCACTCCTCAGAAGGAAGATTGAACGATCTACTTCTGTAGAGATACTGCCTCAGAAATGCAAGGAGGGGTCGCTATGAGTCGGGACCGACTCGAGGGCAGTGAGTGAGTGAGTCAGATACTAGATTTTTTTTACTGTTTTGGATAATGAAATAGTTAAGTGAGGAGTAGGTGGCTATGTAAAGGGTTTTATTTTGCGTATATTTGTATACTGGTTATTTTCCTAAAGCTATCTAATGTTTTATTCAAATAAAACTTACAGTTGATAAAGCACAAAACAAGTGTACAGCTTGATGAGTTAACATAGATATTCCTGGGTAATCACTACTCATATCCAGATGTAGAACATTTCCAGTGACAAAGGCTCTCTCATGTGCCCTTCCACTTAAAAATACCTTCTAAGTTACCTGCTCTTCTTACCTTTATTATCATAGTTTGGCCATTTTTTGAGCTTAGTATAAATGAAATTAACAGTATTCATTCTTTTTCATGCAGTGGAAAGTATTTCTGTGAACTTCACCCAAGTAGTTACATGGAGTAGTAATGTGGGATGGAAAATGCTGTATATTATATGATTGTATCAATATAGTACAATTTCTTTAATCCATTCTACTGTTTAGGAAGACTTGAGAAGTTTTCAGTTTTGAGCTCTCATGAGTAAAATTGTTGTGAATGTGCCTGTGCCTGTGGATTGATTAACATAAGCACTTATTTGCTTAGATCCATATACCTAGGAGTGGAGTTGCTAGGTGATAGATGTTGTTGTTGATAGGTGCCGTCGAGTCGTCTCCTACTCTTAGCAACCCTATGCACAGCAGAACGAAACACCGCCCGGTCCTGAGCCAGCTCCATGATTCTTTCTATAGTTGAGCCCATCACCGCTGCCACTGTGTCAATCCGTCTTGTTGAGGGCCTTCTCCAGGGAATGGTCCCTTCTGACAATATGACCAAATTATATGAGACAAAGTCTGGCCATTCTTGCCTCCAAGGAGCATTCTGGCTGCAATTCCTCTAGGACAGATCTGTTAGGTCTTTTAGCAGTCCACAGTACTTTCGGCATTCTTCACCAACACCACACTCAAAAGCATCAATTCTTTTTTGGTCTTCTTTATTCATTATCTAGCTCTCACATGCATACGAGGAGATTGAAAATACCGTGGTTTGTGTCAGGTGCACCTTAGTCCTCAAGAAGACATCTTTGCTCTTCAGCACTTGAAGGAAGGAGGTCCTTTGCAGCCGTTTTGCCCAGTGCTATATGTCATCTGATGTCCTGACTACTGCTTCCATTGGCGTCAATTGTAGAACCAAGCAATATGAAGTCTGACAATTTCAGTCTGACCTCCATTTATTGTAATGCTGCTTATAGGTCCAGTTGTGAGGATTTTTGTTTTCTTTATATTGAGATGTAATTCATACTGCAGACTGTATTCTTCAATATTTATCAGTAAGTGCTTCAAGTCATCCTCACTTTTAGCAAGCAAAATTGTATCATCAGCATATTGTAGGTTGTTAATGAGTCTTCCTCTGATCCTGATGCCATGTTGTTCTTCACATAGTTCAGCTTCTCGGATTATTTGCTCAGCATATAGATTGAGTAAGTATGGTGAAAGGATACAACCCTGATGCATTCCATTCTTGATTTTAAACCATGCAGCGTTCCCTTTTTGTGTTTGAATGACAGCCTCCTAGTCTATGTACAGGTTCCTCATGAATACAATTTCTTTTCAATGTCATCCACAATTTGTTACGATTCGCACAATCAAATGTTTTGGCATAGTCAGTAAAGCACAAGTAAATATCTTTTTGGTATTCTTTGCTTTGAGGCAAGATCCATCTGACATCAGCAATGATATCTCTCATTCCATGTCCTCTTCTGAATCCAGCTTGTATTTCTGGAAGTTCTCTGTCATTATACTGCTGAAAACCATTTTTGAATTATCTTCAGTAAGATTTTACTTACATGCGATATTAATGATATTCAGTAATTTCTCCATTCTGTGGGATCACCTTTTTTTGGAATGGGTACAAATATGGATCTCTTCCAGTCAGTTGGCCAGGTAGCTGTCTTCCAAATCTCTTAGCATAACTGAGTGAGTGCCTCCAGCAGGGCATCCATTTGTTGGAACATTTCAATGGGTATTCTATCAATTCCTGGAGCTTTGTTCTTCACCAGTTCTTTCAGTGCAGCTTCAACTTCTTCCTTCAATACCATTGGTTCTTGAACATATGCCACCTCCTGAAATGGACAAAGATCTACCATTTCCTTTTGGTACAGTGACTGTATGTATTCCTTCTACCTTCTTTTGCATCATTCAATATTTTGCCCACAGAATCTTTCAGTATTGCAACTTGAGGCTTAAATTTTTTCCTCAGTTCTTTCAGCTTAAGAAATGCCAACCCTCTTCTTCCCTTTTGGTTTTCTACCTTCAGGTCTTTGCACATTTCATTATAGTAATTGGCTTTGTGTGCTCGAGCTGCTGTTTGAAATCTTCTGTTCAGCTCTTTCATCTTGTCATTTCTTCCATTTGCTTTAGCTACTCTTTGCTCAAGGGCAAGTTTCAGAGTCTCTTGTGACATCCATTTTGGTCTTTCTTTCTTTCTCGTATTTTTAATGACCTCTTGCTTTCTTCATGCATGATGCTCTTGATGTCATCCCACAGTTATTCTGGTTTTCAGTCATTAGTGTTCAATGCATCAAATCTATTCTTTAGATGGCCTCTAAATTCAGGAGGGATATATTCAAGGTCATATTTTGGCTCTCATGGCCTTGTTTTAATTGTCCTCAACTTCAAGTTGAACTTGCATGTGAGCAGTTGATGGTCTGTTCTGCAATCAGCTCCTGGCCTGGTTTTGGCTGAAGATATTGAGCTTTTCCACTGCCTCTTGCCACAGATGTAGTCAGTCTGATGCCTGTGTACCATCTGGCGAAGTCCATGTGTATAGCCACCATTTGTGTTGTTGGAAAAAGATATTTGCAATGAATAAGTCATTGGTTTTACAAAATTCTATCATGTGATTTCTAGTATTATTTCTGTCACCAAGGCCAAATTTCCCAACTACTAGTGATTCTTCTTTGTTTCCAACTTTTGCATTCCAGTCACCAGGGATAAGCAACACATCTTGATTGCATGTTTGTTCAATTTCAGACTGCAGAAGTTGATAAAAATCTTCAATTTCCTCATTTTTGGCTTTGGTGGTTGGTGCATAAATTTAAATAATAGTAGTATAACGGGTCTTCTTGTAGACGTATGGATGTTATCCTATCACTGACAGCATTGTGCTTCAGGACAGATCTTGAAACATCCTTTGTGGTGATGAATGCCATGCCATCCTCTTCAATTTGTCATTCCCGGCATAGTAGATCATATGGTTGTCTGATTCAAAATGCCCAAAACCTGTCCATTTCAGCTCACTAATGCCTAGGATACCAATTTTTATGTGTTCAATTTCATTTTTGACAACTTCTAATTTTCCTAGATTCATGCTTCATACATTCCATGTGCTGATTATTAATAGATAATTTGCATCTGTTTCTCCTCATTTCAGATGTGCCACATCAGCACATGGAGGTCCCGAAAGACTTCTCTGATGATGCAGCTCTTTCGCAGTCCTATTTTGAGTGCTTTCCTACCCAAGGGGCTTGTCTTCCTGCAGTGTGTCGGACAGTGTTTCCAAACCATTCATAAAGTTGCCCAGTAATGTATCATAGGACAGTGTTTCTCTGCTGTTCATAAGGTTTTCCCTGGCCAATTTTTGAGAAGTGGATGGCCTCCTCTTTCTTCTTAGTCTATCTCGGTCTGTAAGCTGCGTTGAAACCTCTGCACCATGTGCAATTCTGCTGGCTTCTGAAACAACAGTAGCACAGCCTCAAGCCTCACAGCAATGTACAAGCCCCACAGGATAACAAACTGACAGACAAGTTTGTCTCCCTTAGCTGTTAGAAACCTGTGGGCCCTCTCCTTACCTAATTCTTACCTGGAACCTGCCACTTTTTGGTCCCCCGCCGCTCCCTCCCTTTCCTAGCTCTGGGGGGTTTGGGGCCTAGCCTTGTCTTCTGCTCCTTTACCTGAATATCTTGCCGCTTCTGAGGTCCCTGGCCTCTCCTGAGGTCCCCGGCCGCTCCTGCTCCCTCCCTTTCCCCCTCCCTTTCCTGGCTCTGGGGGGCTTGAAGCCTAGCCTTGCCTCTTATCCCTTTACTTGGATATCCTGCTGCTCCTGAGAACCCTGGTGATAGATAGAGAAGACATAAGCTTACCTTCTAAAATGATGTTAATATTCCACAAATATATTATGTGCATTATTTCATCATTTTATGTTGCACCATTTAACATATTCATTACTTACTCTCATTTTTTATATCAGTTATCTTGCATTGTTAATCAGTATAACTTCAAATACATTCAGTATTCTTACTTAATTTGTAGTATTTTTAAATCACTCTTGAGTGTGCTATTGAGGGACTTAGTAAGTTAATTGAAATGGGCAGCATGGAGGAACTAGCTCACAGCAGGCATCATTTTGGACATTCTCACTATTGAAAAGGAAGAACAGAGTTGGAGGATGTATACCATCTGCTTCTAATATAAACTATATAAAGGTAAAATAATTGTGACACGTGTGCTATTGGCGTAACTATAGACATAAGGATCAGTAGAACAGAGAAGAAAGCTCAGAAATAGATCCACACATAAATGGCCGATTGCTCTTTGACAAAAGTGCTAAGGTAGTTCAATAGGGAAAGATAGTTTTTCAACTAATGGTGTGAAAACAACTGGTTATCCATATACAACATGACGAACCTCAAATTTGACCTCATATCATACACAAAAATTAAAAGGGATCACAGACCTATATGTAAGAGTTAAAGCAATAAAGCTTTCAGAAGAAAACTTTCCTGACCTTAGATTAAGCAAGAATTTCTTCAAAAAGGATGAGTTATATTTTTAAAAAAACAAGTAAATCAGACTTAATCAAAATAAAAGACACTTGAGAATGTGAAAGGTAAGCCATAAACAGAAAACATTTGCAAAATCTGATAAAAGAGACTTACATCTAGAACATATAAACAAAAAACCAAACTCACTGCCATCGAGTTGATTTCTACTCATAGCAACCCCTCCTTGGGTTTCCAAGGCAGTAGCATAGTGGCTGAGACACTTGCCTGCTAACCAGAGGGCTGGCGGTTCAAACCCACCAGCCACTCCTCGGAAGGAAGGTTGGGCAATCCTACTTCCGTAGTGATACTGCCTCGGAAACCCAAGGAGGGGTCGCTATGAGTCTGGGCTGACTTGACGGCACATAACAACATAACAACAACAACATCTCTATGGAAGTAGATTGCCCAGTCAAGAACTCTTACATCTTAATGATAAAAACAATCTAATTAAAAAGGCTCCTTGGAAGCGAGAATGGCCAGACTTCATCTCACCTATTTTGGTCATGTTGTCAGAAGGGACCATTCCCTGGAGGAGGATGTCATGCTTGGTAGGATGGAGGGTTGACGAAAGAGGGGGAGGCCTTCAACGAGATGGATTGACACGGTGGCTGCGATGATGGGCTCAAGTAGCGCAGTGATCATGGAGCTGGCGCGGGATTGGGCAGTGTTTCATTCTGCTGTGCATGGGGTCACTATGGGTGGGAAACGACTTGACAGCACTTAACAACAACTGATTATGATGCAGTTACATGGTTACATAAATTTATCAAAACTTAACTAACTGTTCAGTCTAAAATGACGAATTTTATCATAAATAAATTATACCTTGACAAAGCTGACTAAAATTTCTTAAAAGGAATACAATAAATGGTTACATTCAGAATATAATTAATAAACTTTTAAGTTGAGTGGGGGAAAAAAACAAACATTTTCCTTAAATTGTATAAATAGTACTTTTGGCTATGATAAAATTTCTGATAAGTGTGTCAACTGCAAAATCAAAATTTGTTGCATATTATTGAACATAGAAGTGAAGATAATGGAAGATGGAAGAATAGGCAACAGACCAGCAACACAGACCCTCTTCAATAAAGAAAAGAAAAACCAATTGACGGAAGTACAGAAGATAATCCTGGAGCCCTGAGCTTTGAAAGGAACTATACAGACGTGGATTAAACACCAACTAGTGGAAAAACCTGAACAAGAAAAGTGAGTACAGAGATGGTTGAAGCTGCAGACTGTCAGCTATGCTGACGGGACCAATAGCCTGAATATTTCCGAGTGGTGTTGGGACCTGAGAATTGACCTAAAGATCAGCCCTGGTCACCAAGGGCTGCAGGGATGACTGCACTGCTGGCCTGTGACTAGGAAGGGAAACAGCAAGGAGGAAGACAACCTGAGCTGTAGACTTTCCTTTGTCCGGAGGGTGCAGCCATTTTGATTGTTTATGTGTGGCAGCCATTTTGAATATTTAAAGTGACTGAGGGCACAGCCACTTTGATTGTTTATAAGTGGCAGCCATTTTGGATATTTAAAGTGATCAAGGGTGCAGCCATTTTAAATGTTTACAAATGGTGGCCATTTTGGATATTTGAAGTGACTGAGGGTGCAGCCATATTGGATTTTAAAGTGACAGCATTCTCATTCGGATTCCAGGGACCTAAGAATAGGCTCTGTTTGCCAAGGTCAGCAGGGTCATACAGGAGGCTGACAACAGGAAGGTTGGTGAGTGTATAAGTGCTGTCAGCTAGCAAATAGAGAACACAGTACCCTACTTGTGTAGAAAACACACAAAGAAAAAATGTGTGCAAGGCACTTCAACATACAATCACCAATTAAATATAGGCACAAAAATGTCACAATGCCTCGGAGACAACAGAGCATCACAGTCCACACAAAGAAGCAAAATAAAGCAGGAGAAACAAGGGACCAGGATACAGACCCAAAACACATCCCTGAGGAAGAAGTAGCATTGGAACTCCCTGATAAGGAATTCAAAAGAATTATATTTAGGTATCTTCAGTGAATTGAGAGACAGATCAAGGAAAACACAGAGAAGACCCTAGAACAATTTCAAAGACAATACAAGAAAAAAATGACAAAATAAATGAAAAACTAGAAATGATAACAAAATCTACACACACAAATCCAGAAGATTAATACTAAATTTTCAGAAATAGAAAGGACATTGAATGGGCAAAGGAACAGAATTGAATCAATAGAAGACAGAATTAGGGAGATTGAAGGTAAATACCTGAATACTTTTTGGAAAGGGATAAATCAGAAAAACGATCAAAACAAAGTGAAGAAAGCCCAAGGTTCATGTAGGATACCATCAGAAGGAATAATCTACATGTAATCGGAATTCCCGAACAGGAAGAGACAAATAAAACCACAGAGAAAATTGTTGAAGATTTGTTGGAAGAGAATTTTCCTGGTATGATAAAAGATGAAAATATATCCATTCAGGAAGTCCAGTGAACCCCAAACAGGATAGACCCCAAAAGAAAATCACCCAGACATATCATCATCAAACTTACCAAAACCAAGGACAAAGAAAGAATCATGAGAGCAGCGTGGGAAAAACAAAAGTTACCTACAAGGGGCAACCAATAAGACTAAGCTCGGATTTCTCGTCAGAAACCATGCAGGCGAGAAGACAATGGGATGGTATATATAAAACCCTGAAAGAGAAAAATTTCCAACCAAGAATTAGGTACCCAGCAAAATTGTCCCTCAAATATGATGGTGAAATTAAGACATTTCCAGATAAGCAGAAGTTAAGGGAATTTGTTAAAATCAGACCAACCTTACAAGACTTGCTAAAGGGAGCCCTTTTGACCAAGAAGAAACAACAGCCAACAACAACTGACCATTGACAGATGATGATATAACCCAGAAACCAATGCAGCTGTGGACATATACAAAGTAAATAAATCTACGAGATTGTAAACAGGGAACCAGAGACATCAACTGACAAATGAGGACAACTGCAAACCAGAAAGAGGGAAAAGACAGTGTCGTTACAGAACTTCTAGATGATGGAGAAGTCAAGACAACCATAAGATAGAACAGACTGTTCTAAATTTGGGAAGAAAACTATAAATCACAGGGTAATCTCAAAGAGAAACAATAAACCTTCACATCAGAAAAGAGTACCAGCATAAATATTCAGCAAATACTAAAACAATAGCAATGAAGGAAGAGATAACATGATTCATAAACAAAGTGAGCTCAGCATAGAAAATTATATGGAATAAAAAAATCAACACCACGAAAAAGCACATAACAAAAATGACAGCAACAAATTCATATTTGCCGATAATTATATATCTGGCAAGGGACTTATCTCTAAGATTTATAGTGGAAGAGTGGATGACCACTATGGTACATACACATAATGGAATGCTATGCAGCACTAAAGAATAATGTAGAGTCTGCAAAATACCACATAATATGGATGAACTTGGAGGACATTATGCTGGGTGAAATAAGTCAATCACAGAAGGACAAATATAGTATTAGTTTGTTGTTGTGGAGGGTCAAAGAAAAGTTTGTATATGGAGGGAAACTTTCTTTGTTGGTTGCCAAGGGTGGGAGGGGAGGGAAGGGAACACTTCAAAAAAGAAAAAATAAATAAAAGCACTGACCCATGTCACTTCAGTTTTGTGTATTTCACTGTATATAAATTATATTTCAATAAAATGCATTTTTTAAAAAAGTAAAGATAATGTACTCTAGAAAGCTGGTAAAATAGATTTTAGTGATGATGAAGACACTGGTATCAGGAGTTGGATGAAAATTTAGTGAAATAAGAGAGTAGCACAGAAACCAAATTCACTGCCATCGAGTCAACCCCAATTCATAATAACCTCTCCTTGGGTTTCTGAGGGAGCTCTGGTGGCCTAGTGCCTAAGGCATTTGACTGCTAACCAGAAGGCTGGCGGTTCAAAGCCACTAGCCACTCCTCCGAAGGAAGACTGGACAATCTACTTCAGTAGTGATACTGCCTTGGAAACCCAAAGAGGGGTCACTATGAGTCGGATCTGTCTTGATGGCAGTGAGTTCATCACTACGAAAGTAGATTGCCCAGCCTTCCTTCTGAGGAGTGGTTAGTGAGTTTGAACCACCAGCCTTCTGGTTAGCAGTCAAATGCCTTAGGCTACCAGAGTTCCTTACGAGAGTAGAGAAAAACAATATTTGGAAGTTAATTATTTTATTACGTGATTTTAAATATCTGTAACTAAACTAGGAGCTCTGGTAGTGTAGTGCCTACAGCATTTGACTTCTAACCAGAAGCCTGGCTGTTCAAACCCACCAGCCACTCCTAGGAAGGAAGACTGGACAATCTATTTCCATAGAGATACTGCCTTGGAAGCCCAAGGAGGGGGGCGCTATGAGTTGGACTTGACGGCATTGAGTTTGGTTAGTTTATAACTAATATGTTAAGTATTCATTGGACTATTTCCTGGACATCCCAAATTATTTATATACCTAAATTAGCAAAAACAATAAAAACCTAACTTCTCTGTATTTTCTCAGTGGGAAAATGGGGCCTTCCTTTACATACAGGCATCATAGAAATTCCTAGTGGCACAGTGGTTAAAAGCACTCAACTGCTAACTCAAAAGTCAGCCACTCCAGGGGAGAAAGATATCCCCAATTAAATGGTATTGAGTTCAGCCTCCTTCATCCTTCTGTGGGACATTGAACTATGTTTAGTTCTGTACATGTTACACTGTATTGGATTTAACTATTTTCATATTTGTAAATTCAATTAGATTATATCTTGTTTATCCTTTTATCTGTAGTATGAGCTACATACACCATGATGCACATTTTATTATGCTTGACACTTATTTCACAAACATTTATTATGTAACTATTATGTGGAAAGCATTATATTAGCTGCTTTGGAACATATAAAGATGCTATAGCACCTAAATTTTAAGGATCAAATAAAAAGTAATCTGTAGCATAAGTTGAGAGTGGATAATCACTAATGCTTTCAGGCAGATCCCAGGTTAAACATCCTAGAAAAGCCGTTTAGACTGATGACAAAGGAAATCACTTTTTAGCAGCTATAACATTCAAAATAATCATTTTTAAATGTCAGCTAGCAAAACAGTTACTGTGCTTTTTATAAAATTATTCTTATTACTGTCATTGTTAGGTTCATAAATGAGTTGGAATGTGTTAAATGAAATATTCTTTACCTTAGGAAAATGCAAGACTTGAATTTTCATAAGTAGGCTCTTAGGTTCCTTGTGGTGCTTGATCACAGTTTCCTTTTCTCTGAAGAAGTACAATGAAGAGTAAATACTTCAGAGATCACTGGCTTTGGCTCTTTTTTTCTTAGTTTTCTTTTTAAAGTAGGTTTTAGTCTTCATATAGAGTGTCAGATAGCACTTGAGCAAAAGTTTTTTACTTCTTTCCATAAGGGGCAGTACATAGTAATAGAAGCTTAGAACAAAATATCTTTTACAGATGATCAGTACAGCTCAATGCTAATTGTTAAAATGGATGCCAGGGTCTTTTCTGAGGGCTGTGGAGCATATGAATTCTTAATACTACTACAAATTGTGTTAAGATTTTGTCTATAGAATTATATTCATGGCCAGTTCTTTTACTCAATGATTTGAATGACAGCCAAAGGATGAATAGAGGAAGTGTGATCTGGAAGAGCATTTGAAAATGAGGCAGAAGACCTCATCTCCACCCTTTACAAACTGGTGAGTCATCTGAGCAGCCTTCTTATTATTAACTGTAAATACTACCATGATGCACTCTTCCAAGAAAAACCAGACTTATTGGCATCAAGTCGATTCCAATTCATAGCGACCCCCTTTGGGTTTCCGAGGCAGTAAACCTTCATGGAAGTAGATTGCCTGGTCTTCCATCCGCAGAGTGGCTGGTGGGTTTGAACCACCAACCTTCTGTCTAGCAGTCAAATGCCTTAGGCACTATGCTGCCAGAGGCCCTTATGAGGCCCCCCATAGGCAATAGAAAGCAAGTGTAAATGAGAAAATAATTGCGAAGCATTCTGAAAGATAATAAGCTATCCAGATTTTGAACGTTGACACCTTGAAGAGTTGAGAACTCCCGTTAGTTCTGCTAGTCTTATCATTTTAAATTTAAAAAAAAAGACAAAAGAGAACTCTGCCTTTGAGTCGATTCAAACTCATGTTGTTGTTAGGTGCCATGGAGTCCCTTCCAACTCATAGTGACCTTATATACAGCAGAACAAAATACTGCCCAGTCCTGAACCATCCTCAGAGTCCTTCCCATGCTTGAACCCATTGTTGCAGCCACTGTGTCAATTCATCTCATTGAGGGTTTTCATATTTTTTGTTGACCCTCTACCAAGCATGATGTCTTTCTCCAGAGATTGGTCATTAGTGACCAACCTCATTGTTGGGTGCCATTGAGTCAGCTCCAACTCATAGCGACCCTGTGTACAACAGAAGGGAAATACTTCCTGGTTCTGCACCATCATCACAATCCTTGCTATACTCGAGCCCATCATTCTAGCCACTTATTTGTTGAGGGTCTTCCCCTTCTTCACTGACTCTCTACTTTACCCAGCGTGATATCCTTCTCCAAGGAGTGGTCCCTTCTCACAACGTGACCAAAGTATGTGAGACAAAGTCTAGCCATTCTCACTTCCAAAGAACATTCCAGCTGTAAATCTTTATGGAAGTGGGCTGCCTCATCTTTCTCCCAAGGAGCAGGTGGTGGGTTTGAACCACCAACCTTTTGGTTAGCAGCCCATTGCCTTAACCACAGCACCACCAGCACTCCTTTTATAGTATTAACTGTTGTTGTTGCTATTGTTGTGTGCCGTCGAGTCAGACCTGACTCAATAGCGACCCCTCCTTGGGTTTCTGAGGCGGTATCACTACGGAAGTAGATTGCCCAGCCTTCCTTCCGAGGAGTGGCTGGTGGGTTTGAACTGCCAGCCTTCTGGTTAGCAGTCAAGTGCCTTAGGCATTATGCCACCAGAGCTCCTATA
>NW_006921588.1:16861242-16862529 GCF_000298275.1 Orycteropus afer afer | reverse complement strand
GTCTGAAATTGACCGAATATGCAATCAGGATGTGTTAATTATCACTGGTGACTGGAATGCAAAAGTTGGAAACAAAGAAGAATCATTGGTAGTTGGAAAATTTGGCCTTGGTGACAGAAACAATGCTGGAACTCAAAACAAGTCCAAGAGAGCCAAAATATGATCTTGAGTATATTCCTTCTGAACTTAGAGATCATCTAAAGAATAGATTTGATGCATTGAACACCAATGACCGAAAACCAGAAGAATTGTGGGAGGATATCAAGAAGATTATGCATGAAGAAAGCAAGAGATCACTAAAAAGACAAGAAAAGAAGAGAAGACCAAAATGAATGACAGAAGAGACTCTGAAACTTGCCCTTTAGCAGAGAGTAGCTAAAGCCAATGGAAGAAATGACAAGATAAAAGAGCTGAACAGAAGATTTCAAAGAGCAGCTTGAGCAAAGCCAATTACTATAGTGAAATGTGCAGAGACCTAGAGTTAGAAACCCAGAAGGGAAAAACATGCTGGGCATTTCTCAAGCTGAAAGAATTGAAGAAAAATTTAAGCCTTGAGTTGTAATATTGAGAGATTCTATGAGCAAAATACTGAATGATGCAGGAAACATCAAAAGAAGATGGCAGGAATACACAGAGTCATTGTACCAAAAAGAACTGGTTGCTCTTCATCCATTTCAGGAGGTGGCATATGATCTAGAACCAGTGGTATTGAAGGAGGAAGTTGAAGCTGCAATGAAGGAATTGGCAAAGAACAAGTCTCCAGGAATTGACGGAATACCCATTGAGATATTTCAACAAACAGATCGCCCATTGGAGGCACTCACTCAGTTATGCCAAGAGATTTGGAAGACAGCTACCTGGCCAACTGACTGGAAGAGATCCGTATTTGTACCCATTCCAAAGAAAGGTGATCCCACAGAATATGGAAATTATAGAACAATATCATTAATAATGCATCCAAGTAAGATCTTACTGAAGATAATTCAAAAACGGTTGCAGCAGTGTATTGACAGAGAACTTCCAGAGGTGCAAGCTGGATTCAGAAGAGGATGTGGAACAAGGGATATCATAGCTATCGTCAGATGGATCTTGGTTCAAGGCGAAGAATACCAGAAAGATGTTTATTTGTGTTTTATCGACTATGCAAAGGCATTTGATTGTGTGGATCATGACAAATTATGGATAACATTGAGAATAATGGGAATTCCCGAACACGCAATTGTACTCATGAGGAACCTGTACATTGACCAGGAGGCTGTTGTTTGAATGGAACAAGGGGACACTACA
>NW_006921588.1:16852893-16861142 GCF_000298275.1 Orycteropus afer afer | reverse complement strand
AGGAGTGGCTGGTGGGTTTGAACTGCCAGCCTTCTGGTTAGCAGTCAAGTGCCTTAGGCATTATGCCACCAGAGCTCCTATAGTACTAACTAGTTAGCCAGAATTTATATTAGCTAGATTTGTTTTTGGACATGTGAGCAATGACTAAGAACATAGACTAATTTTTCTCCTGGGTTTTGTTTAGCATCATTCATTATGAATACATGATCTAAAAGCAATGATTGTAATATCTGAAAAGCAAATGGATTACATATTTCCTCATAATATTTTATTTTATCATTATCAGAATGCAGCATGTTGAGTTATTTAGATTGAAAATACAGAAGAAATGGAGCATTTTGTCCAAAACCTAGTGAAAAAGTGATAGTTGAAGTAATTCATGAGAAACTCAAAACCTGCTGTGAAACTGATTCTGACTCATAATGACTCTGTAGGACAGAGCAGAAGTGCTACCTCACTGGGTTTCTAAGGCTATAAATTTTTATGGAAGCAGACTGCCACATCTTTCTCCTGCGGAGTGGCTGGTGGATTTAGACTGCTGAACCTTTTGTTGGCACCTGAGCACTTTAACTAGTATGTCCCCAAGTCTTCTTATAAAGTATATAGAAGTATTTATTCATTGTAGTATTTGTCTTACTTCAAACAGCATTAAAGCTCTGGAGGTTTGTGTCTACCCAGAGGCACTTTGGAAGAAAGACCTAGCCATCTTCTGAACAATCAGCCATTGAAAACCTGACGGAACACAGTTCTGCTCGGGGCCTGGAGTTGCCTTGAGTTAGTTTTGACTCAGCAGCAACTTAAGTATCAAACATAAGAGCAGAAGGGATGTGGGAGAGTAGACATGTTATGACAGAAAGAGGTACAGGCTGAGGTTAGCATACTCAAGTTTGCATCCCGGCACTATCTCTTAGTAGTGTTGTGTTCATCAAGTTCCTAGTTTTCTGGACCTATTTTCTTAGATGTACGTGAGAAATAACTGAAAATAAAAGGTGATCAGTAAGTAGTTTTCTAATAGAATGTTTAATTTTTGTAATGCTTTAATCATCTCATTTTAGAGATGAGAAAATTGTAATAGAAGATATTGTAAACCTGAATCTACATGATTTTTAATGCTTAGCTCAGATCTGGAACCTAGATCTGACTTGAGTTCATCATTCTCCCTGTCACATAGCTCAGCTCTGTGCATTTCTGATGAGTAACACAGTTTACCTTCACCCTGCTAACCACAGCCTTGTCAACTCTAATTTTTTTCCTGTAACTAAAGAGGTTAAGATGCTAAATTGAATGTTCTACCAAATATGGTTGCTTCAAATTGATGTCTTTGAATTACAGTTTTGGTGACGAATATTAAATACAAAATGAACTGCCAGAGAGTGAACAAATCTGTCTTGGAAAAAGCACAGTCAGATGCTCCTTATAAGTGAGGATGGTGAGACTTCGACTTACGAACTTTGGGCATGTTATCAGGAGGGACCAGTCCCTCGGAAGAACATTATGCTTGATAAAGTAGAAGGTCAGTGAAAAAGGAGATGATTCTTAACTGGATACAATGACAGTGTTTGACTCACAATGACACTATAGGACAGTGTAGAACTGCCATATAGGGTTTCCAAGGCTGTAAATCTTCATAAAAGCAGATTGCCTCATTTTTCTCCCTCAGGACGGCTGTTAGGTTTGAACCGTTGATCTTCTGGTTAGCTGAATGCATTAACCACTGCACCACCAGAACTTGTAGGAGCTTTGTTGTTGTTTGGTGCTGTCAAGTCGATTCTGCCTCATAGTGACCATATGTATGACAGAACGAAACACTGCTGGGTCCTGTGCCAGCCTTGCAATCCTTGCAATACCTGAGCCCGTCGTTGCAGCCACTGTCTCAGTCCATCTCCTTGAGGGTCTTCCCCTTTTTCACTGACTGTCCACTTTACGAAGCATGATACCCTTTCCAGGGAATGATCCCTTCTGACACCATGACCAAAATAGGTGAGATAAAGTCTGGCTGTTTTCACTTCCAAGGAGTATTCTGGCTGCACTTCTCCAGTGTTTGTTCTTCTGGCAGTCTGTGGGACTTTTCATTATTCTTTGCCAACACCACAACTCAAAAGCATCACCTCTTGTATGGTCTTCCTTATTCACTATCCCGCTCTCACATGCATATGAGGTAATTGAAAATATCATGCCTTGGGTTAGGTGTACCTTAGTCTTCAGAGAGATACCTTTGCTCTTCAGCACTTTAAAGAGGTCTTTGGCAGCAGATTTGCCCAGTGCAGTACGTCATCTGATTTCTTGACTGCTCCTTCCATTGGTGTTGATTGTAGAATCACATAATATGAAATCTTTGATAACTTCAATCTTTTCTCCATTTATTGTGATGCTGCTGCTTATTGGTCCAGTTGTGAGAATTTTCATTTTCGTTATGTTGAGGTGTAATCCATACTGCAGACTGTATTCTTTACTCTTCATCAGTAAGTGCTTCAAGTCATCTGCACTTTGAGCAAGCAAAGTTGTGTCGTCTGTGTATCACAGGTTGTTAATGAGCCTTCCTCCGATCCTGATCACACTCTTCTTCATACAGTCCAGCTTCTCTGATTATTTGCTCAGCATACAGATTGAATAAGTATGGTTAAAGGATACAACCCTGACCACACTCCCTTCCTGATATAAACAATGCAGTATCCCCCCTGTTCTGTTTGAACAACAGCCTCCTGGTCTATGTACATGTTCTTCATGAGCACAATTAAGTGTTCTATAATTCCCATTCTTCTCAGTGTTATCCATAATTTGTTATGATTCACACAGTTGAATGCTTTTGCATAGTCAATAAAACACAAGTAAATTTTCTTTGCTTTGAGCCAAGATCCATCTGACATCAGCAGTGATACCCCTCATTCCACATCCTCTTCTGAATCCAGCTTGCATTTCTGGAAGTTCTCTGTCAGTATACTGGTGTAACTGTTTTTGGATTATCTTTGGCAAGATTATACTTGCATGTAATGTTAATGATACTGTTGTATACTTTCCACATTCTATGGGATCACCTTTCTTTGGAATTGGTACAAATAATGGATCTCTTCCAGTCAGTTAGCTAGGTAGCTGTCTTCTGTAGCTGAGTGAGTGCTTCCAGCATGGCATCCATTTGTTGATACATGTCAGTGAGTATTCTGTCAATTCCTGGAGCTTTGCTCTTCACCAATTCCTTCAGTGCAGCTTCTGCTTCTTCCTTCAGTACCATTGGTTCTTGATCATATGCCACCTCCTGAAGTGGATGAAGATGGACCAGGTCTTTTTGGTACAGTGACTCTGTATTCCTTCCATGTTCTTTTGATGTTCATTCAGTATTTTGCCCTTAAGATCTTTCAGTATTGCAACTCGAGGTTTGAATTTTTCTTCAGTTCTTTCCGCTTGAGAAATGCTGAATGTGTTCTTCCCTTTTGCTTCTCTAACTCTAGGTCTTTGCACCTTTGATTCTAGTATTTGACTTTGTGTTGTCTAGCTACTCTTTTGAAATCTTCTGTTCAGCTCTTTGTCTTGTCATTTCTTCCATTTGCTTTAGCTGCTCTTTGTTCACGGGCAAGTTTCAGAGTCTCCTCTGAGTTTATTTTCATCTTCCTTTCCTGTTTTTTAATGGCTTTTTACTTTCTTCATGGATGATGTTCTTGATGTCATCCCTCAGTGCCTCTCGTTTTCAGTCATTGGTGTTCAGTGCATCAAATCTGTTCTTTAGATGGTCTCTAAATTCAGGAGGAATATAATCAAGGTTGTATTTTTGGCTCATGTGGACTTGTTTGGTTTTCACCGTCAAGTTGAACTTGCATATGAGCAGTTAATGGTCTCTTCTGTAGTCATCTCCTGGCCTTGTTTTGGCTGAAGATACTGAGCTTCTCCATCACCTTTTCCCACAGACGTAGTCAGTCTGATTCACGTGTATTCCATCTGGCAAAGTCCACGTGTATGGCCGCCATTTATGTTGTTGAAAAAGTTACTGCAATGAATAGTAAGTTGTTGGTCTTACATATTCTGTCATGCGATCTCCAGCATCTTTTCTATCACCAAGGCTATATTTTCCAACTACCGGTGATACTTCTTTGTTTCCACCTTTTGTGTTGCAATCACCAGTAATAATCAACATATCTAGATTGCATGTTTGGTAAATTTCAGAGTGCAGGACTTATAAAAATCTTCAGTTTCCTTGTCTTTGGCTTTGGTAGTTGGCATGTAAATTTGAATAATAGTAGTATTAACTGGTCTTCCTTGTAGGCATATAGATATTATCCTATCACTGACAGCATTGTATTTTAGGACAGATCTTGCAACAATTTTTGTGACAACGAATGCCACACCATTCCTCTTCAGTTTGTCTTTCCTGGTGCAGTGGAGCATATGGTTGTCTGATTCAGAATGACCCAAACCAGTCCATTTTAGCTCACTAATAGTGCCTAAGGCATTTGACTGACAACCAGAAGGCTGGTCGTTCCTTGGAAACCCAAGGAGGAGTCGCTATGAGTTGAAGTGACTTGATGGCAGTGAGTTTGGGTTTTTTGGTTAATACCTAGAATACCCATTTTCATGCATTCCATTTCATTTTTGACAACTTCCAATTTTCTTAGATTCGTACTTCATATATTCCATGTTCAGATTATTTATAGATATTTGCAGCTATTTCTCCTCATTTTGAGTTGTGCCATATCAGCAGCTAGAGGTCCTGAAAGCTTTATTCTATCCACATCATTAAAGTTGACTCTGCACTGAGGAGGCAGCCCTTCCCTACTTGTATTTTGCATGCCTTTTGACCTAAGGGGCTCATTTTCTAGCACTGTAGTAGAGAGTGTTTCAGGGCTATGCATTAATTTTCCAGTATATGTTAGATAGTGTCTCACTGCTATTCATAAGGTTTTCATTGGCCAATTCTTTGATAAATGGATGGCCCCTTCTTTCTTCTGAGTCTGTCTTAGTCTGAAAGTTCTGCTGAAACCTGTCTACTATGGGTAACCCTCCTGGTGTTTGAAATACCAGTGGCGTAGGCTCCAGCCTCACAGCAACACAAGCTACCACAAGTGACAAACTGACAGATGAGTGATGCCGTAGGAACTTAGTCAAACCAAAACCAAACTCTTGTTGTCGAGTCAGTTCTGACTCATAGTGACCCCCATTTCTTTTCCAACACTTTAAATCTTTACAGAAGTAGTAGATTGCCTCATCTTCCTCCCACAGAACAGCTGGTGGGTTTGAACCTCTGCCCTTCCAGTTAACAGTCAGCTGCCTTACCCACTGAGCCACCAGAGCGAGCTCTTTAGAGCTTACTAGGAATGTTAAATTAATAATGCAGTCAAGTTGTCGATCCATATAAATCATCCAGCATGCCGCATATTTTCAGAGTTAAAGCAGTTAGTCAGTGTATTAGTACAACCTTGGATTATTTTAAGAGCTATTTTTATCCATAAAATATAGAGTCATAGCAGTCAGGTTCAAGTATTAAACTGTAATGTAGCATATCAATTTTTAAAAAAATAAACTTTATTTGAATAATTTGATATTTTCAGAAAAGTTACAGAGATAATAGAGTTCCTATATACTCTTGTCCCAATTTCCCCTAATGTTAACATCTTAAATTAACATGCTGCATTTGTCATAACTAACAAATGAACATTGAGACCTTGCTAGTAATTAAACTCCAGACTTTACTTAGGTTTTTTAAAAAATACATTTTATTGAAATATAACTTATGTACAGTGAAATATACAAAAGTAAAGTGACATGCATCAATTTTTTTTTTTTGCAGTGTTCCCTCTCCTCCCCACCCACCCCTGGTAACCAACAAAGAAAGGTTCCTTCCATATATAAACCTAGCCTTGACTTTTTACAATAATGAACTAATACTATATTTGTCCTTCTGTGGTTGACTTATTTCATTCAGCATAATGTCCTTCAAGTTCATCCATGTTATGCAGTGTTTTGTAGAGTCTATATTATTCTTCAGGATTGCCTGGTATTCCATTGTGTGTATGTACCATAGTTTGGTTATCCATTCTTCAGTTGATGGACACCTAGGTTGTTTCCATCTTTTTGCTATTGTAATTAGTGCTGCAGTGAACATGGATGTGCATCCATCTGTTCTTGTCCTGGCTCTCACTTCTTTAGGATATATACCTAGTGATGGGATTGGTGGGTCAAATGGTGTTTCTAATTCTAGCTTTTTAAGGATTCACCATACTGCTTTCCACAGTGTTTGTATCATTTTACAGGCCCACCAGCAGCAGTGTATTGAGTCAAAGTCTCTCCACATCCTAGCCAGCATTTGTTACTTTCTCTCTTGTTGAACTTTACCATTGATACTGTGATGAGATGGTATCTCATTGTTGTTTTGATTTGCATCTCTCTGATGGCTAATGATCGTGAGCATTTCTTCATGTATTTGCTGCACTTGAATATCCACTTTGGTGAAGTGTCTATTCATGTCTTCTCCCATTTTTGAATTGGATTGTGAATCTTTTTGTTGTTGAGGTGTTGGAGTTTTCTATAAATTTTAGTGATAAATCCCTTGTCATACATGATGTAGCTGAATATTTTTTCAATCTGTAGGTTCTCTTTGGACTCTTTTGGAGATGTCTTTGGAAGCATTTACAAATTTAATTTTTAGAAGGTCCCATTCATCTAGTTAATCTTCAGCTGTTCGTGCATTTTGGGTTATGCTTGGCAGCCTATTTATGCCATAAATTAGGGCCCCTAAATTTGCCCCTATTTTTTCCTTAAGGAACTTTTAGTTTCATATTTAAGTCTTTGAGTGAGTTTTTGTGTCTGAAGGGTCTTGTTTCATTTTATGCAAATGGATATACAGTTTTACCAGCACCATTTGTGTAAGACACCATCTCTTGCCCATTTAGTGGATGTCAGCCCTTTGTCAAAAACCAGCTGACCGTAAGTTGATGGATCTGTTTCTGGGTTCTCGGTTATGTTCCACTGATCTGTGTGCAGACTTTAATTAGATATTGCCAGTTTTTTCCATTAAATGGATACCTACCACGTTGTGTTTAGTCATCACGTTCTCCTTAGTGTAGCTTTTCAGTTTTTAAGGATATTCTGAATTTTCCAGATGTTTGAAAATCAGTCTGTTTATCTGCTTTGCTGAACAGAGAATATGTACTAAACATCACTCAACTCAGCCTTTTCTTGTTAATTTGAAGCTATTCTTGTGAAACTCGAAGCTATTCTTGTGAAATAGCAGTTACTGTTTGGTGCCTTCAGGGCCTGTTAACTTGTTGTTTTATGTTTTCTGCTTTGACTTCAAGCCACTCTGCTCTTCTAATTGACCCTCCATCATTGTGACCTAACCAAAAACAAAGAGCCAAACTCTAGATTTTACTAGACACATTGAAAAACAGGAAGAAGTTCACTTTTAACATTAGGGATGGCTTTGGCAAAGAAATAGAATTCAGATAAAAAATCTTGAAAGAGGTAGTCATCAGGGAGGTAAGAGAAATGACATGAGCAAAGGCTTGAGGAGTTTTCTAAGGATGCTGGTGAAGCAGTATTGAACTGTCCAGACACACAGATTAGAATTCATTTTCTGCTACACAGTTAACTTTGAGTAAGCACCTAATGAGGACCAGGCAAGGAGTTAGCCACAGGGATCCAGGTGAAGAGAGGGAACCCAGGCACACCCAAAGCGGCAGGACAGAAGAGTGGGAGAAAGGAGAGGAAAAGGCCCAGGGACTAGACAGATGAGGAGTGGGCCACAGGGATCCAGGTGAGGCAAGGGAACCCAGGCCATGCCCCAAAGCGGCAGGGTAGGAGAACGGGAGAGAGGAAAGGAATAGGCCCAGGGACTGGGACAGAGCAAGGAGTCAGCCGCAGGGTCCCAGGTAAGGGTGGTAGGAGAGGTTTCCAACAGGGAGACAAGCTTGTCTATTGGTTTGTCCTACCGTGGTGACGTGTTGATGTGAGTTTTGCAGCTGAGCCACTGGTGTTTCAAACCCAGTGGGGTGCACATGGTGCACAGGTATCAGCCCAGCTTACAGACTGAGACAGACTAGGAAGAAGGAAGAAGCCATCCATTTCTCAAAGAATTGGCCACAGAAAACCTTATGAATAGCAAAGAAACACTGTCTGATACATTACTACACAACTTTATGAATAGTCCAGATAGTCTCAAAATGGGACTGGGAAAGAGCTGCATCATCAGAGTAAACCCAGCCTTACTCATGTGGATAAGTAAAGCTTTCAAGACCTCCATTTGCTGATGTGGAACCACTCAA
>NW_006921588.1:16840431-16850968 GCF_000298275.1 Orycteropus afer afer | reverse complement strand
AATACTGAAAGTACCATGGACTGCTAAAAGAACTAACAGATCTGTCCTGGAGGAAGTGCAGCTGAAATGCTCCTTAGAAGCAAAAATGGCCAGACTTCCTCTCACCTACTTGGCTCATGTTGTCAGAAGGGACCGTTCCCTGGAGTAGGATGTCATGCTTGGTAGGGTGGAGGGTCGACAAAAGAGGGGAAGGCCTTCAACCAGATGGATTGACACAGTGGCTGCGACGATGGGCTCAAGTATAGCAGGGATCATGGAGCTGCCGTGGGATCAGGCGGTGTTTCATCGCTATGAGTCAGAAACAACTCAACGGAACCTAACAACAACAACAAGCACCTAACCAAAGTTTCCTCATTTTAAGACAGGGTTTTCGTATTAAGTCATCTCTACAGACCCTTTCAATTCTAAACATCTATAGTTGAATCCTATTTCAGTCGTGCTACGTGTCTGGATTGGAGGTAAATGATAAAGAAGAGTACATACTAATAGGAGTTTTCATCTTCACAGTAACACCAAAGGTAGATATCATCACAGATGGGGAGAAATTGGTTAATTTGCCCAGTATCACACATCTAATTGTAGCCAGGTTTAGGACCTTGTGTAATTTCCAAGCCTGTCTCTCTCTCATACGGTTTACTGCTTCCTTTCTTGTGTGTAAAGTAACCCTGGTGCTGCATTGGTTATGCACCCAGCTGCTAACCAAAAGGTTGGGGATTCAAACCCACCAGAAGCTCTGCTGGAGAAATATGACACAGTCTGCTTCCATAAAGATATACAGTCTTGGAAACCTTATGGTGTAGTTCAGCTCTAACCTGTAGGGTCTCAATGTGCTGGAATTAACTGGACAGCAGTAGGTTGGGTTACTTTGGTTTGTTTTTCGTGTGTTATAAGTTTATTCAAAAGGGCTTTCTGAGCGTGAATTTGGAATGTAATGAGGAAGGAAGCTTAAAAGTCAGGTTTTATGTCTGAGCAACTGTTGGGGAATGATAGTTGAGAATGCCATTTTAAAGAATAACATTGATTTCTGATGATAAAAGTATACTTATTGTAGAACATCTGGTAAAACACAAAAGCTAAAAATCAGCTATGATCTCACCATAGAGATAACCACTGTTAATATTCCATATAGCCTCTTTAAAGTATGCTGTATTATTTACACAGTTTGAATTCTACTATATAGAGTTTCATGACCTGCTTTACTCCTTAATCTATCATGAACATTTTCCCCCATGTTACTGTATAATATTCAAAATCATAATTTTTAGTGGCTTCAATATAGTTTGTGGGAAGCCACAATTTATTTAATTATTATCATTTTGTTGGGTATTTAAGTTGTTTTGAATTTCACTATTTGCTTAGCTTTCTTGTACAAAAGACTTCATCCACATCTCTGTTTATTCTCTTAGGATTTAGAAGTGGGATTACTTGATCAAATGGCTTTTAATATATGTAACTAAGGATTCTTTAAAAAGTTGCACTACTTTATCCTCCTACCAGTAGTGTATAAACATGACTGCTCCTTTATAATTTTACTATCATTAAGTACTGCAGTTTTTCATAATTCATATCCATAGTAAACAATTCAAAGTAGAAAAGGTTATACAGTGAAAAATAGACTTCCCTTGTGTTCTTGAGTACCAGATCCTTCTTAGAGCTAACTATTACTAGCGTTTCTTATTTATCTTTCCAGAGTCCACCTTGCTGCCTGACACACACACTTAATCCTGTGTCTCAGAAATTGTCCAATTTTTTTTTTTCTTTTTTACTTTTCTCCCTGTGAACTGACTAATCTTCACATAGTCACAGTGGAAGCCATACCTAGTCTCTTAACAGTTTTCCCACTCTGCTTCTTCTCATGTCTTTTCATGTAATTAATATCTCTTTTGCTTTGCTTTTTTTGGAGAAGTGGCGGGGTGGGAGGTGTCCTCTTATACACCTGTCACAGGTCTGCCATATATTATCATTACTTACGTGTGGTTCTCTGATCCAGGCTGTCATCTACCCTACTAACTCTGTACTCTTTCTGTTCCAGGCATAGCCCATCTCACCGATAGGACTTTAATTATTGTGTACCAAGGTGGCATGTATGTATATATGCATACACGCACAGTCAGAATGGACTCAGTGGCAGAGTGTGTGTGTGTGTGTGTGTGTGTGTGTGTAGAATCTCCATCTCACTACCTTTTTTACATTCTGTCTCTTGGATATCCTAGTTGTACAGCTAGGAAACTATGATTTATTTTTGATAATCCTTCCCCCTCACTTTCTGTGTTCCAAAAACTTTAAGTTCAGTTGAGTTTTTACCTCCTAAATAATCTCTCGGATCCATCAGCTTTTAATCTCCAGTATCACCTTAGTCCAGTTCACCGTCACCTTTCATCTGAATTACAGTAGTAGTCTTCTGAGCAGTCCAGCCATAGACCCTCTGGCCCTCTTCCTGACCAGTCTTCATTCAGCAACCTGAGGAAGCTTTTAAAAATGTGACTTAATACTACAAAAATAAAAGTCTTTTTGCTGGGTCCCAATTGATTTTAAGATAAAGATAAATGCCTTTAATATAACCTGACAGAGTTCTGCGTGGACACTTGTTACTACCTCCTCCTTCAGTTTGTTTCTCGTTGTTTCCCCCCTTACTGTCTGCCACTGGGTTATTTCCATTGCTCCATACTGTCTCAGGACATTTGCATATGCTGTTCACTCTTCTGTCCCAGCTCTGCCCTCTTCCCTTCTAGATAAGTCCCATTTGAATTAGTAAACATCTCCATTATTGCTTTCTCTGTGAATCTCCTCTGGTTTTATTGGCTATGTCACATCCTGCTGGCACTCAGCAAGCCATACCACTCCTGTGATAAATAAGACATTTGTCATGTTTTTAGTTTTACGTTTTTGGGGAGTTTAATTGATTCATGTCTATATCCCAAATTATGCTGTGCTCTCCCTGAAGGCAATGGTCATTGTATCTCTTATTTTTAATGCAATTGCCCAGCACAAAATAACTCTAACTCACTCACTGCTGTTGAGGTAATTCCAACTCATAGTGACCCCTCCCTGGGTTTCTGAGGCAGTATCTCTGTGGAAGTAGATTGCCCAATGGATGGATGAATAAATTTTTCTATTTTGTCTGTTGACTTTACCAAATATTGTAGGTTGCCTATTATAGAATCTCAAAATATTTTTTTTTTTTTAAATCAAAACAGAATTAATATGTTCATAAGGCACAGCATGGATTAGTAAGTAATACCGTTTCCTGGTCAAAATAGAGAAGAATTCACCTCTTCACCAGAATTCACAATGCCAGGGAGGGCACTGGTAGTAAAATTCTCATCTTCTATGCAGGAGACAGACCCAGATTTGATTGCTAGGCAATGTACCTCAAGGTTACTCACTATTCATCTGTTAGTGGAGGCTTCCATGTTGTTACGATGCTGATGAACAGGTTTCAGAGGAGCTTCTAGACTAAGATAGACTAGGAAGAAAGTCCTGGTGATCTGTATCTGAAAATCAGCCAGTGAAACTGTGGATCACAATGCACTGATCCTGTTGTCTGTGGAGGTCCCTATGGTTCCGTGCTAACTCAGTCGCTGCAAACAATAGCAGATACTCAGTTGCCACAGACAACAATAGCAGATATCTGTTGTTGTTGTGCCTTCGGGTTGGACCTGACTCATAGCGACCCCTCCTTGGGTTTCCAAGGCAGTATCATTACGAAAGGAGATTGCCCCATCTTCCTTCTGAGGAGTGGCTGGTGGGTTTGAACCGCCAACCTTCTGGTTAGCAGTCAAGTGCCTATCTAGACCTATCTTATTAGTCGAATTATTTTCCTGTACTGTTTCCTTGCCCCTCCCCCTACCCCCAAGTGGTCTTAATATCTCTCCCTATTAAACCCTTAACTCCTAATTGCTTTAAACCTAGTGGAATGACTTTTTTCCAAAGCACTGTGTTCACTTATAAAATAATTGTTTTAATTTGGAAAGAAGTATGGAGATAGAGTTGAGATTGAACCCTCTTTGGATAGACTTACTGCATCTGCATACTAATTTCAGGGGAAGCTACTTAACTGGTATAAACCTTGGATTTCTCAACTTTGAAGCTGGGATAATTTTAGTACCTATTTCATAGGACTGTTGCATAGGATCAAAGATAGTAACTATTTAGGTACTCTGGTGGTGTAGGGCCTAAGGCACTTGGCTGCTAAAACGAGAAGGCTGGTAGTTCAAACCCACCAGCCACTCCTCGGAAGGAAGGTTGGGCGTCTACTTGTAGTGAATACTGCCTTGGAAGCCCAAGGAGGGGTCGCTGTGAGTCGGATCCCACTCAGGGGCAGTGAGTTTTTAGTAAGTATTTAGCATAATGACTCCTAGCAACAAGTTAAGTGTTTAATCAATGCAAATGATTGCCCTTCTTGCTGCAGCTTCTACTCTTGTTGCAACACATTTTCCCTTAGAAAAATGTTACAAAGGCTGCTTAGGTTCCTAGTCTGGTTTACACATGTCCATTTAACACTTGATGTACCTAATGTAATGTACTTAACCACCCCTATCAGTAACTTTGTTTAACTGAACAACACAGTGATAACTAAAGTTACCTTTCCTCCTCCTTCCTCTAGCAGAAGGTAGAATTCTTTAGGCTTCAACTGAGAGAGATTAATTAGGAGGGTCTGGGAGGGAAGAGGGTGATGGATGTCTGAGTCCGTCATTTGGAACAGATAAATATTCTTGATGTGTCCATTAGTAAAAGAAAGGACAGGGATGTCCTGAACAAAGCAGCTTTTTAGTGTAAGTATTTTAGTTAAATCTGGTATTATATTCCAGAATGAATGTGCATATGAATAACAAGTGACTTATGTATGAGATTATGATCACAGTATTGACGTAACTGAAGAGTATAAGACTTATAGCTAAAGACTAAGAATTACAGATGTCAATGTTTAGTTCCACCACTCTCACACTTTATGCTTCTAGCACAAGTGCCTGATAAACTCAATTCATTACCATCGAGTCGCTTCAACTCATAGCGAGCCCTCCTTGGGTTTCCGAGGTATGTGGTTCATAGTAATTATTCAAAATGTTGTTGAACTGACTGCACTTGGGTGCTTTTATTTTTTAATTATTTCACCTTGTGTCTGATTGTACTTTTTAGAAATGCTTTCTCCTTAATTTATACAAGTGTACTTCTTTTTGTAACAGAATATCTGGAATAGAATTTTTATTATAAAGTGTTTTTCATGATTACACAAATAGACTTGACTGTGTTTGGATGATGAATGTCGTAAAGGACCTAAGAGTGAATAAAAACTATAAATCACAAGCTTTATAGTAGTGATTGTAAAGAATAACTATATGATAATTACAGGATCAAGAAAATAATGCAATATTTGTGCAGATAGATGTCTGTAAGCAGGTGCCTTAACTACGTCTTGAGTTCATTAGTCTATATATACATCTGACCACCAGAAATATTCATTAATCCTCCCATGAACATGCTTTTGCAATTGGCACATTTATTTATATGTAAGCATGTGATACATCCACACACATGTTGTGTTAGTAAGAGTGGTGCAACCTAATCCTTTTGAACGAAGAACATGAAAATAAATACTGCTTCTTTCTCTGCAGACTGGGTGGTAAGAGGAAATCTGTTTATATGCCATGTTTTAAATACAGGCATACCTCTTTTTATTGCACTTCACAGATGTGGTGAGTTTTCCAAATTTTGAAGGTGTGTGTCAGTTTTGCCTTGAGCAAGTCTACCTGTGCCATTTTCCGAACAGTATAGTATGTGCTCCCTTTGTGTCTTTTGATCACATTCTGGTAATTCTCGCAGCATTTCAAACTAAATAATAATAAGTGTGCATAATGCTATTGGACACTTAGTAGACTAGAATATAGTGTAAATATAACTTTCATATGCACTGGGAAACTAAAAAAATTCACATGACTGACTTTACTGGGGTGGTTGGAACCAAACTTGCAATATCTATGAGGTATGCTTTGTATATGGAAGAAAACGAGACCTCAGAAATCATGTTTTCAAGCATTATAATGATTTACAAAGGGACCTAGGCAGTTACATAAGCATTTTGTGTGTAGTACTTTATATTAAAGATATAAAGCTAGTAAGAGATGATTCAAAAACTTTTCAACAAAAAAATTGGATCTACGTAACATTTTATGATAACGCTTTTTGACAGGACAGCACTCTGATCACAGTTTACTTAACCGTTTCTGAAGGTGTTTCAGGGAAGGAGTTATGCACTAGCAGGTTTTTAATGCAAATAAGTCATACTTGTTTTAGAAGTGGAAGTATTACGAATTTTCTTTCCAACTGTTTTTAAAACTTGAATTTAATATTATTTTATTGTTTTCTTTTCCATTCCCTGCATATCGTGGGTTTTGATAAGCATAAAAACTCTGAACTCAGTTTGTCATCTGCTGTTCTGTTCAACAGGGTTCTCTTTAGAAACATTACTCCTGAAGTTGGGGAGGGTTTACTGTGCTTGTCATTTAAACAGACAAAACAGACGAAACAAAAAAGTTAACAACCCAAATCATATGAAGCATTTAATTTATAATGCTGTTTTAACTATTTCCTTCCAGAAACTATTACAGAATCACCTTCAGTGTGTCATCAGACACTTTAATTTCTGGGTCCGTTAACATTTTGATTGCTTTTGGCAGGGAGCTGAGTAATTAAACATATCTGTGTGGATTTATTGCTTTAAAATGTGTGATAAAGATAATAATATGAAAAAAATCTTAGCTATATATGACCCTAGACAAGTCACTTAATTGACCAGGCCCGAGGCTCCTCTTTCTCCAATCTGTGGCTCTCCCACCTCCACTAATACTCAGGCTTAGATGTTTAAAAAAGCCTTATTAACATTAGGAACCTCTACTACTTATTTTAGGAATATTAATAGTGATTGGTTTCAGTTTCTAACATTATGCATTTTTAAGTGGAATGTACTAAAGTGTTCTTTTTACAACAGAAGATGAAAATGCTGATGACTATTGTAATACTTCCTCCAAAACCCACTGCCATAGAGTCGATTCCAATTCATAGCAACCATATAGGACAAAGAACTGCCCCATAGGGTTTCCAAGGCTGTATATCTTTTCAGAAGCCGACTGCCTCATCTTTCTCCTGCAGAGTTACTGGTGGGTTCAAACTGCCAACATTTTGCTTAGCAGCCAAATGCCTTAGCCATTGTACCATTTAGAACTCCTCATTCAGCCTAATGGAGTAATATTCTATATGTAGGAGCTCTGGTAGCATAGTGCCTAAGGCTTGACTGCTAACCAGAAGGCTGGTGGTTCAAACCCACCAGCCACTCCTCGGAAGGAAGGTTGAGCAATCTACTTCCATAGTGATGCTGCCTCGGAAACCCAAGGAGGGGTCACTATGAGTCAGGTCTGACTCAGTGACACATAACAACAACATTTTATATGTAGAAATTTCTTTTAAAATACATATTAATGTGGAATAGATTGGCTAGCTTTGTAAAAGTAAATATATTTATGTTTTCTAGATAGCTACTTATTTGGGGAATGGCACCTTGCTTAAAATTTCAGTCACTTATTTTTTTCAAGCTAAAAATAGATTTTGCAAATGGAATTATTTTGTATAGATCCTGTGTAGACGCTAGATATATTTCTGAATAACTGAGATATTTCCATATGGTTTGACACAATGCAAAAATTGTGTAATTTTACTTATTCGGAATGATTCATAATGCTGAAATGTCTCTTGTTTCATTACCTGTTATATTAATCTGAATAAATCTCACTCAGCTGTTAGGATTGTAGAAAAGAAAGGTAGCTGACACAGCCACTTCCTATGAGAAAATGAATGTAGTCCTCAAACTATAAAATAATTCAGGTAACATTCTCAAATTGAATTGCTTTGTAGGAATTTAGTTTTTAACATTAACACTAATTAAGGTCTTGGTGTCGTCAAAAATTAATTAAAACACTTTGGAATCTGTGGCTTTTAAATCTCTTTATTGACCCAGCTATATTTAGGGTATATGCTAATTGCTTTTCACAAACTTTGAATTAAAAAAAAAAAAAATTGAAATGGCTTGAGTGCTAAAAGTGACAATGCAAGTAGTCACCAAGGAGGCTCTCTGCTTTTCAAGCATTATTTAAAAACTAATATTAACATGACCTGCCCTCTTTTGTCTGTTCACTGCTATAGAAATTCCCATCTTGTTTACCTCAAAGATCTGTATTTCCACTCTTACCCATCCTAGTCCTCCTCATTACTGCTACTGCAGCCACTCCTCAGAAGGAAGATGGGGCAATCTACTTCCGTAGTGATACTGCCTCAGAAATCCGAGGAGGGGTCGCTATGAGTTGGATCCGACTCGATGGCACATAACAACAACAGCAACAGGGTCAGGGTAAAGATTCTTTTCCTTTCTTTCCCCTGATCTGCTGCCTCTGCTGTGCCTAGAGAATCCCATGTCTCCATTTTTATACCTGCTGTGGCATGCATGCTGATCACTTTCCTACTTTGCCTTCCCTTTTTTCCTTACCTCCCTTCTGTCTCTTAGGCTGATTGCTTAGAACATCCATTGCCATGAAGCTGGTTCTGATTCATAGCGACTCTATGGGACCGAGTAGAACTGGTGGCTCCCGATGGTCTCCAAGGCTGTAGATCTTTACAGAGGCTGATTGACACATCTTTCTGCTGTGGAGCAACTGGTGGGTTGAAGTGCCAGTCTTTCAGTTAGCAGCCAAGCTCTTAATCACGGCACCACCAGGGCTCCTTGGCTGATTGGTAGGCTGTCCCTTTTCCTAGCTGTCCACAGAACACCTGTCCATCACTTTTACAGAGGGGCTCTTTGTGCCTCATTCTTTGTGAGCAGAATATCCTTATGTTTGAAATATTAGGCAAAGGTAAGAGGCCAGAGTGAATAACTGCCAAGTATATAAAAACTTTAGAATGGACTGAGTGAATTTAGGGCACTGTGGATTATGTATTTTTGAAATGTTTAGCCTGATGTCATGACACTAAAATGTAACATTGCTTTTCAGGATTTTTTATTGCAAATATATAATATCTCATTTAATGAGTGGGGAGGAAAGGTTTAATTGACTTTGATGGGCATACATTGAAACCACCAATTATGTTGCTGTGGTTAAAATGTATTCTGAGTTCCAAAATACCTGATTTTAAAACAGATTTTTGGAACATATCCCTTTGTAAATTGGAGACTGTCTTTACAAACCAGCACTTAAAGAAACACTAACTACTTCTTGCATTAATATAGAAACATTTAGTTTTTCTAAGCTTTATTGGTATTTTCAATAGATTTTTTCTTTACTATATAGTATTTAAAAACCAGTCAAGATGATGATGTTGGTGGCATCGAGTTTGTTTCAGCTCACAGCAATCCTGTATATAACAGAATGAAACACTTCCCTGTCCTGTGCCGTCCTCACATTTGTTGTCATGCTCGAGCCAGTTGTTGTAGCCACTGTATCAGTCCATTTCCTTGAGGGTCTTCTCCTTTTTGTCGAGGTGGATAAGATCTATTAAAGTTATATTAATATGTCTTACTTCAAGCTGTTCCATTTTTATAGCCATAGAAAATTAAATCCATGCTTTAAGAAGGACTTTGTATTATAAGATTTTTTTCCCCTTTCAAATGCATATTACAAACAAATATTCACTTTTAACAAAACAACTTAAAATGGACTTCCCACCATTATACACATTTTTCATGGTTATGTCAAGTCTTGTCATAACAAGACTTGTCTTTCCTTGTATTTAAGTTCAACTCATTTTAGGATAAGACATTTTGTCATAGGGATTGAAAAAAACATAAAATGTTTAGTGTATAACCATGGCATTTGGTTTCATATGGGATTTAAAAAGTTATATGTGTGAAAATATTGTGTGAAAAATACATATTTGTAAAATGAATCTGTTACAGAAGTAAATTGCCTCATCTTCCCTCCATGGAGCGGCTGATGGGTTTGAACTGCCAACTTTCTGGTTAGCAGTCAAATGCCTTAGGCATTGTACTACCAGAGCTCTGTAGTAACTAAAAATTCCCAGTACAAGTTTGTCATTGTATCTACAGTTTGTACCTGCTTTTTACTTTTGTTATTCTTTTGTGTAGCTCAAGGGAAATGGTATTTAAAAGGAAAAAATGAATATTTGCAGGAGAAAAACAGTAGATTAAAGATATTTTTTATTTGCTAAATGATATTTGAACAAAAAATTGAGTCTCTAATTATGGAATTTTAACAGTTGCTCTTTCAACATTAACTCATATTGAGATTGTAAAACCTTTGTTAATTTCATCTCTACTTTTCATAATTTGACTCAGAACTGGAGTGAATTTCACTTTTGCCTTATCAGTGAAGTTAATTACTAAATAAATTAACCCTTACACATGTAACTAATACAAGAAATGGCTTTATTTATTGTCACCACTATCATAAAACTGCTCTATGAGATCTCCCTCTCCTCTCCCTTTGAGTACATCTCACAACTGTTTAGTCCATTTGTTGTTGTTGTTGTTGTT
>NW_006921588.1:16836228-16837436 GCF_000298275.1 Orycteropus afer afer | reverse complement strand
TTAGTCCATTTAGGGTGTTATAATCTCACTTTCAGGGCATAGTCCATTTAGGGTGTTATAATCTCACTTTCAGGGCATAAAAAGCCCATTTTACTTTAAATTAAATTCAGGTAGATTATCCTCATGACACTTATATTCTAGTAGAGGAAAGACAGTAAGTAAAATAATACATAATATGTAAGTTTTTGTTGTGTTTTGCCATCGAGTCGGATCCGACTCATAGCGACTCCTCCGTGGGTTTCCAAAGCAGTATCACTACAGCAGTAGATTGCTCTCAAACTTCCTTTTGAGGAGTGGCTGGTGGGTTTGAACCACCAGCCTTCTGGTTAACAGCCAAATGTAACAGCTCTCTTCCCACATCCTCATGTGGTTCCCCTTTCCCTGTGTTCTTGCCTATGCATTCCTTCCTCCCATCCTTTCTCCCGTTCAAATGCTGCCCTTCTGATCTTCCATGATTGATTGTTCTAATGAGTGCAACTCCCTGATATAGGTGTTCAGCGCATAGGCCAGTCTATTGTTTGGCTGATAGTTAAGCCATAGGAGTTAGTCCAGTTCTAGGCTTGAAGAGAGACTAGGAGCAAACTAGTGCTTAAGGCATTTGACTGCTAACCAGAAGGCTGGTGGTTCAAACCCACAGGCCACTCCTCGGAAGGAAGACGGGGCAATCTACTTCCGTAGTGACACTGCCTCGGAAACCCAAGGAGGGGTTGCTATGAGTTGGGTCTGACTCGAGGGCAAACAACAACAGCAACAGTTTGCATACTTTGTTCAAATTCAGTCTGTGCGATTTTGTAGCTGTGGACATTCAAAAAGTTGTTTAACTGTTCTGTGCCCTAGTTTCCTCATCTAAAAATAGGAATCTAATAATAGCACCCATCTCTTAAGTTTGTTGGGATAATTGTATTAAGGACTGAGTAAATGTTAGCTAACATTATTGTTACTGTTATTATTATCACTAGTGTGTAAGTATTGAGAAGTCCTTGTGTGGTGCAAGCAGTTACTAAACAGGCTCAGCTGTTAAGTGAAAGGTTGGAGGTTTGAATCTATCCAGAGGTGCCTTGGAAGAAAGGCCTGCAGTTTACTGCTGAAAAATCAACCCTTGAACACTCCTAGGAAACACAGTTCTACTCACACATAATAGGTCACCATTGGTTGGTTGGGTAGACTCAGTAGCAGCTAGTTTTAACATACACTATCTGGAACCTTTT
>NW_006921588.1:16828127-16836013 GCF_000298275.1 Orycteropus afer afer | reverse complement strand
ACCAGCCACTCCTCGGAAGGAAGGTTGGGCAATCCTACTTCCGTAGTGATACTGCCTCGGAAACCCAAGGAGGGGTCGCTATGAGTCGGGGCCGACTCGAGGGCACATAACAACAACAACAACAATGCTGTACAAGTCTCTTCTACTATCACTTAATTATAATGATTACTTTGAGTCAAACCAAAACCAAACTCACTGCCCTTGTGTCAATTTGACTTATAGCAACCCCTCCTTGAGTTTCCAAGGCTGTATCTTTGTGGAAGTAGATTGCCCAGTCTTCCTTCCAAAGAGTGGCTGGTGCGTTTGAACTGCCAGCCTTTTGGTTAGCAGTCAAATGCCTTAGAAAAAGATATTATAGAATGTAGTTAATTTTTTTTTTCCAAATTTGATACTCCGTTGCATGTTTTTTAGTTAAATGGAAATTCACTTAGTGAATATACCTGATTTCTCAAAAGATGACAGAACAATGAACCATTAGGATGTCAGTATATCTAGTTGCTGGCTGTAATTAAAAATTATAAAGTGGTATTTATTTTAAAGTATATTTTCTCCAAATAGGTGAAAATAGCAAGACTTTATCTTGCATATATCTCTGCCTTAAAATAGACTTTTGAAAAAACCTCCAAACATTTTTATCATATCAAGTTTTTATACCTTTTCTGTAATCATCACTTTTGAGAGCATATTATTTGAGTATTGACGGCATCAATTATCTGAAGTTTTACAGTTTGCGTTTAGAGAGTTAATAAGGTACAATTAAATCATTTCAACTATTCATGAATGTCCTGTTGTACTTAATAGGGTTGATTTGTCAGTGCTGATTTATACTTAACTTTCAATTCAAACATACAGATCATTTCTAAACTGACGGCTACCTTAAAAGAAAGAAAACTTTATACAGCCAGATGTTCAGAAAGTTAATTTATGATTTAAAGGTTAGAAAAAAATAAAAATTATATTCAGAGAGTTTAAAGAATATTCATGTAGTCTTACCAACAAATAATTATGAATTTAGATTTTATTTGACTCTTCTCTCACTTGCATTTTATGAATGAAATAAAAATTTGTTGAGTACAATGCGTCACAATGTAACTGGGACTTGGTAGCACCTAACAATTAGATTTTAGTTTCTTTGCTAAAAGTAACTAGGGCTCTTTGGAGAAATGACTGAGTCGAAGACTTGGAACCTGGAACATCTTAATATGCCAGGAAACGAGGAAATGTTAAAAAAAAAAAAGATGGCAGCATGTCATTGGGATCTAGGAACCATTTTGAAGGGGCTCTCACTGGCCCCAATCTGGGATAATTTGAGCATCAAAATAATTAAAAGTAATAATAAATTATAAGGCATTGAGAATAAGAAGGAATCCATGAGACTGTTCCAATAAAAATAATGCATATGTGGGTTTGTATGTACAGAAGAACTAGTGGGCTTGAGTGCCCTCTAGTAAATGTAAAGGGAGTGGTAGAATTGGAAACCATCATTTTGCCACCATCACAGTAAAGATTAGAATCACAAATGTATAGGAGAGTATAGGGGAGAAATTTTGATGAGTAACAGGATGTTTTTGCATGGTCCTAAGGCATCTGGCCTCAATTGGTTTCAGGGAAAAAAAAATAGTACCTAAACAGTGGAGAACTCGGCACCTTCTCTAGGTGATCAAAATTAACATAATCATTGAGGAATATGTGGACACCATGTGCCTCCAGATGTGATACCCTGACCAGGACACAATATCATTTAGGTACTGTTCTGGCCAGGAATGAATGCATTATCTGAATCCAGTCATAAGGGAAACATTAGACAAGCACAAAAATTTTGTACACTCTTTCTTTTTTGAAGTATTGTATTCATAAAAAATGTCAGTGTTACAAAAGTCAGAGTCTGAAGAACTCCCTATTAAATGAGACTAAATATAAAGGACTTACATTATCCTAAGACTGGATCATGTTTGTCAACAGGAAAATTAAATGCAATAAAGGACATTATTGGGTGGATTGACAAAATCTTTATATTGGTTGTAGATTAAAGTATTACATTTGTTGTTGTTGTTGTTATGTGCCGTCGAGTCGGCCCCGACTCATAGCGACCCTTCCTTGGGTTTCCGAGGCAGTATCACTACAGAAGTAGGATTGCCCAACCTTCCTTCTGAGGAGTGGCTGGTGGGTTTGAACTGCCAGCCTTCTGGTTAGCAGTCAAGTGCTTTAGCCACTATGCTACCAGAGCTCCTAAAGTATTACATAGACATTATATTTACCAAAGATGAAAACTTTACTGCGGTTTCATAGGTTATTTTTAGGGAAGGGACCATGATGGATCTGGCTTACTCTCAAATGACTCAGAAAAATGTGTGTGTGTTTGTGTTTGTGTGTGTGTGTGTGTGTGTAAAGAGAAAGAAGTGGTAAAGCAAATGTGACAGAATACTAACAGGAGTTTCTGGGTAAGAAGTACACAGGTGTTTTTTTGTACTAATCTTGTTATTTCACTGTAAGTTTGAAGTATTTCCAAGTGAGAAGTTATACACACATGTGCACACATGGTGCTAATTTACTTTTAATACTTAATTGATTTTAAGATACTAACATACATGCATTGCTTACAGATGTACACACTGATTTTTAATTTCTTTTAAATAGTGCTGGCCCTAAAGGAGATAACATTTATGAATGGAGATCAACTATACTTGGTCCACCAGGTTCTGTATATGAAGGTGGTGTGTTTTTTCTGGATATTACATTTTCATCAGATTATCCATTTAAGCCACCAAAGGTAAGAATTTAGAAGTGTATTATTTAATACTTACCCTTTTCTTCCAAAATCAGTTTATTCCGAAGATTGTATACTGATGTGTGCCTGTTTTTATTTCATTATATTTTTTATAGATTGAAACAGAAATGCTTAAGTAACCAAGAATTTAAAAATTGTGAAAGTAATTGAACTGCCTTTTATAAATAACTTTGTAATCAGCAGAAAAAAAAAGTTTAATGGTTCAGTGTAAATAAATATATATATATATCAAATTAATTTTGGATTTTTGATCACAATGAGGAAACATCCTGTAAACCTTCCTTAAGAAACATTAGGATAAAATGTTAACCCTTTTTAACAGCTTCAAGAAGTAAGGACTATATAACTTTAATTTTGTGCTACATAACTGGTCTTTATTGATAAGCTGAGAATTAGAAAACCCATAACAAGGAAGAGAGGAACAGATACTATTTACTAAACTCATTTTCTGCCCTCTGAGTAGTGGGTACAATGTACTCAATGTAGTAATGAAAACAGGGTGGCTGGGCTACACCTGTCTCCTTGTTGCCTTGTTCATTTGAAGTATGAATGTGGTAGAGAACAAATGGAGAAGGGTTGAGTTGTACCTTGTAACGACTGGTAATTATTTTGCAAAGCTTAAACATAACAGTTATGGAATGGTTTCCTTTCCTCACTTCTCATTCTAAAACACTCATACCAGAAGGTAAAAACTACTGAAATGAAGCCTGAGCATAATTATTACAGAGATTTCTGACGTGTCAGGGAAAAGTGTGTATCAAGTCTGTAAACCTGTAATTCTGATGAAATGTTTTCCTTTTCAATATGGTTCCTTATGTTTCCCATGCTATTTAAAATGTATATAGCAACTTAAAGCCAGTGTGTGTGAATGAAATTTAGAGTGTGTGTGTCTAATTTTTTTAAAGGTCAGACTATTTAATTCTGCTTAGAGATTAATTTTCAGAACCATATCCAACCAAGTAGTAACAATTCCACCTAGTGGTGTTTATCTCACATTGCAGACACAGAGGTCCAGTACCTTGAGGTATTTTTTCTTAACTACAGCTTTCATGTAATATTTGAGTGTTTTACATTGGGATCCCATCAGAATCTAATATTTAAATGATCTCGTTTAATGCTCCCAGATCTGCCGAATTTTATCTTGCTGAATTAATCAAAATAGAGGGGCTAAACCCTCATGTTAATAATAATTGTATTCACTTTCAAAATGGTGCATATTAACCAAAAGCAACCCCACTGCCATCAAGTCAATTCTGACTCATAGGGATACTAGAGAACAGGATAAAATTGCCCTGTAGTGTTTCTAGGACTGTAAATTTTTACAGAAACAGTCTGCTGCATCTTTCTCCTGCAGAGCATCTGGTAGGTTTGAACTACCATTAACCTGTTGGTTAACAGCCAAATACTGTAACCACTGCACCATCAGAGCTCCTCTGATGGTGATGTTTAAAAAAAAAAAAAAAATCCAAACTCACTGTTTCTTATAGGAGGGACAAAATGAAACTTTGGTAGAGTAGCTCTTAAGTAAATAATGATATTTATTTCTATATGCCTAGTTTTTTACGGGACCTCTAGTGGCTTGGTGCCTAAGGCATTTGACTGCTAACCAGAAGGCTGGCAGTTCAAATCCACCAGCCACTCCTTGGAAGGAAGACGGGGCAATCGACGTCTGTAGACATACCAACTTGGTAACCCAAGGAGGGGTTGCTATTTTTGTATGTTGAAGAGTTAGCAAAATTTTATTTTACACAAAATTCCATACAAGAGAGGAAAATTACAGAGGGAAAAGATCTTTAGATTTTTCTTAGCACCTTTCAGTATAAAATGGCAGTTGATTAATACAAGGGTTTCAGAATATGGTTCTATTTATCATTCATTGGAATTATTTTGATTAATGTAATGGTTATGCATAAATTTAGCATGTTAAATACTTTTGCTGAAGTCTCAATATTTTAGTATTTCTCAATTTAATGGTGATGGGTTTAGTTTTCCATTTTTTAAATATTTAATATTAGTTCAGTCTTTTTGCTAAGGTAATTTTTTAGTATTACTGATTTTTACTTGGACAAGTGAAAAATAAGTAAGATTTCTATAAGTGTAAAATAAGTAAGTTCTGGAAAAAAAAAAAAAAAGCCTCACTGTCATCGAGTCTGATCTGACTCATAGCAAGCAACCCCTTCTTGGGTTTCCAAGGCAAGATCTCTATGGAAGTAGATTGCCCAGTCTTCCTTCCAAGGAGTGACTGGTGGGTTGAACCACCAGTCTTCTGGTTAGCAGTCAAATGCCTTAGGCACTATGCCACCAGAGCCCATTTTGATGTTAGATACCATTACGTCTGTATAGTACTAATTATTTTTAAAGTTTAGATAAAGTTTTGAACTTGAAGAATAATTAATTCTCTTTTGGTCATGGATACTGTTGTATTTGTTGATTGTTAATAGCTGATGGATATTGTGTTTGTTGATTGTTAATAGCTGAAAGGATTCAAAATGCTAATTGTATTATGTTCATAAACTACTCTTTTATACTTGTTGAGTAACAACAGTCAATTACCTGGACATATTTTATTTCCATATTTCACAGCAGTACTAACAGTATGAATTATACATGTACAGTTAAATTTTCTGGAAGCCACCTTAAAAAATGTAAAACTAAATAGGTAACATTAATTTTTAATAGTGTATTTAACCCAATAAATCCAAAGTATTATCATTTCAATATATAATCAATATAAAATATCATTAATTATATATTTTACATTCTCTTTTTGGTGCTAAGTTTTTGAAATGTGGTATGTCTTTTACCCTTTTGCCCACCTCAGTTTTACTAGCCATATTTTATTCACATGTGGCTTGTGTTTACCATATTGGACAGAGCCGTTTTAGAGGCCCATACTCTCTTCTTCTCTACTAAACCAAAGGTCTCTAATTTTTTTTTTAAACCCTGTATCTTTCAAAAATAGAAAAACATGCTATTGAAAGTTTACTATTTTCTTTCCAGATCCCACTTTGGAGATCACATTATACTGCAAGGTCCAAGAGATCAGGAACTTTGCCTTTATTTCTTTGCCACGCCAGTTCACAAATTAACTACCCAGTTAGTATTTGTGTTTGTGGTTATATCAAAACTCTTCATTCAATATTTGTTACTATGATTTCTTTTCTTTTTCTCATAACATCTCAGGGATAAATTGGTTTCCTTTATCCAGTCACTGAAGACCTTGTTTATTTTATTTTACTTTCTTAGTTTAATAAGATAGTGATCCAGCTGTGTGGGAATGAGAAGGTGAGAAATAAAAAGGCAGATAGTGCTGATGAGTTAACCATCCTTCCTCACGGTCCTTCTTCAGTATTTTCTTATACTTGTGATAAGAAGTAGCTGAAATGGTACTAACATTTTCTCCTAATAAGAAACTTAATGTACTCTGCTCTTTATTTTTATTACTTTTTTTAAGTCTTTTTATTTTTTTGGCCCTATAACATTTCTGTTGTTCCTCACTTTCTGTCTTTAAAACTCAGGGGTGTGTGTGTGTGTGTGTGTGTGTGTACACATGTAAACACATACATAGATTAAACTATTATATTAAACTAAATGTTCATTTAGATTAATCAGATCAACTACCCACTTTGGTATAAAATAAATAGCTCCCTCTGTATGGGTTAAAAACAAAATTGCTACATTGAAACCATTTTGTTATTACTTAAAAATAATCTACGATTAACTTCACAGTTAAATTATCTGCTATTTAGTATCATTAGTGATGTGTTATCTATTATTTCTGTTGGGAGAATTCCAGTTGTTAATAAAGCATTCATTTGCTTTCTGTTTTTAACATAACTGCCCTTAGGTTACTTTCCGAACCAGAATCTATCACTGCAACATCAACAGTCAGGGAGTCATCTGTCTGGACATCCTTAAGGATAACTGGAGTCCTGCTTTGACTATTTCAAAGGTTTTGCTGTCTATTTGTTCCCTTTTGACAGACTGCAACCCTGGTAAGCAAATATTTATAGTAAGTGAGGAGTAGGTGCATTTTCTTGATTAGGTTAAATATAGAATGAAAAGTGAATGGTTTTGGTAAAAAGATCAGCGTAATAAGTTGAAATTACCTGTATCCTTTCATTTAGGATAGACTGAAAGTCTCTTAATAATTGCATTTCATTTGCTATTAGCAGACCACCCTACAATTATTTTCTCTCATCATTAGTCTACTTTCTAAATTATTTAACTGTACAAACCACTTCTCCTAGGAGTAAAGCAGTATCTCTGGCATTTTTTCTCACTCCTTCTGTATTGCAGTGTGCTTTAAAGCAAGCACTTAGTAATTAAGAGACTCTTTGTTCTCCTTTTTTTGATTAATGATCAATTATAGTTATATTAGATATAGTAGTATTGGATATAAAAGTTGTTGATAAGAGAGTTGGACTGGATTATGATAATATAAACTCACATTTTTTTAAGAACTTTGTAACTGCCACATAATACTTTAACATGAGTAACTGGACTTGATCAAGTAATGTTTAGGCCTAGGATTTCATATATAAAGTCTTAACTATGTGATCATCTTTAAAGAAGTAGACTAACTTAAAAGAAAAAAAATTGATAAATCATCAAAGGCTATTACTATTACCTTAGGGCCAGTAGTTCTACATGCACTGTAGATTGATTGGGAGGAGGGTAGATATGTATGTAGGTTTTAGGTAGATACTCACTGTAGCATCATTTATCAAAGCAAAAGATTGGAACAAAATCAACAGAGAATACAGCTATTAAAAAGAACGCTTTTTTTTTTTTTTCTTTAAGTGAGAAAGATAGTGTTTTTATAAATGTGTGTAATTCTTTGGAAAGAAATTCTGTAAAAGACTAACAGTGGTTTGCCAGGGAGAGAAATTTCTGAGTAGAAAGAGAAGGAAGAGACTCTTACTGGCTGTTTAGTACACTACAGATATACCATACGTACATATTTTAATTTTTGAAAAATAAAATTAATCTTAAAAAATGAATTTACTATTGTATTAGTCCGTTATTGTAAAAGTTAAGGAAATGTTTATATATTGGAGGACATTTTCTTTGTTGGTTACCAGGGGTGGGAGGGAAG
>NW_006921588.1:16819948-16827147 GCF_000298275.1 Orycteropus afer afer | reverse complement strand
ACTCAGTATTTGACGAACAGAGCAGAACATGACAGGATAGCCAGACAGTGGACCAAGAGATACGCAACATAATTCACATAATTTGTATGCAGTGTGAAGGAGCAGAAAGTGTCTTCTCACTGTGCTGCAGATCTTTATAGCCTTTACAATACGGACTTCTGTGTATATGTTATACTGATTCTACTCTCTGCTTTTATCCTTTGGAGACTGGGAGACTCCCTAAAAAGGTAAATGCTATCAAGAGTAGAACTTTGTAGCTGTAGATTAGTTATGTTTAAAACGCCTACTTGCAAGTCTTGCTTCTTTGGGATATCAAAATGTATTTTGTGATGTACTAAGGATACTGGTCCTGAAGTCTACCAAATATTATAGTGCATTTTAGCCTAATTCATTATCTGTATGAAGTTATAAAAGTAGCCGTAGATGACTAGGAATTATGTCATTTGTATTAAACCCAGATCTATTTCTGAGTATGTGGTACATGCTGTTGTGAAAAATGTTTTACCTTTTACCTTTGTCAGTTTGTAATGAGAGGATTTCCTTTTACTCTTTGTAGCTCAGAGAGCACCTGATGTATCATCTCAAACACAATAAACATGCTCCTGAAGGCTTAGTTTCCTGTCGTAATATTTTAAGTCAGTCTTGTTAGAAGGTGTGTCTGAGATGATTGTTGATGAAATAGAAATGCGAAGATGAAGATTGACTACTAAGGACTAGTGTAAATAAATGAGTGACTAAATTGAAAATATTTAAATCTTATTAAATGTGTAGTTTTTTTTCCTTTAAGTCTATTAAAACTGATGATCATAAATATGCAAAACTGAATTTTAAACCATTGGTCTCAAAACCATATAAAGCTTTACTTTATTAATGAACTCCTGAATTATGAACTGCTAAAAATTTGAGCTAAAAAATATGAAATCCTGCCTCATTCGGATGAATCATTTTGTTTCCAAATGGGTGATTTCTGCCCAGTGTTGGACAATATTAATATTGTCAAATAATTACTTCGATCTGATGGCTGTTCTGTGTCTTTGGTGCTTTTTTTTTTTAAAAAAAAAACAAAACTTTTAACTTGATTTTGAACATTCATGGTGTCATCACCATTCTTCTGTGTGGCACATGGCCAGCAAACATGGCGAGAGGCAGAGTTCCACCCAAATCTTTGTCCTGAAGATAGGCTAGAACTATAGATTAGTGTGCAGATACGGCATTATTTCTCAATTGAAAAACAACAACAACAACTTTAGTTTTTGGAGTTTAAATTCCTTTCTGATTATAGTTATTAAATATTAGATTTGCTGTAGGAGTTAGAATTACTTTATAATATTAACGTTTTGTAAACAGAGTACAGATGTACAGTTTTTTTTCCTAAGACTATGATAATTATTGAAGTGATTCTTTGAACATGTATCCAATGGAGAATATATGTTTTCAATCCTAAATGTAGAAAGAGAATACTGTAATAAAATTTATAGACTAGAATTACTAACAAAAATACATTTCTTCAAGATAATAAGTAATACATGTATAGTTAGATTGACTTGGCCCTTTGGAACCAACAGGTTCCACGTGTGTGGATTCAACTAACCATACATCGAAAATATTTGGGGGGAAGTAATTAAGACTCCTAAAAAGCAATTAAGTGGTCAATGCAATCAATCCCTCAAAGGCTAAGAAGGAATGTAAAGTGCTATTTACAAAGCAGTTATGTTGTTTTAGGTATTATAAGTAATCTAGAGATGATTTAAAGTATAAAGGAGGATGTGCATAGATTTTATGCAAAGACTACACCATTTTTTATAAAGGACTTGAACATCTGCAGATTTTGGTATCTACTGGCAGGATGGGGGGATGTCCTGAAACCAATCTCCTGTGGATACCGAGAGATCACTCTACTATCATTAAGAACAGTGGGCTCCTACTTGAGTATTTGTCCATAGAAGCTTCAAATCTGGGTATAAATAAAATTACACTCTTGTTTGTCACTTAAAATCCAAGAAACATCTCTCCCTATTACAAAGGAACACTAAACTGAAAGGTGCTATTTCCAAAAATTCAAACTTAAGCCTGTGGAAATCTCTGAGCCTTGATTATTTTAAGCTATTATAATTATCTGTGCTGAAGTTCAAGTCAGTGTGATGAAGGTGGAGACCCTTTATGTAAACGATAAGCATTTATAGAAACTGGGTGAGCCGTAGAAAGTAGTTTTTCCCCTACATCCAAGATTATACATTCTGTGTCCTGGAGTGATAAACTTATCTCTCAGTGCAACAAAAGCCTTCATTATACTGGATATTTGCATGTGTGGGGTGCTCTGTATGTCTCTCATTTTCTATCAGCAAAATTACTGCTACCAACATGTTTTGCTTACTTACAGACTGTTTCTATCCCATATTGGCTTAAGACAGCATTGGAGGGAATTGGTTACTAAACATATTTATGACTCTTCAAACTACCTCTGTGGCCTTGAACAAGACACTTAAACTACTTTGAGTTTTAGTTCATTTATACATGGAACTAAAGAGTTGAATGTTATTATTTCCCTCTTCTCCAGTAGCATTCAAACTTAGTAATTCTAATCTTGTCGATTTTTATTATGCTTGTTCTGCTTTCTCTTTCAGAAAACAGGCTACAAATGGGCTAAACACATCCTGGGGTTCTTTAATAAGTAGATCTACTTATAACATGAGAGCCACACTATTTGAAGTTTGAAAGGAGAGAATCAAAACTGGCATATTTACAAAATAACAGTCACCATTTGGTTACTTACTATTAAATTCCAAAGTTGAGATGTTTTTGGCTCGTTCTTTATTTCTGGAAAACTGTGGACTATCTTCCCAGTTGCATAGGTAGCCATATGTATGGACACTATTATTAGGGAGTTTTTTCCCCATGAAACTTTGCTTGGGTTATGAATTGTGATATTTAAAACTTAGGCTTTTTCTCACCCATTAAGAGCAGACTTTACAAGTTCAAAGAAAACTTGACACATGTTCAAGAATGATCATGACACCTTGTATCCCATTGTACCTGGACTGTTTTGCTTATGATCATGTGCCTTTAAAGAAGTCAGTGCATCGCTATGTATCAGGCACCCTTTAGGCACTGCTGTGCCTTACCTCATTTAACATCCCCTAAAGGTTTCTAGATGGCACAAAATCATTGTGCTCTGCTGCTTATCTAAAGGTTGGCAGTTTGAACCCACCTCAGAAGAAGAGGCCTAGTCATCTGCTTCTGCTAAGATCACAACCAAGAAAACCTGCAGAGCAGTTCTCTGTAACATGGGGTCAACATGAGTTAGAATCGACTCAACACCAACAAATAGCTTTAGGTAAATAGGTGCTCTCATGATCCTCAGTTGACATTTGAAACTGATGCACACACAGGTTAAGTAACCTGTCTTAGATTACACAGCCACTATGATGTGGACCTGGCCCAATTCTTTACCACTAGGCTAAGAGGTTTTATAATATCACATGTAAATATTGAGCATATATATATGTGACATATATATGTGACTCTGATTTCCTTTCTTTTAAAATTTAGAAAATTATTTGGAAATGAGATAAATGACATTTTATTATTAAATTTCATCACTTGTATGGCTTAGTGATAACCTTTAAAATAGTTCGGTGTTTCGTATTTATTTATGAGAAAAGTTGACATAATGTCTAGTATAATTTATTTAACCATGTATTATATAACCACATCAGGAAATTTGTGTTGATAAGTATATCAAGCCGTTAAAGTCTACCTATTTCAATATAACATGGTGTTTTTATTATATTGGCATTACTTTTTAAAAATCAAAATCTTAACCAATCACAGTGATAAAATTCTGTTAATATTTACAGTTTGAATTGGCCCATATATGTTACCCTTTCTAATAATAATTTTGAGTTGTTGCTTTCTGATGTAAACTGAAAGAATTTGGTGTCAACCCACTAACTTGTCCAAATGTATTCTTACAACAATACACGAATGACTGTATTATAAAATAGAAGTCTGTTTCAGCTGCTGACTTCAGAATTTACCTACATTGTTGTCATGTTAATGCTGTACATTAACACATTTTTAGTCAATGTTGATATTGTGGTCTTTGGACAGTTGTGTAGCAAGATATGTTCAAAACTGTTGCTCTAGGATTGTTTGAGGAGACTAAGCTCATGATTCTACAGTATTTGCATTACCCACTTACATTTCAGTTAGTGTTCATTTTGTAGTTAAATAGAATATATAAATAAATTCATTTGTTTCCTGTCTTAACAAGTTATTTAAGTCTTTTTTCCAAGGAATGCCCAAATAATAGACGTAATCATAATTGCATTTTATCAAATAATATAGTACTTGAAATGAATCGGTGTTTTCCTAGTCTGTCAGTTTTTCATGTAAAGTTACTCATTGATTTAAATGTGCAGTGTGAGTGTCCAGTGTGTAATTGGATATTTCTACATAGTGGACTGAAACTCCTTTCAAAATGATTCTAAAATAAATTACTGGTACTGTTTATAAACAACATTGCCAACAGTTTGGCCTCAGTTAAAGCTGCAGTAGTTGAAAAACTCAACCTTGCTAGAAACATTGCTTTCTCTCCCTGTTACACTGAATAAGCACACAGTAGCTTTCTTGTTTGTTTTGACACCTAATGTGATTTCAACCCTCTTGTGGTTCTAGTAGGTCAAATAGCTAGAAGCCTAAGGTGATTTTTAAATGTATCCATTATATTAATAGGACTAGACATTGGGAAACTGAGTTTTAAAATTCAGAAAAAAAAAATTAGCAATAAATCACCTGGATTAAGGCTCAAGGCCTGCCTTGTCGTTAATTATAAACCCACTGCCATCGAGTCATATCCAACTCATAGCAACACTCCTTGGGTTTCTGAGTTGGTATCACCACCGAAGTAGATTGCCCAACCTTCCTTCCAAGGAGTGGCTGGTGGATTGATTTAAGTATGTTTAGGTATCCAGAGCTCTGGGCCCTAGTTCTAGATTGTGTTCTAAAATAAACAGAACTGGCATAGCAAAAGGTAAATTGTTGAAAGTTCTAGGTATTAACAGTGAAGCATTTGTAAAGAAATTTAAATTCACTAAATCTTCTATGTCTATAGATTACCCTTATTGAAATCAGGAGCAGCTGAAAGCCAAATATGCAGGTGTTTATCCAACACAGATCACAAAAAAGCATTTTTTTCCCTAATATTGTAGTCCCTAAAGTTCATCTCAAGTCTACCTCCTTTGGTGAAACCTTTCCCTTTGACTACCCTCATGTATCTCTTAATTTGTCAGTCTGTCTCTCTCAGACACCATCTACACAAACATCAGAAATATGTTGGATAATAAAAAGAAGTCAAGCATATGAGTATTTGCAAGTGCCAGCAACAAGCCAGGTGCCCTCCTCAGCAATGTTGGATCTAAAGCCAAGAATCTTTTTTAGGGGGTGGGGTGACGGAAGGGGGCGTATGCTACCCCTTAACTGATCTCCTTTGTGAATATATTTGTTGTACAAATATTAGGTGCTTTGCTAAGTGTAAGGTCCTTTCTGGCTCTGTGATGCATACAGAGATGAATACATTGTCACATCCTTAAATAGTTTGTCATTTTCCTGTCCAGATAGATTTTTTTTTCCTCTTAGTAAAAGAATACATGTTTGCTAATGTGTATCCATTTACTGTTGAATGAGAAATTGAACAGATGCCCCTGTTGATTTAGCTAAGAAAATATTAGTACAATATTTGATCAAAGTTTTGCCCAATCTATACATTAAACATTCTTAATACTATTTGGTGCTTTTAAGATAATTGGTATCTTGCTCTCTCACTACCAATGGCTCTCACATACATTTTGGTGTTTTATTCAGTTTAACACCTTATACATATTTCTGGAGAGTGAGTTTTTGTAGGATAATATCTATATGCCTTTTCTCCATTTCTCGGTACTTGATCCAATATCTGACATATGTTTGTTGAATAAATGACTGTTGTATCATGGGTGTAAATCTCCATAAGACTATGGAGATGTCTCTTTAGAGCAGAGATCATGTGAAGTGTGTCAGTCATGTCTTTGTTAATTCCCCATTGTGCATAGGCTATATATATATATATATTCCTGTTAAATTGAAATACATTAATATTATTAATAGGTGATAGCCAATGGGGGTATTCACATAACCCACTTAATAGATGCTTGTTTGAAATAGAGAATGAATTAATCTTGTAATTTCAAAAGTTTTTAAATATACCAAGATCCATTCTGTCCTTCAAAATTTGCATAATTTACCATTATCATTACTGTGTTCTTAATATATTTCTCTGTTCTCTTTATTGATTTTAAAAAAAGACAAATACTTGTGTCTTCTTACAGTATTCTTTTAGAGAAATCTAACAGGAAAAATAAGTGGCCTTTGAGGAAAAAATAGTTCAAAAGAAACGTTTTTAGAGAAAGTTAATTCTTATACAACATGATGCAGGGAGTATTGAGTATTGAAAGTTTATTGAAATATCTGGGTTCTGTGAGAAAGGAAAATAGAATAGTACAAAGAATCAAATGAGTCACTTTATTGCCCCATGTTATTCCTGTGCCAATAAGTATAAGGTGACTGGGTAAAAGATCTCTAATTCCAGAACCATAACTCCAACAACTTCTCATCTACCCAGTTAATTATAGCATGGGAAGACTCAGGTATGTGACTTCTTATTGCACCTACCTACCTATGACCAAGCAAGGGATAGGTAAACCTTTGAAGAAGTGGGCTCTTAAGAGGTATTGGGCACCAAGAGAAATCCTGACAATTATGAATTAGGTGTGTGAGGAAAACTAAGGATTCTCGGTGACTTGAGATTGGGGTAGTTACAACATAATTACACATATGTTTCATGTTTTTATCTACAAAGTTTAAAGAAGGGTAATTATGAAGAGAAGTGAGCTAACTCCTTTATGACTTAACAGGAACACTTTAGCCCTCTGCCAAACTCTGGCCCTGGCCACATACCTCCCAAAAGTTTAAGATCATTGATATCCTCAGTAGGACAAACCGACAGACAAGTTTGTCTTGCTGTTGGGGACCTCTCATATCACCTCCACCTGGGTCCCTGTGTCTGACTATACCTCTGTCTGGCTTCCTGGCTTTTAATTCCCCTTCTCCTGCTCTTCTGACCTGCTGCTTTGGGTGTCCCTGAGTTGTCCCTGGGGCTGACT
>NW_006921588.1:16798477-16819342 GCF_000298275.1 Orycteropus afer afer | reverse complement strand
CGAAAGAGGGGAAGGCCTTCAACGAGATGGAATGACACGGTGGCTGTGATGATGGGCTCAAGTATAGCAGGGATTGTGGGGCTGGCGCGGGATTGGGCAGTGTTTCGTTCTGCTGTGCATGGGGTCGCTATGAGTCAGAAACGACTCGATAGTACTTAACAACAACAACAGTTTGTTTTTGTTTTTGTTTTTTTAGCTATTGTGACTTGGGTGAAATTTTATAAACCAGATTCATTTTACATTAGTGGTTCATACACATTTTGTGACACTGATTATATTCCCCACAGTGTGACAGCTTTCCTCCTCCCTTCTCCCTGTGGTTACCCTTTCCCTTCATTGTTCTTGCCATTGCATTCCTGCTTCCTTACCTTTCTCCCTGTGCAAATACTGCCTTTCTGATCTCCCATTGCTGGTTGTCCTAAGGAGTGCATCTCCCTGGTAGGGTTGTTCAACTTGTAGCCTTGTCTGTTGTTTGGCTAAGAGTTAAGCCATGGGAGTGCGTTCAGTTCCAGGCCCAAAAGGTGACTCAGGGCCATGGTTTTGGGGTTTAACCAGTTTCCATCAGACCAGTAAACCTGGTCTTTTTTATGATTTTGAGTTTTGTTTCACATTTTTCTCCTATTCTATCCAGGATCTCCTGTTTTGATCCCTGAGTGGTTGGCATTGATAGCTGGGCATCATTTGTTCTTCTGGGCTCAGGGTCATACAGCTGAGTTTCTCATGGTCCATTAGTCCTTTGCACTCTTTCCATGCAGCTTTGATTTTCTTCACTACTCTACTTCAGACCAGGAAAGACCAGTAGTTGCGTCTTAGCTGTCGCTTCCAAGCTTTTAAGACCCCAGTCTCACTACTGAAGTAAGTTGTAGAACAGTATTTTTGTATAGTACATTGTGCCAATTGAGCTTGATGTCCCCCACGACCATGATCAGTTTTTTAATGATGCATCATATTTATGTATGTATGTTATCTGCTTTACTGGCTCATGAGCCCCTTGAAATCAGGCATCCAGTTAATTTCACTGGTCAATAAGCTATTAGTTGCCTACTCTGGGAATATTGTTTTAGTTTTTTAAAATTAGCTGTGAGCAAAAGATATGAAAATCCCTGCCCTTACGGAGTTAAATTTCAAGGAAAGACCATATATATATATATATATATATATATATATATATATATATATATTATATAGCAGTCCCTGGGTGGCACAAATTTGTTAAGCACTGGACTAAGACATTTGACTACTAACCAGAAAGTTTGCAGTTCAAACTCACCATCTGCTCTGCAGAAGGAGGATGGAGCAATCTACTTCTATAAAGATTTATCACCTCAGAAACCCAATGGGGTTCACTATCAGTGAGAATCAACTAGATGGCAGTGAGTTTGACTTTTTTGGTTTATGAACTATTAACCTAAAGGTTAATGGTTCGAACCCATCTAGACACTTGGAAGGAAGACTTGGTACATCTGCTTCTGAATGACCATAGCCTTGAAAACCTTATAGAGCAGTTATACTCCATACCCAAAGGGTGGCTACAAGTTGGACTCTATGCCAACTGAAAAGAGGACCTTGAGTGACACAGAACCTACCTTTAGGCTTCTGGAAAGACAAGCGTAGTGATCTGCTTCTGAAAGGTCACAGCCTTGAAAACCCTTTGAAGCAGGTCTACTCTTGTTACCTGAGTCAAAATCAACTCCATGGCAACTGCAGAAAGTGCTGTGACGAGCAGGGAAGGGAAGCAGGGAAAGTGTGTTGGGGTGAAGGAAAGGAATGTTGTAGTGAAGTTATAAAAAACTTAGGGAAGACCTTATCAAAAAGATGAGTCAAGAGTTGAAGGTGATGAGGGATGAGACACACAGAAGAATGTTCTAGGCAGAGGAAATTGGAATCACTGAGGTAGTAGCATGCCTGGTGTGTTCAAGAAAGCAAGGGCCTGGTGGGATTGTAGCAGATAAACAACCAGGAGAGAAATAAGGTGAACTCTGGTGGCATAGTGCCTAAGGCACTTTACTGCTAACCAGAAGACTGGTGGTTCAAACCCACCAGCCACTCTTCAGAAGGAAGGTTTGACAATCTACTTCGGTAGTGATACTGCCTCGGAAACCCAGGGAGGGGTCGCTATGAGTCAGGTTCAACTCTATGTTACATAACAACAACAAGATGAACTCAAGGAGATGACAGGTGGACAGATTATTTAGAGCCTTGTAGACCCCTGTAAAGAGTGGCTAATACTTTAAGTAAGATGGGAAACCACTACACAGTTTTTAGCCAAAGAGTGACAGTTCTAACTTAATGTGTTATTTGAATCTCCAGTTACTACTGTAAGAAAGGACTTGGTTGGGAGAGGGCCAGTTGAGGAACAGGATGATCAGTGAAGGGATACTAGTAATTTTGACCTGAATGGGGTAGTGGAGGTAGTAAGAAATTAGATTGTGGGTATATGTTAAAGGTAGAACTACAAGGACTTGTTCTTATCTGGACAAACTAGAAGGCTGGAGTTGTAATTTACCAAGAAGAGGAACCCAGAAGTGGAAAAGGATTGGGAGAAAGAGCTTAGTTTTCCACAGGTTAATTTTGAAATACCTGTTGACATCCAAAATGGAGGTGTTAGGGCAGTGGATACAAAAGTCTAGAATTCAGGAGTTAGTTCTGGGCCAGGGGTATACATTTGGGACTCATTAGTGTACAGATGTTATTTAGGTAATGAGTACTGCTAGAGAAAAAAGCCTGGGGGTACTCCCAACATGGAAAAGCAGAGAAAATGAGTCAACAAAGGAACCAGGAAGGAAAAGTGAGTGAAATAAAGGGAAAACCTGGAGTGTGGTGACCTTCGTGGAAAGGAAGTATAGAGTTTCAAGATGGAAGAATTTATTTACTGCATCAGACACTGCTAAGTCAAATAAGATCAAGACTGAGAAATTACCATATTTTTTACCAACAGGGGAGGCGTGGTTATTGGGGACTTCTAAGCACTTGGAGCAGTGATCCAAGGCCTGATTGGAGTTGTTAGGTGCCGTTGAGTCAGCTCTGACTTACAGCGACCATTTGTCCTACTGAACACAACACTGCCTGGTCCTGCACCATCCTCACAATCCTTGCTATGTTTTGATTGAAATAGTTGCCAAAGGTAATGGGAGAAGAGAAATTGGAGACTTGATAATTTTAAAGTAATGTGAAGAAATGAGTAGGTAAGAGTTTATGATATTTTTTTGTGTGAATATTTGTAAGATGGGAGAAATACAGCATGTTTGCTGATGGAAAATATTAAATTAGAGGGGAAGAAAAAAACCAAACTCATTGCTGTGGAGTTGGATCCGACTCATAGCGACCCCTCCTTGGGTTTCCGAGGCAAGATCGCTACAGAAGTAGATTGCCTGATCTTCCTTCCCAGGAGTGACTAGTAGGTTTGAACCACCAGCCTTCTGGTTAGCAGTCATATGCCTTAGGCACTAGGGCCACCAGAGCTCCCAAGGAGGGAGACTCTGTTTGAGAAAGTCTGTTCTACAGAGGTGTTTTCAAAGTTCTCTGCGCTTACCTTGCAGTCTCTCTCTCTTCCTGACTAGACTAGGAGTTCTTTGGAAAATGTAGTATAAATTTTTTCTTCTTTTTTTTAAATCTAGCACTTAAAGCAGTATTAGCATTCACCAAATACTTGAATTTACCTAGGTAGGCAGGAGGGGATAGGTTGTAATACACAAATGAGGTGGTTGGTCTTTGCTGGGACAGATATGTATAGTTAACAGGAGAGCAGGCAGAAGGCAGGGGAATAGTTCCAGATTGGAGGATAGAAATAGTGGGAAGCTCCCTAGTTGCTTCAATTTCACTGTTGCTTGTTAATAATGAAAAAGTAATTAAAATTTCCACACCAACTAGAACAGGTTTTCTTTTTCAGCGTGCGGTTAGCAATTGTTGGTTGATTTGAACCTCGGGCACCTTAAATATTTTCTTTCAAGTGATTTTTTTCTTAAGTTATTGAAGAATCTACGTTGACACTATATTTAACGAGCAGAATTCCAGTATTTACTGAAGGCCAGTACTGCTTTAAAAGCTGAATCAAGATGTATATATACATTTCCCTTGTTGTTATGTCAGACCCGACTCAGCAACCCCTCCTTGGGTGGAATTCCGAGGCAGTATCGCTACAGAAGTAGATTGCCCAACCTTTCTTCCGAGGAGTGGCTGGTGGGTTTGAACCGCCAGCCTTCTGGTTAGCAGTCAAGTGCCTTAGGCTAGGCTACCAGAGCTCCCACATATATTTTCCCTAAGAGGTCATAATCTAGTCAGGAAGACAGATGTCCAAGATTAGAGCAGAGAGCTTTGGAAAAGACTTGCTAGATGGTGGGGCAGATGACTTATGAATTGGCTAGAAGAAAATGATGTATCAAAAATCTTTTGTCTGTTTAGGTGATTCTAGAAAATTGATGAGTCTTTATCTTGGACCTGCTTTGTGGATGTTGGTGGTCAGAGGATATAGTGACACAACAAGCTCTTATTACCCTGAATTCCACCCCTTGTCCCATGGTAAGACCCTGCCAAATCCAGGCCTTCTCGTCCTCTGGGCTGTTCCATGTTCAGTAAGTGGAGAATTTGAAAAGTAGGTTGTTTCCAGACAACCCATGGGACACTCACAGTTTATGACCAGGACTCGTATCTTTTATTGCATAGATATATGTGAACTTGAAGAAACAGGGTATGACTTTTCTTTTGTAAGTTAGTCACAGTGGTAATCTTCAGAATGTTTTACGTATTCATAGGCTGCCTGTTGACTTCTTTTGATTCTGTTCTTTCCTGTGCGGTCCCAGTGTCTTATTCAGGCCTTTATATTAGGTGCCACCGAATTGGCCTTTGGCCATGCTTTATCTGCAGGAACTTTTTAAAGATTATCTTCTTGTTCACATAGAGACTCCAGTCCATTCTTCACATCTCAATCCCATTAATCTTTCCTGAGTGTGCTGTTTATCAGGACACTCCTTGTTCAAAAGTCTTCAGTGGTCGCCCATGGTTTACTAAAGTCCAAATTCTTCAGAAGGCTAGCTTTCTGTCATTACATTAGTATGCTCCCTTGACGAAGCAGCAATTTCAGTAGTAGCTTCAGATGTACTTGTTTGGTAGTGAAATACCAGAGTCACTCATGCCAATGGCAGGAGTTCCATCTAACACCTAAAAATATTTTCCCAGAGAAATAACAAGAGCAACTCAACATGAACACAGCCATAATCTACTGAGCCTTCTTCAAGACTGTCTACTCATATGACTACAACTCTTTGATGCTCTGACATTTTTATAATTTATTTTGCTGCTAGCAATTTAAAGTTTTGATGCATGTAATCTTGTTGCTGGCCGTGTTTTAAGCATCAAAAAATGGATTGCTTAAGTTACTTCACTGGGTACCCCACTATTTTAAATATGAATTGATAATACTTGGGGCTTCAAAACAGATGGTACATTGCTTCTGTGTCTAAGAGCTTTTGGCAGTGCTGAAAATGAGCCTTCTGTTTGTTGTTGTTGTTGTTATGTGCCGTCGAGTCAGCCCCGACTCATAGCGACCCCTCCTTGGGTTTCCGAGGCAGTATCACTACGGAAGTAGGATTGCCCAACCTTCCTTCCGAGGAGTGGCTGGTGGGTTTGAACCGCCAGCCTTCTGGTTGGCAGTCAAGTGCTTTAGCCACTATGCTTAAGTTACTTCACTGGGTACCCCAATATTTTAAATATGAATTGATAATACTTGGGGCTTCAAAACAGATGGTACATTGCTTCTGTGTCTAAGAGCTTTTGGCAATGCTGAAAATGAGCCTTCTGTTTAGTCCCAAATAATTCAGTGATGAGTGGGCAACTTTGAACTTTTTTTTTTTTTTTGCACACATACTCATTTGAGTATCTGCAAGTGTTTCAGCTTGCATATTAACTATATATAAGTGCCTTCCATCAAATGACCCTTCTGGCATAGGCAAACACAGAATCAGTGGACAAGTATCGTGTATTAGTTTGGCGTATGGCCCCACTTGTTTTCATTTTCATTATAGTGGTAAGTTTCTAGTAAGATTAGCAAGAATTTGGCCACATTTAAACATGGGCACAAAAGTTTCCAGGTTTAAAATTAACTAATAGGAAAGTGTTGGTTAGCTCAAATGAGAGGCTTTTCAAATGTAATTGAAGTGAGTTCAAAGGAGCAGAAGACTTTAAATCTTATGTTGGTCATCCCTGCTCAGTTTAATTTTTTTCCCCTGGTTAACCCTTCTTCTCAGGCACCTTGACAAGATGGCATTTTCTTACTTAAGTACTAGTTGGAAGATTGTGATGACTAGCACCTCTTAAGTCCTATTATTTTATTACCTAAAATTAGAAAAGACTTACAACTTATAAGAACTTTCTTAGTGATTATCTAGCAATATATTTTTTCCTTCATGTATTTTCAGTGTAGGAGTTAGGTAACTGAGGTTATGATTTAGAGAAAACTGGGTGTTAAATATCATAAGATGCCAGAAGCCCCCAAAAAGGGGGATCTCTGAGGAGAAACAGTGAAAGCACCCCCACTCTGCACTCTGGGCTGTGGGTTATTGTCCTGTCGTTGATTTAGGAGAGGGTGTATTATGATGTGAAAAGACCTCTGGTAGCATAGTGGTTATAAAGCATTGGGCTGCTAACCAAAACATCAGTGATTCAAACCCACCAGCCATTCCATGGGAGAAAGATGAGGCAGACTCTCAGTAAAAACCTGGGAACCCCTATAGAGCAGTTCTCCTCTGTCCTAAAAGGTCACCACTATGAGTTGGAATTGACTCGAAGGCAGTGGGTTATGTTGTGGAGAAAACATCCCACCCATTTAAGCTTTGGAAGAACTTCGGTTTACTCCTTTGAGCTTGGGTTATTGTTGTTGTTATGTGCCATCAAGTCAGACCCAACTCATAGTGACCCCTCCTTGGGTTTCTGAGGCAGTATCACTATCCTCCTTCCGAGGAGTGGCTGGTGGGTTTGAACTGCCAGCCTTCTGGTTAGCAGTCAACTGCCTTAGGCACTATGTTACCAGAGCTCCCTTGAGCTTGGGTTAGAAGTATTATATTGTCTACTCCCATTATGTTGGAAGGATAAAGAGATTAGTTAAATTTCCTCAGGTTTTCTAAGTCTTTATTTTCTCTACACCTCCAGGAATACCAAGACTGCAAAGGGTGGTGGATTCTGGTAATTGGCCTGTTACCTACAGATGTTGATCCTATAATGTTTTTGTAAATTCTTTTTTGGAAATTAAATATTTTGTTTTCAGGTACTCTGACTAAATCTCTAGATTCGTTTCCTATAATATATTCATGGACTGATCTTTTAAATAAATCACCTGTTCTTTAGTAACTACAACCTTGAGCATGTCTGGAAGACTCAGTTCTTGTCCACTAACTACATTGCAGCCTACCCTGGGAGGATGGAACTGGAAGAGCAATTTGATTGATAGACACACACACACGCAGCCCAAAATGACTCTTGGATTTTCTGAAAATCACTGGAATCTGCTTATTCTGCACAGTAGGGATAGTAGCTTTAGCTCCAAAGTCAAATTCTGCCCAAGAATCCTTAAAAATCACAATCTTCAAAATGATACATCATCCATATATATTGTAATATATATTACACATATATTAAAACTACCAAAAGTTACAGTCTTACATATTTTGACACTTTCCTTTTGAAATGAATTGTGGAGTTCGCAGCTTTTAAATTTTTGTTGTATTGCCACTTTGAGAAGTTAGGGTCAGTGATTTATCACGACAGTTTCTTTGTGAATAAAATACTCCAGTAATAAGTGGTATTTCTAAGGCTTCGGGATACTGAACTGTGGAGCCAAAGTAGTTCAATTAATTTAACCAGCAGCCTATAATAAAAACTAAGCTTTCAAATCTTTTTTATTTACTTATTCTGTAACTAGTTTTTTTTATTTTTCTCTCCTCCTCTGGGCCTGCATTCCTCAGTTATATAATCAAAAATAATGAACAACCCAGTATAAATGTAGTGAAGAAAAAAAGTAGTATAATAATGGACAGTTAACATATCTGAAAGGACTTTTTTTAAAGCAGTAAAATATGCAATTGAAATTGAATGGATAATTAATGCTTTTGAGTGTCGCATGATGCTTCACTTTTAGAACATTGTTTTTGCTTGTGCTAATAGGTTGTGTCGCATCTTTTTTTGTTTGTTTGTTTTTGTCTCTGGGCTCTGAAGATTGAAGTTTACTGTTAATTGCAGAAAAAGACATAAGTGAGTATATTTCTTCATTTAAATTTAACAACACCAACCATAGATGTAGTTAAGGCTGTTTGGTTATAATTAGGCTATGTGGTCACCTTAAGAGTCTTCCAGGATTTTACACTTGAGAGCTAGTCTAGTCAAATCATTTCTAGATGATTCTCTGATTCCCAGACTTAAATGAGTAAAAGAGTTAAAGAATTTAGACGTACTCTGGGTGTGGCGGGAAGAAAGCATGCACATTCTTCTCAAGAGAAATTACACATCTCCTGGACTTGAGGGTTTCTTTTAGTGCCATGTTTCCTGCAGACCAACAGTAAGATGTTTTCACTTTTCTTTCTTCTTTTTTTCCAGAAGAGGTGTGGTGGAAGGGTCTGCCAGAACCAGACGCTAAGCACACAGCAGTACATATATACATAAACAATCTTTCTTCCAGCTTCCAGAATTCCTCCTCTTCAACCTTTCCTGTTCATTGGAATAATGAATGTAAGAAGTCCCATCCAGTGGTTGAAGCTTGGTAGAAACAAGGAAGTAGGCTGGAGTGGATGAAGTAATCATCTGCTCTCCGAGTCCTCCCCAGTCTCACTAAGGGGGGGAGGAGGGAAACAGTTTTCAATTTCATTTGTACTGTAGCAGATACAATGTGATTGTGACGATCTTTCAATGAATAATTGCTAATCCTACCTAAAATAATTGTATAATAAATAAAATATATGCAGGTGTTAAATTGACCTCCTCTCAGGACCACATATATTTATTTCTTACAGATTTGGAGGGGGCACTGAGAGGAAACACAGAAGCCACACTATTAGAAACACATACAGCTAGGCATTTGGGAAAGTTCAGGTAATAGCACTTTTTTTTTTTTTTTTATGTTTTTATTCCAAAGGAAATACAGTATATTAAATGATCAGATTTAGATAAATGCTTAGTAACACGCCCAAAAGTTTACACATACATTTGCTTAAAGGAAATTTCCCTCTAGAATTAATAAAATCCTAACCACAAAGAAGTCCAGAAATTTAGCGGGATGCTGGAAAACCTAGAAGACTTGTTTGCTTCCCCTTCCCCTGCTGTACTTCCCTCCTCTTCCCTCCCCGCCCCGTCCCTGTTCACTGTCAAAGGAAAAGAACAGATCAGTCCATAGTTAGTAACTTTGCACTTTTAATTCTGAATTCGAAGGAAGGTTTTGAGGCTTTCTTACACTACAATACTAAACAAATTTTCCACCACCACCATCCCATAACTTTTGATTATATGTTCTGTGAATTGGCCAGTGTTTAAATGAGCAAAACTTAAATGAATAGGATGCCTTTTTATTTTTATATCTTTTCTTGATGTTTTACCTAAGGATCAGAAGATGCTTTTAACTTCTCTCTGCCTGGACCACAGCTGTGGAGTTACTCTTGGATATGTGGTATCCCATAGCACACCATAAATCTCCACTAGATGTCAGCATGTCACTAAACGAAACTGGTTCAGCCAACTCTGGACATGTTCCTGAGACATTAAAAAGGTGAACTCATTTAGAATTTTAACCAAATGGTAGGAAGGTTTTAAGTAGTGCAGGTCATTAATAAGTTTGCTTCAATGAATAATAAAAACAAATGAAATCATTACTTAAATTTCAGTACCTTACCTCTGAGGATTTCACAGTGCTTTACATATAATCTTGGTTCTTGCCAAATACCCCCAAAGAGATAGGATGCAAAGATGATCTTAAGTTTACAGTTGTGTCACCTGAAGTGCACAGGGCCAAAATGAACGGCCTGATCATACACTTGATGCATGATGGAACCAGACTGCTATTAATGTAATTTCAGGCCCGGATAGACCTAAATTGTGCTAATTCTCCTTCGAGAGCATTGAGATGCAGCTTCCCCTAGGGAATGTCTGCCACGTATATTAACTTATCTTTCCTATAAATCAAACTACAAAAGAGTGGGATAATTATGGGGAGATTAAGATAATCATTTAATTTAGTATGGAGATGTTTATAGTGCAAAATGAACAAAAGTGAGGGCAGAAAAAAGTTCTGAAATCATCATAGAAAGGATGCTTAGTACTCATTTCTATTTGTACACATTCTAGAACTACATCATTTCATAGTTTAAAGTTTTATAATGATTGCAGTAAGAGAATATGCTAATAAACAACCAGGGAAGAAGAATACTTTCACACTATTTTTAAAGTGCAGCCAAATGTCAGCCTTATCTTAGGTTCATTTACTCATGTGGGAGGAGAGAAAGGTAGTTGTGATTTGGTCTGGAAGGGTGAAGGTTTTAGGTACTGTTCTTGGAGATTATGGAATATATTGCATATTGTAGGTTTTATACTGTATAATTTCCTTACAAGGATCACCTTGTAATCCTGTACATTAGAGTTTAAATAGTACTTTACCCTAAATTGTATGAACACAGGTTATAAGTAGGTAAAAACTCTGTGGATATAGATTATTGTAAGTATACAGAAAATATGTTAGGGTGGTGGGATTTGGGGCAAATTTAATATTACCCTTTATGTGGTACTATTGTTTTTATAATAAATAAAAAGAGAAAAAAAAAAAAAACGGTTTCTTCTTTATTGCCCATTTTGGAAAAATTTGCCACAATCTCAACTTTAAAAGGGCTATTTCACGTCAATGAAGAACATGGTAAACCATTACAATTCCAGGAGATGTATATAATGATTGATTAGTTTACTTGAAATGTCTATTTGATCACAGAAATAGGGTTAACCTGGCAAAAGTACAGGGTCAGGTTTTCAAGCTTTAATGTAAATTTAAGTGGAATAAACGATTGCCTGAACCCAGCACCCTTTCTGTGGATGGACACAGGCCGTCTGCTGCAGCTTTTTGTGCATTGGCGTTAAGTCAACAGTGATAACTGTAGGTCTCAGTTTGTGTTCCCGTTTTAAGTGGTGCAAGGGTGAAAGAGTTGCCAGCAAAGTCTAAGAGGTTTTAAAAATTAAAATATTTATTTTATTTTGCATGTTTAGACTTATCTTTTGATTCAGAACTTGAATATAGCAAATGGTGCATGAGTCTGAGATATAAAATACCATTTCACTTATATGAAATGAGGTGCTCTGGTGGCGTAGTGCCTAAGCCATTTGACTGCTAACCAGAAGGCTGGTGGTGCAAACCCTCCAGCTACTCTGAAGGAAAGTTGGGCAATCTACTTCTGTAGTGATACCACCTTGGAAACTCAAGGAGGGGTTGCTATGAGTTGCATCTGACTCGACAGCAGTGCGGTGCGTTGCATTATGTGAAGTGTGTGGTTTTGTGATACATCATTTTCAAGTAATAACAGTAACATTGAATTATATATTTGAATCATGCTACATCAGTGATTATGAGTTGTGGAAGTTAAGCATGTGTATCAGAATTGCCTAGAAAGCTTTTATAAAACTTTTGTGGCTCCCTGTCACCATCTCCCTGGTTGCACAATGGTTAAGCACTTGACTACTAACTGAAGGTCGGTGTTTCAAATTCCCAAGCTGCTCCATGGGAGAAAGATGGGGAAATCTTCTGTAAAGACTTAAGGCCTTGGAAATCCTATGGGGCAGTTCAACTCTCCCATAAGGTCTCCCCTATGAGTCAGAATCAACTCGATGGTAACTGGTATTTTTGTTTGTTTTGTTTTTCTCCTGGCATCACCATCTCCAGATTCTTAATGATATTTTGAGACCTGGCTTTCCAAATTTGCCAGAGAGGGTGGGGTAGATGGAGGTGAAAGCAATGTCGGAGTACCAATAACCAAGGTAAGCATGAGTTTGCTTGTGCTTACTTACTAATCTGTAGTGAAAAATCTCCCATTTTTTCACCACATCAAAGATTTGGCTTCTTGGTATGGCTAGTGTCTGTCTCTCCCAATCCCACAGCATCTTCCTGCAGAATAAAAGCCTCTTTTCCAATTTACAATCCCGAGGAGCTCTGGTAGCATAGTACCCAAGGCATTTGACTGCTAACCAGAAGGTTGGCGGTTCAAACCCACCAGCCACTCCTTGGAAGGAAGAGGGGGCAATCTACTTCTGTAGAGATACTGCCTCAGAAACCCAAGGAGGGGTTGCTATGAGTTGGATTTGACTCTGTGGCAGTGAGCTTTGTTTTTGTTTTTTTAGCAGGGATGGAGTACCCAGTAAGCAAGGTAAACACAGGCTTACTTGTGCTTACTTACTATCTGTAGTGAATAGTTTCATGTTTCACATCTTTGATGTGGTGAAGCCCATGTGAAATTGTTCACTGCAGGTAAGCACAAGTAACCCTGTGCTTACCTTGCTCATTGGCCAGTGTGCCTCCAGGTGGAAGGGATCTGTAATTCCAAGACTTTTCAATGTACTGCCATGTACTGGTGTATATGAAGGCTGGCGGTTCAAACCCACCAGCCACTCCTCGGAAGGAAGGTTGGGCAATCCTACTTCCATAGTGATACTGCCTCGGAAACCCAAGGAGGGGTCGCTATGAGTCGGGGCCGACTCGACGGCAAATAACAACAACAACAACAACTGGTGTATATAACCAGTGACTGGATGCCGTCAAGTCAATTCTAACTCATAGCAACCCCAAGGGTGTCAGCATAGGACTGTACTCCATGGAGTTATCAATGCCTCATTTTTTGGCTCCATAGGGTTTTCAACTGCTAACCAGAAGGCTGACGGTTCAAACCCACCAGCCACTCCTTGGAAGGAAGTTAGGCAATCTACTTCCGTAGTGATACCGTCTCGGAAACCCAAGGAGAGGTCACTATGAGTCGAACCCGACTTGACAGCAGTGAGTTTGGTTTGGTCTGGAGGGTTTTCAGTGTTGTTTCTTAGGAAGTACATCACCAGGACTTTATTCTAGGACACCTCCGAGTGGATTTGAGCATCCAAACTTTAGGTTAGCAACAGTTTGCATCACCCAGGGACTTCACTCAGGTTCTGGGAACTCTGAAATCATCCCTATCCCCAGGTTTATACTGGCTCATTCCCATTTGGCCCCTTGCTGAGAATTTGCATTTCCACCCCAGGCATACTGAATCAATCTACATTGTAACAAGATCCCAAGATGATTCTAATTCAGTATATCTGGGGTGAAAATGAAATTCTCACAGAGGACTGAACCCGAATTAACTGGTTTGAAGGCCTGGTTTATACTCAAACATAAGTGAATTCTTGAATATCTATGCAGGTTTCCCCCCACTATCCAAAAGTAGAATGTTTCTATGAAAACTTTCATAAGCCAAAATGTCGTAGAACGAAGAAACTACTACCATTAATTTACATGGGAAAACCCACCAGCCACTCCTCAGAAGGAAGATGGGGTAATCTACCATAGTGATACTGCCTCGGAAACCCAAGGAGACGTTGCTATGATGAATTGGGTCCTACTCGACGGCATATAACAACAACAACAACATACCAAAAAATAACTAACTAAATCATAACAAATAACACATGAAACCTGAAATAACATATACAGCGTTCATGGACTGGATTCAACACTACAGTGGCTTGATGCTGAGATACTGAGTGCAGTTCTTGGGGAAGGGTCTGGGCTGGGCCACTTACTGCTGCAGGTGCATCCTGCCTGCTTATGGCTCACTGCAAAGCAAATGCTAAATGATATTAGAAATAGCAACAATCTATGAAAGCACATATTGATGTCTTTTGTAATAATGAAGTGCCGTAAAGCAAACTTTTGGAAAGTGGTGGATATCTGTGGTCACCGAAGTGTTTCTGGCCTAGAACACGGAAGTTGCACTGGTCTGGAGTTAACACATAAAGAATCCGATCTAGGTGATAGGTCAGTCGAGGTGATTAGACTCACACTTGCAGGTGAGTTCTTTGTTCAGTTATTTCTTGTCAAATATAAAGGAATGCAGGTGGACCAGGACCACCACACCCTACCTCATGCCAAAAACTCCAGCTCCACAAAACCTTTGTTTTCTCCACCTGTTTCTAACAGTGCTTAGAAACCCATCATTAGAGATGAATTCTTTGGCTTAAATATAGTCATCTCCAGAAATATTTATTTTTTGTTTTTTGATGCTCATACTACAGGAATCTGTAACACATTGAGGTAGCTCGGTGGCTACACACTAAAGCTCACTAAACCCACTGCTATCGAGTGAATCCAACTCACAACTCTATAGAGAGTAGAACTACCCCATAGGGTCTCCAAGGCTGTAAATCTTTAGGGAAATAGACTGCCCCATATTTCTCCCGCAGAGCAGCTGGTGAGTTCGAACTGCTGATCTGGTTAGCAACCAAATTCTTTAACCAGATTTCCTAGCTTATAAAAATAGCTTTTTCCCCCTGGCACCTACTTGAAGCAAGTTCTTGGGTAAATGGGGATCTTGCTTGAGAGGGAGGCCCAGGGAGGAGGACTTTGATTGCCATAGGAGTATCCTCTGGGAGACGGAGTTCAGTGTATTTCCACACAGAGTGGAAGAGGACTCCCTTGGGTTGGGGGAGGAGAGAATCCTCTGGAAACGCAGATTCTGATTCTGCAAGCCTGGTATCAAGAAACAAGCTTAATCTCATTCTCATATTTGCCTATGACAAGTCCTGTAGCCCAGCACCCAGGGGCCTTTAGACCAGAGGTTTTCACTCTTGAGTGAGCCAAGAATCACCTGGAGAACCTATTAAAACAGATTTCATAGCCCATGTCAGAGATGCTTCAGTAGGTGAAGGCCATGAATGTGCTTTTCTAATTGCTGATGCTAGAGCCACACGTGAGAAGCTCTGTATTAGACGATTAGCATGTCCCCAAGCCATATCAGCAACCTAGACAGAGTACGTGATATCCCCACATACGCTGAAGCTCAAAATTGTGAAATTGTGGGTGCTTCCGAACGTGCTGCCAACATGAACCGAGCATCCCCCGAGCACTTAGCTTCCACGTCTTTACCAGAACACATCAGCTACAGCTCTCCATCCCCGTTCTCATGCTGGTTTCTCGTCTTTGTAAATTTAACCACACACAGGACGGTCAGGATTTTGTACTGATGGCTTATATAAGAAATATTTTAAAAACTTGAAAATGTACTGGAAAACAACCATATAGGCCACTGGAATAAACTGTTATAATTCTTTTCAGAATAATGCATTAAAGCAATAAGCTCTTTATGCTTACAAAGTTAAAGGATAAATATCGGGCTAAATATAAAAGTATGTTAACTTAAAATAAATTAGCTCAAAAGAAAGTTTTGGTCTTAATTATTATAGCAACAGCTCAAAACACAGAATTATTACTCAGACTTCTGTTTCCTAGTAGAAGTTCCCTTTCTATTTGAATCAGAAGTTCTCTTTTCTTCAGTGTTATTAAAAGTATCATCATCATCATTATGAGAAAATATGGTTACAGTTCCCTGATCTTTATATAGCAGTATTTGATAATAAACTTTTCAGTTTAAGGGTCATCAAAATTTAATTTTCCCAAAGATTAGATATGTTAAATGTTATGTGTAAAATATATACTTTAAAATATGTTAAATATGGAAATTTTGTAGTTTTTCCTTTTTTAATCAATTTTACTCCTTTCCTGAGTACATAGCCATCCTGTTTGATCTCCAGTGTTCTGTGATTTGTGAGTTTTCACTCATGGGTGAGCATTTAAGGACATGAACTTTCCTCCATGGAGATTTGTGAGAGAACTGATAAATAATGGAGCACCTCATCCCACTGCTGTTACAATTGGGAATATCCAAGTAACCTTGGTTTCATAACAACACGTACTATATGACTACAATGATAAAAGTCACCAAGTACTGCTTGTTAAGAGTCTGGTCTGCTTAGCAATGCTATCTGAACAGATATATAGCACGTCTACTTTTTTTTTTTTTTTTAGTGGATGGATTTTTTGGATTACATTAATGTTAAAAGTTCAGTTGCCATAAAATTGCCATTACATACTGTTCTGTCGCTATAAAAGATTTTTAAATGGGAAACCTTCTCTACCCCTCCAATCCACTCTAGGCTGATTCCCTTTGTTATACTCTCTCATATAGACAGGCTCCTTTCTGTAATAAAAATCACTTCAATCTGTAAGTAGGATGTTTTCTCAGTTGTGTATATATTTGCTTGTGTATGTTCCCCAAATGAGCTTTTGAAGCACACACACACACACACACAAGGACTGTGTCTTTTGCTTTTCATTTCATCCAAGGGCCTAGCATAGTATCTGACTTGGGAGTAACCAAAAAAAAAAAAAAAAAAAAAAACCAGACTCACTGCTGTCCAGTTGGATCTGCCTCATAGCGACCCCTCCTTGGGTTTCTGAGGCCATATCACTACAGAAGTAGATTGCCCAACCTTCCTTCTGAGGAGCGGCTGGTGAGTTTGAACTGCCAGCCTTCTGGTTAGTACTCATATGCCTTTGGTCAAATGACTTGGGAGTCAAATGGCTTGGGAGTAGTTCTATAAAAACAACCACTAGAACTCATGGCTACCCTGTGTGTGCCGAAGTATGACGGGGCTCCTTGGGGTTTTCAGTGGCTGATTTTTGGGAAGTAGATCAACTGGCTTTTCTTCTGATTGCCTCTGGGTGGATTCACACCTGTAATGTGCAGTGAGTAACCAAGGACATTAACCATTTACAACACCCAGGAAGCTCAATAAATACTTATTGTTACCAGTAGTTATAATTTGGTATTAAAGATGTCTCTGTACTGATATGTAACAGGAATTCTTTCCCTAGGCCATCAGCCTTGGGGACCTCTCAGGGTGTGCATTAATATTTTTTCTGTGTCACCAGTCCCTCAGATTTCACCTTCTACTTCAAATAAGGGAGAGGTGATTGCTTGTAAATATCCTGACTGCCTTGTTTCTTCTGTGAAAACGCGGCTGGTCTAACTGGCTACTGCCCAGCACAGCCCTGAGAACCCTCAGGCTGTGGCTGCTATTGCTTCTGCTGCCCCACAGCTCCAACCTCTGAGGCTGGGCCATCACCTGTCAGGCTGTCTCTTTTCACTACAGACCCCAGTGTTGGCAAATGCAGTCAACTTTCTCCTCCACATCATGAAATCATACTTTTCTATTTCCCTGTGAAACCAGCAGCTTCTCCATAACTAGGGAAATCTTATTTTGTCTCTTTGTTGTTAGTTTTCATGGAATTGGCTCCTACTCATGGCCACTTCATGTATTGTTGTTGTTGTTGTTATGCGCCATCAAGTTGGACCCAACTCATAGCGACCCCTCCTTGGGTTTCCAAGGTGGTATCACTCCAGAAGTAGATTGCCCAACCTTTCTTCTGAGGAGTGGCTGGAGGGTTTGAACCGCCAGCCTTCTGGTTAGCAGTCAAATGCCTTAGGCACTATGCCACCAAAGCTCCTAGTTTATGTATAGAAGAAAGGAAGGTTGCTCACTTCTGTACCATTTTTGTAATCATTGGAATGTTGAGTCCATACTAGACTACAAGTAAGTTCCTTAGAAACAGGATTATCATTTTTCTATATTCTACATCTAACCGGATGCCTGGTACATTGTTTTGCACTTAATCCTTTTTATTTCATTTTACTTGGATCCACCATCAATGTTCATTGAAGCAGCAGTCAGGAAACCAAATGACATATTATTGCATTGGGCAAATCTACTGCAAAAGACCCTTTTGAAATGTGAGAAAACAAAGACGTCACTTTGAGGACTATGGTGTGACTGACCCAAACCATGGTATTTTCGGTTGCCTCATATGCATGTGAAAGCTAGATAATTAATCAGGAAGACTAAAGAAGAATTGATGCCTTTGAATTATGGTGTGAGTGAAGAATAATGAATGTCCCATGGACTGCCAGAAGAATGAACAAATTTGTCTTGGAAGAAGTAGTCAGAATGCTCCTTAGAAGTGAAGATGGTGAGACTTTGTCTCATGTACTTTGGACATGTTATCAGGTGGTGCCAGTTCCTAGAGGGGACATCATGCCTGGTAAACTGGAGGGTCAGCAAAAAAGAGGAAGGTGCTCAGTGAGATGGATTGGCACAGTGTCTGCAACAGTGAGGTGAAGCAGAGCACTGAGGATGGCACAGCACCAGGTAGTGTTTCTTTCTGTTGTTCATAGGGTTGCTAGGAGCCAGAATCTACTCAACAGCACCAAACAGCAAAAACAACAAATCCTTGTTGATGACGTGTATTCGAGAGGCATTTTTCTACTTCTTTGCTAGGAACTCTGAGGCTTTCACTTTCGTTCCTTCCCTTTGTAATAGCTAGGCATGCTGTTTCTACTGCTTCTTAAGTTGTTTTGAGTTGCTTCTTACTGCTCTCAGCCAACTCAGCTTAAGAACTCATTCTCTCTTTCTCTTCCAGGAAGGTATGAACTCAGCAACCAGGATGTAAACCTACCCATGTTCTGGATCCTCTTTGGTTAGCCAGACAGCTGTCTGCCACTCCCTGGCATAATTGCCAGTGGCAGAGGAGATTTTTTTGTTTTTTTAAATTACAAAAGTGTTAATTCATATCTTGAAATCTGAATTCAAGGAATTATATAAAAGCAAATGTGCTGCATGAAATATATTTCTGCATTTAGTATTTTGCTCTTTCTTTGAGATTGTTGATATAAAATATATTAAGAGTTTTATGAGTTTAAAATACAAAGATGTTTACCAGATCTTGCATTCATACTGTTTCCTTGGGCCATCAATACAGTTTCAATCTCTTTTCATTCTTAACAGGACAGCTTTGCTTTGTTTTGGTCTTTAAGAATATTATTATCTTTTCCCCACCCTACTTTTCATCAAGATAGCACCTCCCCTTCTAATTCCTTTATTCTTAGGGTATATTTTTTCCACTGTAATCCACTTAACTAGATTAACTAAATCTTTAGTTTTATATCCTCTACAGAGGAAGAATGATTGGATAGTTGCCCTAAAGCTTTTTAACAAGGGTTTGTTTTGCTTTTCCAGTTTCTTTGATTAGGTGTAATTATAATAAGTCTAGGCCTGTAATGTGGCTGTTAGAAGCGTTGGCTCTCCATCCCTTGCTAGTTGTTTAACCTTGAGTAACTTCCTTAACCTCTCTGTGGTTTAATTTACTCAATAGTAAAATGGAAATAGCTACAGTACTGTTTTCATAGGGTTACTGGAAGGATCAAATGAGATAATGGCTCAAAAAAGCGTAGCGTAGAGCCTGGCACGTATCAGGTGTTCATCAGTGTCCATTATGTACACAGTATCAAACAGTTAAAGTCTTTACTTTTAGAAAAGAAACTCTGTTTCCCAATCTGATTAGCCTGGATTTTTTTTTGTTGTTAGATTGTTTGTTTTTGTTTTTTCCCTTGCTCTTGTCACATGATTAACTATACTCACTGTACCATCTCACAGCTGGCTTATTTCTGGTTTTGGAATAAGCATTTTCAACCATCCTATTAATACCCAAACCCATTGCCATTGAGTCAATTCTGACTCCTAGTGACCCAATAGGACAGTAGAACTGCCCCACAGTGTTTCCAAGTCTGAAATCTTTACAGAGGCAGATTACCACTTTTTCCCACGGAGTAGCTGATGGGTTCCAATTAGCTGACTCTCTGTTAACAGCTGAGGGCTTTAACCCTGAACCACCAGGTCTCCTTTTTCCAACCCCAGATAACTTTAAAAAACAAAACATGCTGCAGAAGATGGACAACTCTGGAGCAGAGCGGTCACTTGTGTTGTGAAGAAGCCTTCTTGTCACGGTAGTGCAGAAAATCATGCCTCTGGCCAATCCCAGAACGCTTTCTTGGAATAATATGAGATTTCCTTATATTGTGCAAATGTTTGAATAAATCTCTTAGTCACAGTTAAATGTGTTTAACTCTGCTAAGGACTATTCTCTGAACCACAAAGAATAGACCTGTCCCTAAGTCTCAGGCACATTGCCTCTCTATTCCTGTTGTTGTTGTTATGTGCCATCGAATCAGACCCGACTCATAGTGACCCCTCCTTGGGTTTCTGAGGCAGTATCACTACGGAAGTAGATTGCCCCATCTTCCTTCCCAGGAGTGGCTGGTGGGTTTGAACCACCAGCCTCCTGGTTAGCAGTCAAGTGCCTTAGGCACTGTGCTACCAGAGCTCCATCTCTATTCCTGACACCTCTGAATTTGATGCTGCTTGTTTTACAATTGTACTCTCAATAATTGACATTTAGACCTTCAAAACCTGATTCTAAGAATTGGCATGAGCAAGGATAAGGCAGCAACATTCTTGTTTGTTTTTTATTGTCACTTTATATTTTGCATAATTGTAGTCTTTCACCAGAGCTATCACTGACAATTGATATATTGATTCCTAAAATTCATTTATTTAATAAATGTTCATTGGTTTCCTAATATGTACTTGTTTAGCTTTCAGAAACTATTTGGATGAAACTAAAGTTAGAAGATAAGATAGCTATACTTTAAGATGATTCAATTCAAATGTTATTCATTCTTAAAGCATAATTCAATTTATTCTAATATTAGAGATTTTTTTCCCCGAAGATGTCTCTTGATTTCTTTTTCCTAGGCCTTTGCATTTCTAATGAACACAGATGCTCTTTTCCAATTGATTCTTGTAGTCAAAGCATACTCTTGTGAAACCTGTTTTAGTGAAATTGAAATAATGGCTTCATCTCTCTGTTGTTGTTAAGTGCCATTGAGTCATTTCCGACTCATAGCGACCCCATGCACAGCAGAACGAAACACTGCC
>NW_006921588.1:16778340-16795447 GCF_000298275.1 Orycteropus afer afer | reverse complement strand
AAACTCACGTCTACATGTCACCACAGTAGGACAAACCGACAGACAAGTTTGTCTTGCTGTTGGAGACCTCTCATATCACCCCCACCTGGGTCCCTGTGGCTGACTGTACCTCTGTCTGGCTTCCTGGCTTTTAATCCCCTTTCTCCTGCTCTTCTGCCCTGATGCTTTGGGCATCCCTGAGTTGTCTCTCCTCACCTGTATCCCTGGGGCTTACTGCTCTTCTATCCAGGTTCCTGGCTTTTATCCCGTTTCTCCTGCTTTCCCATCCTGCTGCTTTGGGTGGGCCTGAGTTTCCTCTCCTCACCTAATCCCTTCAGCTGATTGCTCCTCTCTCTGGCTTCCTGGCTTTTAATCCCCTTTCTCCTGCTCTTCTGGCCTGCTGCCTTGCACGTCCCTGAGTTGTGTCTCCTCGCCTGTAACCCTGGGGCTGACTGCTCTTCTGTCCGGGTTCCTGGCTTTTATCCTCGTTTATCTGTAAGAGGGGTGATTCAGCCCTTGAGCTTGTGGTAAGCATTAGTTTGTATAGGCAGCCTTAGGAACCCCAGGGGGCAGGGGAAAGGCATGTGTATTGATTAGATATATATAGAGAATGTCAATCATTGTCAGGACTCAACTAGAGCTGTTGTTAAAAGGTTATTCTTCATCTCCTATAGCAGTGCTCCAGATGAGGAAGGAACTTAGCCATAAGGAGTAATCAAGGTGAACAAGGAGCATGTCTGGGGTGGGATTATGATCAGAGTTTTAGCTGTGGCCCTGTGTGCCACTCAGTTACATTCTTACCCCCAGGAAAACTGTGCACACTGCATCATTAAAGACTTTATGATATTCTCAGAGCTTAAGATAGCTCTGCTTCATGGCCTTACTTACTGCCGTCAATCCGATTCTGACTCGTAGTGAGTCCTACTGAAGCCTGTAAATGTTTATGGAAGCTGACTGCCCATCTTTTTTCCATGGGTCTGTACCACTGACCTTTTGGTTAGCAGCCAAATGCTTTAACCGCTACACCACCAACGCTTCTTCCTTCATGGCCTAGTTGCAGACAATGACACAAGAACAATGAAGGATTTTTTTTCTTCACTACTGTAGGCCACCTAGAGTGCAGCATGAAATAGGTTCTCAAATCTTATGAATGAATGAGCAAAAAGAGATGAGCAGCTACAAATAAGCTGTGAGTAGAAAAGGAAAAGACACAGCCACCTTTTGGAGCTTTGGAAGTCATCGCCATCAAGGCCTGGGAGTAGATAAGGGAATTAAGAGCACCAGAGGAAACATATGCTAAGACATCAACCATAAGAGATACCCCAGCAGCCTCTTTCAACCTGAAGAGAGGAAGGATTTTGTGCAAGGACTCCAAAATTCAGGTGATGGTTGGGTCAGGAAATTAATTGCTTTATTATTACCACTCCCAAGTTGGGGAAGTGTGAGTTAAGTGTATATATTTAACTGCTCAGGCAGGATATGTTGAATATTTCAGTGCAAATGTTGTTCATAGGTGCTGTGATTTGATCCCAACTCATAGCAATCCCATGTGACAAAGTGACACACTGTTCCATAGTGTTTTGTTGGGTGTAATTTTTATGGAAATAGGTTGCCTGGTCTTTCTCCCACAGAGCCGCTGGGTGGTTTTGAACTACCGGTCTTTCAGTTAGCAGTCCAGCACTTAGCCTTCTGGTCCACCAGGGCTATTTTCAGTGCATGGGAGTAAAAATTAAAGAATTAAATAAATAATAAGGACTGTTGGCCTCATTTTACGCATGCATTTGTCATTATCAGGAATAGAAAGTGGAAGGAAGACTGGGCAATCTACTTAAAAAAATTTAAGGGTGACTATGAGTCAGAATCAACTCGATGGCAGTGAGTTTGGTTTTTGAGTTTTTTGGGGAATAGAAAGCCCGACAGAAAAAATGTGTCACTCAGTGAGGATTTTAGGAGCAACACTGATAGGTTTGGTGATTAATTGAAGAAGAAGGGGGTATGTATATTTCTTAAATGACTCTGAACCTTTAGGCTTAGGTGACTTGTTACATAGTGACACACTCATCAAGAAAGAAAATACTAAGGAAGAGAGCAAAGGAGGAAGGAACTCAAAACCTATTGGACCTGGTCCTCTCTGTAAATTATTTCTTTGAAAAACCCAAGACAGGAAATTTTATGGAAATTCAGTAATTTGCCCAAGGTCACAGAGCTAAAGTTACAGAATCAGGATTCAAACCCAGAACCCTCTAAATTACAAAGCTAGTAGTGGTTGCTGCAACACCATGGTGAATAGGAATGCAAAGCACACGCTTTGTGAGGATGCTTCTTATTCTACTAGAATTGTGCCTAATTGCTTCTAAAACCTAATCTTATCCACTGATTGGAACTATGAAACACATATTAATAATTATTGCAAGACCCAATGTCTGAAGCAACCTACCCAGTCATACTTTCTCAATTAGTATGAAATGCAGAATTTTTTTATTGTACAATATATAACACGATTCAACATTTTTTTACATGTACAATTCAGTGATGCAAAATATGTTAATCACGTTGTTCATCCCTCACCAGTATCTTTTGCCCAGTTTCCCATCACCATAAACAGAAACGCAAAGCTTCTAAACAATAACTCTCCCTTTCTGCCTCCCTCCTGCCCCTGACAACCACTAATAAACTCTGGTCTGTATACATTTGCCTATTCTATATATTTTACATACATGGGATCATACAATATTTGTCCTTTCATGATTGACTTATTTCACTCTCAAGTGCAGAATATTTAATTAAGGAAAAATTTGTGCACATATTGCATCACCAAAAAATGCAGCGTTCAAGTATTTTACTGTATGATCGTTATAAATTTGGCCATAGGCCTTGAAATTGAGTATCAGCTTTTCATGTACTGAACAGACTTCTAGTCATAAGCCTTTGTTATGTTGAACCTTCCTTACTGGGGTCTTTTTATTAGAAATCCTACCTAACCTAGTTCATCATGCTGCTTTAAACACAATTAAATGGTTCAGAGCCCAGATTGGCTCAGGTCCCAAATAATGTGGGGAGACTTCATCAACTTAATTTCCATTTCCCATAATAGAGAAAATAGAGACTATGTTGTCCAAGATCCAAAGCAGTGTTTCTTAGTTTAGACCAAGGAATTCATCATCTGGGTGATGATATATATACAGGTGCCTGGGCTCACTCCAAATGTACTCTAAAGGAAATCATTGCAAAGTGATCCAGGAATCTGCATTTTAATAAACTCCCAATGTGATTTTCATGCCACTAAGTTAGAAAGAACTGGTGTAGAAGTGGGCAGGCTACAGTTCCAATACAATGTTATTGTGCATACCTCCCAGAGTGACGGGGCAAGGACGGGCCCCCTTAGTAATATTTTCTCTATCGTTCATTTTTCTTTTATACATTCTGAGATATATAGGGCACAAAAAGAAGAAAGTCATCATTTTTATCTGTCATCACTGCTGCAATCAAGATGTTATGTCCTTCTAAAAGGACACCTCTTGCTGATTAAAAATGTGTGTGCTTTGGTGAGTGAGGCATTTCATATGCTACAAAACATGGGTGTTCAATTTATGATTTTATTGTTTTTTAATTTCTACAGTGATTTTTGATGGAATGGTCCAAGAATATTTTCCCCCAAGTACTGCACTATAAGAGTGCAGTGCAGTGCTACCCCCTACACAATGCTTAGTCACTGAATCCAGATGCAACAATATGTGTCACAAGGAGCCCATTGTACCATGGTTACTCTGATTTCTTCAACAGTATCGTTGTTGTTGTTACATGCTGTCGAGTTGGACCCGACTCATAGCAACCCCTCCTTGGGTTTCTGAGGCAGTATCACTACAGAAGTAGATTGCCCAACCTTCCTTCCGAGGAGTGGCTGGTAGGTTTGAACTGCTAGCCTCCTGGTTAGCAGTCAAGTGCCTTAGGCACTATGCTATCAGAGCTCCTTGAACAGTATCATAGGAACCCAAAAGTCTCCAAGAAATAACACATTGAAGTATTTTTATGGACAACTTTGTGGCTCCAGAATTGCATTATTTTTACATTTATAGAAAGATCAATAAAATAATTTGATTGATGCACCTATCCATGGTCTTGAAGGAATGCAATATCAACTAAAGGGTCTCAGGCAAAAATATATTATGTTCAGGAAACTATGCTTAGTACTGATAGGGAATTTTTTTTTTTTTTTTAACTTTATTGGGATTTGGGTGAAAGTTTACAGAGCAAATTTGTCTTCTATACAGCAGTTTACATACACTTTGTCTCATGATATTGACTAATTTCCCATAATGCAACAGCTTTCCTCCCACTTCCTCCCTTTCTCAGCACCACTGTGTGGGTTTGAACTGCCAACCTTTAGGTTAGTACAGTGCAAAACGTTTGCACCACCCAAGGACCTTCATAGGGTGTTCAATATATGCAGTGTAAATTACTTAGTGTGGCTTTTCTACCCATAAGTCTTTGTAAACTCCAAAGTGGGAATTGCTATTAGCAATTGAGGAGACCCTGATTGCTAAAGTCGCCCACCTGTAGTATTTCTCTTGGGAGTGACACGAAACAATGTTCTGGGAGGTTCCCACTCTCTCTCAGGTGCTTAGAGTTCTGATGCTGTGATTGGCTAGTTTGGCCAGGCTCAAAAGGAGGCCTCCTAGAGGCAGAATCTCTCTCTGACTGCTGGTTGAGGAAGTCGTGCTGCCTAAAGAGACACATGCTCCTGAAAGAGACACGCGTTGCTGAGTAAGACACCAAGGGACATGCACTGCTGGGGGAGAGACTGAGAGACTTGGCTGAGAGACGGTGGGCTGGGAGAGAGACTGAGCGTTTTTCCTGAACTTGAATTGTAGCCTGGTGCTTCCCTAATAAACTCCATAATCTGTGAGTTCTGTGTGGCCACTGCAGTGAATTTTCGAACCCAGGAGAAAGGTGGTGGGTGCTTTGGGAGGAACGTTGGAGAAAGGGCTGGAGGGAGGCAGCATGTCTGGCCTTGTAGGAATAGGCTTTGGGTTACTGCTGGTAATCCTGTCTTCCTCTTGTAGGGTTAGAGGAGGTCGGAAGATGTGGCCTCCTTGCCCTTTTTGCAATATATATATATATATATATATTTAGGAGCTCTGGTGGTATAGTGCCTAAGGCACTTGACTGCTAACCAGAAGGCTGGCGGTTCAAACCCACCAGCCACTCCTCGGAAGGAAGATGGGTCAATCTACTTCTGCAGTGATACTGCCTCGGAAACCCAAGGAGGGGTCGCTGTGAGTCGGGTCCGACTTGATGGCACATAACAACAACAACAACAGTGTTGCTGTTAGGTACCCTAGAGTCAATTCTGACTCACAGTGACGATTAGGACTGAGTAGAACTTCCCCGTAGGGTTTCCTATGCTGTATTCTCTACAGGAGCAGATAAAAACAAAAAACAAAACTCACTGCCTTCAAGTTGGCCCCACATCATACTGACCCCTCCTTGGGTTTCCGAAGCAGTATCTCTATGGAAATAAATTGGCCAGTCTTCCTTCCAAGGAGTGGCTGGTGGGTTTGAACTGCCAGCCTTCTGGTTAGCAATCAAATGCCTTAGGCACTACGCCACCAGAGCTCCTAAAGGAGCAGATAGTCTGTTTTTTTTCCTCCCACAGAGCTGCTGGTGGGTTTGAACTGCCCACCTTTCAGTTAGCAGCAGCATGCTTAACCATCGTGGCACAATGGCACCTTTGACTTTTGTATGTTGTTGTTATGTGCCCTCTAGTCGGACTCAACTCATAGCACACCTCCTTGGGTTTCCAAGGCCTGTGTTTCTTTTTATTATACAAATCAGCCATGAATGCTGAGCAGGACTGATCCCATGGGCACATTTAGCAATGTATGAAAACTAAAAGTAAATAGTATCTACACTGGTCCTTACTGAGTTTACTACTGGGTAGAGTATAAAATTAAAAATGAAACTGCTTTGTTTTAGACAAAAAGTGGTTTTAAATATAAGGTAATCACAGTTACATATGAATGATGTTATACTAATTTATTTGAAATGATTTTTAATTCTAATAAATTTAAGCTATAAACCAAAACAATTTTTTTTAACTATTGTTGAATTTTAGATCATTCTACTTGTCATATATTTAACAATTCCTGTTGAAGGATCATTTATCCATTAGAAGAAACACAGTGAACAGTCAGATATATTAGAAGCATATGTTATAGCACTCAACTCAAAATTAATCTGTAATCCATAATCTCAAAATTAGAACACCTTATAAAGGTCCTTGGGTGGTGCAAACGATTTGCACTCTACTAACCTAAAGGTTGGCAGTTCACACCCACCCAGTGGTGCTGAGAAAGAAAGGACTGGAGATCTGCTTCTGGAAAGTTTACAGCCAAGAGAACCCTGTGGAGCAGTTCTACTCTGTAACACGTGGGGTTACCAGGAGTCAGAATCGACTCAGTGGCAGCAGGTGTTTTTGATTTGAGAACCAGTTCCTTCAAGGTTCAAAAGGATGCCTAAGTAAAGGCAGATGGCCTGGGTGGGTCACCTCAATTCTATGAACCTAGGATTCTGGATTCCAGGAGAACCAAAATGATTTTGTCAATCCAGGGGTGGCAATGATTAGAAGAAATCCCTTTCTTCATCTCATGTGGAGAAATTTCCCCTTTTCTGATGTCTTCTGTGGGAGAAATATTATTTAAAGCAAAAACTTATTCCCAACTCCCCCCAAAAAAAGTCTAAACTAAAATACAACTGAAAGACAAATTTTCGTATTGGATAAGCATTTAACCAGAATGTGATGTATCACAGGCAACTCCCTAAAGAGATGGCAAAGACTGAAAACAATCTTACCCTTTATACAGCTGAGTGGATACAATCCATTACAGTCATGGTTTTGAAATAAAACTGCTAATTTTCTAGTATGTTTGTGGCAGGATAACCAAAGGTATGCTAATTTTCCTTCAAGGAAACTGGGAGGTAGGGGTGTGATCTTTCTTGATGATTAGATTTCAAAAAAGATGTTTTCCAGATTGTTCAGGAAACTGACTTGATTTAGATACGTTTCAAAGAGACAGGGAAAGAATTTACAAATCCAAGATATCTAAAGTAAATTCTTCAAGAGTAGGGGAGGAAGGGAGCATGGTATGTTATTATCAACAGGGAGAAATAAAGCTTCTAATGTACCATTTGTCTTTGTCCTAACACTTCTTACCTGCTAACATCCATGTAGTGCCCAAAGTTGAGAAGAAGTGTATAAACAAGGCATTTTCCTGAACAGACTTCCCCTCCTAAGAGAAATTCTGGTGTTACCTATTAACATTCTAGTAGATAAGTAACCTTGTTGCAAATAAAATGATAAATGACAAATGTAACAAAAGATGTTTTCCTCAGTTCCTTCTCTCATATTCTTGGAACTGGAACTGTCTACCTCACCCACCTGAACACTTCATCTGCATCCTCCTTCTAACTAGCAGTTGTTTCATTTCTGGGTGATCTATGCTCGTTCTTTCTCTGCTTCCTCATGTGATGATGAAAGATTTTAAACACCCTCTCTCAAGAAGACGCACTTGAGATCTGACGTCCTTTAAACAGCTTTGTGGAAGGAACAAACGTTTATTACTCTTTAACAACTTCTTGCCCGATATAATGTTTTATATTATATTTTTACATGGACATATGCCCCCTTATTTAATTATCTCCATAACCATAAGAGGAAGTTATAATTGCCCCTATTTTTATGGATGGGAGAACAGAAGTTTAGAGAAATGAAATAACTTGATCAAGGCAATAGAGCAAATTCCAGCAGAGTAGGGATTTGAAACCAAGTCTATCTTTAGAGGTATGAGATCTAGTTAGTCTGATTCTTTGATGCTTTCTATTATTTTAGGTTCTCATTCAAATGTTTTTGCGGTCTTTGGAATGTGAGAAAGAAGAACTGCAGCTGCATTAATGTGAAAATAACCACAGGTATGTCATTTCTCGAATTATTATTAAAATTGAAATCCTTCAACAAACATACTTCATATTAATGATTTTTATCATGCATTTCTGTGTTCTCTGATCACAGAAAGATGCCTAACTGGTTGATTTTTGCTTTTCCATTTTTTTCCTGTGGAAAAATATTCTTCTATGGAGAACATCCCACGTTACTTGGTTCAGACTCGTTTTGTTCAACACTGAAGCCCATAATCAGTATATCCTTAAAACACTGCTTGTATCTGAGCTGCTGCTTTTCCTTAGCTGTACGTTTCTGTGTGCAGAGAAAAATGTGAGAGTGCATATCACACTCTTTACTGCTACTGAGAAAGTATCACTTTGGCAAGTGGGAAAGGGAGAGAAAATTAACTTTTTGAAGTATAGTTCTCAAATTGTTCAGGCTGTATTGTGATTACTGTTGCTTTTATTTTAAAATTAGTTTGTAATCAACGTAATACATACATACAGTTAAAATAATACTACAAAAATAACGAGACATTTTACAGGCCTTTGATTTCCAATTCTTACTCCCACAGGCATTTATGTTCAATTCCTTTAGATTACTTTTTGTGAACTCAATATTTACAATTACACACTTAAGCTATTTCCTATTTTCCAAATTGGAAGCATTGTTATAGATTAAATTGTGTCCTCTAGAAATATGTGTTGTAAATCTTAATTCCTATGCATGCGGTTACCATCCCATTTGGGATGGTTTTCTTTACATTAAAGTGGCAATATCAGCATAGGCTGTGTCTTTAACCAATCCCTTTTGAGATTTAAAAGGAGCAGTTTAGGCACTAAACAAGCAAGCATAAATGGGAGAAGATATTTGCCATATGGAGATCTCTAAGGAGAGTCAAGAAGAATGCTAGAGAAGCCGAGACCAAATTTTCCCCCCGAAAGCAAACAGAGAAGCCTTCCCCGAGAGCCAGGGCCATGAACTCAGATTTAAAGCTTCCTAAACTGTGAGAGAAGGAGCTCTGGTAGTGTGGTGGGTAAGGCATTTGTTTGCTTAACCAGAAGGTCAGTAGTTCAAACCCACCAGCTGCTCCATGGGAAGAGGATGAGGCAATCTATTTCTGTAAAATTCATAGCCTTGGAAACCCAATGGGAGTCACTATGAGTCGGAATTGACTCAATGGAAGTGGGTTTTTTTTTTTTTCGTTTTTGAAACAGAGACAAAAATTGTTTGTTAAAGCCACCCACTTTTATTCTTTTTGTTATAGCAGCACTTGATAACTGTGATAGTTAAGGTTGTATGTCAACTTGGCTGGGCCTGGTTTTGAGTGGCTGGGCAGCTGGTGGTAGTTTTTTTAGTTATTCTCCATGGTGAGATTGGCAATCAATTCCAGTGGTGGAATCTACTAGAGCAGCTGATTGGCTGCTTTAGGGATGTGGTCTACTTCTATACTAGCAACTTTGAGGAAGCTCTCCACCTTTTATCATGCTTGAATCCTGCATGTATCCAGTTGTGCTATTCAGCAGCCTGCCATATTCTCTGTCGATCTGGGGACTTTTAATGGACTTGAATCGATGGCCTGCCATGTAGTTTGGTAATATTGATACTGTGCCTTTTTACTTGTTGACCTTGAGTTTGTCAGCCTCAGTAGGCAGCAGTTGTCTGAGTGAAGAAAGCCTCCAGCTTCAGTGGGCTGGGAGCAAGAGGCAGAGCTGAAGCCCAAGGTTGAGGGGTGTGGTAGTTTGGTTAGTGTGTCAACTTGGCTGGGCCTGGTTGAGTGGCTGGGCAGCTGGTGGTAGTTAATCCTCATGAGGAGACTGACAATCAACTCCATAGTGGGATCTACCACAAGCAGCTGGGTAGCTGCCTTTGGGTATGTGGGCTGCTTCCTGTATATAAGGAGAAGCCTTGGGAATAGTCTCTAGCCTAATGGCACGCTTGGGCCCTGCATGTAGCCGTGTCGTTGCTCAGCAGCCTACCATGCTCTGCTACCCTTGGGACTTAAAATGGACTTAAGTTAATGGCCTGCCGTGTGGTTTGGTAAAATCAGGACTGTGCATTTTTACTTGTCAACCTTGGAGCTTCTCAGCCTCAGCAGCCAGCAGTTGTCTGAGTGAAGAAATGCCTCAAGCTCCAGTGGGCTGGGAGCAGGAGGCAGAGCTGGACCCCAGGTTGAGGGGCTTTCACCAAGCCCCTAGAGCCTGGTACTTTGAACTTGGACTTAAAGCCTCCAAATTGTAAGAATAAACTCCTGTTTCTTAAGACCATCCCATTTGTGGTATATTTCTTGTCAGAGAGGCACTAGGTACCCAGAACAAGGGGCTTTCACCCAGCTCCTAGAGCCTGGCATTTTGAACTTGAACTTCTAGCTTCTAAAACTCTAAAAGCCATCCCATTTATGGTATATTCTGTTATAGTGGCACAGGTAACCAAAACAATAACTAAGGCAGACATAATCTATTGACAGGAAATTCTACCTTGGAAGATGGATTTGTACACTATCCTCACCTTCTCTTTCATTTCCCCATGTCACATTTGGGTTAAATATATATGCAGTGCTTATGTTACTATAACTGAATAAAATTCTTCCATAGCAAAGCAATAAAGCGTACTATATTTCCTTTCTTATACAACTTTTTGCTCTTGAGAATTGGCTAATTTTATTTTATTCTTTAGTTTTCTATATTCATATGGTTAATTCATTTCTAATCTACTAGATCTTAACACTCTCAATATAGTTTAATGCACATCTAATTGTTACAAATTGACTTGTGTTCCCCCAAAAGTTATGTTGAAGTCCTAACTCCTATACCTGTAAATATGACCTTGTTTAGAAATAGGATTTTGATATTATGTTAATGAGATCATACTGGAGTAGTCTGGGTCCTAAACCAAATCTCTTCTGAGTGGTTTCTTACCAAAAAAAATTAAAAAAAGAAAAAAGAGCAGAATAGACACAGTGACACACACACACAGGAAGAAGAGTCCATATGAGATGCCATTTATAATTCAAAGGTTGCCAAGGAACCAACCCCTGAGGCCACAGACAAGAAAGGAATCTCCCAAGGGCCAATGCCTTGATTTGGACTTGTAGCCTGGAAAACTGTGGGACAAGAAATTCCTGTTCTTGTAGGCCACAGGCCACAGATTCCAGGTACTTTTTTTTTTTTTGTCATGATAGTACTAGATAACTAAGACATTGTTCATTTTCCACGTAAAGTCAACATTTCTAGACCCTCTGTCCTCTGGGTCCTATATCAATCACACATTATTTATTATTTAATAACTTCTTCCTTATTCATTTGATCTGTTTTAGCTTTCAGGAACTTTTATTAGTGGTTATTGGAACTGCTGATTTGATTCTCTTATTTTTCTTTCCTATGTCCATGTTGGAGCTCTGGTGGCATAGTGCCTAAGGCATTTGACTGCTAACCAGAAGGTTAGTGATTCAAACCCACCAGCCACTCTGTGGAAGGAAGACTGGGTAATCTACTTCCGTAAAGATTTACTGTCTGGGAAACCCAAAAGAGGATCACTGTGAGTTGGAATTGACTCAATGGCAGCGAGTTTGGTTTTGGTTTTATGTTCCTGTTTGCTCCTTTTGTTGTATTTTCCAAGAGACATTACTATACAATGTTTTACTGAATCTCTTATTTGTTGTGCTTATAGTTTTTAAAAGCTCTTTCTGATTTTCTCAGTGTTCCTTTTTATGATATCTTGGTGGCATAGTGCCTAGGAGATTTGACTGCTAACCAGAAGGTTGGTGGTTCTAACCCACCAGCCTCCGTGGGAGGAAAACTGGGCAATCTACTTCCGTAAAGATTTACCACCTTGGGGTGGTAAATAGGGGTCGTATGAGTCGGAGTCCACTCAATGGCAGTGGGTTTGATTTGGTTTGGTTTTGCTCCTGCTTCATGATTGCAATGTCTCTTTTGTTCTCTCTCTCTTTTTAACGTTTTCTTTAGCTTACTGCATTGTCCTGATTTTTCAAAGTTGTTCATTTTCTACTTACTTGCTTTGGATTATCTCTTTCACAACAGAAGCTTTCCTTAAATTCAGGTGATTTTTGGTTGGTTGTTTAAGAGTCAGTGACTACAAAGTCGACTGGAAGTTCTTCTGTATGTATGGCTGGGCTTGTTGACTATTGGGTGTCACCTTATGATAAGAAGGATTTTCAGTGGTGAAACACCTAAATGTCAGTATATGTAGGGCTTTTCTTCTGGGTTTAGCTTAGTGTCCAGAGTCATCTTTCAATTTTCAGCCTAGGAGGATCATCTTGTTTGCCAGTGTCTGGGAGCAGAGTGGGTGTGGGTGGGGAAAGGGACTGTCATATTACTCATTGTGTGCAGACTGTTATTTAATACCCCTACTTTTCATTGATGTCTCACCCTTCCTTCAGCTATGTCTGTTATCTCTGAAGAACCCATGGTATAAGACATGGTAGAAGGTTATATAGGATGTAGATGAGTGTCTCACGATCTAAATGCCATTTAGATAAACATTTAATGAATGTTTCTATTTATAACCCCATTGTATACTCCTGCCTTCAGAGGGACCAGGTGCCTCCAGCACCTTTCCATGGTCTGCAGTATGAAGAGGCTCATTTCTCCCCACTCTCCCTTGTGTAATTTCTACTACTTGTGTATGTTGATACTAGCATTAGAATCTACTACTATACATGATTTCACTTCCTATGGAAACTATCTCAAAATGTTAATGTTAGTAGCTTTGTCTTTAAATTGCTTTGTGATCTTGGCAAGGCCTTTTACCTATTTGGGCTTCCTTTCTCCTTTTTCCAGACAAAATAATCACAGAATGAGAAAGACGTAACACAGAGAGGTGAGGCTTCTTGGTAGGAAATAGCTTCGAACTTGTGAAATGATTGATCCAATAAGATAGAAAGCTGACTGCAAACAATTTACTTGTAAAATCATAATGAAGGGACTTCCACTTTTCAGGAAGATAAAGTAGACATACTTTTCCTGTTCCTCTCATTACATACGAATAAAACTCTGGGGCATTATATGAAAAAAAAAAAAAATGTAAGAAGACTCAAAGTTAGAGAGAGGGAGGCAGATAGGCTTGGGACTTTTGAAAACACAGTGATGAATCATTTAGATTTTGTTTTTGCTGTTCATATCCCAGACTTGGAGCTGAAGAAGCTGACAACCAAGAAACACCAAAAGGTATACACAGAAAAAAAAAAGCACCTCAGCAAAGGTCTACTTGCTCCAGCCAAAGATTCGAGAAAGGAGCAGCAGAGCAAAGTAAAAACTTTTTAAAATTTCAGTGAGAGTAACCATTCCACAAAGCATAATTATTTTTAATGATTTAATAATTGATAACATTCTTGAAGTTTTTCAGGAAGTAGATTTTAAAACCTAGAAATTATGGATATTTTTTGGAGGTCTCTTTGTTCTTTCTTCTCTTTTTCTTTTATTTTCTCTATTTTCTGTTTCTTTTCTCCTTTCTTCCTTCCTTCCTTCTTCCCCATCCTGTTCTGATTTCCTTTTTCAAATTATCAACAAAGCTACTGTTTGGTTTCTATCACTGGTCAGATTGAGAGCTATGTAACCACTAGGTGGTAGTACAAGAACACAGGGAGAAGTATTCTTGTGAGCAGACTAGGAATTAGTTTTGATTTCCTGCTCAGTTTTTAAATTGCTATACACTGGGGCCTTTAAATGGATCCTAAGGGATGTCATTGTGATTGCTGTTTAGTAGTTGAGCCGACATAAAATTGATGTTGAGCTTTACAACAGCTGTTATAGACCACTTTATGTTGATGTTGTGACTTTTTAAAAATGCTCATTGCTTGAAAATGTTAACTCTTCAGTAGGAATCTGTTAAGTTTTCTGAGTGATTTGAATGGCTTGCTTATATTTCTGTCTGATTTGCAGACTTTGCAACGTTGCAGTTGAGACTAGTTAGAATTTATAATGCTGCTTTATTTAGCTGACTGAATTTTCAGTGAAGAAATTATAGTTTCCTAGCTATTTTCAATGGAAATGATAAAAGGTATCAGCTTATTGTGGTTTTACCCTACTAACTCCAATTCAGTATTTTGCACAACCTTGCAACATTAGTAGTCTTCGTCTAAATGAGTTGTTGTTGTTAGATGCCATGGAGTTGTTTCCAACTCATAGCGACCCTATGCACAGCGGAACAAAACACAGCCCGATCCCGCGCCAGCTCCATGATCCTTGCTATACTTGAGCCCATCGTTGAAGCCATTTTGTCAATCCATCTCGCTGAAGGTCTTCCCCTCTTTTGTCAACCCTCCACCTTACCAAGCATGATATCCTTCTCCAGATACTCTAAATGAGTAAGATTTATTTTAAATGATTTTGGAATTTGATGTAAGACTATTTTTCTGTGTGTGGGTTAGCCTAATTATTTTGAGGAAGTGCACCTTGTTTCTTTTAATATTCTGAATCTATGCTAAGAAATTTTGATTTGGTAAATTCTCCTTAAATGACAAAATTGAGGAATTCAACATAAATACTGAAAGATCTTTGCTTACATTAGAATTGTATGATCATTTGCATTTAAATTCAGCTGGAACTCTGTATAATGTATTTAGTGCAGGATCCTGGTTGCAGTGTGGTGTGGAATATTCTGCTCTGAGCCTGCAATGCGCCTTCTTATGCAGTGTCCCTGTTGGATTCATAGACATGGATATGCACTGGCTCTCTGGCTTTGTCACAGCATGTTGGTGTCATCTGGCTAATCCACATCTTCCTGAGAAGTCCCCTTACAACAAAGTACCCACTGACTTGCTTTGATGGGTCAGTTATTTTTAGACAAGTGTTGAGGCATGTCACCTAATTTCCTTAGCTATTGATAGTACTACCTATCATTTTTACTACTGCTCATTGGGTTAGAGAATGAAGAGGGGTAACAATTTAGCTAAATTGTTTTATAGGTTTTGGTGTTCATGGTGCTGTCTTACTGTTAAATGTGTATAGTCTTCCTAATGAAATTTTATGATCTGGTATCCAATAATGGTCTCTTATGACATCAACCTTGAAGCTTTCAGTTAAGGCATTTAGTGTTTAACTAAAAGGAAAAAATACTATTCACACATTAGGGGGAAAAAAAATCACAGGATTCAATTCAGTAGAAGAGCACTAAGTTAAAAGAAGCATCTCTTAGATGATGAAATCATTACAGACACTGTTCCAGTCAATAGAATCAGCTGCCGCTGAGTCCTTGGTCTTATTAGGAAAGATAGGCATTTTGTGATCTGCAATGTTTAAATCAATTGAACTATAGTGAAAATCTCTCCCCTGAAATGGCTATTACACAGTTTGCAACCTTTTGTTCAAGAGATTAAGTTTGCATGTCCTCACATTATCTCCTTGTAATTGGAAAACTTTCATTTTGACAGAGAAAATGTGCCAGTACCCCTGTGAGCCTTGCCACAAGCCAGTGTAAAATGCCATCTGGAGGATGCTTGCCCACGTCATGCAACAGCCTCCTGTCGGCTTGTATCTGGAACTTTGCAATAGAACAACTAATAGCATCTTAAGCTCCATTTGTCTAGCTCGCTAGTGCTCTTGGCAGAGGTCATAACCAGCAGTGGTTTTGTTGATTTGCTGCATCAAATGTAATTAGGTTAAAGCACTTGCTGACAGAGCCTCTGATAATGGCCTAAAAGCCTCAGGCTTAAAATTACCCATTATGTCAAATTTAAGTTTAGATCAACAAAGACAGACTCATTTCATCACTGGAACAATAAAAGCTAATGATTTTTAAAAGTGCTTATTTGGGACAAGGATTTCTTTCCTTTAGACTCCATGATTGTTTTATTTTATTTTTTTCTTTAATTTGTTTTATGTTTTAGTCACTAGTTTCCATTGAAGTGATTGAAATTTCCTACTAAGAAAGACTGGCTTGCCTGTAAACAAGCCTTCTAAACCTTATTTCAGGTACAGTATAGAAAACGATGAGACATTTTTGTCAGGTTATAGCCAAATAACTTTGAATTCTATCAGTTTCCTCTACTCATCAGGGTAGAAGTAACGTTATTATTGACCTTTTAACCCTTGCTTACTGGAAAACTTCAGTTGTGCTAGAAGCCACTTTATAAATGAGTCAATTTCAGGCTCTGAGTTGTGATCGAGAAACCATTACTTGGGGTTAGAGTTAGGGCAGGTTGGGGCCCAGAGCATCAGATAGACTTTAGGTATTAGTAAGAGCCGTAAGAAAATTAAGAAAAAAGTTTGCCTGCTGCAGAGAAGAAAAAATTTAGCAGAAATGAGGTTTAACAGTTTCCTGCATAAATGTTGTAAAACAAGGCAGCAGGGGTCTGTGCTAGGGAGAGAGAGCATGGACTTGTCTCAGCAGGCAGGCAGCACTTCCCTGGAATGGCTGCACTGATTGTCTGGATGAGGCTTTTTACAGAGCTAGCAGGAGTGAAGTATGAGGTATGGTACTCTACAAAATAATAATGGTATGAGAAATGCATTTTGCATTGTCTTCTGAATTTCTTTTCAATTTCATTGGTTCTTGAATATACTTCCCATGCTAGAGTTTGCAAAGAAATCACCTTGCCATTTCCAGGGAATAGCAGAAATGTAGGTGGACTTTGTAGCTCATTGTGAAAGTTGTCTTTAGTTTCAGTGTTCCAGATATGCTGCTTTTGATAAAAGCAATAGGCACATGTGAGAATGAGGTTAAGTAAGTGTTTATTTGAGGATTTAATATTGCACACACTCTAGGAGTAAAGCAATTATCATGCTGTTAATTTCATATTCATGTATGGCTTATTTATTTGTTGTTTACCTCTCTGCATAATGAAAATGCCATGGAAATCTGCTTCTTCTAGCACTCTAATTTTAAATGAAGCTAAATGTTATGTATAATTTTAAGTTAAAGAATGCTAATTCCATTCTATGTTAAATACTCTATGCATGAGAAATTCTTATGTTCTTGCAGAATCCTTTTTAAAGTGAAATCAAAACATAATTGCCTAAGTAATTATAGAATAGGTAGCTAATGGATTAAAACATAGATCAGAAGAATTATAGATATGTTTTGAACCATATAACTTTCTGAATATGTATGTGTGAATATATATATATATATATATATATATATATATAGGATCTCTGGTAGCATAGTGGCTAAGGCACTTGACTGCTAACCAGAAGGCTGGCGGTTCAAACCCACCAGCCACTCCCTGGA
>NW_006921588.1:16775378-16778195 GCF_000298275.1 Orycteropus afer afer | reverse complement strand
TATATATATTCAGATAGTTATATGGTTATATATATCTATATATTCTCTCTCTCTCTCTCCTTTCCCTCTATGTATCTTGTTGTTATTAGGTGCCATTGAGTTGACTCCAATTCATAGTGGCCCTATGGACAACAGAATGAAACACTGCCCAGTCCTTTGCAATCCTTACAACCCCTGCTATGCTTGAGCCCATAGTTGCAGCCACTGTCTCAGTCCATCTCATCAAAGGTCTTTCCCTTTTTTGCTGACCCTCTACTTTACCTAGTGTGATATCCTTCTCCAGGGACTGGTCCCTTCTGACAACATGACCAAAGTAGATGAGAAGTCTGGCCATTCTCACTTCCAAGGAGCATTCCAGGTACACTACTTCCAGGACAGATTTGTTTCTTCTGGCAGCCCATGGTATTTTCAGTATTCTTAGCCAACACCACGATTTAAAGGTATCAATTCTTCTTCAGTCTTCTTTATTAATAGTCCAGCTTTCACAAGCATATAAGGCAATTAAAAATACCATGGTTTAGGTAAGGCGCACCTTAGTCTTCAAAGTAACATCTTTGCTCCTTATCACTTTAAAAAGGTCTTTTGCAGCAGATTTGCTCAGTGCAATGTGACATCTGGTTCCTTAACTGCTGCTTCCATGGATGTTGTTTTGGTTAACTAGTGCCACTCTGACAGGAAATATACCACAAATGGGATGAGTTTATTCTCTTACAGTTCAGGAGGCTAGAAGTCCAAGTTCAAAGTGCCAGGATCTAGGGGCTGGGGGAAAGCCCCTCAGCTTTGGGCTTCAGCTCTGCTTCCAGCTCCCAGCCCACTGAAGCTAGAGGCATTTCCTCACTCAGACAGCTGCTGGCTGCTGAGGCTGAGAAGCCCAAGGTTGACAAGTAAAAAGGCACAGTCCTGATGTTATCTAACCACATGGCAGGCCATTAATTAAAGTCCATTTTAAGTCTTAAGGTTGGCAGAGCATGGCAGACTGCTGAACAATGACATGGCTGCATGCAGGGCCCAAGCGTGCCATAAGTTAGAGGCCATTCCCAAAGCTGCTTCTTATATATGGGAAGCAGGCCACATACCCAAAGCAGCTACTCAGCTGCTTGTAGTAGATCTCACCATGGAGTTGATTGCCGGTCTCATCATGGGGAATAACTACCAACCGCTGCCCAGCCACTCAACCAGGCCCAGCCAATTTGACACAAAAATATAACCACCACAGATGTTGATTGTGGATTCAGTAAAATGAAATCCCTGACAACTTCAATCTTTTCTCCATTTATCATAATGTTGGTTATTGATCCAATTGTGAGGATTTTCATTTTCATTATGTTGAGGTGAAATCCATACTGAAGACTAGTCTTTGATCTTCATTAGTAAGTGCCTCAAGTCATCTTCACTTTCAGCAAGCAAGCTTGTATCATCTGCATATCACAGATAGTTAATGATTTTTCCTCCAATCCTGATACCACATTCATCTTCATCAAGTCCAGCTTCTGGGATTATTTGCTCAGTGTACAGATTGAATAAGTATGTTGAAAGAGTACAACCCTGACAACACACCCTTCCTAATTTTAAACCATGCAGTCTCACCTTGTTCTGTTTGAATGACAGCCTCTTGGTTTATGTACAGGTTCCTCATTAGCACAATTAATTGTTCTGAAATTCCCATTGTTCACAATTTTATGCATAATTTGTCGTGATCCACACAGTCAAATGTCTCTGCATAGTCAATAAAACACAAGTAAACATCTTTCTGGTATTTTTTGCTTTCAACCAAGATCCATCTAACATCACCAATGATATCCCTATATGTCTTTTTTTCTAAGAATCAACACCTTAATTACTTTTCTGATAAATAATCATGTAGTCAGAATAAAATAACACATTTCCCCACTGATAAATTATTTGCATCTAGCTTAGTAGTAATCAAGTGGCAGAGTCAATGTTTCATGATGTGATTCTGAAAACTTCAGGAACACTGCAGTTTTCATCTATTTACATGGCATGATATTTTTAAAGAATCATTGTCAGAGACTTCTGGTAAGATGGAGGAATAGGCAGACAAATGACACAGACCCTCTTCAACAAAGAAAAGAAAAACCAATTGACAGAGATACAGAAGATAATCCTGGAGCCCTGAGCTTTGAAAGGAACTATGCAGAAGTGGATTTGGCACCAACTAGTGGAAAAACCTGAACAAAAACAGTGAGTACAGAGACGGTCAGAACTGTGGACTGTCAGCTACTCTGACGGGACCAACAGCCTGAATATTTCCAAGTGGTGTTGGGACCTGGGAATTGACCTAAAGATCAGCCCTGGTCACCAAGGGCTGCAGGGATGACTGCACTCCTGGCCTATGACTAGGAAGGGAAACAACAAGGTGGGAGACAACTTGAGCTGTGGAATTTCTACTGTCTGGAGAGTGTAGCCATTTTGACTGTTTACACACGGCAGCCATTTTGGATATTTAAAGTGACCAAGGGTACAGCCAGTTTGAATCTTTACAAGTGGCAACCATTTTGGATTTTAAAGTGATAGCATTCTCATTTGGATTCTAGGGACCTAAGAATAAGTTCTGTTTACCAAGGTCGGCAGGGACATATGAGAGGCTGACAACAGGAAAGGAGACAGGTGATAAGTGTATAAGTGCTGCCCACTAGCAAATAGAGGAGCACAACACAGTACCTTGCTTGCGTAGATAACATACAAAGAAAACAAAAATCGTGGGCAAGTCACTCCAAAATACAATCACCAATTAAGTTTAAACACAAAAATGTCACAATGCCTTGGAGACAACAGAATATCACAGTCCACACAAAG
>NW_006921588.1:16755984-16774648 GCF_000298275.1 Orycteropus afer afer | reverse complement strand
AAATTTCCAACCAAGAATTATATACCCAGCAAAATTGTCCCTCAAATATGATGGTGAAATTAGGACATTTCCAGATAAGCAGAAATTAAGGGAATTTTTTAAAACCAGACCAACCTTACAAGAGATGCTAAAGGATGCCCTTTGGACAGAGAAGCAATGACAGCCAATAACTGACCATTAACACACATGATGATGTAACCTAGAAACCAACCCAGCTATGGAAGTATCCAAAGTAAAGAAGCCTACAAGATTGTAAGCAGGGAACCAGAGATGTCAATTGACAAGTGAGGACAACTACAAACCAAAAAGAGGGAAAAAACTGTGTCGTTATAGAACTTTTAGATGGTAGGGAAGTGAAGACAATTACAAGATAGAACGGACTGTTCTAAACTTGGGAAGAAAACTATACATCACAGGGTAACCTCAAAGAAAAATGATAAACCTTCACAGCAAAAAAGAGGACCAGCATAAATATTCAGCAAATACTAAAACAATAGCAATGAAGGAAGTAACACGATTCACAAATAAAATGAGTTCAGCATAGAAAATTATATAGAACTGTGGTAGTTATGTTTGTGTGTCAACTTGGCTGGGCCTGGTTGAGTGGCTGGGCAGCTGGTGGTAGTTATCTCCATGATGAGACTGGCCATCAGCTCCATGGTGGGATCTACCACAAGCAGCTGAGTAGCTGCCTTTGGGATGTGGTCTGCTTCCTATATGAAAGGAGAAGCCTTGGGGATGGTCTCTAGCCTATGACACGCTTGGACCTTGCATGTAGCGCTGTCGTTGCTCAGCAGCCTGGTATGCTCTGCTGACCCTGGGCCTTACAATGGACTTAATTCAATGGCCTGCCATGTGCTAACATTGGGACTGTGCCTTTTTACTTGTCAACCTTGGGCTTCTCAGCCTCAGCAGCTGTCTGAGTGAAGAAATGCCTCTAGCTCTAGGGGGCTGGGAACAGAAGGCAGAGCTGGCCCAAGGTTGAGGGGCTTTCATCCAGCCCCTAGAACTTGGCACTTTGAACTTGGACTTAAAGCCTCCAAATTATGAGAATAACTCCTGTTTGTTAAGGCCATCCCATTTGTGGTATATTTCTTGTCAGAGCAGCACTAGGTAACCAAAAGAACAAAGAAATAGACACCACAAAAAGGCACATAACAAAAATGACAACAACAAATTCGTATTTGCCGATAATTACATATCTGGTAAGGACTTATCTCTAAGATTTATCGCAGAAGAGTGGATGACCAAACTATGGTACATACACATAGTGGAATGCTATGCAGCACTAAAGAATAATGTAGAGTCTGCAAAATACCACATAATATGGATGAACTTAGAGGATATTATGCTGATGAAGTAAGTCAATTACAGAAGGACAAATACAGCATTAGTTCCTTGTTGTGGAGGGTCAAGGAAAGGTTTATATATGGAGGGAAACTTTGTTGGTTGACAGGGGTGGGAAGGGAGGGGAGGGAACACTGAAAAAAAAATGCATTGACCCAAGTCTTTAGTTTTATGTATTTCACTGTACATAAATTATATTTCAATAAAATGCATTAAAAAATTCTAAAAAAAAAAAAGAAGCTTTGCAGAATTCTTGGCTAGTGCACCTTCTGAGGATATAATGAAAGAAATTCATATCCAAATATGTGGAGTTTCCCTTTCCACTGCCTGGTAACCCAGTGAAGTTTACATGCCTTGAATTCTACTTCCTGGTTCTTCCTTTACTCTCAAATTAATACCAGGTCCGTGTCTGGAACCATAGTGGTATGGTATCCAAGTTCCTGTAAATATTTTATTTATTCAACAAGTATCATTCTGTACCCACCATACACATAGATAAGGTCCCTACCCCTGGGTGGCTGCAGCCTGGTGGAGAAGATAATACACAGATGTGAAATATTGAATAAATAATACTCCAAGTCAGAATACATTTAAATACTCCAAAGGCAGAAATTGTTGAGAAATTCACTTCTGAAAACCCTTCACACAGTCTGCAAAGCTTGGTAGGTGCCAGTTGTTCAATTTCCATTGTTATTTACAAAAGTGAAGCTTTGAATTAAGAAAAAAAATATGTACCATCTGCCTACTCGTGTAATAATGCTTGGTTTTATTCCCAAGCATATTAACCACTGGCGTGTCATTTTAACTAACTGAAGCACTTCTGTCATTAGAGTGTGTGACTGTGTCTCCAAAATGCTTTTTTTTCCTAGTTGTTCATTTTAATATTTCTGCCCTCTACCTCTGCCTTTGCTGAACTTGAGACATCCCATCTGTAAATATGGCCAGCTTTTTAAATAGTCATTGCATTCTAGATTCCTCATACATGGGTCATACCTGATGCCCTTTCTTCTCCTGTTAAAATCCTTGTATCAATTAACTGTTTAGTTAATATTTATATTGAGTGCCTATTTTCTGTGAAAGACATTGTATATGCCCTTTGAAGATACAAAAATGTATGAAATATGATACCCACCCTCAACAAAATTTTGGTCTGTGGAAAAAGTGCATGTAGGAATATCCCACTTTAAGCAGAATTTTCTGAGTGCGAGGGTGAATGTTATTCATTCAGTCAATCATTTATTCAACAAACATGTATGGAGCTATGTGATGTGTCAAGTACTGTTACAATTCATTGGGGATATAAACATGAATAAACCACGCATAGTGACTGCCCTATATGAATTTAGAAGTAGATCTCATTACAGGCTAGGCTCTTGTTACTCAAAGTATGTCTGAGGACCAGCAGCATGGGTATTACGTAGGAACGTGTTAGAAATGCAGAATCTCAGGCCCTACCAACGACTGTAGAATCTGCAGTTTGACAAGATGCCCAAGTGATTCAAATTAAAGTTTAAAAAGCAACGGGCTAAAAGGGAAATGGGGTAATTTGAGTGAAAGAGATGAGCTGAAATAAACACCAGACATTTAGTTTTATTAAAAGGAGCCCTGATGGCACAATGGTTAAAGGCTTGGCTGCTGAACAAAAGGTTGGCAGTTGGAACCCACTGTGACTCTGGGAGTGTCTGCTTCTGAAAAGATTACAGCCTGGAAAAACCTATGAGCAGCTCTACTCTGTCACGGTGGGTTGCTGAGTCAGAATTGACTTGACAGCACATGACAACAGCAACAACAATAATAGCAACAATTTTACTAAAAGAGAAAAGAAAGATGGCATATTTAGGCAGGGTGAAGTGGAGATTTGTTATAATCTGATATTTGATTCAGGATATAAAATTTTGGAGTTAGCTGGGAATGATTCTACCAAAATAAATAAATAAATAAAATGTTGGGGAATGACCCAGTAGTTGGTTGATGACCCATAGAGAGAAGTAGTGGTTGATAAGTTATGATTAAAAGCTGGGGGAAGATGAATGGTCTAGATTCTAGACTCTAACAGTAGCACTGTGTATAGAGAAGTCCCTAGCTTCTCTCCAGTCCCAATGATAAAAGTGCTTGAATGAGAAAACCCCCATCATTAAAGAGAGTTTGACATCGAAGCAGAATCCTGAGGGGAAAGCCAGGGTTGCTTTTTTAAAAAAATTTTTTTTTTTATTTATTTGAAGAAGGATGGCAGCATTACTACTTAGTTACACTGCTAACTAACCTTTAACTACTTGCATAGCACAGAAGAAACAATATCACTCACATAGGGAGCGCCATGTTTTGATTAGAGGAAGAAGGTGAAAGCAATATCTTTGAAGAGGAGTTTGGAGATAACAGAGATTTTGCTGCTGACCTTTGTACACTTAGAGCACACTTAAGAAGTTTCCAGATATAGAAAGTGAAGGTTGACAGAGAGAAAGGACAGGAGAAATGCAGAGCTAGTGAGTAGAGGGGAGGTGTAAGGAGGACTTGTGGTCCTGGACATTAGTTAATGACATTAATCCTGAAGATCTCTAGGACAGTAACGGAGTGAGGAAGGACTGGAGGTCTTACCCAGAGCATGGTGAATTTTGGGCCACTCTCTACACTGTTGCCAATGGTAAGTTAGGGCCTGGCAGAGGAACTGTCATTTCCAGAGCATGAGGAGGTAAACATTCATTTGCTTACATGTGATTTTAAAATAAATTTTTAGGACTAAGACATTTTGAGTCAGGAAATTATGTGGAAGTTATATAACCTTTTATATACACCATTTTTTTCTAAAACATTTTTGGTTTATTTAATTTATTGGACCTTAGATATGTGGAAAAATGAGATATCATCAAGTAATCTGAATTAGCAGTCTCCAAGATTAGTGGTAAATATTATTTAGCATAGTGTCTAAGGCAGTTGACTGTTAACCAGAAGGCTGACAGTTCAAACCCACCAGCCACTCCTTGGAAGGAAGGTTGGGCAATCTGCTTCTGTAGTGATACCACCTCAGAAACCCAAGGAGAAGTTGCTATGAGTTGGGTCCTGCTCAATGGCACATAACAACAGCAACAATGTTATTTAGGGGGAATGAAATTATTATAGTGCGTGAAATTATCTTTGTAGTCAAGTGAGGTCTTTTTTTGTTTGTTTCTGTTTTTGTTTTACAATGGAATGTTACTTGCCACATCCAAGTTTATAACAATTCTTTTTTTTTTTTTTTGGATGGCTTACAGCTTGTTTATTTATTTACTGTGATTTGGGTGAAAGTTTACAGAGCAAATTCACTTTCCATACAGTGGTTCACATACACTTTGTCTCATGACATTGATGTAGTCACGTGAGGTCTTACGCAAGATGGCAAGAAAATGAAGTTTCTCTGTGCTGCCGTTCCCCAATCGTCCTTTCTGTAACTCTCCTCTGAACTTTTGCAGTTTTTACCATTTTTCATACAATTATAGCACAATCAAGAAGGTAATATTAAGGGACTGATGATTTTCTTAAGTGCATCTTTTGCATTACACTCTGTCTAGTAACTTCTGTCCTCTTATGAGGTCAATCCTCTTGACAGGGATACATCCATTCACAAATGTGAAGGAAAATGGGGACTAACACTGTGTAACTCATCAACCTTATGAAAATCATTAAGCATTTATATTTGCTTGTGAGGACCTTAAGGTTTCTTCAGCAAATGATTTTGTTTCTGAGACACTTTAAAAATGACATCCGTATCTCATATTTTATGGACATCTGTTAGTGTGACATTCATGTGCCTTAAACATATGACTTATCTGCACACAAACCTGAGCTGACAGGGAGAAGCCTGCAGCTCTCCAATAAATGACAGACTTAATCAGTGAGACGTAGAGCCTAGAGCAGTGTCCTGAACAAAGTCTACCTTACAAAGCTCAGAGACCACCATCTGATGATTTTCAGTGCTAATGTTTCGAATGTATCAGCACAATAGTGAGAAGCTTTTCTTTTCTCTGAATTGTTGTTGTGGTTGTTGTTATGTGCCGTCGAGTCGGCCCCGACTCATAGCGACCCCTCCTTGGGTTTTCGAGGCAGTATCACTACGGAAGTAGGATTGCCCAACCTTCCTTCCGAGGAGTGGCTAGAACATCTCAAAATAACGTGGTTGATAAATTCAAGATTTTGGTTTTTTTAACCAATAAGTATTAGGAAGCTGGAGAAGTAAGTGGGAATATACAGGGGTTTGGAAGACTAGGTTTTGCTAGCTAGTGTTGGGGCTTCAGGTGAACTTTTTTGTAGCAGATTTAGAAAGTTAATTGACCTAATATCTGGAAGCTATTTTCAAACTGAAATTATTTTATTATAATGTAGACAAACTATTTTTTTAAAAAATTATTGTGGCTAGGTGAACGTTTAGAGGAAATTAGTTTTAATTTAAAATTTATACACATTTTGTAGCATTAGTTGTCATTCCCTCCATATAGCAGCACTTCTCCCACTTCCTCCCTGGGTTCCTCACATCCATTTGTAATTCTTTCCTGCCACTTCCTGCCTTCTGAGCTGCTTTTGAGGCAAATGCTACTCTTTTGGTCTTATATGGTTAATTGTTCTAAGGAGTATGTTCCTCATGAGTGTTATTTTTCATTCTATCCTGTCTATTCAGCTTAAAGGTGATCTCAGAAGTGGGTTCAGTTCCAAGTTTAAAGGGTATCTCAGGGCCACAGTCTCTGGGGTTCCACCAGTCCCTATCAGATCAGTAAGTCTGGTCTTCTTTTATGATTTTGAATTTTGTTCTACATTTTTCTCCCATTCTATCTAGGACCTTCTGTGATCCTGATCAGAGTGGTTGGTAATGGTAGCCAGACACCACCTAGTTCTTATGGGCTCTGGGTCGTGGAGGCTGAGGTTTGCCATTGGTTGTTTGGAGTAATTGTTTCTCTGAGTCTTTGATTTTCATCCTTCTTCTTTCCTTTGACAGGGAGAGACCAACAGTTGCATCTTAGATGGCCAGTTGCTAGCTTTTAAGACTCTAGTCACTGCTCACCACAGTAAGATGCAGAACATTGTTAGACAAACTATTTTTATGGGTGAACCTTTTCTAAGCAGTCACAGAAATATTTCCTCATTAAAGGGATCAATAGTTATATTAAACATTAATAAGTATACAGTGTTTAAAAGATAATGTTTCTCATTACTTTGAGTTCCATATGTAGTGGTGTTACATTATAAACATGAGTAATGTGGCAGATAAATATCCCACTAGTTGCAAATTTTCAACACTTAAGGATGAATTTGATATTTTACTTGTGAAGGAGCTATATATAATAACTACCACTCATCTGTCAATGTCACACTGGTGGCTTGCATGCTGCTGTGATGCTAGAAACTATACCATTGGTATTTCAAATACCAGCAAGGTCACCCATGGTGGATAGGGTTCAGCAGAGCTTCCAGACTAAGACAGACTAGGGAGAAAGGCTTGACAATCTACTTCCACAAAATTAGCCAATGAAAACCTTATAAATCACAACAGAACATTGTCCAAAGGGCATTTTTTGGGCTCATCATAAGGAGAGATCGATTGCTGAAGGAAAACATCATGTTTGGTGAAGCAGAGGGCCAGATAGGTGAGGGACACTCTATGTGAGATGGATTACTGACATAATAGCTACAAGGATGGGCTTGAACATGCTGGGGATTGTGAAGAGGATGTAGGACTACATATCATTTTGTTCTGTTTTGCATAAGGTCACCATGAGTTGGAGTTGACTCGACTGGATGGTAGTTACATATCTATCTATCTGTCTATCCATGATAAATGAACCAGGTGATCAAATTTTGGTAATAGTGATTTAGATCAAAAGAAAAATGGAAGAAAGAATGGATGGAAGGAAGGAAAGAAAGAAGAGAAGGAAGAAAGACCATATGACTTTGAAGTGCGAATAATTTTACTCATTTGTGTTGAAAACTCTCTGAAGGCAGTTCAAAAAAGCAGCAGCATTGGCTTTACAATTCCTTCCTAAGAAACTGTGAAGGCAGCAAATACTTGGATATACATGTTGCATACATGCGTCTCAAATCAGTTTCATTGCTCTGTTGTCAGATCTAATGCTTATGAGTTACCTATTTTTTAAAGAGACATTATGTTAAAATATATATAACATAAAATTTGCCATTTTAACCATTTTCAAGTGTATGATTCAGTGATATTAATTGCATTCACAATGTTGTGTATCACCCCTATTTATTTCCCAAACTTTTTCATGACTCCAAACAGAAATGGTACCCATTGAATATAACTCCTCAAAACTCCTCCCCACCCCTAGACCCTGATAATACTAATCTACTTCTGTCTCTATGCATTTGCCTATTCTAATTCTTGGGTGGTGAAAACTATTAATGCTCCTGCTTGTTAACTGACAAGTGGAGGTTTCAGGGCACCAAGAAGTACCTTAGAAGAAAGGCCTGGTTACTTACTTCCAAAACATCAGCCATTGAAAATTCTCTGGAGCACAGTTCTACTCTTACACCCATGCGGTCTCCACGAGTTGAAATGGACTAAATGCAACTGGTACGGGTAACTATTTCATATAAATGGGAGCATGCAATGTTTGTCCTTCTGTGTTTGACTTGTTTCACTGAATATAATGTTTTCACCATTCATGCTTATCAAAGCATGGGGTTACTTAATTTTAACAATTGCTTTTCAATCATTACCTCTGTAATGAAATCCACACTAAATACATGAATACACTACTTCTGTCATTACTGATAATAAGAGTTCTAGGTTTGACTTTTTTTCTTGGATTAAACAAGAATTTATGAAATAACATGTAATTGTAAAGTATACAGTAGATAAGCATAATTTCCTTCATTTCTGAAAGAAGAGCAGTATTTTATGAGATAACTCATTGGGAGTAACAGATGTCATTCTTTATAATATAGGAGTAGAGTCAAAATTATTTTTCTAACAGTTTAACGTCATATTTTTCCCTTTTTATACATTGGGCAGCCTTTTACTCAGCGTATGTCAGATCTATATTTTGTCTCTCTTTCTGCTAATATTTTATTTTCACTTAAACATCTTTCCCACCACATCAGATTCCCACCAGTGAGAATGACTCAAAATAGTTTTCCCAGTAAGGGAAGAAAAAAAAAGAAAAACCAAACCCGAGTGCTGATAGAATGTCTGCTTAGTGGCCAGCTATTGGAGTCCAGCCCATAGGAAAAGAATGTGCTAGCAAAAGTGGCACCACATAAATGATTACTAGTGAAAAAAATGTCACACTTCATGTGGTCTCTGTCTGTTATTATAATGTGATGCACTTGAGTGTAAAAATAATGGGCTTTGTCAGTCTTATTAATTATCTGCTTTTTTCCTAGAAAAACAGGACCCAAACCATGTGATATAATTGGGCAATCCCAATAGCTACCTCATCTGCAGTTAGGGATATTGTACTTAGCTAGACACACATAATAGCAATATTGGCAAAAAGGTTATGGTATCAAGAATGTTTCTGTAGTGGATTTATTTAGCCTGATGGGAAAAATTTCCAAGTCAATAAAACTATTTTGATACCTGGGGCACTTTCCTATCTCACACTGCCTTTGTTTGTCCATTATAGTTTAAATATATTGGATTTAGGTGAATAGGGGAAACAAATTAGTCTGTTATAACTACTTGCATGCATTTTGGTGTATTTTTTAAAACGGCTCTTAGAAAGCGAGGATAACACAGGTTAGCCCAAGTAGTGCTCCAACACTGGAAACTATTAATGTCTTCATATCTGGGAAGTGACTAATGAGACATTTTGAGAGGAAAACATCTGTGAATAAGAATCTGTGGAGAAGGACCTGGCTACTAGTTACATCGCTTCATTCCGTCAAGCAAGCAGGTGCAACTTGGTGTGTGTGTGTACTCATTTTTACATTTGGATGGTGAGCTACAAAAGGGTGAACACCATGTCTTTCTTAGTAAGTGTCCAGGATCTTGAAAGAGTGGTCTTACCCAGTAAGAAGAAGTACATGTTCTAGTGAAAAATCACATGAAGTTTGGGACTTAAAGATTGGTTTTCTTGTTATTTGCATGACTTGGATATGTCATTTGTTTCTCAATTTATCTTCTCTCAAATAATTATGATAATACCTGTTCTACCTATGACACTCTAATTTATTTGAGGAGAAAATTGTTGTTATAGGTGCCATTGAAGTGGTTCTGTCTCATAGTGATCCTGTGGACAACAGAACAAAACACTGCCCAGTCCTGGGCCGTCCTCCCAGTTATTGCTATGCTTGAGCCCATTGTTGCAGCCACTGTGTCAATCTGTCTGTTAAAGGTCTTCCTCTTTTTTGCTGACCCTCTATTTGCCACGTATGATGTCCTTCTCCAGGGACTGGTCCCTCCTGATACCAAAACAAACAAACAAACAAACAAACAAACAACAAAAAAAAAAACCCCTGCACTGCCCTCAAGTCATTTTTCTGACTCATAGTGATCCCTCCTTGGGTTCCCGAGGTGATATTTCTACAGAAGTAGATTGCCCCATCTTTCTTCCAAGGAGCGGCTGGTGGGTTTGAACCACCACCCTTCTGGTTAGCAGTCAAATGCCTTCAAAAAAATACAGAAATGAAGTCTTGCCATCCTCATTTCTGGGGAGCATTCTGGCCATACTTTTTTTCCCAAGACAGATTTTTTTTTGTTCTGGTAGTCCATGGTGTATTCAATATTCTTTGCCAACATCGTAGTTCAAATGCACCAATTCTTTGGTTTTCCTTAATTCACTTTCCTGCTTTTGCATACATATGAGATGATTGAAATACCCTAGCTTGGGTCGGGCACACTTTAATCCTCAGAATGACATCTTTGCTTTTTAACACTTTAAAGAGATCTTTTGCAGCAGATATGGCCAATGCAATGCATTGTTTGATTTCTTGACTCCTGCTTCCATGAGCAGTGATTGTGAATCCAAGTAAAATGAAATCCTTGACAACTTCAATATATTCTCTGTTTATCATGATGTTGGTTACTGGTCCAGTTGTGAGAATTTTTGTTTTCTTTATGTTGAGGTATAATCCATACTGAAGGCTCTAGTCTTTGATCTTCATCAGTAAGTGCTTCAAGCCCTCTTCTCTTTCAAAATAAGCAAGGTTGTGTCATCTACAAATCGTAAGTTGTTAATGAGTCTTCCTCCAAAGATATTAGATAATGAAAATAATGGTAAAATGCTTCATAGATGTTTGATGGTTTTATTCTTCTGTTTTTATTGTTATTAAATGATCTTTAATATCTGACCTAGCTCTAGACATTAAAATATTATGATGATCTTTTTATAACAAAGCTCAGAAGAGCATTGTGTTGCTAATGTTTTCTACATATCTGCATATGCATATGATATCTAATGGATACAATCTTAGATCATTCTGTGAAGAAAAATCATTGTTATGAAGGATTGAAAGTTGGAACTTGATGTCAAATATCCAAGTCCCCATGGTACATAAGAGTTATGAAACAATCTCTTTGTTGAAGGTGATTATTTATATAGTTTCTTCCCATTGTAACTAGTCTGATAACCAAATTTAGTTATGCCATTTAGACATATGTCTCATCAACATGGAATAATTAGTAAGTTAATATATATCAAAGAAGCTTTCTCTTCACTCTTTAACAATGAAAATTATGGGATATTGGGCAAGTGACTTAACTCATCTGAACTTTGCTTTAATCATATAAAGTAAAGGAGTAACACAAATTGATCTCCAAGTTCCTTTTTAGCTCTGAAAAGAACTGACTCTGATTTTATGTGCTTTTGTACATGTTGTACATAAATGATATTCTACTTTTTACACCAGGAAAGTAATTACCTTCAGCTATCCAAAAGTGACTCTTTTCAGCAAGTTATTCTTAGTTACATTTACTTATTTATTTCCTTTATAGCTCTTACCACAGCCTCTTCCTGAAGCTAGAGCCAGTCTTGATCACAGGTGGGTGCCCAGTGCCTAGAACAATGAGTGCCTGGCACGTAATGGTGCATTTCACAAATAATGAATAAAGAAATGAATGCATGAATGAATGAAGAAATGATTTCCAGAATGTATCCTCTCTATTCCTTAAAATAACTTTACTAGGAGTTCAGTGAAATGGACTGGTTGAACTAACATTTATGTAAAAGTATCCATACCAAAATAAAAATCAAACTCACTGCTGTTGATAGCGACCCCTCCTTGGATTTCCAAGGCAGTATCACTACAGAAGTAGATTGCCCAAACTTCCTTCCGAGGAGTGGCTGGTGGGTTTGAACCGCCAGCCTTCTGGTTAGCAGTCGAATGCCTTAGGCAGTACACGACCAGAGCTCCTAAAAGTATCCATAGAGGAAATGTATCTTATTTATTTATGGCCTTATTACTATAGCTAATTATGACAAACCAAAAAACCAAACTCATTGTCATCAAGTTGATTCTGACTTATGGCAATTCCCGTTTGGTTTCCAAGGCTGTAAATCTTTATGGAAGCAGATCACCTTATCTGTCTTCTGTGAAGAGCCTGGTGGGTTTGAACCACTGACGTTTTGGTTATCAGCCAAATACCTTAGCCACCATACTACCAGAGCACCTTAGAGCTAATTGAGAGCAGTGTTTTTATCAATAAGTTGTTTATATGCTTGATTTAAAACAATAAAAACAAATAAATTTGATTAGTCTATAATTATGATTATGAGTAGCTGTCATACTTGAGTACATAGTAATTCTGGGTCCCTTTTTGCATCTGTAAATAAGTGTGCCTGCTATTAGTATGCATTTTCATATGAGAAGACTTTATCATCATTAGAAGTGAATTGTAAATTTTAAAATAATTGTGCCCATCTTGAAATATCCTATGTGTGGTGGTTAAGTTTGTGCGTCAACTTGGCTGGGCCTGGTTGAGTGGCTGGGCAGCTGAATGTAGTTATTCCCCATGGTGAGATTAGTAATTAACTTCTCAGTGGAATTTATTGGAGCAGCTGACTAGCTGCTTTGGGTTTGTGGTCTGCTTCCCATATATAAGAAACAGCTTTGGGAGTGGTTTCTAGTTTATGGCATGCTTGAACCCTGCATGTAGCCATGTCGTTGTTCAGCAGCCTGCCATGTTCTGCTGACCTTGGGACTTTCAATGGACTTAAGTTAATGGCCTGCTGTATGGTTTGGTAACATCGGGACTGTGCCTTTTTATCTGTCAACCTTGTCAGCCTCAGCAGCTGTCTGAGTGAAGAAAAGCCTCTAGCTTCAGTGAGCTGGAGCAGGAGGCAGAGCTGAAGCCCAAGGCTGAAGGGCTTTCACCAGCCCCTAGAGCCTGGCACTTTGAACTTGGACTTAAAGCCTCCAAACTGTGAGAGAATAAACTCCTGTTTGTTAAGACCATCCCATTTGTGGTATGTTCTTGTCACAGCAGCACTAGGTAATCAAATCACTGTGGGTATGTTAGAATATGACCTGTATGATTTCCCATAACATGAAAATGTTCTAGAATCTTGTCATTTTTCTCACTGACTGAATTGCTCCTTGCTTCAACGTACATTCAAGGCCAATCTAAGTGCTGTTTTCTCAGCTTTTAATTTGTTGAAAAGACAGATCTTTCCTCGTAAAACACAGAGGACATCACCATGGAGCCTGGTCTTCCAGTGAAAACAAACTCTTCCAAAGTAGAAAAATGAATTCAAATTGCTTTGGAATATAGAAATATGGATATCACTAACAATAGAGCCTATTATTTTGTTATAGTACTCTGTAACACTTTTCTGAAAAATTTAAAGGGGTATTATCTTTCATCATTCTTTTTCTTGTTTATATACAACATAAAACATTTTTTGCTAACAATATTTATTTCATCTAGGAACTAGCAATTTTTCTTCATTGAAAAATTTTCAAATTTTGGTAGAGTGTAGCTGTGACAGTTTGGTTGGAGGCATAGTTTTACAGCCTTCTATTATGATTTGCCCCCAGGGGAATCTGACAGTAGAGTTAAGCCTATGTCTGTTTCATAATCACACCTTAAATTATGAATTAGCCAGGAGGTAAAACAAACCCAGTGATAAGGACCACAGATCTGGGTTGAGAAAGAATTTTCTTTTGTTGCCTACGAGACTTTTGCTGAGCCTTGGCCTCTGTGGGCAAAGCACTTTCCAGTACATCCTTGCTGTACAGTGAGAGTTAAACAAGAGACTCTCATCACCAAATTCTTCCAGCCTTACACATACTTACATATTTCCATGATACTTTTATTTTGACAGTTCTTGAGCTACAACACATTGCATATTAATTGAGTACAACTGGTTTAAAATTGTCTTTAAAAAGGTGCAAATTATGGTTTCAAAATGACCTGATATAGGTGCAAATGAATGTTAGCACAACATTTCTAAAATGTAGTTATTTAAAATATATGCATATAGATATACATTCAGAATCTGTCTGCTTATTTTTTTGGTTGGGTTTTATTGCCTTAAAATGGAAAATAAATGTGTGAATTCTACTGAGGGTGTGAAATTCTGCATTTGTACAGACTGGAAACTTGGTAACGATTATGAATACAACAATAGCAGAAATTATACAAAAGTTTAGCAATGTTATTTTAATTTAAAATGCAAGTATTTCAGGGGAAGAATTTAGAGTCTGCATCGAGAGATTTTCTTGCAGTCTTTGATATTAAAGAGTTAGGAATTTCCGAACAGCCCACAAATGCTATTTTGTTTGTTTGTAATTTTAAAACAAAATTACATTGACTAATCTTTTCTATTTCTGATGCTGCTTATTCTAAGTGGGTCTGAATCTGATAAACCCATGAGTACCAAGTTAACCCAACCTAAATGAAACTTAACCTTTTCTCTCTTCTCCCATCAGTGGACAATGGGCCTCAGCTGCATGCAGCATTAGAGAAGCTTGCCTGATCTTTAGGCCAGCTGGAAGGCCAGGCTCCCCTGCTTTTCAGCCAAATAGACACTTGGCATTGAGTTACCCTAGGGCAGAGGTTTAACATGGTTTGAATGAAGCTTGAGTTTTGAAGTATCTGTCTCTAGGTTGATGTCACTCTGAGTCCAAGACCCCTCTTTTATTAACTGGCCTCTCACATGGATGGAAATGCTGACAGAAAACAGCCAACCTCTAAAACAGTTGGTTCTTTTTTATTATTTGTAATTTTGTCCATTTGCATGAGAGCCTGGCAGCATATGGCCTGATGAATTAAAAAAAAACAAAACCTTGTAAACTCTTGTCTACTGGCCAGGACCTCCAGCTCATGGCATTAGCAGGGGCTAGAGCTGCTCCACCTGCCACTTGTCTGGAGGGTAGGGGCATAAACTGATGACCTATTAGGTTTTCAAAGCCAAATAATGACTAGCTAACACCATGATTTACAGGAACCCTGGTAGCACAGTTGTTAAAGTGCTCAAATGCTAACTGAAAAGTTGGTAGTTTGAATCCACCACACACACTGTGGTAGAATGATGTGGTAATTTGCTTCCATAAGAATTTACAGCCTTGAAATCCTATGAGGCAGTTCTACTCTGACCAACAGGGTTGCTGTAAGTGGATCTCACCTGACAGCAGTGGGTTTGGTTTTTTGGTTTTGGAGTACCCTAATTTAATTACTACCAGTTATGTACAAATAGCTAGAAGTGGCACCACCCACTGTTTCAATAGTAAATCTGATTGGCAAGCTACATAATCACCACACCCTAATATTCTATGCTAATTATGCCCTATCAGGCCAGCAGGAATAGTGAGGGAACAGAAATGCTTCTAATCCAATGCACACAGGTTAATTTTGGGGAGTAGTATGTAGGATGAACAATCACATTATCACTTCCGGCTACTAGAAGCTAGCAGCATACCCAGAGGAAGAAACACAGATCTTTAAAACAAAACAATGCAATGCACTGCCATTGAGTTGGATCCGACTCATAGCGACCCCTCCTTGGGTTTCCAAGGCAGTATCACTACGGAAGTAGATTGCCCAACCTTCCTTCTGAATACAGATATTTACAATGCATATATTTGCTTTCTTATACATTTGGTCTTTTCAAAGATAAAGGTTTCTATGGATGCTGGATTTTGAATTAGCCATTTTCCTTATGAGTAGATAGACAAACTTTGAATTTCAGGATGTCTTGTTTCTGACTTTCATACCAATGCATTAGATTAATAAAGGTCTGTATATAATTTTTTGTTTGCATGTTTATATGGTTTATTTCACACTATTTAATCATAAATACACTCTAAGTTTCAGAGATATAAAAAGTTTTCTGATTCAGTTTAACTATAAAGCATCAAACCAAATAATTGTAATTGCTCTGTTTCAGATAAAGAAAGGATCAGTTCAGTTACCAAAAGAAATCATAAAATAAATTTCCTTTGCCTAAGTTTAGGATAAGGAAAATGGCTAATTCAAAATTCAGCATCCATAGAAACCTTTGTCTTTGCAAAGACCATATACATGCATCATAAAGATCTGGGTTTCTCTGGGTCTGCTGCTAGTTTCTAGTAGCCGGGAGTGATAATGCAATTGTCCATCCTGTATATAACTCCTCAAAATTTACCTGTGTGAATTGGATTAGAAACACTTCTGTTCCCTCACTATTCCTGCTGGCCTGATAGGGCATAATTAGTGTAGGATATATTTTGATCTAGTTCAGAAATAGTCTGTTTTTTGTGCATTGTACTATTGCTTTACACATTTATACTAAAAGCAGGGAGTCAGGATTTCCAGTGATCTAAGAAAAGGAGAAAAATATTGGGGGTAGATGTGCCTATGTCTTTATCAAGTGAGCCTCCTTTTTTAATCTATAAACCGCAGTAGATACATTCAGCACTGCGAAGGTGAGCACAAATAGGACCGTTTACAATAAAAAGTAGTTGCTGCTGAGTAGATTCCACCTTATGGTGAACCCATGTGCGTGAGGATAGAACTATGCTCCATAGGGTTTTCAAACTCTGTGATTTTTCTGAAGTAGATAGCCAGGACTTTCTTCAGAGTCACCTTTGGGTGAACTCAAATCTCCAACTTTTCAGTTAGCAGCTGAAGGCATTAACTGTACCATCCAATAGAGAACATAAATCCTTGCTAAATGGTAGGCATTGTTCTCTCACTAAATCCTTAGAACAGCTCTATGAAGTAATCAAGGATGCTATTCCAAATATTTAACAACCAATAGAGCAAGGGTACTACTAACTAGTCTGGATGAGAGTCCTGCAGTGGAAGTTCAGAAGGTTCCTGCATGGAGAGGCATTGGACCTTTGATTCCTGAGTTTGGATGAAGCCCAGAGGATTCTGGTATAGAGTGGGACATGGAGACTTGTGGGTTTAGGGCAGAAGTTACTTACCAACATATCAAAGTGATTCAACTATTTAGTAACCAGTATGGTGGCACCTCTGTGTGCTGGCAGAACATCAGTCCCACTGGTAGGCAGTATTTTACATGTTGAACAGATTTTGTTCCAAATATTTATTTATAATTCAGAATTCCAACATTTTATATGCAAGTTCATTATTTAAAACAGAAATGGCACTAGTTATAAGCTCAGGCTGACAGATTAAATTTATTTTACCTGTAATGTACTTTGAGTATAGAATTGGATATATTTTAGGCCTTGCTTTCCAAGTATTATATTGTGGATTAGGAAAAACATTCTGAGTTCTAAATGAATCTGCTGAAATGTACTTGCTTTCAGACCTCCAGTCTTGACATAAAACAAATATACCAAAACTCATTTAAGTTAAATCACTTCTCCTCACACTATCTCATCTCTAGAGTAAGAAATTCTGGGAATAGGAAAGAGATTTGCCAAGGAAGAGGCTGAAGGATGAAGTTATTTGCCTAGATTTACATTGCGATTCTACAAAAACACTTTGAAAAACATTGTAAATTTAAGCATTCCAAATTCTATCAACAAGGATTGTGTTGTTTTGTGTTGTTATGTGCCGTTGAGTTAGACTAGACTCATAATGACCCCTCTTTGGGTTTCCGAGGCAGTATCACTATGGAAGTAGATTGCCCAACCTTCCTTCCAAGGAGTGGCTGGTGGGCCTAGTAGAACCTAAGAAATCATGAAGCTCAGCAGATCCCTCTTGTCTGAATAAGCTGAAGGGAACTGCTAAAGGGACAAGGAGATGACATCTTCTGACCTCCTCTAACTACACAAGAGGAAGATAAAATCACCATCAGGAACCCAAGGCATATTCTTATGAGGCCAGACATACCGCCACCCCCCAGCCCACTTACTAACCTTATCACAACCATTCCTCCTGCAGTACCCACCACCTCTCTACTGGGTTCAATAATTTGCCGCATTGGCCACACAGAACTCACAGATTATGGGGTTTATTAGGGGAGCAACAGGCTACAATTCAAGTTCAGGAACACTCTCAATCTCTCTCAGCCAGCACTCTCTCTCAGTAGCATATCTCTCTCAGCAATGCATCTCTCTCTCAGCAGCACATCTCTCTCATATCTCTCAGCAGGTAGTCAGAGAGCGAGTTTCCTTCTGACTCTAGGAGGGCTCATTTTGAGGTAGAGTGGCAAAACCAACCAATCCCAACATCAGAATTCTAATTTGAGAGCGAAGTTCCCAGAAGATTACTTCGTACTGCTTCATCAGAAATGCACCAGGTGGATAACTTTAACCATCAGCTCCTCAGTTGCTTACAGAAAAGTGAGAGTTACAAAGACTATGGCTAGAAAAGCTATAAGGTGTAATTTACTACACCACAACAACTCTTTGGCCTCCCTCCTTAACTGTTTCACAAACATCTAATTCTTAGGCCAAAGAATTTGCCACATCTTTGCCTTTCCCATTTTACTTATTATTTGTTCTGAGCTACCTGCATGACAAGATTTCCAGGGTATTAGAAAGCCCTAATGCCAAGAAATGTCTATTGTCCATTATAACCTTTCTTTCATTCAAACTCTAAAATTTCACTACAATTGATTAAAATCCATTCTGTTATCAAGGTCTATGCATTGTGCACATATATCTTAAAATTCTATACTGTGCACAATACAATCCTATCTGATTGAAAAATATAGAAACACATAAAATGTAGTTTCTGTCCTCAAGAAGATTATCTTTTAAGCTAGAAAGAAAGGTAAACACAAGTAAATCAAATAGCAATCCAAGAGCTTAATCAAGAAAGTAAAAACATGCTTATAAAATAAATGATCCAGACAAAAGCTTCCATGACTTCAGAAGAGTTAGTCAAGAACACTATGTAGTGGAATGATGACCAATGGAATAGAATTGAGAACCCAGATATAGATCCATCGACCTATAGTCAGCTGATCTTTGACAAAGGCCCCAAATCCATTGA
>NW_006921588.1:16734482-16753865 GCF_000298275.1 Orycteropus afer afer | reverse complement strand
AAAAAAAAAAAAAGAACACTATGTAGTGGAATGAGATAGATTCATGGAGCATAGAGTATGGGAACAAGGCTCAATACTGTTGATGACTTACTGGAAAGGAGCAATGAGAGAAAGGAGAGAGTCCAGTTTTAGTGTGTGATATCCACATTAAGCCATTAACACCCATTAATAAGTTGGATTGGAGCTGTGAGACCCTGATATAGTGGAAATGGTTCTGGATTTGGTGGTGGGAGTGAGAGGTTGCCAGGAGATAGAGGTTCATCTCTATTACACACCAAAAATAAGACTTTGAATGAGAAGTTAAAGTTTTCTGATTTAATGTTTCTTCAAACATGAAATGAGATTTGAGCTTGATGATCTCTAAGATCTAATCCATCTCTTAGTTTCTAAGTGTTTGGATCCATTTTGATGAAAAGAGGTAGTGGAATTGTTGCAGAACAAGGAGGTGGACGGAAAGGAGTTCTAAAGAGGACCAGAAGGAGTTATTGACAACATAATGGGAAGTGGTCAGCTATGTAGGGCAGACATGAGTCTAGAGGGCATGTTTATATTTTGAAATGATATCTGGGTCAGCTCCTGAATTTTCTAGCATTACCTTATTCCCCTTCAGTTAAGCATACTTGCTCCCAAACTGCTCTTTCTTCTCTCTGCTGTACTCCCTTCACTGTTATAACCACCCCACCCCCTAATCATAAATAGACAAACAGTAGAAAGGCAGAGTACAGAGGAAATGGTGCTCTGGTTTTTTTTTTTTTTCTTTCATGGCAGCCCATGGAGCTTTTTCTTTTCTCTTTGCAAACTGAGTGTTCTGAATTGCCACTGATAGTGGAGAATACAACTGTGCACGTTTGGTTTGGACAATAATCTGATGGCTCTGTCTTTCAAACCTACTAAGACTTACCCAGAGAAAACATGTTCAGGGATCCTTAGATCTGTGGGGGAGAAGGGAAAGGTTAATTAGGACCAGGGACCAAAAAGAGTAATAGATGTTACTCTAGGGACCCTAAGGGAAGAGGAGTCTAGTTACTAAAGGAACAGCGACAGTTAGTTACAAGTTGGAGAGAAAGGGTCAGTGTCCATAGCATTTATATATTTGCCAAATGCAGCTTCAATACAGCACTTTTTCAACAAATATTTATTGAGAACCTCCTGTATGCTAGGCACTATTAGAGATGCTGGAGTGTTTCATTGGATCGAAGCCATTGTGATACATGAAAATGAAGTGGATTTAGTTTCCTCAAAAGAAATTAGATTCTATAGCATCTATGTCTGCTTCTTGTGTTAGCACATTAGTTTGAATATTCATTGTGAAATTTTGTTAGTATTCTTTTTTTAAAGGTAGGCATCACATTAAATTAAAACACTTCATGATGTTTTATTAACTTGTTTTAAATAATGATCAACTTTTAACCAAATTATTTCTTAATATTTTTACATAGCTATACTTGTTATTTATTTTTGATCTGTGAAAGAAATGCCTCCTGATATTAGAAAGCATGTTGTTCATATCTCAGCCTCATTCCTTGGCAGACTCCTCACACTCCATTAATATAGAACTCTCAGCAGTTCCTTCCCAGAACGCGTTATATTATCTTGTACCCTTGTATCTTTGCATATGCTGGATTGCCAGCTGGGAACACATTGTCTTGCATGGATAAGGTCTCGGAAATACCATTTATGACTGTTCAAGAATCACCTAACTTGCTCAATTCTTCCACCCCAGTTAGAGTGCCCATTTCCCCTTTTGGGACCACTGTATTTTGTATAAATACTATGACTACTATTATGTATGGGGACAACGGTGCTTCAGCAGTGGAATTCGATTCCTAACCAATGCAGCTCATGTGCATCCTCCACCCATTTGGCTTATGTGTTGCTATGATGCTGAATGTAGGAATGTAGGAATAGGCAAAGGAAGAAAATCAGCCAATAAAAACCTAATGGCACGCAATGGTTTTATCTGCAACTGATGGTGCAGATGGCACAGGACTGGGTAACATTTCCTTGCCCATGGGGTTGCTGTGAGTTATGCCAACTCAGCAGCAGCAAATGACAACAACTATGATAGTAACTCGCACATAGGAGTCACACTTACTTGTTTAGTTTTTCATTCTTTACAGGATTTTATGAATTCATTGAGGGCAGGCCCTATGTCTTATTTGTGGTCATATGCTCACAACATGAAGAAGGGAAACCTAATGTATAATTCAATAAGTTAGTTGAAGAATAAATGTATGGATGAATGAAGCAATGAACAAGCAAGAAAAGGCCATATGCATGCATACTTTCAACTCTTAGGGACATATTCTGCTAGAACTGTAAAGAAATATGAGAGGAGTTCTTCCTTTGTAGTACTTTGAACATGTAACAGCAATGCATTGGATGGGACAAATATAATGTTTTCTGTGCAAAATATTTTAAAGGAAGACAGCTTCCCGCTCTCAAAAATGCAATTTTTTTTTTTTTTTTGGTAAAGGTCTCTGCAAGTTGGGAAAAGTATTCTAAAAAGAAGAACTCTGTGTTTAAAGAAAAATCAACAGTCCAAACGCTTGACTACTCTGTGTGGGTTTAGTGAAAGCATTAAACTGCCTGCTATGACACCAAGGTTGACTTCTCGGTTTTAGTGTTCAGAGGATGACCTGAACCTAACGTATGCTACATTAGGGGGCCTGACCTGCAGCTCCACAGGAAACCACCTCCCTAACCACCGCTACCTGCTGCTTTCTCTTTGCCTACACCCAAAGCCGCTGTCAGATGTCCTGGGGACGAGGCTTCATAAGGTAAGTGGAAAAAAAAAAAAAAAAAACAGGAACAAAATACATGTTCAAAACAGAATTTGGTGAAGGCATTGGCCCATAATGGCAAGAAGCATCCCCTTTCAGGGATGTTATTTGGGGTGTGGAAGGGACACGCTACAACCCTGGTTTATATGGAATCATCTGTGCTGTGAGGGAAATGAGAAAAGAGCTCGAATTCCCAAGTGCCCTATCTGAAAAGGAAGCAGGTTATGTTGTCTAGACGAGAGGAAATGCTTTGTTTTTTTTAGGGAAGGTTATCAGGATTTTAAAAGCTAAATGATGGCGAAAGACTATAACTGAACTTTTATTGACTGCCTGGCTTTCAGGTGGCATTCTCTCTCTCTCTCTCTCTTTTTGTTTATTCTAAAAGTCTATCTTCAATCCCAAGATGCAAATTAAAGCTTAATTAAATTAGTGATTCCAAGAAATATAGGCCTTGCTACACAGCAAATATCTTTGCCCTTTTTCCGTCATTAAAATTTTAAGCTTGCGATAGAATCAATATGATATCTAAGTCTGTGTTTTAATCTCCCTTTGGCAAATACACAGTCCACGGTGGTTTTAAATGGGTGTTTCATAATCATCTAAAAATGCCACGAGTTTCAATGTTTAAACTATCTTTTTCTACACTATAAGTGTTAGGTTCCTAAGTGGTCCTTGGGGGCAGTGGCGGCTCATTGGTAGAATTCTCTCCTTCCATGCAGGGGACCTGGGTTGGATCCCCATCGTGGCACCTCATACCGCCACCACCTGTCAGGGGAGACGTGTGGCTATGACACTGAAAAGGTTGCAGCAGAGCTTCCAGACTAAGAAGGACTAAGACCAAAGGTCTGGTGACCTCCTTCTGAGAATCAGCCAGTGAAAACCCTAATAGACCACAGTGTCCCGTACACATTGAGACACAACTGATCCTGGGAATAGTGCAGGAGTAGGCCACGTTTCCTTCTTCTGTGCATGAGATGTCTGTGAGCTGGGAGATGGCTCAACAGCAGCTCACAATGAAAGTCCTTTGGCTCCCCTACATGGAACAGCAACGTGGTGTTGAACAGATAAATTTGAGATTGCCATTCTTCAAGGATTCGCCTCCCAGTGACTTCTTGACCTCTTGTGCTTCTCCAGCCTGCTCTCACTTTTCCCTGTTACCCTCCCTCACAGGGCATACGACATATCAACTTAAGAAAATGAAATTGGAGATTTTGAAAAAGATGGGAGAATAGTGATTAAAACAGGTCCCTTTTACTTTGATTTTTATACATTTTTACACATATATATTGATATAAATTGCTTTATTAAAGTTATAGTTGAAAGCCAATATTTTGACATATATAAAAGACTCATTTGACATATATAAAAGACTCATTTTGACATATATAAAAGACCCATTTCCTTTTAACCTAGAAAATTCCATCTTGCGTTGATACACGTTGGACCTTGCAGCAACTAATATGGTCCAGGAGCTTGGCATTGACACTGCCAATTGAAGGCTGCAGGTCCAGCTCTGGCAGCTATTACGTAATTTGATTTGGGATTGGACTACAACTTTATGTTTTTCTCCCTGTGAATCCTATTTCCCACTGGTGTATCTAATGTACCATTTTCTCTTTGAGGTTGATAAATGTAATAAAGCGGCATTGTCTTAGAAATTCAAGGATGCAAGAATCATGTAGTCAGTGACAAAATACATAGTTTGAATCATTAACAATACATTTACTTAACAGAAGATTTGTATTTTAGATAGAAATATATTCCCTCCATCATGACTTGTAGTTGTATTTTCTGTCAACTCTGAGGATGAGGTTGTACACATCTTTCCTTGATATTGGATGTGAATTTTAGGGAACCCTTAATTTAGAAATACTAATTTTTAGTTTAAGTTCCCTGAAGGCAAGGTAAAGATTGCATACTGATTTTGACTTTAGAAGGTACAAATGGTTTTGCCAAAGTATAGGTTTGTTACTTCTTCAATCTTTACAGAGTTTCTAGCTTATTAATGTTGTAAAGATGAACACAAATGGTATAATTTGGTGATGACATTAAAAATTACCCTCATAAAATAAGAAACTGCAACAATACATATCATAAGGTATTTGGAAAAATTAGTTTAAAAATTACTTTGTGGAGGAGAGAAAAAGATATTTAATCACTGAAGTTAGGGGAAAAAAAAGAAAAAAAAAAATCCTAAGTCTATTATTTTGAGCCTGTGAAAGTTTACAGAGCAAATCGGTTTTCCATTCAACATTCATACTCATTTTGTTTTGTGACATTCATTGCAATCCCCACAATGTAACAGCACTCTTCCTACTTCCTCCTTGTGGTTACCATTTCCCTTCATCCTTCTTTCCTATTCCTTCCTGCCTTCTGAATTTCATCCCTGGGCAAATACTGTCCTTTTGATCTCATATGGTTGATTGTTCTAATGGATGTGTACCTCCTTGTTATATTGTTCAGCTTGTAGGCCTATCTTTTGGGTGAAAATTGAGTTATGTTCCAGGTTCAAAGGGTATCTAAGGGCCATAGTCTCCAGAATTCCATCAGTCTCTATAAGACCAATAAGCCAAGTCTTTCTTATGATTTTGAGTTTTGTTCTGTATTTTCCTTCCACTCTTTCTCCACCTCTTATTGTGATCTCTTTCAGAGCAGTCAGCCATGGTGGCTGGGCACCATCTAGTTCTTCTGGTCTTAGGGTCATGGATGCTGAGGTTCATGTGGTCCATTAGTCCTTTGGACTAATTGTTTCCTTACTTCTTTGATTTTCTTCACTCTTCTTTGCTCTAGATGGGAGAGGGACCAAAAGTTGCACCTTACATGGCTGTTCACAAGCTTTTAAGACTTCAGTCGCTACTCACCAAAGTAGGATGTGAAACACTGTTTTTGAGGGCTATGTTATGCCAAATGACCTTAATGTCCCCCGAGACTATGGTCTTGAACCCTTATGTTCAATGACTCATTCCCTGAAGGTGTTTGGCTATGGCTAAGAAGTTCTCTTACGTTTGTCCCCCATATGCTCTCCTATATTCATGGATATATTTGTAGCACATATAAATATGTGTATAGAAGTATCCTCTGTCAACCTATATATAAGCATGTGTGTAGTCTCACTTGCCTTCCCATCTCTGCTCAGCTTGAGAGTCTATCTATGCATCTGCTCTAGGTTATTGTCATTACTGATCAACATATTTATAAAACCATTTTCTTTACTTTTCTTAAAAAAAGAGGAAAAAGTATATAATATGAAAAGGAGAGGTAGAGGGTATGACAGGCCAGCAACCGTAATTTCTAAGACATGTGCTTAATAATCACCAAATAGCAACAAATTTCAGAAGTTTTATTATTTTCCTTCACAATAAGTACTGAACTTTGAAAATCACATGCTTAGGACATGAGTCCTTTTGATTATGTTAACTGGCAAAACCAGCAAATGACTTAAAAAAGAAATGCAAATACTTACTCACTGACCTTTTTTTTTTTTTTGTTTCAAAAGTAAGGTTGAAAAAATCAGCAATGCCTAAAGAGCAGGAGAGCAGACAATTACTCTTTGTGTAATCTAATTATTGACCTTTGCCTTCTGTGCTTTAAGTTAATGTCTCTGCAAAATGAGTACTTCTTTGTGTGCTTTGCACTGTCCTTTTCAAAACCAATGAGTTAAACTTTTTGAATAATAAAACTGTACTGAAAACCCAAATTGTAGAATCATAGGAGAGGTTTGCATCTGATGATTAGCACGTAGCTAAGATGCTTGCTTTCTATATTAATATGCAACAGAAATTTCAATGGTGTTCTGATAAAAATCAGTATAGATGTTAGACATTAGCTCAGTAACCCTTGATAAGAGAGGACTCTACTGAGCTTTGCTTACTTGTAAAGTCTAATATCTTAACCCTTTTTAAGATCTTGAAACTTAAGACACAAATAATGTATTTCCATCTTATTAGTAGTAGAGAATACGGTAGAGAGAGTTAGCCATAGAAAATGCATTGACTAAGTACAATGGCCTTTCATCCTGGACACTGGAGAATCTTCACAGTAATTGAAATGAGTATTTTAGCGAACTCATCCTTGTAGCATAAATGTGTCTGCCAGGCAGTGTGCTCAGAAATTTATTAAGGACAGCTGTTTAAGATAATGGTCTTTATTATAAATGTAGTTGACTTACTGTCCTCATACTTATAATCTTCCCATTAAGATTTAAAATTTTCTACTCTTGTGTTCAAACTATGTGACTACAATTCATGTCTAGTAAAGCATTATCAGATGATACTAAATAGAAGGTCTTTCTTTGTTAACTGTGCATATGCAATGATGTTATTTCCCTTATAAATAAGAGGAAATGCTGAGAGATAAATCAGTATAAAAATAATTTCATTTGAAGAGCTCACTAAATGTTTTTGTATGATTCAGATAAAAAAATTACATAACTCAAAACATAAGAAAACCAGACATGTTACTGGAAACAATATGTGATACGCAAGTGCTTTTACATATGAATATAGAGACCTTTTAAAGCGGTTTTCAAAACTTAGAATTTGAGATAATTTCATGTAACAAAACTTAATATTCTAAAGAACAATGATGAATCTGCCAAACATTTCATAACATGGATAAACTTAGAAGATATTAGACTGAGTGCAATAGTCAATCACAAAGAATAAATATTATATGAGACCCTTATAAAAAGTCAAAAAAGGATTTCACAAAAAGGAAGTATTCTCTGATGGTTACTAGGGGTAGGTGAGAAAGGGAGGGTAAATCACTAGTTAGAGGGTGGACACACATTAAGTTGGGTGAAGGGGAAGGCAAAACAAAATAAAACAAAAACAACTATTTTGTAAACTGCATGTCATTTATCTTATGTACAAATTGATTTAAATAAATGTTGTTTAAATTCTATACCATCCCTTAACTCCATTCTCTCTTCTTTTTCTCTTTCCCTCTCTATAATTTGTCTTTATCAAATGTAAGCATGCATTATTGTGATGGGAAATAAAAGATTGAGATGCATATAAAATCTCAAATAATAACAATATGAAATATTTAAATATAAATATTTTAATAAATATAAAGATATTTTTAATATTTAATTTAAATATAAATATATTATATTGATCACTGATAAAATTTTATTTAGAAATGCTAAGAAAGTATTCCTAATAAGTGAAAACATAATTGACACTTTATTCAGGCTAATTTTACATGATTATATATAGCACATAGATGCAAATTAAACAAGCTTTCTTACTCATAAACTGTAATTTAGACCAATAATTTGTTCCATGAATAATTTTGTTTTAAAATGAAGAGAAATATACTTTTATTATTGCTTCATGACAATAAGACATATTCTTCCATTAGCAAGATCTACATTAATGAAGCATTTCCAAGTCCTTTGGGTTCCCTAACCACCAACATAGGCCTCACTGTAGATAGATCTTGGACCTTGTCCAAGAAGGTTTATAAGTCAAAGTGTCAGGACTTTAATTCTACCTCACCTATAACAGTGAGGTGGCATAAATACTAAGTACAGAACTTCTCTAGGCTTCAACATAGTCTTGTATTTTTTGGTCACAAACATTTATCTTAATTTACTTCTGTTTACTTTCATTTAGACAAGATGCCTAGTATAAGATTAATATGTTGTTGTTGTTATGTGCTGTCGAGTCAGACCCAACTCATAGCCACCCCTCCTTGCGTTTCCTAGGCAGTATCACTACAGAAGTAGGATTGCCCAACCTTCCTTCCGAGGAGTGGCTGGTGGGTTTGAACCGCCAGCCTTCTGGTTAGCAGTCAAGTGCCTTAGGCACTATGCTACCAGAGTTCCCATAAGATTAATATAGGATGAGCCTTTTCTCTAGGTCTACTGGTAAGGTTCATACTCTTCCTCATATTTAACTCTGTAATTCCTTTCTCCCCAACCTTAATATATTTCCCAGTGACAGATGATCACAACTTTATTTTTGTATATTTGTTTTTCTGAAAACTAACCCTCAAGTAAGTTTGGACATGATTGTCTGGTTATCACTTTAATAGTGTCACTATGTAGTCATTTGGTAAGGTTCATTCTTTGCCAACACACTTATTGTATAATGGACATGATGTGTAAGCATTTAAGGATTACTTACTTATTTTCTTGATCTGAGTCTTCCAGGTCTGAGGAATTAGCCAAGAAACTGAGATACTTAAGGGTGTTTTGGCTCCAAGGGGGAAAATAATATTTCTTTCATGAAAATGCAAATGACTTAAGAGAGGAGCTAAAATCTTGGGAAGGGATAAGATTGTCCAGGGAGATGATAGGCAAAGAAAATAGAGCCTTGCAATTTTTAAGTTTAAATTGAGAAGGAAAATGCAGAGTTGCAAATGGAAGCCTGCAATATAGAAGTAAAAAAAAAAAGAAAAAAGAAAAAAAAAGGTGTTGTGAGAAGAACAGAGCTACCTGTAATGTCAAATGCTACAGCAAGATCAAGTAACATGAGAATAGAAGAGTGTTCAGGGATGGTGGCCTCTGAGATTTCGTGGTGGGCTTTGAGAGAGCACTTCAAGAAGAGTGATGGGGCTGATAGGAATGGGCAGTGGAGCCAGTAAGTGTGAAGTAAACACCACTTGCAGAAATATTTGATGATGGACAAAGAGAGGCAGAGTGAATAGTCTGAACAGGAGAATGTTGAGGAAAGAGACATATTTGATTTTTAGTTTTTAGAAATAAAGACATGGATTTAACCTGAAATGTACCTGTAGTATTTAGGACATTTAGGGTTATAGTATTAAGATAACAAAATAAAAATAAGCTAAGTTAGTTTAAACAACCAATTGAAATGGTTTAAATTAAGTATAAATATAAAATTTACTTATTTTTGAACTCTAACATGCTTAATTTAGGATATACTGACATGTCTCATAAATACCTATTAAAATGACATTTTTACTTTTTTAAGTATGTGAATACTTTATATTCTATACTCTATTGATGACATATGTCAGGTATAATTCTGTTTATCTTACATTAAGACAGACGAAATGCATCATAGAATGTGTTAGTACATGTTATAGAAATATAAGAAATATTTTCCCTATGATGGTGTATGCTAAATAACTTTTGGGGAAAAAACGAAAGACAATTCCTATATATTAGAATAAAAAATAATTATGTTATATGCTACAGACTTATGAATATGAGCAAGTATAAAAAGCCACAAAAATTGCTAAGTTATAAGTGATCTTAAACAGATCTGTGTTCCCACTGACTCAGCCTATAGTTAAAAAAAAAAAAAAAATGCTAAGTAGATGCTTCCAAAAATTTAATTTTGGATTTGAACAACTTAAGAAAACCATACCATTTGTTATGATCTTCTTCTTGCTAAATTTCTAATTTTGGAGTTCCTCAAAGTGGTATCCTAGGTCCCCTTCACTTTTCTGACTAATCTGCCCCTTGGTGAGCTCGTTCTATTCCAAGGCTTGAATTACCATCCGCATACTGATGACTCCCAAATTGTATCTCCAATAAACCCTTCTTCAGTATCATGTCTCTATTTCCTTCTTTCCTTCTCCTCTTCCTTAGTCCTCCTCATCTTCTTGTAACAGCTTAATTGAGGAATAATTGGCATACAATAAGCTGTACATACTTAAATTGTACAATGTTGATGTTATAGAAAATAATAAAATGGGGCAGTATAGAGAAGTGAATAGAAAATAATAAAATGGAGCAGTATAGAGAAATGAATGTGAGAGCTATTGTATAATCAGACAACGTTAGTTTAAATCTAGGCTACATTTATTGGATCTGTGATCTTGTGGAAGTTGCATAAATTTCCTCTTTCTGTTTCCTCATCTTTCTAATGAAGATTAAAATAATCTAACACATAAAGCTTTGATTAAGGCTAGATATGTGCAAAACTTTGTATGAAACATAAATGCTAAATAAATACTAAGTATTATTCTGACTACCTCAAATTTTTTATTTTCCAGTCAATTTGGTTTAAAATGGTTGCATTTAATAAAATAAAAAGAAATCTTCAAAATTATGTCCATATCAAGTACACAAGTGCTTTCATTTTCCAGGCTTTATAATAAGAGAGTTGTGAGCTTCTAGGGGAAAAAAAGATACTGACTTGTTCTCCAATTTATTCTCAAGTATTTGCATACATTATGCACTAGGCTTGGGGCTGTTCTACCCTGTCCTACTGGGTTACTATGAGTCAGAATGGACTCAACGGCAGTGGGCTTAAAACCAAAATCCTGAAATAAACCAGTTATGAGATGATTGGTATGTCTGCACCCTTTCTACGTTGCTTGCCAACTCCAGGCCTGATCTGTCAGATAATCATAGTGCTGTTACCCTATCTGCTATCTAACCCTCACAGTCTCAGTTGATCATTATAGAGACTTCAGTTGTCATTTTATAAAAATTGGAAAACAAATTGATTTTGCTTTTCTGCATCACCACCGCCAAAAAGCAGTTCCTACATCGTTCATTAGTGGAACTGTGTATATAATTTACACATAAAGCTATCATAGACTTACCATCCTAGACAATATGCCTGGGGATAATGTGGAAATTATGCTCTTTTGTGTAACTGGGAAGGTCTCCAAAATGAGTGCCATTTCTTGGAACAGCAGAATTCTGTTCTCACATGAGCTCCATGACAGAGGAGTGTTACACAGCTCACCCTCAGATGCTGGCAGCCAAGTGACACCCAAACATAGTTCTGAATCTGCATCATGTAATTGGAGATCCCTGCAGTGCCATAACTTTGCAATGTGCACAATAATCTAAATTAATGTCTCACTTCTACTCAGGGAGAACTAGGCTGCCAATGATTTCATTTGCTTTTTTTCTGAGGTGAGAGATATAATCCATCTTAGGGAAAATGGTAACGGGTGTTTCTGTGTGTGTGTTTTGTGAAATGAAGATGTACTTAGTGCTGCCCCTTTTGTTGTTTTTCTGCTTAATCCTGTGAGATGTGTGAGTTTATGTATTTCAGGACTCTTGTGTGTGTGTTTCCACACGTGTTCAGTTGTTGTGAGATATTAGGAAGGTGCATTGGCTATTGCGTATATCACTTTTATGAATAAAAAGCAGGTTGCTTTGTAGCCAAAGCATGGGAGATATTTTCCTTGAGGCAGCAGGTGGTCTTCTGGCAGATTCCAAAGACAGTGCCATTGGTTATGTGAGCATTGCGACTATTGGGTTTGTCCTTTGCTTAGATTGCTGATGGCTGTTGCCTGCACCTCTCTTCCCTTCCTGAATGTGTTTGCCCTTCTATCAGCTTGAATTTAAAAGAATTATTACTGTTTGATCTAATTTTTCAGAAATTGTTGTTTACCTATGGCCCTTTCATAATAAAAACATATTTTGGTGGAAATTGTTTCCTTTGGTTCATTTTGTTGTTGTATGTTTTACAGTAAAGGAGCTATGGTTGCACAGTGCCTAGGGCATTTGACTGCAAACCAGATGGTTGGCAGTTCAAACCCACCAGGTGCTCAGCCGAAGGAAGGAAGATAGGGCAATTTACTTCCATAAATATTTACCACCCCAGGAAGCTAGTGGAGTCGGCATTGACTCCATGGCAGTGGGCTGTGTTTTATAGTAATACTAGATAAGGGCTTTCAATTGAAGAGGGATGATACTGGGTATTTTGAAACTGACATTTTGATAACTTCCTCATGAATCAAATCCTCTAGCTACCATCAGCACCTACTTGGACTCTTTAGAACAATTAAAAAAAAAAGTTTCACGGAAAATATACCTGGGCAATGAAAGGAAAAAAATATATGTTTTATGGGAAACCAGATCTCCAACTCAACTGTCCCTGTCTAAGTACTCACATTCACTTTCTTGAACCCTGGCAACAGCCACCTACTGGTTTCTCACAACTGTTCTGGCCCACTCTAAGTTATTCTTCACAGTAAAGAATTCACATTGGATCATATCAACCCTTCCTCTCCTCGATACTGATGACCAAAAAAACCAAAACCAAATTCACTGCCTTCGAGTCATTTCTGACTCATAGCGACCCCTCCTTGGGTTTCCAAAGCAGTCTCTGTATGGAAGTAGATTGCCCAATCTGCCTTCCAAGGAGTGGCTGGTGGGTTTGAACTGCCAGCCTTCTGGTTAGCAGTCAAGTACCTTAGGCACTACACCACCAGAGCATGCTTAAAATTCTTTAAAGGTTTTCCTTTGTTCTTCAGATGAGGAAACAACTCCTTAATATGGCTTATAGGGCTCTGCTTACTCCTCCAGCCTCATCTCATTCACTCCACACTTCCCCTTTCCTGAGATCCAGTCTCACCCTCAATTCTCAAAGGAAGCCAAAGTCATTCCTGCTCACAGATCACAACTGGCAGTTAGAACATAGTTGCTCACACTTTCTATCCAGTTCACTCCAGTCTTTCTTCAAGCACCAACTCAGTTATCACTTCCTTTAACAACATAAATTTTCATTTCTTTTTTATATCATGTTTCCATAGCACCATTTTCTCCCTTTATAGCACTAATTGCAGTTGCAATTTTATGTTTGTGTAATGATTTTGATTAATACTGATCTTCCTTACTGCATGCAAGAGGAGATTTTGTTTATTTTTGCATCTTACAACGTAATACAGTGCTTAGGATATGCTTAGGATATAGTAGAGATTTTATATATATATATATATATAAAATCTTCTGTAGTGATACTGCCTCAGAAACCCAAGGAGGGGTCGCTATGAATCGGGTTCGACTCGACGGCACATGACAACAACAACAACAACAACAACAAAAACAATATATATATATATTCCAGTTTGAATCATTTTATTAGTCTATATAACTTTAGTGGGCACAAAATGAAAGCTTGGCTAAGAGTTTCTTTATTGTGATTTGGGTAGAAGTTTACAGAGCAAATTTGTTTCCACACAGAGCAAATTTGTTTCCATTCCACAGTTAACACACATTTTGTTTTGTACAGTCATTGCAGTTCCCACAATGTAACAACACTCCTCCCACACCCTCCCTGTGTTTGCCATTTCCCTTTGTCCTTCTTTCCTATCCCTTCCTGCCTCTGGGCTTTATCTCTGGGCAAATGCTGCCCTTTGCTGGCATAGTTGATTGTTCTAATGATCACACCTCCCTGGTGTTGTTTTCACCTTATAAGCTTGTCTAGGGAGCTCTGGTAGCATAGTGGCTAAGACACTTGCCTGATAACCAGACGACTGGTGGTTCAAACCCACCAGCTACTCCTCGGAAGGAAGGTTGGGCAATCCTACTTCCATAGTGATACTGCCTCGGAAACCCAAGGAGGGGTCGCTATGAGTCGGGTTTGACTCGACGGCACATAACAACAACAACAACAGTATTTGGCTGAAAGTTGAGCCACGGAGATGAGTTCAGTTCCATACTTGTGTGAATATAAAAAGAAATGAAGCCACATGGCAAGAATTTGGAATAAACCTTTACCAAATCTGTTGTGATTGTTTCAGTCTAGATAGTTCATCCATTAAGCTATTAAAGTGTATTTGAGTGTTTTAGGGTAATAGTATTTTGATTATCAAGTTCTCCAGCTGCATTTGAAAGCAGGGATCACTTAGATTTCATCTAAATAGACTTTTTCCACAGGGCAAGTGCCCTGGCTCATGAAAGAAGATGAATCTGGGTGGGCTAGAATCTCTTGTGTTTACTAATTGAGTCTGAGAATTGGTCAGCATGCCCAAAATGCCCATATGAGGAAATTTATAGTCATATGTACTCTGATGGTGCAGTGGATAAGGCATTTGGCTGCTAACTAGAAGGTCAGTGGTTTGAACCTACCAGCCACTCTGAAAGGAAGATGAGGCAATCTACTATAAAGATTTACAGCCTCAGAAACCCAGTGAGGGTTGCTTTAAATGAGAATCAACTAGGTGGCAGTGAGCCTTTTTTTTTTTTTTTTTAATTGTAACATCAAACATTTGTTAAGCTCTTACTATGTGTCAGATATTGTGATAATCTCTAAACCTGTAATAACTCATTTCACTCACCACAGTTTTCAGAGATAATGATAGTACTTACCATTATCCACATTTCACTGGTAAAGAAATGAAACAGGTTAAGTGACTTACCTGAAGTCATAAGTTTAGTACATGGAGCTGAGAGATTTGGGGAAATCTATAATCCTTACTCCTTTATTTTAAAAATGATTATCATTAATAGCAAGTAGAAGTAGCAGATGAACATTTTGTGTTTTGCCCAATATATAGGAGTAGAATATGAGAAAGACAAGAATCAGCGCAGGTTTTTTTGCTCTTTCCCAAATATAAGTATCATCTGCATTATATTGTAAAAACATAATGAAATAAAAATTAAAATAATAACCTACATTATACTTTATGCTCAATTTATAAAATTTTTGGATTGTTTGACTCTGTACATTGGACTCTTAATAATGCCTGTTATGTTAAAGATCATATATTATTAACAATAATATGAAATCTTTATATTTTTATTGAATTTTATATGGTTAATTAGGTCATTTGCCTACATGTGGAATTTAAATCTCTCAAACACTCACAATGTAGAAATTATTATCAACATGTATGGATGTGAAACTGAGAGTCACAGCTATCAAGCATACAGGAAATGGCTAATATGGGGAGACCCTAGATAGTCTGACCCCAAGCCCAGCACACATTTTTTGTTATCACAGGCCCTCTGAATTTCATAAGACAATCTGCTTTGGGGACAAGATCCCTATAGGTAAGCTTTAAGCAATGTGTAGCATATGCTAATTTGTTTTGTTGCAGCATATCTTGTTCTGTTTGATATGTACTACAAATTTTTAGAAAGATTCTATAAATATGATTTGTTATATAGAAAAACAAAAATATGGACAGTTTTTTCAGGTTAAAGATGTCCACTTATCAAGATTGTAATATGTGTTTATAAACTACTTCAAACTGCCTTTATGGAAATGATACACACACACACACACACACACATACACACTTTATAGGTAAGTATTAGTATTTATTTATTCATTTTAAGCATTTTATTGTGGTTTGGGTAAATTTGTACAGAGCAAATTAGTTTCCCATTCAACAATTTATACATTTATTTTTGTTTTGTTTTTGTGACAGTACTTGCAATCCCCTCAATTTAACAACATCTTTCCACTTACCCCTTGGGTTCCTCTTTCCATTAGCCCATTTTCCCTGTCCCTTTTCTGACCTCTGAACTTTGTTTTTAGGCAAATGCTGCTCTTTTGTTCTCATATGGTTGATTATTCTGAGAAGCACATTTCTCACAAATGTTATTGTTCACTTTATAGGCCTGTCTATTGTTTGGAAGACTGAAGAAGAATTGATGAATTGTAATTAGTGTTGACAAAGAATATTGAATATACCATGGACTTCTAGAAGAAGAAACAAATCTGTCTTGGAAGAAAGACAGCTGGAATACTCCTTAGAAGTGAGGATGGCTATAGTTCATCTCTTGTACTTTGATCATGTTATCAGGAGGAACCTGTTCCTGGAGAAGGATATGATGCTTGGTAAAGTAGAAGATCAGCAAAAAAAGAGGAAAACCTCCAATGAGATGGACTGACATAGTGGTTGGAACAACGGGCTCTAACAACAACACTTGTGAGAATGGCACAGGACCAGCAGTGTTTTGTTCTGTTGGGCATAGGGTTGCTATAAGTTGGAACTAATTTGACAACACCCAACAACAACAACAACAGTTGTTTGGTTGGAAGGTGATCTCTGAGCATGGGTTCACTTCCACGTTTGAAGAGTGTCACAGGGTCATCATCTTGGGGGTTACACCAGTCTCGATCAGACCAGTAAGTTTGATATTTTTCTATAATTTTGAACTTTGTTATACATTTTTCTCCCACTCTGTCCAGGACCTCTATTGTGATTAAGATCAGAACGGTCAGCAATGGTAGCCAGGCATTATCTAATTCTGGTGTCAGTCTAGTGGAGGCTGTGGTTCGTGTGGTCCATTAGTTCTTTAGACTAATTGTTTCCTTGGGTCTTTGATTTTCTTCACTGTTCTTTGCTCTGGACAAGAAAAGACGAATAGTCTTAGCTGGCCACACACAAGATTTTAAGACCCCAGTTGGTACCAAAGTAGAATGTAGAACATTGTCTTTATGGAATATATTATACCAACTGACCTAGAAGTTCCCACGACTATGGTCCTAAGCCCTCAAGCCCAGTGATTCAGTCTCAGTCTTTATTTTATAAGACCTCAAAAGAAGGATGATTAACATTTTCTTCTGAACTTGTCAGTATCATGGTTTCTAGTTAAAAATGGTATCAGGATGAGATTTATACTGCCATTTTCTTATTCTTAGCTGCTGCAAATAACAATAGATGCAAAACTTTAAATAGATGGTAAAACATTTAAAATGGCATTTTTATGATAGATAGGTCACATTATTAAAGTATAAACAAATGATGCAGTTTTCACTGCAATAATCAATGTTTTTAATTTTCTGAGTCTGTTTTCTAGGAATTTTCTTTTAAATCTTACTTTGTTTACATCAAACCATTAAAACTTTCTTTAGTGTAACATTAGCAAAGGAAGTGAGTGACAACAGGATAGCCTGCCTTACCTCAAGACCGCAGTAGTTTTTACTTTGAAGGGCCTCAGCACTAGAGTGCATTAAAATTCTACCAGCAAATATCAAAGTGCAATGGAATAAAGTCAGAAAAGATTTTCAAAGTTGTGTGTTTTAAAATTATTATTTTAAAAGTATAGTATAGTATGATTTTCATTTCTCATCAAGTTTGGATTCTTCCATAGTGATCTGCTACCACATCTCATCTACTGTAGTTAGGAAGATGGGAATTTTGTGGGCAGGTAGAAGCAGAATAAAGAAAAGAGTCAATATGTTTTCATTTCACATCCACAGATATAAACTGATGAGATTAGAAAGGGATTATATCAGCAGTTGCTGTTGGTTATCTAAAAAGAAAGTTACAGGACACAGCGTTCTTAACTTCTGAGTTGAAAGCTTGAAAGTTGCAATCAGTGTTTTGGTTTGTTTTTCAAGACACAACAGTTCCTTGTTAATTGTTTTGACTTTCACAAGGCAATTTCATTGAAGACCAAAAAACAAAAACAAAAAAATTCCAACATATTGTTGGTTTCCTCCCTCAGTGTAGCAGTAAACTTTATTAAGTATCGTATATCTCAGTTCTGATGTAGGCATCACAACACAATATTGGGCATCTTTTGCTCTTTGGAAAAGGAAAAATCCATATTCTGAGGAAAACACATGACAGTCAATAGCAGACAATGTAAACTCAGAAGACCTGGGATGGAGTCCTACTCCTGCCACTTCCTGCCTTGAAGCAGGCTGTTTACCCTCTAAAAGGTAGGAAAGTACAGCTAATGCTCCCTAGCCTGCATAGTTCCCAGAGCTGTGGTGGGACTACAATGTTTTGTATGTGCTGGCTCTGTGAAGCCTGTGCCTGGTGGTGTCTCCATCATTTTTATCCTATGTACAAGGAACGATAAATCAACAGTCCTTTTATCTTGTATTTACTATAAAAGACAGTTTCTTAATATCCTGGCTTCCGCCCAAGACTCTTGACAGCTGGAGCTTTGTCAAGCAGCAGTCATAGAGGTCTGGCGATCACAAAGTAAATGACTCAGTAAGTATAGATCTGGAAGACACTGCTAACTGCAAATAAGTCTGATCAGCAAGGTTGTTTTGCTGCTGGTGAACTTCTGTTAGCTGTCTTTGCAGTGGCGTCACTAAGGTTGGTGTCACCCAGTGTGGTAACTCATGCTGTCACCTCCTCCCTTACCAGACCATACAGAATTCTTAGTAATGTCTATCATCAGTTTTAATCATAGAATAATATGTGATAAATATAGTGGCAAGTTTTATCAATGTAACATTTCTTAGATTCTATGAATACTAACAATAAAATTGTTTTGTAAAATCTTTCTACATTGAATTACAACATTATTCATTACAACATTATTAGTAACTAAGCAGAAACCTTTTTTGATTTTTCTTCTTATTTTCCTTTAATTATTACTTCATCCTCAAAAAAAAAGTTATTGATATAGGTTCACAACTACTACTTACCACAGTATTGTAGCTAAAACACTAGAAAATTTGGCAAAATCAGTGACTATAAAAACAACAAAACAGCAGCAATGAAAACAACAGCACGTGCTTGTAGGGTGTGCAGACAAACCATGTAATTCGAGGTGCCATTGTAACTAGGTAATAATGACAAGCTCATTAGAAGGTTCATAAAGTAAATTAGCATACAGTTTTAGCCTTGTAGGTATATTGATACATGTAAGCTGTGTTTACAAAAAATGTTTTTGTTGTTATAACTAATTACAGGGATTTTTTTGATAAAAAATAGTAAATTTCTTTTTTCTTTTTAAATTGTGATTTGAGTGAAGATTTACAGAGCAAATTCACTTTCCATACAGCAGTTCACATATACTTTGTCTCATGTCATGGACCACAGTTTACCACAGTGCAATAGCTCCCCTCCCACTTCCTCCCCGTAGTTACCTCTTCCCAGTGTCCATCCCTCCATACACTCCTGCCCCCTGAGCTGTCTCCCTGTGCATAAGCAGCCCTTCTTTCTCCCATGATTGTTCTCT
>NW_006921588.1:16726745-16733985 GCF_000298275.1 Orycteropus afer afer | reverse complement strand
GCCCGCAGGTTCAACTACTCAGTCCCTCTGGGTAGCTGGCTGTGACCAAGCAGTGACCACAACCTTGCCCCTTGTCACCTCTACTATACACCTGGGAATTCTGATCATTCACATAAACTTATAGGACCATTGTCTGTCAACCCTATATATGTTCTTGGATACATTCCCCATTTCAGAGACATACCTAATCGTTTAGCCTGTCCACCCATCTATCCACCCATATGCCCATGTTTGCCTTCACTGACAACATACTACTGTATGTGCAAAAGGGTTCATATTTGTTGTCTGTACCTCCCATGTATCTCTCTATGTCTTTCTCATCCTCAGTGGTGCCATATTGGTCACGCACATTTGGTACATTGAAATAGTAAATTTCTGCTGAAACACTGCACACATATTTTATAATTTGGTGTTACCCCCTGACAGGGTCATCTGATATGTCCTGCATTGCTACACCCCCAAGTGCCACCATGGATCTTTGTATTCTTGGCCCTTTCTAATGCTTCACCTAGCAGGGCTTTTGAGAATGGATGTCTTGATTATGTTCTTGAGGGCCAAAGTTAAGCTATAGAAAGGAAGGTAAAGATTAGTGTTGGCCATGACTTGTTTTCTTACCATCACTTTTAGGAAACTCAAAAATACTGATGACTACCCTGATCACAGGGGGTGTTAATGGTTCAGTGATAGAATTCCCATCCTCCATAAGGGAGATCCAGGTCCAATTGCCAGCCAATGCACCCCCTGTGCAGCCCCCACCTGTCTGTCAGTGGTGGGTTATGTTTGTTATCATGCTGAACAGGTTTCAACAGAGCTTCTAGACTAATGCAGATAAAGAAGAAAGACATAGTGATCTATTTTTGAAAATCCGCCAGTGGAAACCTTATGGATCACAATGGTTCAACCCACAAGTGGTCATGGGGATGGCACAGGATTGGGCAGTGTTTCATTCCGCTGTCCGTGGGGTTGCAGCACAACTCTCCAGCAGCCAACAACAAACTGATCACTAGTCATGGATACCTGAATGCCCCGTGGTGGTCTGATTCTGCCATGTGGTTATCATTATAATACAAAATGTAATGTGTTTTCCAACTTCTTTTGCATTAAAAAACAGGGAAGCCAATGTTGGAGTTAGCAGTAGCAGAACAAACCAGTAACTTCTGGTTCTCTAGCTTTAGTGCGTTTTGCTCTCAAAGCTCATTGCGCACGTTGTAGTTGCCTTGGAGATGATTCTGACTCATGATAACCACATGTGTGCTGAGTAGAGTTGCTCCATAGGGTTTTCAATGCTGTGACCTTTTGGAAACAGATTGCTGGGCCTATCTTGTGAGGTGCCTCTGGTAGGTTTCAACCTCCAACCTCTCACCTAGTAGCCAAGTGCTTAACTGTGTGTACTACCCATGTACTCCTTCATGACAGCTGAGAATATCTTAGGTCTAGCTCGTAGTCCTTACTCCACAGAGGGCTCAAGATTCTTTTTTTATTATTATTTCCTTCATTTTTCAAATCATAGATGTAATTTTTGGAGTAGAGAATGCTTCAATAATCAGCAGGTTACTGATTCTATAGGACAAAGTAGAACTGATCCATGGGGTTTACAAGATTTTCCCAGGCTTATGAAGCAGACTGCTACATTTTTCTTGCATAGAGTGCCAGTGAGTTTGAATTGCCAGCCTTTTGGTTACCAGCCCACCAGGGCTGCTTAGAAAGTATTAGTTGTTGTTGTTGTTATGTACCGTCGAGTCGGACCCGATTCATAGCGACCCCTCCTTGGGTTTCCAAGGCAATATCACTACGGAAGTAGATTGCCCAACCTTCCTTCCGAGGAGTGGCTAGTGGGTTTGAACTGCCAGCCTCCTGGTTAGCAGTCAAGTGCCTTAGGCACTCTGCTACCAGAGCTCCTTAGAAAGTATTTAGATATTTGTAAAAAATCTTCCTTACTTTCCTTCCCCAATGTGTTTAATTATACTTTCCCTGCTATATAGCTACAGGTAACCCAGTTATAAGTTTCTTGAGTATTCTTACAGAGATGTTTTATATTCACAAACCAATATAAATATATATTAACTTTTCTTTCTTTTCAGAAAATACAAATGGTAAAATAACCTACATGGTTTGGCACCTTGATGACTTTTACTTAATATAAGTTAAGCTTCCCTTTTTAGACTGTACATGTCCATGGGATTGTGTGAGATTATTCCTTTTAAGGCTTGATTCTCAGGCTACGCCTCTAACTTTTTAGTCTTCAGTAGTGGGGGTTAGATGGTGGGGAAGACAGGATAACTGCTTGTTTAAGAAGTTGACCAGAAATAAAAAGAAGTAGCTGATGCTATTAGAGATTTGGAGCACTTTGGGCATCTTATTAAATTTCCTTTCTGTTTTCTAAAATAAATAATGTGGATGAATGTATTTAGATCTCTTCCAACTTAGTACAGTATTGTTGTAATTATCTGACATTCAAAAGAAATCAGAAAGATATAGTCAAATTTATCTTTAAGATAAGAAGCTCTGGTGGTGCAGTGGTTAAAACAATTGGCTGCTAATCAACAGGCCAGTGTTCCAACCCACCAGTCACTCCACAGGAGAAGGATGAGGCAGTCTAATTCTGTAAAGATTTATAGCCTTGCAAACCTTATGGGGTAGTTCTATTTTATCCTGGAGTGTCACTGAGTCGGAATCAACTTGATGGCAGTGGGTAAGAACGGCACCTAGAAAATTTAGTGATTGTCACAGGGTTTAAATACCAAAGCACTACATGTCTATCTCTGGTCTCTGTAAGTGTTTTTCTGGAGAGAAAACATCAGCTTTATTTCAGTTTGTCCTAATGTATCCAGCACATGAGCTCATGCTTTCAGTAGAGTTTAGAATAGTTAATCAAAGAAAATAAAAGTTCAAACACAATTTATAAAATACAAATTTATAGTCAACTAAAACAAAAGTGTATTATATCTGAAATACTGAACTGCTCCATTTCTTAACTATTCATCCATCTGAAAAAAAAAATCATATACTGATCAATGAATACTGTTGCTGATGGTTTTCAGTTATGTAAATGATTTTTCTCCTGACTCTCTAATTACATGATGGACTGGTTTCTGGAGTATCATATACTTAATGTGAGTTTCTAAAAATGCTTAATCATATAATTGCTAGTTTATCATGTAGAAAATATAGGCCTGAGAACACTATTATTATGTCATTATTCTCTACAAAAGACTGTGAAACACTCTGAAGAGGCCATTATGAGGCAAATAACAGTTTTCTATGGTGTCTAAATTGGCAAGGATTAAAAAAAAAAAAGGAATAGCATAGAAATTGCATAAAGGTGAAGAGTTTGAAATATAAAACTTAGTTTCCTTCAATCAATTCTGACTCCTAACAGCCCTACAGAACAGAGTCGAATTGACTCATAAGGTTTTCCAGGCTGCAATCTTTAATAAGAAGTAGACTGCCACAGCTTTCTCCCATGAAGCAGCTGGTGGGTTAGCAGCCGAACACTTGACTACTAGACCACCAGGAATCCTAGGTTAAAATGGCCAGACAATTTATCTAGTTTCTTTCTATATTAGCCAAAGTTAGTGAATACATAAGACTAGAAAAATGAAGGTAGTAGATTATCTAACTGGGAGAGTAACACTAATAGTTAATCATCGATTTATTCAATTTAATCTGGAAAAAAAAGATGTGAAACTTGAGATTTCTTTCTCCTTTTTTTAGAATCTAGTTATACTATTGTTGTGCTAGTTATACTATTATTGAGTCTACCATGCCCAAACGTGATTGAAATAGATAATCCCTTATATTCACTTGGTCTAGGGACAGTAGCATATAATCTGGAATCCCCATGTGATTAAATTCAAGCTGAGTTTTGCAGAATTTGAAGATTTTTATCTTTTAACTCAGTAGGTACTCATGGGTAAGGAAATCTATTCATTTTCAACATTTCGGCAAAGTTTATTAAAGACCAAGGTAAAACTGCTCCATCTGTAGGTTTATTTGGGAAGACTAGACTCCTATTAAGCCTCTCTCTCTCTCTCTGTCTATCTCTCTCTTTCTCTCTCTCTCTCTCTCTTCCCCTACATATAACTGTGGCCCTGAGCAGAAGGAAGAAAAGCAAAGGCAGGATGCTAGATTTATAGATAAATGGGAGGATTGAAAGTGTTTCTATATTGAGACCTCAAGATCAGGTAATTGTTTGTCCTATAATTTATAGCAGAATGATAGCTATGGTTGGTATGATAGATGTAGGTCATGTGCACTCATATTGTCCTTGTAGTTAATTAGTTAACAAGTTTCTAATTCACTAAGGTAATTAGTGAAATAAATTTCTACTAAAGATCAGCAAGAACACTGGTTCAAATAAATTCATTTTGGTCCAGGAAAAAAATGAGATCTTTACTCATCCCTCAAAGAAGATATACCCATGTGATAAAAACAAAATTAGCTAGTTGAGATTTCTACCTGTTTGTTTACAATTATCTATACGAGGCAAGTAATCACTAATACTTGCTTTCAATAATAGTAACATCAATATTCCATATATAATTACTGATCTACTATGATTAAGGTATCCAGATGATTTATAGTAGTTATTATTTAAAAAATTAAGTTAAATCACTATTACACTTTTGTTATTTAGTCTTTTGATTTCCTTTCACCTTTAAAAGGTAATTAAAGCTAATATTTTAAGACAATGAATGGTTAAAGATTTTAATTTGATGAAATGATTTAAAACTGATTTGTTCTGGGGATTCTGAACTCAAGAAAATCTTCCTGGTCTGGGTGGGACTGGAGCTTCATTTCATGCAGTAATTTATGGATATAGGTTTCTTTAGGATATAGGTTTCTCTTGTCTAATGGTTCTACCACCTCAGAGCGTCGGAGGCCTCTCCTGAGCCCTCTGTGTTAGGCTAGTTCATGAGGGAAGGGAGAAACTTGAAAGGTTTTATGAGCCACACCTGGGGACTCTGGATGTCACTTCTGACCGTAGCTCATTGTCCAGAACTGAAATAATGAGCCACTCTAATGAGACTGGAGACCAGGAAATGTAGATGAGTAAGAGCACTCCAATTTAACTTAAAACCCCAACATTAGATGATGGCTATACTAAGGCCTGAGGATAAAACTCCATTTTGAATCAAAAGTAACCTCTGGATCAGGAATATAGCCTGTCATTCCTATAACTCTCCACTGTACCCTGAGAAAATTAGTTGGTAAACAATTTCAGAAAACAATGTAATTTTGTTTGCTTATAGGTTTTGCTTGCCGCCTATGAAGCCAGGTCCAAAACAATTCTCAGAGCAGATGCTTAGTCAAAACAAACTTTATAATTGCACATGTCCTCCCAGTAGTCATGCAAGGAGGGCTCATGAGTGTTTTGAGGCCAGATGTACCCAATTTTATGATTACTTTGTAACTTTAAAAAACAAGTTTAGAAACATATGTAATCTCCTACCAATCAGGTATGTAATCTCCAAACATCACCCAATTTTGTAGCCCATTACCTAAATGTCAACCAATCACAGCTTTTTATTGAATTTCCTTTTATTTTATTATATAAACTCTCTGAACTTTCTCCTCCTTGGATCACTTAGTTCAGAACTCTCTAGACTTTTTGATCTCAATTTTCAAATTGTCTTGCCCCTCAATAAAATCTCTTAACTTTTAAGATTGAACCAGAATCTGCCATTTTGCTTTATGACATAGTCTACCTGTGAAGTCAGAAGGAAAAGGAAATCTCATCATAAATCTAGAGATCTTTCATCTATATGTCAACCAGGATAAAAATCAGTTCCTGTGAAGTCAGCTCAGACTCCTGGTGGCCTCGTATGTGTCAGAGTAGAACTGTGCTCAACAGGGTTTTCCGTGGCTGATTTTGTGGAAGTAGATCACCAGCCCTTTCTTCTGAGGTGCTTCTGGGTGGTTTGTAGACTCAAATCACCAACCTTCCAGCCTTTCAGTTAGCAGCCAATGGTTACCACCACCCAGAAACTCCTAACCAGGTTAGAAAGTGAAAATAAGAAAGTTCCTACATTATATCACACCATACTCATAATTCAAAGCAAAGGATTATTTGACTAAGTTAGATGATCAATAATTCTAATTACTAGCAGTTCCTTTCAATAATAATAGCATCCTTACATCCTTATAAACTTTGTCATTCACAAAATACATTCAGATTCCTTAGAGTGGTAGGGGAATATAGTGAAAAGGGCATAGGTTTTGAAATAAGACAGGCTGAGATTTAAATCTTGGCTCTAGCACTTACTACCTTCACGTGAAGAGTGAAATAAAGAATCATTTCCTTGAGCATTATAAGGATTAAATGAATTGCAATTGGTAAAGCATCTAGCTTAATAGCTCCTTTTTTATTTTTAATTTTTTTCATGATCATCATTTGACTAAGTTAACACTTTTGAGACATATTCTTAGCCTGAAGAAACTAAGAATCGAGAGGGTAAGTAACTTGTTCAAGGTTAACCAGAACAAATCCCAGTTTTTCTGAATTTCAATCTCATTGTTTTTATTTTATTTTCCCAAGAAACTACATCAGAAATGTACTTCTGGACAATTAATATAAAACGCCTCAAAGGCAAGTACCTACAATATCTAGCGAAATATATCTTAATGTGGTATACTTAAAAAAAAAAAAAAATGACAAGGCAGGGACAAACTCAAAAGAAAAAAAAAAAATCTTCACAAATTTCCAATATTAACCTTTTTTTTTCTGTGTCCCACACCTTCCAAATTAGGAGTTAAGCTGTGTCTTCCTGCTTGGACATATTTTGGATCTCTTGGGAATGAAGAGCATAGTGTGAGTTTCTGTGGTTCAACCGGAAGTTAAACAGCAGAGTCTCAAGATATCAAAACTGTCTGACTGGGAACTTCATGGTGCCTCATCCAGTCACTTGAGTTGTTATGTAGCTTGTAGCCTTTTAAGAATTTTACTTGTTAAAACAAAAACAAAACAAAACCCATTGCCAATGATTTGATTCTGAGTCATAGTGACCCTTATAGGACAGAGTAGAACTGTCCCATAGGGTATCCAAGGCTGTGATCTTTTTGGACATCCTTTGCCTGTGGAGCTGCTGGTGAGTTTGAACCTCTGACCTTTTGGTTAGCAGCCAAGTGCTTAACCATTGTGCCACCAGGGTTCCTTTTAATAATTACTTGTTACTGCTTTGGAAATTACACCATTTGGGAGAGGGTAGGAGGATGTCTTTAAAGCTTCATGACCCTTTTA
>NW_006921588.1:16717931-16726280 GCF_000298275.1 Orycteropus afer afer | reverse complement strand
TCCAAGAAAAATTTTAAGAAGTCAAATTCACATTTTGAATCTTCTTTTTGTTGTGTGACAAAAGTTGGAAGTTATTTATCAAGCCCATGTGTATGCCCACCCATGTTAGTGCATACCTGCTTAAAACCAATAGACCTTTACCAAGCTGATCTTCCCACCCATTGCCATTGAGGCGATTCTGACTCGGTGACACTATAGAATAGGGAGAACTGTTCCATAGGGTTTCCAAGGCTGGAAGTCTTTATGGAAACAGACTGCCTCATCTTTCTCCCACGGAGAGGCTGGTAGGTTAGAACCACCAATCTTTTGGTTAGAAGCCGAATGCTTTAGCCACTGCACCACCAGAGCTTCTAAGCTGATCTTAGCCTTCAGAATTTTGGTCTTGAATAAGTATTTAGTTCTTTCAATCTCCTTTATTTCAATACTACACTTCATTAGGGAATGCACATTTATCAGGCAGAGATAAACAAACTCAGCCAAATATTAAACTAAACTGATGCACATTGAAAGTGAGTTAAAGGGGTCACAAAGAAAATGGTAGCATAGTGGCTAAAGCACTTGACTGCTAACCAGAAGGCTGGTGGTTCAAACCCACCAGCCACTCCTCGGAATGAAAGTTGGGCAATCCTACTTCCGTAGTGATACTGCCTCGGAAACCCAAGGAGGGGTCGCTATGAGTCGGGGCCGACTCGACGGCACATAACAATAACAACAACAACAAAAAACCTTTTATTGTAATTTGGGTGAAAATTTACAGTGCAAATTGGTTGTTCATTCAACAATTCATACACGTTTTGTTTTGTGACACTGATAGCAACCCCCAAAATATGATAGCACCCTTCCCACACTTCCCACTCCTCCCTGTGCTGATCATTCCATTCATCTTTCCTTTTTATCCTTTCCTGTCTTCTGAGTTTTAAACCTGGGCAAATGCTGCCCTTTTGATCTCATATGGTTGGTTGTTTGAAGGAGTACATACCTCCCTGGTATTATTGTTCATCTTATAGGCCTGTCTTTTGTTTGTCTGAAAATTGATTCCTAGAGCTGGGTTCAGGTCAAGGTTTGAAGAGTGTCTAAGGGCCATAGTCTGGAGGGTTTCACCAGTGTCTATCAGACCAGTAAGCCTGGTCTTTTTTATGATTTTGAGTTTTGTTTTGTATTTTTCTCCCACTCTATCCAGCACCTTCTATTGTGATCCCTTTCAGAGCAGTGGCATGGTAGTTGGCCAGGCACCATCTAGTTCATCTGGTCTTAGAATTGTGGAGGCTGGGGTTCACATGGCCCATTAGTCCTTTGGACTAATTGTTTTCTTTTGTCTTTGGTGTTCATTGCTCTTCTTTGTTCTGGACAAGGAGAGACCAATAGGTGGATCTTAGATGGTCATAAACAATATTTTAAGGTCCAACTTACTATTCAGTGGGTTGTGTAACACTGTCTTTGTGGACTATTGTGATGCAGTGAATTACTTGGTATAGCTCTTCTAGCCAAGGTCTTTGTGACTCCAACCAGATTACTGGGTGGAACTATGTAAGTATAAAGCATTTATGGCCCACCAAGGGGATTGGATTGTTGTTGTTGTTGTTGTTATGTGCCGTCGAGTTGGACCCGACTCATAGCGACCCCTCCTTGGGTTTCCGAGGCAGTATCACTAGGGAAGTAGATTGCCCCATCTTCCTCCCAAGGAGTGGCTGGTGGGTTTGAACCACCAGCCTTCTGGTTAGCAGTCAAGTGCCTTAGCCACTATGCTACCAGAGCTCTCAAGGGGATTGGATAGCTCATTAGTAACATAAATAAGGTGCAAGACACCTTTGGGTGGGTGAGACCATGGAAATAAGGTGCATAGAACCCTAATGGGGGAATTGGTTATTTTTTCATTCTGCTAGGCTTAAAATGAGCCCTCTTTTTTTTTTTTTTTTTTTTAGAGACAGAAACAGGATCACACTGCCATCAAGAGAGAAGAGCTGGAGGTGGAGTGAAGTGCATCACTGGCCTGAGATCCCTGTACTGGGCCTCCTTGGCAGAGATGATGGCAGAAAGGACAGGAGAGATGATGACAGAGAGACTAGGAGAGAGGCTGTGACAGTGAAACTGAGAGACCGGCATGAGACTGAGTGTCAGGCTTGCTGGCCCATGGAGCAAGAAAGCTGAGTGCCTTTGGACAGGAGGCTTACTGGTGGAATGGAGTGCCTCTCAATGCACCTACTGGCAGAACTCAAAGAGCTTTGTAACCCTAGCCTGAGCAGGGCAGAGACCAGGCCTGGAAGCCAATGGCCAAAGAGAGGCATGCCTGAGACCATGGATGAACAGAGGTTGTCCTGATCAAAGAATTGTATTCTGAGTGTTCCTGAACCTGAATCATAACCTGTTACTTCCCTAGTAAACCCCATAATTGTGAATATTGTCTGTGAATTTTGTGTGGCCATTGCAACGAATTATCAAAGCCAGCAAAAAAATAGTGAATGCCATGGGAGGGACGTTGGTGTTAGAATTGGCAAGAAGGTTGAAGAATGTCAGCATGTCTGACTTCCACTCCGTAGGAATCAGCCTGGGCTCCTGATGGGGATTCTGTTTCCCCCTCGTGAAGTTATAAGAGGTCAGAGGAAGATGCCGCCTCCACTTCCTTTTTGCAACTATCTTCTGCAAATTAACCTTAGTGTTCTCCGAGACTACAGTCCTGAGCCCCCATACCCAATGACTCATTTCCTCAAAGTGTTTGGTTATGGCTAAAATGATTTCATACCTTTGCCACTTATGCCCTACTGTAGTTATGGATATATTTGTAGCACATATAAATATATATGTAGAAATCTCCTCTGTCATTATTGTAGTGATTGTAGTGCTATTGTACATGATTGTAATGCTATTGCTTACATGTCTGTCTATGTATCAATTTTCAGATTATTGTTTCTTATTACTGTTATTTCAGGATTTTGTATGTAATAGTATTTACCTTTGTTGCCTTTAACTCTTGTGCACACCCAGCATCTTGATTATTTTGTGCTGTCCTCCACCTTATTGTATATTGCCTTTCTTTTCACCAAAGTTAATACTGTCCAATTAAATTAAAAGTGTTAAAGAGCAAAGATATCACTAAGACATCTAAAACTAAGGTGCACCTGATCCAAGGCATGGTATTTTCAGTCACCTCATATGCAGGTGAAAGCTGAACATTGAATAAGGGAGACCAAGAATTAATACCTTTGAATTATGGTGGTGAGGAAGACTATTGACTATATGATGGACTGCAAGAGGAATGAAAAAATCTGTCTTGGAAAATGTACAGCTGGAATGTTTCTTAGAAGCAAGGATCGCGAGGCTTCATCTCTTGTACTTTGGTCATGTTATCAGAAGGGACAAGTCCCTGGAGAAAGACATCATACATGGCAAAGTAGAGAGTCCACGAGATAGGGGAAGACCTTCAGGGAGATGGATTGACACAGTGGCTGCAACAATGGGCTCAAACATAACAACAATTGTGAAGATGGCACAGGACTGGGCAGTGTTTCATTCTATTGTAAATAGGGTCACTATGAGTCAGCACTGACTTGATGTTGCCTAACAATAAGTTACAGATTTACCCTCTATTCTCCTCCAACCCCTGGTAATCTTCAAAGAATGTTTCTTTCTGTATGTAAGCCTTTCCCTAACTTTTATAGTAGTGGTCTCACACAATAGTTGTCTGTTGTGATTGACTAAATTCATTCACCATAATGTTTTCTAGGCTCTCAATGAGGGGTTCCACAGAGTCATTGTTATTCTTATAGTTGTGTAGTATTCCATTGTGTGTATGTACTATAGTTTATATATCCATTCATCCATTGATTGACAGAGTTTCCATTGTTTTGCTATTCTGAATAATGCTGCAATGACCATGGCTGTGCATGTATCTGTTCTTGTCATGGCTCTTATTTTTCTAGGATATATACCTAGTAGTGGGATTGCTGAATCATACCGTATTTCTATTTTCAACTTTTTAAGATAACTTCATACTGTTTTCCATAGTTGTACCATTTTATTGTCTCATCAGCAGTGTATGAGAGTTCCAAGTCTCTTTGCACCCTTGCCAGCAATTGTTGTTTTCTGTTTTGCTGAACTTTGCTGTTAATGCTGGAGTAAGATGGTATCTTGTGGTTGTTTTGATTTGCATTTCTCTAATGGCTTATGATTATGAGCTTTCTTTTTTCATGTGTTTGTTGGCTGCTTGAATGCCTTTTTTTTGGTGAAGTGTTTGTTCATAACCTCTGTTGACTTTTTAGTTGAATTGCTTGTCTTTTTGTTGTTGAAGTGTTGGATTTTTCTACAAATTTTAGAGATTAGTCCCTTGTTTGATTTGTTGTTACCAATTTTTTTCCTCAGTATGTAGTTTCTCTTTTTACTCTTTTGGGGAGTCATTTCATATGCATAAATTTTCAGTTTTAGGAAGTCTTTGTCATCTAGTTTGTCTTTTACTGCTTTTGCATTTTCAGTTATGTTTGTCAGTGTATTTATGCCCTGTGTTAGAGCCTCTAAGTGTGCCCCTATTTTTTCTTTGATGATCTTTATAGTTTCACATTTTACATTGAGACTTTTGATCCTTCCTAGTTACTTTTTGTATATGGTGAGAAATATAGATCCTGTTTCATTTTTCTACAAGTGGATATCCAGTTTTGCCAGCTCCATTTGTTAAAGAGAGGTTCTCTTCTCCATTTAATGGGCTTTGGCCCTTTCTCGAAGATCAGCTGTCCACAGGTTGATGGATTTATTTCTGGGTTCTCAATTCTGTTCCAATTGTCTATGAGTCAATTATTGTACCAATACCAGGCTGTTTTGACTACCGTGACTATACGGTAGGTTTTGAAATCAGGGAGTGTGAGGCCTCCTTCTTTGTTCTTCTTTACTAAAAAAACAAAATCACTGCCATCAAGTTGGTTCCGACCCATAGCAACCCCTTCTTGGGTTTCTGAGGCAGTTTCTCTATGGAAGTAGATTGCCCAGTCTTCCTTCTGAGGAGTGGCTGGTGGGTTTGAACCACCAGCTTTCTAGTTAGCAGTCCAATGTCTTAGGCACCATGCCACCAGAGCTCCTTCTTCTTACTTCTTCTTCCCTTTACCAGTGCTTTGTTTATCTGAGGTCTCTTTCCTTTTCATATAAATTTGGTGATTAGTTTTTCCACCCTTTAAAGAATAGTGTGGAATCTAGATTGGGATTACATTATATCTTTAAATCTCCTAGGATGGTATTGACATTTTCACAATGTTAAGTCTTATGTATGAGCATGCATTCTTTTTCCATTTATATAGGTCTCCTTTAAGAGCTCTGGTGGCTTAGTGGGTAAGGCATTTGACTGCTAACCAGAAGGCTGGAAGTTCAAACACACCAGCCACTCCTCAGAAGGATGACTAGGCAATCTACTTCTGTAGAGATACAGCCTCAGAAACCCAAGGAGGGTTGCTATGAGTCAGAATTGACTTGACGGTAGTGAATTAGTTTAGGTCTCTTTTGGTTTCTTATGGTAGTGTTTTGTAGTTTTCTTTGTATAGGTCTTTTGTGTCTCTGGTTAGATTTATTCCTAAATATTTTATCTTTTGGATGGCTATTGTAAATAGTATTGTTCTTCTAATTTTCTTTTCAAAGTTTTTTGTTAGTGTAGAGGAAGCTGATGGATTTTTGTATGTTGATCTTGTACCCTGCCACTTTGCTTAATCTTTCTAATAGTTCCAGTAATTTTCTTGCTGAGTCACTGGGATTTTCTATGTATAGGATTCTATCACATGCAAACATGGTTTCATTTCATCTTTACCAATTTGGCGGCTTTCTGTTTTCCTTTCTTGCCTTACTGCTTTGGCTAGGACTTCTACTACAATATTAAATCAGAGTGGTGATAAAGGACATCCTTGTTTGGTTCTCATTCATAAGAGGAATGTTTTCAGTCTCTCTCAATTGGGAATAATGTTTTTGGTTTTGTGTATATGCCCTAAATATGTTGGGGAATTTCCCTTCTGTTCCTATTTTGCTGAGCATTTTTATCATGCATGGATGTTGGATTTTGTGAAATGCCTGTTCTGCATTGATTGATATGATTGTGTGGTTATATTCCTTTGTTTTATTTATGTGGTGGATTATGTTGATTGATTTTCTAATCTTGAACATCCTTGCATACCTGGTATGAATCCCACTCAGTCATGATGTATTATATATATATATATATATATATATATATATATATATATAAGTTTGCTGACAAATTTTGCATCTATGTTCATGAGGAGTATTGGTCTATAATTTCCTTTATTAGTGATAAAATTGCCTGGTTTTCGTATGAGCATTATGCTTACATGATAGAATGAGTTTGGTATTATCCCATCTTCTTCTATGCTCTGAAATTTGGGTGGAATTGGTGTCAGTTCCTCTCTAAATGTTTGGTAGAATCTGCCAGTGAAATCATGTGGTCCAGGACTTTTGTTGTTGCTGTTGGGAGTTCATTGTTTTATAGTCTATCAATTTCTTCTTCTGTGTTTGATCTGTTCAAATTTTCTACCTCCCATTTTGCTAGTTTGGGTAGGTGGTGTTTCTAGAAATTAGTCCATTTCTTCTAGGCTGTCAAATTTGTTGGAGCACAGTTCTTTTTCTGTTATTATTCTTTTTATTTCAGTTTGTTCTGTTGTGACATCACAAATATCATTTCTTATTCATATTTGTTGCATCTTCTTCTTTCGTTTCTTAAGTTTACCAGTGGGCTTTCTTTCTATTGGCTTTCTGCTCATTTCTGCTTGAATCTATTATTTCCTTTCTTCTGGTGACTGTGGGCTTTTCTTGCTGTTCACTTCTTAATTGTTGGAGATGTTGGTTTAAAGTGTTGATTTTGATTCTTCTTTTTTGACATGTGCCTTTATTGCTATAAATTATCATCTGAACAGTGCTTTTGCTGTGTCCCAAAGACATGTTTTCATTCTCATTTGAAATTCAAGGAATATTTCATTCATTTTTTATTTCTTCTGTTATGCAGTGGTTTTCAAGCAGGGTATTATTCAGTTTCAATGTATTCGATTTTTTTTCCTTTGATCTTCTAATTTTAGAGCATTGTGATCTGAGAAGGTACTTTGTGGTATTTTGATTTTTTAAATTTATTCAGACTTACTTTGTGGCATAATATATGGTCTATTCTGGAGAATGTTTCATGTGCACTGGAAAAGAATGTATATTGTGCTATTATTGGGTTGAGTGTTCTGTTAATATCTATGAGATATAGTTGGTTGATTGTATTGTTTAGATCTTCTGTATCTTTGTTGGGAATCTTTCATGTTGTTTTGTCCTTCATTGAAATTGGTGTATTAAAGTCTCCTACTATTATTCCGGATTTGTCCATTTCTCTTTTTAATTCTGTTACAATCTGTTTTATATATTTTGGAGCTTGTTCACTGGGTGTGAAGATAATTATTATGGTTATGACCTCTTGTTGGATTTATCCTTTAATCATTATACAGTGTTCTTCCTTTTCTCTTTTGCTAGTTTTTGACTTAAAGTCTATTTTATCAGATATTAATACTGCCATTCCTGCTCTTTTTTGTTTGCCATTAGCTTGTTATATGTTTTTACATCCTTTGACTTTTAGCTTATTTTATCTTTGTGTCTCAGGTGTGTCTCTTGTAGATAGCATATTGATGAGTCATGCTTTCTTATGCATTCTACTGCTCTCTGTCTCTGATTGGTGCATTTAATCTATTTACAGTCTACATAATTCAATAGGTATGAATTTATTGCTTTGTGTGTGTGTGTGTGTGTGTATGTGAGTAGTGTTGATAGTTTCCTTTTCCCACATATTTTCCTGTGCTGTGTTCATTTTACTTATGGATTTTCTTATCACTTCCTTCGTTGCCACTGTTTCAATGTTTTCTGAGCCGTTATGATATTCTTCTTCTTTATTTTGGTGAGAAGGTTTGTTAATTTTCTTTGAGGTTACCCTGTAATTTATTTTTATCTTCTCAAATTTAAAACAGTCCATTCTATCTTGATATCATTTTGACTTCCTCTCTCTTTGGTAGTTCTGTAACTGCACTTTTTATTTCCTCTTTTAGCTTTGAAGTTGTTATTGCTCACAAATTGGCATCACTGATTACCTATTTTCATTCTTGTAGATTTATTTTATTTTGTATACTTCTGTATCTGGGTTGATTTCGAGGTGATGTTGTTGTGTGTCTTACTCTTAGGTTTTTGCCTGCTGGTATTTGTTCTCTGTGTCAAGGAATCCCTTTAGAGGTTGGTCTGGTTTTCATAAATTCCTTTAATTCCTGTTTATCTGGAAATATCCTAAATTCACCATCATATTTGAAGGACAATTTTGCTGATATATCATTCTTTTTTTTTTTTTTT
>NW_006921588.1:16671121-16700814 GCF_000298275.1 Orycteropus afer afer | reverse complement strand
GCGGGATCGGACAGTGTTTCGTTCTGCTGTGCATGGGGTCGCTATGAGTCGGAAACAACTCGACGGCACTTAACAACAACAACAAAAAATCCAAACCTATAAATACGTGACTACATTTTTACCCTATTTCTGGATATTTATTCTATGAAAATGTCACAAAGTAATTAAGAAGTCACAACTGAAGGCTTTTTTTTTCCCCCTTATTTTTTTAAAATAGGGACTTACCTCTCCAATAATAAGAGATTGAAGCATTTACTTTGTGGACTATTAAACAGTCATTGAAAGTAAAAGTAATGAAATACAACAATTTGAAAAGCATTATGGATATAATGATAGTTAAAAAAGCAGGATATAAAATGATGTGTAGACTACGATCACAATTATGTGAAACACTGTTAAGGAATATATCAAAATATTTTAGTTGGTTGTAAATTGAAAAAAAAATTATACCTACAGAACATTTTGATTCTCAAGACTTTATACCTTCAGATTATTACAAATATTCAAATTCTTAGAACTCAGATACTATAATTACTTAAGCTTTGCATATATAATGCATATATTTGATTTAATGTCATATATTGTATAACTGGGAGCTCTGGTAGCGTAGTGCCTAAGGCACTTGACTGCTAACCAGAAGGCTGGCAGTTCAAACCCACCAGCCACTCCTCAGAAGGAAGATGGGACAATCTACTTCTGTGTGATGTTGGTGTTGTTATTTGCCGTCGAGTCGGCCCCGACTCATAGCGATCCCTCCTTGGGTTTCCGAGGCAGTATCACTACGGAAGTAGGATTGCCCAACCTTCCTTTCGAGGAGTGGCTGGTGGGTTTGAACCACCAGCCTTCTGGTTAGCAGTCAAGTGCCTTAGCCCCTATGCTACCAGAGCTCCCTCTGTAGTGATACCGCCTTGGAAACCCAAGGAGGGGTCGCTATGAGTCAGGTCCAACTCGACGGCACATAACAATATTGTATATTTATATGCAAGTGATTATATAGATTATATAGTAATACATAATGTAAGTTTGTATCAGATATAAACATATAATACATATAACTATTTTAAATAAAAGAAAGGTCACTGCCATGGAATGGATTCTGACTCAGAGTGACCCCCCATTGGTTTTCTGAGGTGGTAAATCTTTATGGAAGTAGATTGCCCACTTTTCCTTTTGCGGAGTCGGTGGTGTGTTTGAACCACCAACCTTCTGGTTAGCAGTCAAATGCCTTAGGCACTATGCCACCAGAGCTCCTTATGTAAGTATTAGTAGTATGTTGTTATTGTTATGTGCTGTTGAGTCGAACCTGACTCATAGCAATGGCTCCTTGGAAAGGAATGGGGACAGGCAGTTAGCAGCAGCAGTAAGAAGTTTTGTAAATGTTGATATATTCGCTCCTACTGTCCCAGTTCTATTGATCAAATTTAACTACTTAATAATATGGAACTTGAGGCTCAAAAACAAAGCATGGATAAAAAATTCTAAAAGAAGGAAAAAATAATTTGATATTACTCAAATAAGAAATGGGTTGGGTATTTCTTGAGTAACTCAGGGTAGTGGGACTTACGAGAATAAATATGACTAATATGAGGGGAGGGGGAGCTCTGGTAGCATAGTGGCTAAGACACTTGCCTGCTAACCAGACGGCTGGCGTTTCAAACCCACCAGCCACTCCTCGGAAGGAAGGTTGGGCAATCCTACTTCCGTAGTGATACTGCCTCGGAAACCCAAGGAGGGGTCGCTATGAGTCGGGGCCGACTCGACGGCACATAACAACAATATGAGGGAAGAGTTGTGAAAATATCCATTTTAGTATGGTTTTTGTGTGGTGGGAACATACTTATTTATAACTACTCTTCAATTTTAAAAAGTTCACATCAGGGTGAAGACAAGTGAATGTAACATGAGAGGGCTAACGTGGAAAACCAGGCCACAAGGTCAAAACTCCCCAAACATTATTGTAAGATGAGGTATTTTTGGTGAAAACCAGAATTCTTTTTGTGGCCTGCCTCAGTTCTACAGTCAGTACTCCCATCAGAAATGTTAATACAGATTCTCTGACAGTAGCATCAGTGTGAAAAAAATTTCTGCTTATTTCACTTCTCAAAATTGGAAGTCAGCATTTCTGATTTCAGAGGTTTAAAGAAGGGTAAAACCATCAAGAGTCTTTGCAATTACTCCAAGCAAAATAGTCCTTTACACACTTAATGTTTTTGTCTTTTTAATAGTTAGTATGGAGCCCTGATGGTGCATGGTTAAAACACTTGGTGGTGCGGTGTTCAAGCCCACTACCTGCTCTGTGGGAAAAAGACGTGGCAGTCGGCTTCCATAAAGATTTTGTTGTTGGGTGTTGTGGAGCTGGCTCCAACTCATAGCGACCTAATACACAACAAAACTAAACAGAGCCCAGTCCTGTGCCAGCCTCACAATCCTTGCTATACCTGAGCCCACCGTTGCAGCCACTGTAGCAACCCATCCCCTGAGGACTTTCCCCTTTTTCGCTGACCCTCCACTTTACCAAGCATGATATTCTTCTCCAGGGAGTGGTTCCTTCTGACAACATGACCAAAGTAGGTAAGATGAAGTCTGGCTATTCTCAATTCCGAGGGAATTCCAGCTGTACTTCTTCCAGGACAGATTTGTTACTTCTTCTGACAGTCCATGGTATTTCAGTATTCTTCACCAACACCACAACTCAAAAGCATCAACTCTTCTTCAGTCTTCTTGGAAACCCTATGGGGCACTTATACTGTCCATTAGTGTCCCTATGACTTGGAATAGTGGTTTTTAAGGGTAAATAGTTGTGTAAGGAGGAGAAAATGAATAAAAAGACAAATTGCTCTGTATCTAATTTTTTAAAAAAAAAAAATGTTTTTTATTTGGAAGATTTAGGAAAGAAGAAAAAAGTGGCTATACCAATGTTTATATTTACTAATTTTATTACTGTATTAAATTTATCTAGGATGATAACACGCTGTATTTGCATAATTATTTTCCTCTAAGGAATGAAAAACACTTGATGTAAATTTCAGCCTCTCTGTTTCCATCTAAGGAGCCCTGGTGGTGCTGTGGTTAAGTGCTCAGCTGTTAATCAAAGGTGGGTAGCTTGAATGCATCGGCCACTTCACAGAAGAAAGATGAGGGTGTCTGCTTCCATAAAGATTTGCAACCTTGGACATCCTATGAGGCACTTCTACTCATAGAGTAGCTGGCGTTGGAATCAACTCAACAGGACTGGGTTTGGTTTATGCTTACATCTGAATTCCAAACAGTTTGGTTTTTTGGCATTGATGTAACAATATTTTTGATGTCCTTTTGCATGAAGCTCTCAAAACACTGAAACAACCCAAGTCTTTACTTAGCTTTCTCATTAAGGAAGATATTATCAGATTTCTTGCCGATGTGAAATTAGAGCATAGCTGAGGTTAATGGGACGCTTCACATTGATAAACTCAATGGCAGAACTGAAGCAGATTAAAAAAAAAAGTTATGGGAGAGTGCTTGCTGATGCCACAACGTTTACAAACATGTTGATACAATGGATAAATCAGCAAGAAAACATGACTATGGTGAGTAGACAGTGTGTGTGTGTGGGTGGGTGGGGAGGCTCTAGGTGAGTGATTGTAAATTCTGAGTCATTGAGACAGGTTAGAAAACACATTTTCTGGGAAAATTAAAGAAATGTGTAAAAAAGCAAATAATTCTATACTTATCTGGCATCTCTCTAGGAGCTCTGGTAGCATAGTGGCTAAAGCGCTTGACTGCTAACCAGAAGGCTGGCAGTTCAAACCTGCCAGCCACTCCTCGGAAGGAAGGTTGGGCAATCCTACTTCCGTAGTGATACTGCCTCGGAAACCCAAGGAGGGGTCGCTATGAGTCAGGGCCGACTCGACGGCACACAACAACAACAAATATCTGGCATCTATTGACATGGCATCCACGAGTAAATATTTTGCTTGAATTCTTGAAGAATATTTTCACCAGATATAGAAATGGGCTAACAGACTTTTTTTTCTCTATCAGTACTTTAAAGATGTTCTAGCCTCCGTTGATTCAGATAAGAAGTCAGTAATCATTTGACTTTTTCTCATATATGGAATATGACATTTTTGTTTGCCATCTTCCAACATTTCTCTGTTTATATTTGGCCTTTAGCAATTTACTATATATCTAGATATATGTTACCTGCCTTTTTGTTGTTTTCTTTTTCTTTTTCTTCTGTTTGAGGTTTGCTGAGTTTCTGGAATTATTCACACCATTATTTCTCCAAATGTTTCTTTTGCTCTATTCTCTCTTTACTCTCTTGTGGGATTCCATTGAAACCTTCATTAGACCTTCTGATAATATCCCATAAGTCTCTGAGGTCTGTGTGTTTTCCACTTATTTTTCTCTCTGTTATTTAGGTTGGTTAATTTCTGTCGATCTGTCTACAAGTTTGAACAACTGCCTCTTGGACTATGTATAGGCTCAACATGAGCATAATTAAGTGTCCTGGAATTCCCATTCCTTGTAATGTTACTCATAATTTGTTGATTCAAACTGTTGAATGCCTCTGCATACTTAATGAAACAGGTATTCTCTGATTTCAGCCAATATCCATTTGATATCAGCAGTAGTATCCCATATTTCCCCTCCTCTTCTGAATCTGGCTTGAGGTTCTGGCAGTTCCCTGGTGATGTACAGCTGCAACTATTTTTGAATTATTTTTAGCCCAATTTTACTTGCATGTGATATGTGCTAGTTCAGTTTGTGTGTCAAGTTGGATGGGCCTGGTTGAGTGGTTGGACAGCTGGATGTAGTATTCCCATGATGAGACTGGGAATCAACTCCATGGGGGAATCTACTGTGAGCAGCTGAGTAGCTGTCTTAGGGATGTGGTCTGCTTCCTGAATATAAGGAGAAGCCTTGGGGAATGGTCTCTAGCTTATGGCACGCTTGAACCCTGCATGTAGCCATGTCATTCCACAGCCTGCCATGCTCTGCTGACCTTGGGACTTTGAATGGACTTGAATTAATGGCCTGCCATGCAGTTTGGTAATATCGGGACTGTGCCTTTTTACTTCTCAACCTTGGGCTTGTCAGTCTCAGCAGCCAGCAGCTGTCTGAGTGAAGGAAAGCCTCTTGCTTCAGTGGGCCGGGAGCAGGAGACAGAGCTGAAGCCCAAGGTTGAGGGGCTTTCACCCAGCGCCTAGAGCCTAGCACTTTTGTGCTGTAGTAAATTACCTAGTATGGCTTTTCTAGCCATAAATCTTTGTAAACTCCATGATAGAATTTGCTGTGAGAAACTGAGTAGCTCCTAATTGTTAAAATCATCCACCTGAAGTAGTTATGTTGCGAGCAACACAAAGTAATGTTCTGGGAAGTTCGTTCTCTCTCAGCTGCTTAGAATTCTGATGTTATGATTGGTTTGGCCACTCTGCCAGGCTCAGAAGGAGGCCTCCTAGAGGCAGAAGAAGTCTCTCTGACTACTGGCTAAGAAGGACATGATGCTGAAAGAGACACCGAGAGACCCTCATTGCTAAGTGAGACACCGAGAGACACGCATTGCTGGGAGAGATACTGTGAGAGACTGTTGGCTGAGAGATGGTGGGCTGAGAGAGACTGAGCATTTTTCCTGAACTTGAATTGTAGCCTGGTGCTTCCCGAAGAAACTCCATAACCTGTGAGTTCCGTGTGGCTACTGCAGTGAATTATCGAACCTAGCAGAAATGTGGTGAGTGCTGTGGGAGGAATGGTTGGTGTCGGAGTTGGTGAAAGGGCTGGAGGGAGGCAGCATGTCTGGCCGCACAGGAATAGGTGTTGGGCTACTGATGGTGATTCTGTCTTCCTCTTGCCTCCTTGCCCTTTTATCAACTTTGAACTTGGTCTTAAAGCCTCCAAACTGTAAGAGAATAAACTCCTGTTTGTTAAGGCCATCCTGTTTGTGGTATATTTCTGTCAGAGTGGCACTAGGTAACCAGAACATGATATTAATGATATTGTTCAATAATTTCTACTTTCTATTGGGTTACTTTTCTTGGGAATGAGCATGGATATGGATAACTTCTGGTCAGTTGGCCAGGTAACAGCTGTCTTCTAAATTTCTTGATATAGACAAGTGAGTACATCCAGTTGATGAAACATCTCTATTGGTATTTCATTAATTCTTGGGGTTTTGTTTTGCAGTACAGCTTGGACTTCTTCTTTCATTACTATGAGTTCTTGATTATGTGTTACTTCCTGAACTGTCTGAATGTCGACAAATTCTTTGGTACAGTTATTCTGTGTATTTCTTCCATCTCCTTCTGATGGTTCCTGCATTGTTCCATATTGTGCCCACCGAATCCTTCAATACTGCAACTTGAGGCTTGAATTTTTTTCTTTAATTCTTTCAGCTTGAGAAATATCCAGTGTATTTTTCCTTTTTTTTTTTTTTTTGTTCTAATTCCAGGTCTTTGCACCTTTCTTTATAATACTTTACTTTGGTTTCTCACACCAGCCTTTGAAATCATCTTTTATACTCTCTTACATCATTATTTCTTCCATTTAATTTAGCTATTCTATGTTCAAGAGCATGTTTCAGAATTTCTTCTGATATCTATTTTGACCTATTATTATTATTTCTTTTCTATCTTTTTAATGACCTTTTGCTTTCTTCAAGGAGCTCTGTGGCATAGTGCCTAAGGCATTTGACTGTTAACCAGAAGGCTAGTGGTTCAAATTCCCCAGCTTTTCTGTGGAAGGAAAACTGGGCAATCTACTTCAGTAAAGATTTACCACCTCAGAAACCGAAAGGGAGTTGCTATGAGTCTTAATTGACTTGATGGCGGTAATTTTTTTTTTCTTTCTTCATGTATGTAGATGAAGAGGCAGTCATTTTAATAGAACAAGGGGTTACTGCATGATTTAAAATCAGAAAAGGTGAGCATCAGTGCTATATCCTTTCATTATACTTACTTAATCTGTATGCTGCACAAATAATCTGAGAAGCTGGACTATATGAAGAAGAGCACAAAATATTAGAGAAAGACTCTTTCACAATCAATAAAATGCAGATGATATAACTTGCTTGCTGAAAGCAAAGAGGAGTTGAAGCAGCACTTAATCATGAAGTTCAAAGGCTACAGCCTTCACTATGGATTACATCTCCACATAAAGAAAAGAAAAACCCTCACAACTGGACCAATAAGTAACATTGTTATAAGTGGAGAAAAGATTGAAGTTGTCAAAGATTTCATTTGACTTAGATCCACAATAAATACCCATAGAATTGGCAGTCAAGAAATCAAATGATGAGTGCAATGGGCAAATCTGTTGCAAAGAATGTCTCTAAAGTGTTATAAAACAAAGATGTCACCTTTAGGAGTAAGGTGCATTTGACCAAACCATGATATTTTCAATTGCCTCAGATACATGTGACAATGAATAAGGAAAACTGAAGATGCATTGATGCCTTTGAATTGTGATGTTGGTAAAGAATATTGAAAAACTGTGGACTGGTGGGAGAATATACAAACCTGTCTTGGAAGAAATACAGCCAGAATGGTTCTTAGAGGTGAGGATGGCAAGTCTCTGTTTCATGTACTTTGGGCATGTTATGAGGAAAGACTAGCCCCTGGAGAAGGCTATTGTGCTTAAAGTAAAAGGTTAGTAGAGGGTAAGTGAAAAAGGGGAAGACTCTTGATGAGATGGACTGACCCAGTGGCTGCAACAATGAGCTCAAAACTAGCAACAGCTGTGAGGGTGGCACAGGACAAGCAGTGTTTCATTCTGCTGTGCACGGGATTACCCTGAGTCAGGGCTGACTTGATGGCACCTAACAACAACTCCTACTTCCCTTTCAAGATTCAGACTGGGGAATCAAGTCCTGTAGGAGCATATCACTTTCTGTAGGAACATATTCCTGATTGCCCCAATGTGAGTTTGATGCCTCTTCTAGTACAGCATGCTCAACTTGCCTTTGCCCACAAAAAAGTATAATAACATATTGTAACCTTTCAAGTACATCTCTAGATTGTGAACTTCTTGGGGCAAATACAGGGTCTTGTTTAGCTTTGTTTCTTCAGAACTTTTGTGCATGACATACAGTACCAAATAGCACCAGTGAGTGATGGTTGAAAGAATGCATACTTAGAAACTTCTCTCTGCTGAAACTAGCCTGTTTTCTTTCTTTCTTTTCTTTTTGAATGGAACATTTGCAGCTGTACTGTCTCTTTGCTGATTATTTATTGGGAGGTTCCTTAGTCCCTCAAGTTAGGAGGCTGGGTTTTTTCAGGCCCCCAGTAATCCCACATAGCCTTGTCTGGACTGATCACAGTTGAACTTCAATCTGGGAAATGTTCTTTGACCAGAACTTATACTGGCATTCCATGTCCGAAGATAAGCAACTGTCTCTGCATTTTTCTGCAGAAACATAATTTTTCCCTCAGAAGACATCTGGCCCTTCTGGTTCAAAGGTTTCAGAGGATGGTCTCAAAATATAATGCTATGCATGTCATGATGGAATGATGTCCAAAATTATAATTATATGAACACTTATCCATAAATCATATTTGTTTCTTTATTGGTGAATGGAGCAATAATTCTGATACTCTTTAGTTACCTTGGAAGTCTGGTGTATTTCAAAATAAAGCAGGATGTGTATTTCCACATTTCCTTCAAAATTAATAATAGTGGAAGTGTTTTTTAGACAAAATCATGTCATCCCAATTTTAAAATAGTATGGATAATAGTAAAATAAAATTTAGAGGTCTTAATGATCACATAATTTCGTAGTTTGTTGTTGTTATTAGTTGAGTCAGCTCAGCTCTGATTCATAGTGACCGCATGTATAACAGAAAGAAACTTTGCCCAGAACTGTACCATCCTCACAATCATGGCTACATCTGAGCCCATTGTTACAGCCACTGTGTCAATCCACCTCATTGATGGTCTCCCTCTTTTTTGCTGACCTACTTTAACAAGCATAATGTCTTTCTCCAGCAATTTGTCTCCCCCTTGATAACTTGTCAAAACTAAACAAGATGAAGTCTTGCTATTCTTACATCTAAGGAGCATTCTGGCTGTACATCTTTCAAGATAGATTTGCCCATTCTTCTGGCAGTCCATATTATTATTACTCAGTATTCTTCATGAAACACCACAATTTAATACCTCAATACTTCTTCAGTCTTTCTTTTTCATTGTCTAGCTTTTGCATGCATATGCGGCAGTTGCTTGGGTCAGATACACTTTTATCATCAAAATGACTAATTTCAAAGGTAAGAGAACATATATCAGAGTCAGGAGAAGGGTGAGTCAAGCAAAGAAACCAGGGTGCAATTTTAGGTGCCAACCCTTCCTCACATTATCTTAAGAGTAAATATCTCCTTAACTTTATGACCTACTTCATCCTAGAAGGGCATCCTGCCCCTGAATATATCCTGTTTCTTTCACTTATGAAGTGTAATATCACTTTGGAAATGTAATTTTTTTTTTTCTCTAAGCCTCAGTTTCTTTATAAAGAGATAATTTTAACTTAAGAATTTTGATTTAAGTTAATGACAGCATGCATGGTCAAGGAAACACAAAAATAGGGAACCAGTTGTTTTGAAAGCACTGTAAAGCTCATATAATAGTAACAGTTAAACTGATCTGAGAAATTTAATTTAATTTTTTCATTTCTAAGGGAGAAGTTGATGCTCAGGACGGCACAGTGACTTAGGCAAGACCATTAATATAATTTGGGCAGAACTAAGGCTGGAGATAACTTCTCAGGATTCTCTTCAACTTTCTTTCCACTATGTTGTTGTTGTTAGGCACCATTGAGGTGGTTTGATCCATAGCAACTCTACATAACAGAATGAAACGCTGCCCAGAATGAAACACCACCTTCAATATCCTTGCTATGCCTGAGCTCATCATTGAAGCCACTGGGCTTTTTCCACCATAACTCACTGAGAATGTAAAGGCAACAAATGGATTCAAGAAAGTTTGTGAAGTCAGTGTTGATAGGTTATCACGTAAGTAATACCTTTGTTGTTGTTACGTGCTGTTGAGTCAGTTCTAACTCAAAGCAACTTCATGAACAACAGAATGAAATACTGCCCAGTCCCGTGTCATCCCCACAATCATTGCAATGCTTGAGCCTGTTGTTGCAGCCACTGTATCATTTAATCTCATTGGGGGTCTTCCTTTCTTTCTCTGACCATCTACTTTGCCAAGCACAATGTCCTTCTCTGGGACTGTCCCTTTAATAACTTATCCAAAATAGGATAGGTGAAGTCTCACCATTCTCACTTCTAAGAAGCATTCAGCTTCACTACCTCCAAGACAGATTTGCTCATTCTTCTAGCAGACCACAGTACATACAATATTCTTCGTGGACACTACAATAGAAATACATCAATTCTTTTGCTGTCTTCCTTACTCACTGTCCATCTTACACATGTATATGAGGCTATTGAAAAGACCATGGCTTGGGTAAGGTGCAAGTTAGTCTTCAAAGTGACGTTTGCTCTTTAACATTTTTAAGAGGTGTTTTGTAACAGATTTGCCCAATGCAATATGTCATTGGATTTTTTGACTTGGTTCCATGAGTGTTGATTATGGGTAAGTGAAATGAAATCTTTGACATCAAACTTTTCTCCATTTGTCATGATGTTGCTTATTTGTCCAGTTGTGAAGATTTTTGTTTTCTTTATGTTGAGGTGTAATCCATACTGAAGACTGCAGTCTTTGTCTTCATCAGTAAGTGTTTCAAGTCTTCTTTCATCAAGCATCGTCGTGCCATTAGCATATTGCAGATTTGTAATGAGTTTTCATCCAATTCTGATGCTGTGTTCTTCTCATTTACTTCAGTTTCTTAGATTATTTACTCAGCATATAGATTGAATAAACATGGTGAAAGGATACAGCCCTGAGGCACATTTTTCCTGATTTTAAACTATGCAGTATACACTTGTTCTGTTCAAAATGACTGCCTCTTTGTCTATGTACATTAGCACAATTAAGTGTTCTGGAATTCCCATTCTTTGCAATGTTATCCATAATTTGTTATGATCAAACGTCTTTGTACAGTCAATAAAAAGCAGGTAAACATCTAGTGATGGCTAGGGAGTCATATAAGGTAGATTAGAGCACTAACAACTGGGAGAATGGTGCCATTAACTGAAGTAAGCAACTGAAGTGTGTAGGAGACATGGTGTGTTAGCAAGGGATTCTAGATTCAACTGCCATGTGAAGGATTTAGATAATAACTGTGTTGTGGTTACCTAGGGCTGCTCTGACAGCAATATACCACAAATGGGAGGGCCTTAACAAACAGGAGTTTATTCTCTTAGAGTTTGGAGGCTTAAAGTCCAAGTTCAAAGTGCCAGGGTCTCGAGTGAAAGTCCCTCAGCCTTGGGCTTCAGCTCTGCCTCCTGCTCCCAGTCCACTGAAGTTAGAGACTTTTCTTACTCAGACAGCTGCTGGCTGCTGAGGCTTCCAAGCCCAAGGTTGACAAGTAAAAAGGAACAGTCCTGATGTTACCAAACCACACGGCAGGTCATTAATTCAAGTCCATTGTAAGTCCCAAAGTCAGCAGAGTGTGGCAGGCTGCTGAACAATGACATGACTACATGAAGGGTCCAAGTGCACCATAAGCTAGAGACCGTTTCCAAAGCTGCTACTTATATATGGGAAGCAGAGCACATACCCAAAGGCAGCTACTCAACTGCTCACAGTAGATTCCCCCATGTAGTTGATTACCAGTCTCATCATGAGGAATACTACATCCAACTGCACCAGCCATTCAACCAGGCCCAGCTAAGTTGACACACAAATTGAAGTACCACATTGGGAAAGAATTTTTTGAAATTCACTAGGGGTTTGTAATAGTAAGAGTGGAAAAATATGTCTAGGATTGTCTTTAGAAATAGAATACTTTTCTCAGATGGCTTCAGTGTAGCAAAGTTTGTTAGTTAGAAGGTATATACAATGATTTCTCAAAGTCCAGATGAGGCCTGTGACTCTTTGAAGTTCTTAGATTTAACGCAGTTGGCTTGTTAAATGGATGTTGGGTATGGGACATAAAAACATGAATGGTTTAAAGTGACCTTTTAAATGGTGAGGGGAATCAGCTGTGCTTATTGGAAGGGTTACACGGTGCTGTAAACTTGCAAGCTATTGTGTTTTAAAAGATCCAAGAATTTGAAACTTCATCCATGCCACTAACCATAGGTAATGAGCCTATCTGCCATCGTAGTTCAAAGAAGGAGAAATCCTCAAGAGGCAGCATCTGTATCAGAGAATTAAGGAGGCTCTTGAGCTGAGTTTTCATCAATAAAAGAAGAATAATTAGCCTGACCAAATTGTCTCAACTGAGTTGCCTATACCTAAAGAGGTGACATTTAACATCATTTTAGCTTTAGGGCTCAAATTGATCAATAGTTGTGTTTTGATCATTGCTGTTTTCTTCAAGCATACTCATGGACTGAAAATAATTTTAAGGAAAATATTATTGTAATTCAGCATATATTATTGTGAGAGAAATCAGAGTGACCAAAAATGACTTTTCAAAATCCTGCTTTGAACTAGTCTTAGCCTGGGACCCAGAAAAGCTATTACTCCTGTGGAAGTACATGAATCTTATTAATCTAGATGAGACAAATTAGCTATATTTTAATGAACTAGTTTATTCATGGCATCTCATTGAGACTGTGAGGGCTGCCAACCCATATAGCTATAATGATGAGGACCACTTATGAAGAGACAGAATGAGTTTAAAGTTATGAGCTATTTCTTTATGGTTCATGGATTTTTATTTTAATCACTATCATAGATTGTTGTTGTCGTTGTTATGTGCTGTCGAGTCAGCCCTGACTCATAGTGACCCTTCCTTGGGTTTCCGAGGTGGTATCACTACGGAAGTAGATTGCCCAACCATTAGTCAGAGAATATAGGATGGAAATTATTAGCATTATTAATTTAGGCAAAGTAGAGAAAAATTGATGGTAATTATTTTTGTAGAATTACAGCATTGTGATCCCTGTTAAGCTTATATTGAAATTGACCATTTAGGAATAGTGACTGCCCTCAGTACGCATCCATTTGGATGGAATAGAGAGGGTTTGTAGGAATGAAGTTTTGCTCATTGGATCTGGGGCAGAAGAGGAAGTTGATATTGAAATGATGAAGACATTATAGAGTCTGTTCACAAGTCCCATCCATGGTCAAGAGTCAGTTTCTCTGGTTTTAAATGGATTGAAGAGGTACACAGAACCATTTTGATATCTCAAAACTTTATAAGCAATTGCAAGAAAGGCTTTTGGTACCCATAAACTTCTTAGTGAATGGTGGCATATTGCAAGTGAATTAGATAAAAGTATACTTTCCTTGAATAATCAGTAAGGTCACATTTTTGTTCTATAGTCTATGCACATTTCATGGAGGACTGTGGGATCACATCTTTGGATGAAAAGTCATTCACTTTCATTGTTATAACTACCATACTTTTAGCATTGGGACAATGTATTTATTATTCATTTATTCATCATGTATCTTCAGCTGGATTCTGGGATATAATTGAGGGACAATGAGAGATGAAAAGAGTGTGACAGGCCAAATTACAAGGAACCCTTGTGTACCGTAATGCTGAAATTTGGATTTTATTTGTAAGACACTGAGAAACCACTGAAGGACCTAGAGAAGCATTGAGAGTAAGGGTGGAACAGTGGAGATCTGTTAGTCTCACATAGATTTCTGGTTATACCTGGCAAGATGGATGCTTGGTTATAATGCAAGCTGTATGCACCTACTATGTTACACCTGGAGCATTATATACATTTATGTTTATTGCATACCTCTGTAGATATTAGTGTTTGCAATTCTTGATTTATCCTCAAGCAACATATAGAAATGCTATATCTTTACATTACACAAATATCACCACACATGACCAACCTATAAATTCAAATAAAGTCTTGCAAATGGGAATGTTAAATAATGATCTTTTTTATATGTATATGATCATAGTATTTCAGCTCTATTTATTTCTGCAAACCTAAAGAGATGTTCCACATATATTAAAGGGGAGAAAAACCCACTCATGTCTTTTACTCTGCTACCAGAAGCCTGTCTGAGGGAGGTATTCTACCACAACCACTGTAGCAGATGCCCTTCTGGGGAAAAACAGCTTCACTGGCCACAGAGGTGGATACCACTGCTTAGCCACTGCTCCGCAGGCTCTGGCAGATGTTGCCATGGTGTTTTAGTCCAGAAATGGGGATCTACCCATTCTCATATTTATTTCAAACTTAATATCCATAATCTCAAAAGGTATAATTTGCAAATAGCTTTCTCAGCTTCTGAATTAAATTTTTCTTCTTCATATGTTGCAAAACTCATCTAAAGCCATCTCATTTGTAGTATATTCTTGTCAGAGTGGCATTAGGTAACCAAAACACCTAGTATAAAAACAATTGCATTTGTTTTCATGTATTTACTGGTTGAGCCTACACTCAAAATGATATCCAAACAAGTATACCCACAAACACAATTTTTGTTAAACTTCTATTTCAAAAGTCAGGATTATTCTTCATCTAATGTAATAAATTCTACCTAAATGCCCCTTTTCTTGCCATCTTTGGTCTACCATCACCCCTTTGGTTAAGTTCACCTATTTAAAATTCTTTGCATCTCTTATTCTAAATAAGAGTTAAAGAACTATGCTAGTCTTGCCTTGTAATGACTTTTCTCATCTTCTCTGAACATACTATCTCCCTTCAAAAGTCTGTGGATCTTTTTAATAAGCCTTATTTTGTTTTAGCCAAGGAGCTCTGGTGGTGTAGTGCCTAAGGCATTTGACTGCTAACCAGAAGGTTGGCAGTTCAAACCCACCAGCCACTCTGCGGAAGGAAAACTGGGGATTTTACTTCTGTAAAGATTTACCACCTTGGAAAATTCATCATGTCCAAAAAGATGTTTTATGGAACACTGGTTTATTGAAAGATGTTAGTAAATGTTCATTATGAGGGGTGGGGAAAGGAACCTGTAGTCATCTAAATTTAGGGTAATTCTGCTTATAATAGCCACCTTTCACATGTGTGTATTTATTATTTATTCAACCATATACCTATATTTATGTATGTTGTTGTTGTTGTTATGTGCTGTCGAGTCAGCCCCGACTCATAGCGACACCTCCTTGGGTTTCCGAGGCAGTATCACTATGGAAGTAGGATTGCCCAACCTTCCTTCCGAGGAGTGGCTGGTGGGTTTGAACCGCCAGCCGTCTGGTTAGCAGGCAAGTGTCTTAGCCACTATGCTACCAGAGCTCCCCTATTTATGTATATAGCCTCATATCTATGTCACATCTTTGTTTATTTATTTCAGCTTTGTTAAATTGCCAGTTATTTAAAACAAAACAAAACAAAAAAACCAAAACTCCCTGCCAATGAGTCAGATCCAACTCATAGTGATCACTCCTTGGGTTTCCTAGGTGGTATCACTATGGAAGGAGATTGCCCAGTCTTCCTTCAGAGGACTGGCTGGTGGGTCTGAACCACCACCTTTCTGGTTAACAGTCAAATACCTTAGGCACTGTGCATCAGAGTTCCTAATACTGTGTATAGTTTGGTTAAACTTATTACATACTAGATACCATGGTAGGATCTGGAGGTTCAAAGATAAATAAATTTGTAAAGATTTATAGACTAATGAATACATTTCAGTAAACAATATGTTAATTATTTTTAGCATTTATTGAATTATAAATTCTGCTGAAACCTATGGACCTTCACTCTCCAAAAATGCAGATTGTATATAAAAACTTTTGCATGCAATTTCAGGGACATCAAGGATCATCTGAAACTAATTTGTGAACTTCTTGGTTAGGAATCCCCAGGCCACAGTGGGGAGCTCTGGTAGCATAGTGCCTAAGGCACTTGACTGCTAACCAGAAGGTTGGCGGTTCAAACCCACCAGGCACTCCTTGAAAGAAAGGTTGGGCAATCTACTTCTGTAGTGATATCACCTCAGAAACTCAAGGAGGGGTTGCTATGAGTCGGGTCCAACTCGACAGCACATAACAACAACAACAAGCCACAGTGAATATATGAGTAGACAGTAGAATGGGAGCACATAAGTTCCAAGATTATAACCCAGTAAAGATACTTCTTTTACTTTATGCATTGAAAAAGTGCATCATGCCCTATTTCTCTCTTCTATTTAAGAATCTATTGATCTTTGTTTTCCTGTTGCTATTACACCACTATAGAAAGAATTTTAAAGATATTTGAAAACCGAGATAAAATTGCCAAAATATTATAGAAACTTACATTTTTGTCCTTCTATTTCACTCTGATTATGTTGTTGTTTAAAAATACAAATTCAAGGCATAAATATACTTATTTATTCTTTGGGATCTAATTTATCCTGAATCAGGAGTGGAAAACTTCTATTTAGAAGGATGAAAGGATTGTGAAGTAGCCAAATAAAGCTTAAAATCAGTGTAGCAAGATATTTAATTAATGTCTTCTTGCCTTGGTGTGTGTGTGTGTTTGTAACAGGGAGTTCTAGTGACATAGTGCCTAAGGCATTTGACTGCTAATCAGAAGGCTGGTGGTTCAAACTCACTAGCCACTCCTTGGGAGAAAGATTGGGCAATCTACTTCTATAGTGGTACCACCTTGGACACCCAAGGAGGGGTTGCTATGACTCGACAGAAGTGAGTTTTTTAAATTTTTTTTTGGTTTGGTAGTTGGTAACAAGGATGAGAGGCTATTGTGGTTACTGAAAGATCTTAGGCTAATTAGCTCAAATCAGCATTAATTTATAATATTCAGCATATTAATAGCTTTTAAACTCAAGATGCAAACACTTAGATTTAAAAGGAACCTCCCATCACTCAAGAATTTGCAGTGGTAATTTACTATACAGGATTATGATCTACCTGAAGCTAAAACAATTATGGCCACCAAGGGAATGGTTCTTGTTCTATTTTTAATTAAACACTTGTTGAATCCCTATTATGTCATAAGTGTGATTGGCTTAAAAGTAGGTGATAGTGGTAGTTAAAAATAAACAATATGTTCTGGGAAGAATATAATCTTTTTGAGAGATGGGAAGCTTACAATTATATGGAAAGCTTCAAATATAAAAGAAGTATGTGAAAAGTGTTACTGCTACATGGTAGAGGAAAATGCAATAACACTTTGACAAAGATCTTGAAAAATGTCTATTTTTGCTCCAGTTTACTTCTAAACTCAACTCTTACACACTGCCATCAAATTGATTCTGACTCATTGCATGACCCCCATTGGGTTTCTGAGGCAGTAAATCCTACAGAAGTAGATTGCCCTATGTTCCTTCCACCAAGCAGCTGGTGGGTTTCACCTGCCAACCTTCTGGTTAGCAGTCAAATGCTTTAGGCACTAAGCCACCAGTTTCTTACAAGGATAAAATGCTCCTAGAGCAAATGTTAACAATAACAACAATGAAAACAAAATAAATGATTAAGAAATAGCTTGAGGAGATTGTTGTGTGCTTTGAGTTGTTATTGCCTCATAGTGACCCCTTGTGACAGAATAGATTTGCCCCATGGAGTTTCCTGTTGTTGTTGTTATGTGCCATGGAGTCGACAAAACTCATAGTGACCCCTCCTTGGGTTTCCAAAGCAGTATCACTATGGAAGTAGATTTCCCAACCTTCCTTCCGAGGAGTGGCTTGTTTCTAGGCTGTAATATTTGCGTAAGCAGATCACCAAATCTTCCTCCCAAGGAGCTGTTGGTAGGTTTGAACAGCCAAACTTCTGGGTAGTATCAGAGTGCTTAACTATTTTGCCACCAAGGCTGCTTTTGAGAAGATGGAAGAAAACCAATATTATGGCTAAAATCTTGGCTAGCAAATGCACAAGCTATGTGTGACAAAGTTAACATTGAAGTAATAGCTTCTGGAGTTAGGTAGAATTGTTCTCATAAAATATTAACTCTGACCTTTTGATGAAAGCAGAAGCTTCTCACATTTGATGGAACAACAGTAATGCATGGTGTTAGCCACAAAGAAAAAATCATGGTAATATTTGGCCCACCTGCTGTGGAAATAGTTTCCATGGCAAATCACCAGATATACTGGGGTTCTTCCAACCAACCAACTTCTATACTCTTCTGCTAATACTGAACAGTAAAAAGAAAAAACGATACTATAAAAAAAATCTAAAATGATTTCTTGTAAGGTTTAATTCTAAGATAGACACTTTCAAATTTGGGCTTATAGGTAGAAGTGAAAAAAAAAAAAATTCTTCCTGAATTTGAAAGTCAGAATTTGCAATAGAAAGAAGAATAAGGGAAGTGAAAATCTGGCTTCACAAATAATGTTGATGATTTTATATATATATAAAATGTCATTGCTTATGATGAAAAACATAGGGCTCTGGCAAGAGGGGAAACATCTTGTTATATAGCCTGCTAGTCTTTTAATATCATTTCATGTTGGAGAATAGGATTAAACTAAAATTTGAAATAGAAAAATAAAAAGATGAAAGGTGCCAAATATTTTCTCAGGAGAAATATGATTAAAAACTATTACCAGAGCTTCTGATATTGATGTTCCAACTCTCAGATACAGGGAATATAAAATTGAACACATATGTGATTTCACTTTGTTCACTGTGGGAATAGAAGGCCACAGTGGAAGAAAAGAGAAGAATGTGATATACTTGCCTGCCCTGAAGGATTGTCCCTACCTACAAACTCTTGCTGCTAGAACCCACCACTGGTTTGGGTCTCACTATTTGTGAATGTTAAAATGAGCCAATGTGAATTAGCCACTCCCTGCCCTTTGTTGTTGTTGTTGTTGTTATGTGCCGTCGAGTCAGACCCAACTCATAGCGACCCCCCCTTGGATTTCTGAGGCAGTATCACTATGAAGTAGATTGCCCCATCTTCCTTCCAAAGAGTGGCTGGTGGGTTTGAACCGCCAGCCTTCTGGTTAGCAGTCAAGTGCCTTAGGCACTATGTTACCAGAGCTCCCTCCCTGTCCTTTGGGGGGTGTCTAATTTGGACTTTTGTCCACATCCTCAGGAGCTAATCATGGTTTGCCTTATTCTAGCATCTTCCCTTTCTCAGGTAGCTTAGATCATGGCATTTCTAATGCTGAACTACTCTTATGATTATGATTCATTACTGGGTTGCTATATATCATAAAAGGAACCCTGGTGGCACAGTGGTTAATGCTAACCAACCAGGAGTTCTATGGGAGAACTCCATGGGGGAAACATATAGCAGCCTGCTTCCATAAAGAAGCATTATTAGAAAACCTGAGTCAGTTCTACTCTGTCCTATGACAGATACTATTGTCAATATGTATTGGAATCAACTTGACTTTAGTGGGCTGGGTTACATACCTTAATACAAACTTTAGGGAGCATTTCACTACTAAGATATTGATTTTGTGTTCTGTGTTAAAAATATTAATATAATTAAAACTGAGATTACCAGATGTTTCTGTCTATAAGCACATTTCCTAGTTAATAGCCTGTGGCTAATTTTAGGAATAGTCTAGAGAAAATATTTCTTGACCTCCCCTAGCTGGTGAGGACAGAAGTCCTTAAAACTGTTAAGAAAAGATTGAGTGTAGAAGCGGATGGGGGAGGGGGAGGGAATGTGAATGTCTTTCTTTCTAGATCCTTTTCAGACCACACAGCCAACCCAACAACTGAATTTTCCTTTTGCTCATTACCAGAACCAAACTGTCCTCCAGTTCTACCAATTCATTCTCATCTGCACCCCATCAAATTGTAGTTTTCCTAAGGATCTGTTAGTTTAGTAAGATCAGACTTGTCTTAATAATGGTAGTAAATTTAAGAAGGTTGTGGACTCATGAAGATTTTTGTGATTTACGTATCCTGACCCAGGTGTAGGGATGATCTGAGACCATATGTGTAGTCATCATTGCTAAAGAGAAATTGTATGTAGAAACTAATAGTGAACTAAGAAGATTCATCACTGCTAAAGTGAAATTGTATGTAGAAACTAATAATGAACTAAGAATATTATTTTATTCATGTTTTAAATAATTTTAAAAGCTTGTGTTTACTTTTCTAAAATGCCAAGGAGCTAAAATGGTAGACTGGGAATTCCTTTAACTTTCTAATATTTTTTTTTCAATTAAATGTACTTTGCAGACATTGAGAAATCCAAATGTTTTAAGACTAAATTCATATTTTTTTTGTAGAAAATGAGTGTGTAAAATGTTATGAAATTATGAGTACGTTTTCACAATGGCTTGGGTTAGAGTATGCTAATGATAATATTTCCATTTATTCTAGATAATATTCGGTTTTGATATTTAATTTCTCCACTCTTGCTTGCTGAGTATTAACGTAGGACCATAGATGAATCTGTTGATTATTATGAAAATGTGAATGACTTTCTTTTCTAGCTGAGACTTCCAATTGATTTTTAGATATCAAAGGGCTTATCTCCAAGTATTAATTTTAAAGAACAGCCACTAAATGGGCTATAAATAGCCAAGATTTTTATGTAAAAGATTACTAAATCAAATGTTTTCTCAAGCATATATATATAGTTCAAAAAGTTAAGTGAAGCTTGGTTCTCTAATTAAGAGTTCACTTTATCAGAGGTGAGGCAAAGTAATCTATTATTTAATTTGTTGAGCTGCCACAGGAATTGCATAAAAGAAAATTTAGGACAGTGCTTTTCAAACTTTAGTGGACATACCAATAACCTAGTGATCTTATTAAAATGCAGATCTTGCTTCAGTAGAGCTGAGTGGGGCCTCAGATCATGCATTTCTAGCAAGCTCCCAGGGTATGTACAACTCTGCTGCTGATCCTTGGATCACACTTGCAAATTAAGGACTTAAGGAACAAGCTACTCATGGTGAATAGTAAATAGAATTTGGAATGGAGAAGCAATGAAAGATCCTACCTGTGATTTTAACAGAGCTTTATAGATAAAGAATTGGAATAGGTTTCATGAGTCCACTTCATTTTCTGTCACCTCAGTTCCTCTCTTGAAGTGGTTGACCTATCCTTTAATCCAAGCAGGGACTGGCAGGTCAGAGTGAATTGTGATACTAAAAGGGTAAGGTGAAGGATAGTTTCTATAAAATTTTGTGGTGGACAAATCAATTAAAAGAAGTTATATATGCTTTTACTTTTTTTTTTTTTTTTTTGTAATTGTAATTTGGGTGAAAGTTTACAGAACAAATTTGTTTTTCATTCAACAGTTCATGCACATTTTGTTTTGTGACATTGATTGCAATCCCCACAATGTAACAGCTTTCTTCCCACTTCCTCCTGTGATTACCTTTTCCCTGTGTCCTTCTTTCATGTGCAGGCCTGCCGCCAGAGTTATCTCTCTACTCAAATACTGCCCTTCTGATCTCCCTTGGTTGATTTTGCTAAGGAGTAAACCCACATGGTATAATTGTTCACCTCGTAGGCCTGCCTATTATTTAGCTGTAAGTTAAGCCATGGGAGTGAGTTCAATTCCAGGCCCAAAGGGTGACTAGGGGCTATATATAGTCTTAGGGGTTTCACCAGTCTCTACCAGACCAGTAAGCCTTGTCTTTTTCATGATTTTGAGTTTTGTTCCATATTTTTCTCCCACTCTATCCAGGCTGTCCAATTTTGATCCCTTTCTGAGTGGTTGGCAGTCATAGCTAGACAACCTTCTGGTTGCAGGGTCATATTGGCTGAAGTTCTCATGGTCCATTAGTCCTTTGGAACAATTATTTCCATGCGTCTTGGATTTTCTTTACTCTTCTTTGCTCTAGATTAGAAGAGACAAATTGTTGCATCTTAGGTTGCCACTCACAAGCTTTTAATACCCCAGTTGCTATGTACCAAAGTAAGATGTAGAACAATGTTCTTTGTGCAGTATGTTATGCCAATTGAGCTTGATGTCCCCCATAACCATGGTCTCAAGACTGAGGGCCTAGCAATTCACCCCTTCAAGGTGTTTGGCTGTGGCGAAGATGTTATCATAACTTTGCCCCTTGTTAACTCTATTACATATATTGCCTTTCTTATAACACATACAAATATAGAAACATCATATGTCAAACTTATATATTTCCTTTGCCTATCCGTATTTGATCATCTTGCTTGTCTACCTATGTATATACTCATAGATTAATGTTTTTTATTACTGATAATGCTGTATTTTGCCCTGTGTAGATAACTTTTCATTTTTCCTGTACTGCTTTTAGGATTCTTTCTTTGTCTTTGGTTTTGGTAAGTTGGACTATGATAAGTCTTCATGATTTTCTTTTGGGGTCTATCCTGTTTGAGGTACATTGAATATTTTGAGTGGATATCTTCCTGTATTTCATCATATTAGGGAAGTTCTTCCAATAAATCTTTGACAATTTTCTCTGTAGTTTTCTTTTGCTGTTCTATTCTGGAATTCTGATCACATCTAAGTTACTCCTCTTGATGGTGTCCCATGAAATCTTAGGCTTTCTTTTTGTTTTGATCATTTTTCTGTTTGATCCCTTAACAAAGTAGTATTGAGAGATTTGTGTTCAATCACACTAATTCTGTCTTCCATTGATTTGCTTCTACTCCATTGTTCTTTCAATGTGTTATCTATTTCTGAAATCTTAGTTTTAATCTTCTGGATTCCTATATGCTGTTTTTGTATGGCTTCTAATTTTTCATTTCTTTGTCACTTTGTTCTTGTATTAAAAAAAAAAAAAAAAAACTCACTGCCATCAAGTCAGATCTGACTCATAGTGACCCCTTCTTGGGTTTCCAAGGTGGTATCACTACAGAAGTAGATTGCCTGACCTTCCTTCTGAGGAGTGGCTGGTGGGTTTGAACCACCAGCCTTCTGGTTAGCAGTCAAATGCCTTAGGTACTGTGTCACCAGAACTCCCTTGTTCTTGTATAGTTTTCCTAAATTATTCTGGAATTTTATCTGTGTTTTCCTTGATTTTATCAGTATTTTCCTGGATCTATCTCTCAATATTTGAAGGTACCTAAATACAATTCTTTTGAATTTCTTATCAGGTAGTTCAATGCCACTTCTTCCTCAGCAATGTTTTCAGGCTCTGTATCTGGCCCCTTGACTGTACTACTTCAGTTGTCTTTGAGACATGATGATGTTGTATTTATATTTAATTGGTGATTGTATGTTGGCATGAGTCATTCCAGTTTTTTTCCCCCACTTTATTTTGTCTCGATATATCTGAGCAAGCTGGGCTGGTGTACTATACTATATGCTAGGTTGGCAGCACTTAGATACTCAACACCTATATCCTAGAGGGTGTGGTAGATGATGAGAATGTGTGCACAGATCTCTGTGAGCTCTTTGTGTAGAACAATTTAGGGCAAGTTGGGCTGGTATTGGCCACTGTCTATCATTGATCAGTAGGCGCAGAAGCAGATGGTGGCCCTTGTCCAGTAGGTAGGGCTTCAGGTGGTGCGGATATGGTTGTTGTCTCCTACCTAGTAGGATGGGAAAAAAAAAAAAAACCCACAAAAACAGCAAAAAAAAAAAAAAAAGAAGAGAACAACAAACGCACAGAGCATATACAGTAATAACTGCTAAAAGAGAAAAACAATAAATGAAAAGAAAAATATTTTAAAAAGACAAAAGAAGAGCAAAGAGAAAGGAAAAAGAAATGTGGCGGGGATAAGGGTGGCAGAAAGAGAAGAGACCAGGAGAAAAAAATATTAAGAAAAATGCAAAAAGAAAAACAAGGGATAGAATCAACAAAATGAGGAAAAGAAGAAAAGAAAGTGAAAGGAATGGACACAGGAAAATGGGGAAAGAAAAAGAACCAGGGAAGAGAAAGAGAAAAAAATATAAAAAGAAAGAAAGGAGAAAAAAAGAATAATTTAAGAACAAACAACAAAGAAAACTAGAGGAGAGAGGAGGGCACCTGAGCTGTATTCCTGCTGGTCAAGCAGGTGGTGGGGAACAGGGCACCTAGTCCTGGTACTAATTCCTGCCTACCCACAAGGCAACAGGGGGCAGAGATCTCAGATGAGTTTCCTGCTGCCCCAGAAGATGTCTCGGGTCAGAGCACCTGGACCTGGGAAAAGTTCCTGCTTGCCCAGATGGTTGTGGGAGTAAGTCACCTATTTCCAAAAGGAATTCCTGCCAGCTCAAAAAAGGAGCTGGGATAAGGCTTCTGGTCTCAGAAATGTTCCTGCTGTCTCAAAAGACAGCTGGATGCATGGGCCCTACTCCCAGAAAAAGTTCCTGCCATCCCCAAAAGGGGCTTTGTATAGGGTGCCTGGTACCAGCAAATATTCCTGCCAGCCCAAAATGCTGCTGGCGGTAAGCACAAGTGATTTCAGAACTAGTTCCTCTCACCCAGAAGGCAACTGTACTGTAGGCAGGGTGCCTGATCTCAGATGAGTTCCTGCTGGTCTAGAAAATATCTGGGAACAGGTGCCTGGATCCAGAAAAAGTTCTTACTAGTCCAAAAGATGACTGGGAACCAGGCACCTGGTTCCAGAGTGAGTTCCTATAGGCTCAAAAAAGCAGCTGTGGGCAGGGTATCTGGGCCCAGACAAAATTCCTGCTGTCTAAAAGGTAACTGGGCTCAGGGTCCTATTTCCAGAAAATGTTCCCACTGTCTCAAAAGTTGGCTCAGTGTCAGGTATCTGGTCTCAGAAAAGATTCCTACTGGTCTTTCTGTGTCTGGAAATAATGGCACCTAGTCCTGGAATCAGTTTCTGCTCGCCCAGATGAAAACTGTTGGCAGGGCACTGGGTCCAGAATGGAATTCCTGCCAGTCCAAAAGGTGGGTGGGGGTGGGGGATGACCACACCTCCATTCACCAGAAAGGGGTAGGGAACAGGAGAAATATCACACCTTTCTGGTCATTAGCCGCAGCATGGTTACCTGTGCAGTCCTCAGGAAGCAGAGCTGATTATCAGTTGCTGCCTGGACCATAATGCCACTTGCAAATATTCAAAAGGGCTGTGCTATCAGGCCAGCTAACAGTCTACAGCTCCATATTTCTCCTAACTCACTGTTTTCAGTCAAGTTCTTCTGGTTGGTATTTAATCTACTTCTTTATCCTCTCTTTGAAAGCTCAGGGTTCTAGGATTATCTTCTGTATCTGTTTCAACTGATTTCTCATTTCTTTGTTGTAGAGCATCGTTGTAGCTTATCTGCCTATTCCACCATCTTGCTGGAATTCTGCTCTTTCACTTTTAATTTGCCAAGTTTGCTTATGAGCTACAGCAGAAATGGTAAAATTCTTGGCAACTTATATTACATGATATAATTTTTTTTTTTTTTTAGCTTGAGATAGTTTTGATGCTATTTAAAGGCAGTAAAGTTGGAATTTTCCACCAAACTGCATATTTACTGTCATTAATATGCCTTTTAGTAATTTGAAAATAAGAAAAATTATTATTTGGATAGAAGGAAAAGTAGAGTACTGAAACAAACCAAACTCACTGCTGTCCAGTCAATTCCGACTCATAGTGACCCCTCCTTGGGTTTCTGAGGTTGTATCTCTATGGAAGTAGATTGCTCAGTCTTCCTTCCAAGGAGTAGCTGGTGGGTTTGAACTGCTGGCCTTCTGGTTAGCAGTCAAATGTCTTCGACAGTATACCACCAGAACTCCCAGAGCTCCTCTTAGGATATAAAATAAAAATTACCATTGTAATGATTTCTTTGTGGTTATCAAATTACATTTGTAAAATTTTTTTCTAGGTAGCTTATTGTTACTCACAAATTTTTTGAGTTCCTTGTAGGCAAGGATGTGCCTGATACCACCATAGTGTCCTCTGCTGGATCCAGGACAGGCCTAGGTTCACAGTTGCATGCAGGATACATTGGCCGCATGCATCTATTTCAGCTTTTTCTTCATTATGCTACTTTATTTTGCAAACAAGGTGTCTAAGTATAAGGCCTGTTCTGCATGGAAAGGTACAGATCAGTGTGTACATGTGGTTCTGGTTTTCACTTCCTGAAGATCATTTGCTTTGAGGTGGCTCATCTCTTGTTTACTTTAACATCGAGCCTTGTCTAGAGTCTGAAAAGGAGCCTGAAAAACTGCCGTAGTATTCTCTGGGAACAAATTATTGTCACTTTTTGTACTTAGAAACATTTAGTAAATTAGTGCTGAAGTTTGAGGATGAGTTTATTATACTACTCTCTTTTTTGTATACATTTGAAAATTTGCATAATCAAAATAAAATACGAGGAATTAAAACAAAGAAAGTATGATTTATAATGCTGAGTGTGTATGAAGGTAGAGAAACTAAAATGGACACAAAAGCATGAGTATATATATCTACTGATAAATTAAGGCATATTGTATAATTTGATCGAAATTTAAATACAAAACGTCACATAAGGGCTTATTTGAATTATTGTTTATTTTTCAGGATTAAAAAGGGTCAAGTTTTTAGGAGCTATTCAAGTTGATTAAAAGTGGTGAAAAGTGAAGAGGTATTTCTAAAAGGCCACAGTGAGTATTGAAATTTCCCTGCTGATTATCAGGACATGAAGTCAAGGCTTCATGTTTAGACACCATATGGGACCATTAGTTGTTTTGGCAGTGTTCACACACTGAACTTGGTCTGTCATTTCAAACACTGGTCACAAAGAAAGATTACATTTGAGTCTGGATGGTTAGTGCAAATCTAATGGTAATGAACGAAAAAAATCTGTCCTGGAAGAAGTGCAGCCAAATGCTCCTTGGAAGTGAAAAAGGCCAGACTTCGTCTCACCTATTTTATTATCACTTACGTACTATAAGTCAGAGGTGACTCGACAGCACCTAACTACACAACGATGCTACTGTTGGTGAAACAACGCAAAGTATATTGGGTCAGTCATTTATATGTTGTTTAAGCAATAAGCATTAACTAATGTAGTATTTTGTATAAGGCACTATCTAAGGATATTCCCCTAATGTCTTGTGCTGTTGTTGTTAGATACCATTGAGTTGGTTTTGACTCATAGTGACCATATGTACAACAGAAAGAAACACTGCCTGGTCTGATGCCATCCTCCCAATTGCCATGTTGAGCCCCTATCATCGTAGCACTGTGTTAAATCATCTTGTTGAGGTTCTTCCCCTGTTTTGCTGATTCCTTTTTTGCATGCTATCCTTTTCCAGGACGTGGTCCATTCTGATAGCATGACCAAAGTAAGAGAGGCTACATCTTGTAGCCTAGTTGAAAAGATTTGACTTATGCACTTAACTGTAGTTACAAAACAGACTGAAAAGTTCTACCAGGAAGGTAAAAATGAAGATCTAGAGAAGTTAGGAGGTAGGAAAAATTATTTTCACACCCACTAGCCGCTCCTCGGAAGGAAGATGGGGCAATCTACCTTCTTGCCTCGGAAACCCAAGGTGGGGTTGCTATGAGTCGGGTCCGACTCGATGGCACATAACAACAACAACAACAACAGGAAGGTACCCCATTGATGTTGGGTCAGTAAAACTATTTTCATCCCCAAAAGACTTCTAGATATATCAGCATGAGAACTTTCACTTTCTGACCCGAAAGTATTTTACCTCTCATGTTTTACCTTTTTAGATAGACATTAGGAAAGGTAAATGTTAAAAAACCTGTGATTTAATATTTTGGTACCAGATATAGGTGATAAGCTGTTAAGTATAAAAAAAAATTTACAGACCAGTACATATAATATAAAGAGCTCTGGTGGTGCAGTGCCTAAGGCATTTGACTGCTAACCAGAAATTTGGTGGTTCAAACCCATCAGCCACTCCGTGGAAAGAAGATGGGGCAATCTACTTCCATAAAGATTGACTGCCTTGGGAACCCAATGTGGGTCTCCATGAGTCAGAATCAACTCAATGGCAGTAGGTTTGGTTTTATATATAATATAAGGACCTCTGGTGGTGTAGTGAGTAAGGCATTTGGCTGCTAACCAGAGGTCAGTAGTTCAAACTTACCACCTGCTTTGCAGATGAGGCAATCTACTTTTTTTTCTTTCCCCCCTTTTTCTTTTTTAACTTTTATTGTGGTGAAAACATATGCAACAAGACATTAACCAACATAACAACACCCACATTTACGGCTCAAGGACATTGATATTTTTCAAGTTGTGCCATCATTTTTATTCCACCACCATCAGCATAAACTCAATGTCCTGCAAACAAAAACAACAGTTTTCCCTTTTCCCCCTCCCATATACCCCTAGTAACCACTAATAATCTTTGGTGTATATATATATATATGTGTATGTGTGTGTGTGTATACACCAAAGATTATTAGTGGTTATTAGGGGTATGGGGAGGGGGAAAAGGGAAGCTCTGGTAGCACAGTGCCTAAGGCATTCGACTGCTAACCAGAAGGCTGGGGGTTCAAACTCACCAGCCACTCCTCGGAAGGAAGACTGGGCTATCTACTTCCACAGAGATACTGCTTTGGAAACCCAAGAAGGGGTCACTATGAGTCAGATCGGACTCCATTGCAGTGCGTTTATGTATATATATATAAAACCAAACTCATTGCCATCGAGCTGTTTCTGACTCATAGCGACCCCTCCTTGGGAGTGGGTATATGTGTGTGTTTGTGTGTGTATTTTTTTTTTTTTTAAATTTTTGTTTCCCAACCTATCTAGGAATTTCTCCTCCTGTCGTCTCCCACCTCTGGTAACCAACAAAGAAAGTTTCCTTCCATGTATAAAACTTTCCTTGACTTTATAATAGTGGACTAATACAATATTTGTCCTTCCATGATTGACTTATTTTACTCAGCATAATGTCCTCCAAATTCATTCACATTATGTGGTATTTTGCAGATTCTACATTATTCTTTAGAGTTGTATAGTATTCCATTGTGTGTATGTACCACAATTTGTTTATCCATTCCTTGTTTGATGAGCACTTAGGTTGTTTTCATCTCTTTGCTATTGTGAATAGTGCTGCAATGAACATGGGTGTGCATATATCTATTTGCATCCTGGCTCTCACATCTTTAGGATATATACTTAGTAAAGGGATTGCTGAGTCAAATGGTATTTCTATTTACTTTTTAAGGAATGACTGTACTGATTTCCACCTTGGTTGCATCATTTTACAGTCCCACCAGCAGTGTATGAGAGTCCCAATATGTCCACATACCCTGCAGCAGTTGTTATTTTGTCTTGTTGAGCTTTGCCATTAATGCTGTGGTGAGATGGTATCTCACTGTTGTTTTCATTTGTATCTCTCTAGTGGCTAACAATTGTGAACATTTCTTCATGTGTTTGTTGGCTGCCTGAGGATCTTCTTTGGTGAAGTGCTTGTTCATATCTTCTGTCCATTTTTTAAATTTGGATTGTTTGTCTCTGTGATGTTGAGGTGTTGGAGTTTTCCGTATTTAGAGATAAGTCCTTTGTCTGATATGTCATTGCCGAATATACTTTCCCATTCTGTACATTCTCTTTTTACCCTTTTGGAGAAGTCTTGTGATACACATAAGCATTTAATTTTTAGAAGGTGCCAATTATCTTGTTTATCTTCTGCTGTTTGTTCATCTTGGGTTATACTTGTTAAGTCTATTTATGTTATAAAATCGGCCTCTAAGTTTGCCCCTATTTTTTCTTTGATGAAATTTATAGTGTTAGTGTGATAGTTGAAGATGTGTCAACTTGGCTGGACTCCAGTTGTGAGTGGTAGTTCCCATGATGGATCACATGACTGCGTCCTAAGCGGCCGGTCAGTCTAGGGGGAGTTTCCCCAGGGGTGTGGCCTACCTGTAATACTATCCCAGGGACAAACTGGAAGAACGGCATTCCGGACTATAT
>NW_006921588.1:16645835-16663102 GCF_000298275.1 Orycteropus afer afer | reverse complement strand
CATCCTTTTCTATGTTCTGGAACAATTTGAGTAGGATTGGTGTCAGCTCATCTCTGAATGATTGATAGAACTCTCCAGTGAAACCATCTGGGCCAGGATATTTTTTGTTGATAATTTTCTTATGACCTATTAAATTTCTTCTTTTGTTATGGGCCTGTTCAAATTTTCTGCCTCAGTCTGTGTTAGTTTAGGTAAGTAGTACATTTCTAGAAATCTGTCCATCTCTTCTAGGTTTTCAAATTTGTTAGAGTACCATTCTTCATAGTATCTTTATTTCTATTGGTTCTGTTGTGATGTCACCCCTTTCATTTCTAATTCATGTTATTTGCATCTTCTCCTTCTTTGCCTTTGTTAAGTTTGCTGGTGGTTTGTCAATTTCATTAATTTTTTCAAAGAACCAACTTGTAGTCTTGTTGATTTTTTTCTATTATCTTTCTATTTCCTGTTTCATTTTTTTCTGCTTGAATTTTTGTTATTTATTTTCTTCTGGTGACTGTAGGTTTTTTTTTTTTTTCTGTTCTTTTTCTAATTGTTGGAGATGTTAGGTTAAGTTATTGATTTTAGCTTTTCTTTTTTGATATGTGCATCTATTGCTGTAAATTGGGCTCTTACCACTGCTTTGGTTCTGTCCCAAAGATTTTGTTATGTTGTGTTTTCATTCTCATTTGGTTCAAGGATCTTTTAATTTCATTTTTTATTTCTTGTAGTACCCAGTCATTTTTGAGGAGGGTGTTATTCAGTTTCCATGTGTTTGCTTTTTTTCTGTTGGTCAGCTTAGTGTTGATTTCTAATTTCATAGCATTGTGATCTGAGAATATGCTTTGCAGTATTTCAATGTTTTTATATTTGCTGAGGTTTGCTTTATGGCCTAACATATGGTCTATTGTGGAGAATGTTCCATGAGCACTGGAAAATAATGTGTATTGTGCTGCTGTTGAGTGAAGTGTCCTTTGGATGTTTATAAGGTCAAGTTGGTTATATTGTTTAGTTCTTCTTCAACTGCGTTGAGTTTCTTTCTAGTTGTTCAATATTTTATTGAAAGCAGTAAAGTCTCCTCCTATTCCTGTGGATTTATCTATCTGTCTTTTCACTTTTGTGACAGTCTGATTTATGTATTTTGGGAATTTTTCACCCAATGAAAAAAGCCCCGTTTTTATTATGGTTATGTCCTCTTTTTCAGCTGATCCTTTAATATCATATAATGTCCTTCTTTGTCTCTTATGGTCATTTTGGTCTTAAAGACTACTTTATCAGAAACTAATATTGCCATTCCTGCCTTTTTTAGTTGCCATTTGCTTGAAATGTCTTTTTCCAATCTTTGATTTTTAGTCCGCTTTTGTCTTTGTGTCTAAGGTGAGTCTCTTGTAGACAGCATATTGATGGGTTATGTTTTCTTATCCAGTCTGAAACTCTCTGTCTCTGGAGTGCTGCATTTAATCCATTGACATTCAGTGTAATTATCGACAAGTATGAATGTATCTATGTCATTTTGTTATTATTATTTTTTTGTGGTGTTGCTGATTTGTTTGTTCCAAAAAAATTTCTGTGCTGAGCTCATTTTATTTATGAATTGTGTTATCATCTCCTGCATTACTATTATTTTAGTATTTGCTAAATATTTGTACTTGTCCTTTTTTAAAATTTTGATGTGAAGGTTTTTTGTTTTTCTTTGAGGTTACCCTATGATTTATTATTTTCTTCCCAAGATAAAAACAGTTTGTTCAGTCTCACAGTTGTCTTGACTTCCTCACCATTTAGAAGTTCTGTAACTATACTATTTATTCCTTCTTTTTGGTCGGTAATTGTCTTCATTTACCAACTGATGTCTCTGGATCCCTGTTTACAGTCTTTTAAGCTGATTTTACTTTGGATACTTCTATAACTGCGTTAAATTCTGGGTTATGTCATCACATGTGTTAATCATTGGTTGTTGTTTGCTGTTGTTGGTTCTCTGTCCAAAGGACTTCCTTTTAGCATTTCTTGTAAGATTAATCTGGTTTTAACAAATTCCCTTAATTTCTGTTTATATGGAAATCTCTTAATTTCATCCTCATATTTGAGGGACAATTTTGATGGGTATGTAATTCTTGATTGGAAATTTTTATCTTTCTGGGTTATGTATATATCAGCCCATTGCCTTCTCACCTTCATGGTTTCTGCTGAGAAATCACAGCTTAATCTTATTGGTTGTCCTTTGTAGGTAATTTTCATTTTTTCCCATGCTGCTTCAGGATTCTTTCTTTGTCTTTTGTTTTGCTGAGTTTGATGATGATATGTCTTGGTGATTTTTAGAGGGAGTGTATCCAGTTTGGGGTTTGTTGAACTTCTTGAATGGATAGATTCTTATATTTCATCATATTAGAGAAATTCTCTTCCAACAAGTCTTCAATAATTTTTTTCTGTGGTTTTATCTGTCCCTTCCTGTTCTGGAATTCTGATTACAGGTAGGTTATTCCTCTTGATGGTATCCCACATGAGTCTTAGGCTTTCTACATTTTGTTTTGATCTTTTGTCTGACTTATTCCTTAACAAAGTAGTATTGAGGTATTTGTTTTCAATCTCATTAATTCCATCTTCCATTGCTTCTGTTCTACTACGTTGTCCCTTCAATATGTTATCTATTTCTAAGACCTTAGTATCAATTTTCTGGATTTCTCTTTTTGTATCATTTCTAATTTTTTGTTTAGTTTGTCAATTTGTTCTTGTATTGTTTTCCTAAATCGTTCTAGAGGTTTGTCTGTGTTTTCCTTTAATTTTTCAGTGTTTTCCTTGATCTTTCTCTCAATCCATTGAAAGTACCCAAATATAATTATTTTGGATTCCTTATCAGGGAGTTCCAATGCTCCATCTTCCTCAGAGATGTTTTCTGGCTTTGTATCCTGGTCTCTTGTTTCTACTACTTTATCTGGCATTTTTGTTTGGACTGTGATGATCTTTTGTCTCTGAAACATTATATTGTTATTGTATGTTGGTGTGATTTACACAAAAAAAATTTATTTTCCCTTTATTTTGTTTTGATATAGCTTAATGAGCAGGGTACTGTGCTCCTTTATTCACTAGTTGTCAGCACTTAGGCACTGACCCCTCCCTCCTGGTGGGTGTGATAGAGAATGAGAGTGTGTGCACAGAACTCTGTTAGCTGTCCAGAAAGAGTAGTTGAGGGTGAGTTGATTGGGTATTGGCCGACATCTTTCATTGGTCAGTTGGTATAAAAGGAAGTCATAGCCCTCACTTAGTGGGTGGGCCTTCAGGAGGTGTAGGTATGGTTGGGTTGTGTAGGAATAGTTGCTGTCTCCCACTCAGTTAGACAAAAAAATATATTTTAAAAAACAATAAAATAAATAAATGAAAACAAGAACAAAACACTCAAACCACATAAACAACCAGGAACAATCATATAAATAAATAAATGAGAAGAAAAATTTTCAAGATATATTTTAAAAAGATGAAAGAAATATAGTGAGTGAAAGAGGATAAAAAAAAAGCTACAATATCTGGGAAGGGAGGATTGAGAGAAAAGAGCCAGAGTAAAAGAGCAGTAAAGAAAAAATGGGAAAACTGCAAATGGACAAACAAGGGATGAGAAAAACCAAAAGAAAGAAAAAAGAAGGGAACCCAGAAAAGGGACGAGAAAAAAAAAAAAGTGAAGAGAGGAGGAAGATAAAAAGAATAATTTAAAAACAAAAACAAAATTGTGGGGGGTGGGGCACAGACCTAGGCTTTGTCAGGGCACAGACCAGATGGAATTCCTGTTGTTCAAGAATGTGGGTGGAGGCAGGGGATGGCCAGACCCCTGTTCACCAAGAGGGTGTGGCATATAAGAGCAACAATGAGAATAGCGCCTTTCTAATCTTCAGCCCCCTGTGAGGTCGCCCATGCTGTCCCTCACGAGTGGAGCCCAGGCATGCTGTTGTTCAGGTAAGACCATCACTCAAATATATCCAAAATGGCCATGTCTGCTGCCCACAAGCATTCAAAATGGCTGTGCCCTCAGGACAGCTGTTAGCAGTCTACTGGTCCATTTGTGTCCTTCTCCACCAATTTTCTTTCTGGTCATCAGGCACCAATGCAGTCTTTACCCTTGTAGTCCTTGGTGAGCAGAGCTGATTCTCAGGTTGCTGTAGGGAAATATTCAAAATGGCTGTGCCTTCAGCACAGCTGGCAGTCTGACGCTCTGTTTGTCTCCTCAATCACTGTTTCGTTTGGATTCTCCTACTAGTTGGTATTTAATCCACTTCTTTATCCAGGGTTCCAGGATCATCTTCTGTATTGGTTTCAATTAGTTTCTCATTGCTTTATCACAGCTTGTCTTCCTACTCTGCTATCTTGCCAGAACTGAGGCAATCTCAGTATTTACACCTTGGAAACTCAGTGGGGGTCATTATGAGTCAGAATTGACTCAATGTTAGTGGTTTTTATATATATTGTAATTTAGACTTTATAATAATTAATGTATAAATTGGTTTATATCTACAAATGTCTACGTATATTTGGGAAATTTTAAACAAGGTGTATATCTGTTGTTAATTGAATTGTGTACTCTCAAGATATGAGGCTCTTGTACCTGTGAATGTGATTCTGTTTGGAAACAGGGATTTTATTTTGTTATATTTATGAGGCCATATCAGTGTAGCAGGAAAGAAGACTGGGGAATCTACTTCTGTAAAGATCCACCACCTAGGAAACCCAAAAGGGGTTGCTATGAGTTGGAATCACCTCGATGGCAGTGAGGTTCTTTTTTTTTAATCAGTGTAAAATGGGTTCTAAACCTAATCATTTTTGAGTTGTAAAAAGACCAGAATAGACACAGTGACACACATACAGAGACAAGAGGAAGACAGATGACATAGACAGATGCATCTTCAAGAATTGCTCGCAGCTATTATAAGCCGAAATATTATAAGACAGGAAATACGTCTCCCTAGAGCCACTCCTTGAATCAGAACTTCTAGCCTTCTGACCTGTGGGAAAATAAATTTCTGTCTCTTAAAGGCACCCACTTGTGGTATTTGTATTAAGGCAGCACTGGGTAACTAAGACAAAATCAGACTAACAGTGGTTAGTCCTAGAGGAACAAATTGAATGGTTGGAACAGAGAGAGAATTTTACTTCTTATTGAAGTTCAAATCTACCAACTATTCCTCAGAAGGAAGGTTGGGCAATCTACTTCCATAGTGATGCCCCCTTGAGAGCTCAAGGAGGGGTCACTGAGTCGGATCCAACTTGAGGCAGTGAGTTTGGTTTTTTTGGTTTAGTGAGATTTTACTGGATTCTTAGCTACTCACTCCCCTGCTCCTTGATCCCTGCATATGACTGTTGGCCCCCTCTCCCTTCAGCAGAGACCCAGGTGAAAGAATGAAGAGGATTAGGGTTTGTTGTGCATGTCCCTTCCACCCCACATCTTGGAGCACAACATGACAGAGGCCCAACTGTACCAAGGTTGGCAGCTCTACGCCATGTAGCATACATACCTCTTGCCTACCCTGGGTCCAGGTACTTAGTGCATTCTTTCTGTCTTGAGTTGGAGTATTGTACTGATGGGAAAAGCGATACCTAGCTCCACTTCCCTGCCCTAGCTGAGGCACACCATACTGGTGGGTGATTGGAAAGGTGGGGGGACCAGGCAGCTGAAGGCTGTATATGTGCTTGTGCCCATAGTCACAGGAAGTCTGTGAGTGTCTGCACTCACCCTAAGAGTATTCCTATGCCTGATGGAGTGCAACACAAAATAGCAAAAAAAAAAAAAAAAAACCAACCAAAAAAAACCCATGAAAGACTGAGACAGAGACTACAGAAAAAGGAAAAGGAAACTTTCTGTTTTAGTACCTGTTTTGGTTACCTGGTGCTTCTCTGACAGGAATATATCACAGATGGGATGGCTTGAGCTAACATGAATTTATTCTCTTACAGTTTTGGAGGTTACAAGTCCAAGTTCCAGGTGCCAGTCTCTAGTTACTGGGTAAAAGCCCCATGACCTTGGGCTTCAGCTCTGCCTCTAGCTCCTGGCCCACTGAAGCTAGAGGCCTCTCTTCATTCAGGCAGCTGGTAGCTGCTGAGGCTGACAAACCCAAGGTTGACAAGTGAAAAGGCACAGTCCCAATATTACCAAACCATATGGCAGGCCATTAATTCAAGTCCATTAACAGTCCCAAGATTGGCAGGGCAACATGGCAGGCTGCTGAGCAACAAGTCGGCTAAGCGCAGAGTTCAAGCTGCCATCAGCTGGAGACCTTCTTCAAAGCTGCTTCTTATACACTGGAAGCAGCCCACATCCCTAAGGCAGCTACTCAGCTGCTCCAGTAGATTCCACCATGTAGCTAATTACCAATCACACCACGGGAATAACTACCTCCAGCTGCCCAGCCACTCAACCAGGCCCAGACAAGTTGACATACAACCTTAACTACCACAATACGTTTACTGGTACTTTTTGCCTGGATTTTGAAAAATGGGCTCCATATTTTAATTTTGCTCTATTTTCTGCAAACTTATTTAAATGTGCTGTGTGTGAGATGTCTATTTGGTTGCTGTAAATATGAAATGAGGTAAAGGATAGTAAGCATCTAGCCAGAGTCTGATACAAAGTGGGTTTTCAATAAATAGATTAGGAAGTAAATTGCGTGCCCTCTAAATATAAAAAAGATTAAGAAGTTCTATAAATGACAAATAATGCTACCAAAATTATTAGCGAAATATCTTCCCATGTTACTTTCCCTTTCCAGACTGAGTCTGGGCTGGTTATTTCTAGGGCATGGTTTGCTTCCTTTAATATTGGAAAAATTTTTTTAGTATTCATGTTCCAGATTATTTTATATCATTATTTAGAAAGTGGTTTGGCAGTGCAAGAGGCCATTTCTAAGAGCAGTCTGAGAAGGATTATAGGTTGAACATATCATTTGCAGTGCCACATTTGTTTGACCACCTGAGCAGTATTTTAATATAAAGATATATAAAGACATTAAGAAGGGCTGGTGGCCCAGTAGTTAAGTGCTGGGCTGTTAACAAAAAGGTTGATGGTTTAAACCCACCAGCTGCTCCACAGGAGAAAGATGTGGAAATCATTTTCTGTAAAGATCACAGCCTTGGAAACCCTGTGGGACAGTTCTACTCTGTCCTATGGAGTCACTAAGAGTCAGGGTGGACTCCATGGCAGCAGGTTTGGGTTTTATAAAGATGCTGTTATTGTTAGTTGCTGTTGAGTTGATTCTGATTCATGGTGAGCCCATGTGTGCAGAATAAACGATGCCATAGGGTTTTCAAGATTGTGACCTTTCAGAAGCAGGTCACCAGGCCCGTCTTCTGAGGTGCTAATGAATGGGTGTGAACTGCCAGTGTTTAATATTTTGTGCCATCCAGGAACTCTGGCATAAAAATTGTTGTTGTTTTGTGTGATTGAGTCAATTCTGACTCATAGCAACTCTGTATGAAGTTTCAAAAGTAGATGTATGGAATGTTAGAGCCAAAAGGCCACTTGGAGAACCGCCAGCTCAGTCCCTCTTTCACATGTAGATTTGTTGTAGTTCTTGGTGTGGGTGTGTGTGTTTGGACTTCACAGTGCAGTCCTGTGAATGGTTACAGGCACTCTCTCAGCAGAAGGAAAAAAAAAAATCAGCCTCTGGGAAGGAAAAATGCCCTATTTTTGTGTATTAAGAATACTACTTAAAGTAAAAGGCATTTACACAGCTTGTTGCAAAACATTTTCCAGAAAATTAAGCCTCTGTTTTACCTCATTTTTATCTTTACTACTACTCCCCAAGCAGTGAAACTCAGAAAACTTATAAAGCATTATGGTCAATAAAATAATTCATGAATGTAACATGTTTGGTCTGGGGAAATCTATTTTTATTCGTTACATGGTACATAGAGTGCACTGTACTTTCTTCCAAGTCACTTTTGGAAACTATCTGGTGAAATAACTCAGTATGACTAGCAGTTATTTTCTGGAGACTGGTATTGTTTTGACATGGAGAGCATTGGAAACATATGGTCTTTCATGTCTCTTGCCTTGTGCTTTCCTTGAAAATGTTTATATTTGCTTGTGATAAAATGCATTAAGTTTCATAATCCCAAACAACCTTCTGGTACACAGATTAGTTTTCAAACAGTGCAACTGGGGAAACAGAAGTTTTACAAAAAAAAAAAAAAAAAAAAAAGATGAGATTTTCTTAGGAAGCTATGCATTTTATATGACACAGGTGCCAATTTGGATTTTTTTTTTTTTTTCTTTCAAATGTCCAAATTCTAAAGCAACTACCAGGGTAAATTCTCTTTATGCTACCTCTCAAATAGCTTATGTTCAGCCAAAATAAATGTAATAGTGAATGAAAAGTCTGTGCTCATTTAACCCCATGATTTGATTTCTAAGAGTTTTCAGTGACCCTTATTATAATGACTATAAATTAATATGACTTTGAATATGGTCAGATGAGGTGACTCCAGTGAAAGGTCTCCCCTGACGTAGGATGACTACACAAATTACATTTTCTTCATATACTCTGATAACTCTAGAAGGCATTTTTCCTAATGTTTACTTCCTTTATGTCCAGAATTATAGTCCATCTTTCTCTTTTGCATTTATCATATTTAAATTGAGGAGATAAAAGGTAGTTTTTGGCTGTGCTCATCAATAGAAATGCAAAGTACTCAAGATGGATTAGAGACCTGAATGTACAATATACACCCATAAAAGTCATCAAAGGAAAAATAGGGACAAATCTAAGACCCTAATTCATGGTGCAAATACACTATCAAACATAACTAAAAGTGCATGAACACCAGAAAACAAAATAGATGATTGGGATCTCCTAAAAAATTAGACATTTAAGAGAATCAAAAGGTTTTGTCAAAAGAATAAAAAGAGAACCCACAAACTAGGAAATATTTTTTGGCAGTGACATATTGAATAAGGAGATAATCTCTAAAATTTATAGAAAATTTAACACCAACAAAAAGACAAAAAATCCAATTTAAATAATGGGTGGAGGACATGAACAGACACTTCAGCAAAGAAGACATTCAGGCATCTAGCAAAACTCATAACACTAGCCAGTAGAGAGAAGCAAATAAAAACAACCATGAGCTATCATCTCACCCTAGCACTAATAACAAAGTTCCAAAAAACAGAAACGACAAATGCTGGCAATGGTATGGAGAGACTGGAACACTCATGCACTACTGATGGGATAGTAAAATGATATAACTGCTGTGGAAAACAGTATGGTGTTTCTTAAAAAGGTGGAAATAAAAGTACCACATGATCCTGCAATCCCACTATTAGGTATATATCCTAGAGAAATAAGAGCCATGATATGAACAGATATATGTACACACATGTTCAATGCAGCACTATTCACAATAGCAAAAAGATGAAAACAACCTAAATGCTCATCAAAGTAGGATGGATCAAAAAACTGTGGTACATACACACAGTGGAATTCTACACAACATTAAAGAACAATGAGGAAGCTGCAAAACATCTTTTAACATGGATGAATCCTGAGGACATTATGCTAGGTGAAATTAGTCAAAAGGATAAATATCGTATGAGACCACTATTGTAAAAAGTCAAGAAAAGGGTGTCACACAAAAAGAAACATCCTTTGATGGTTACCAGGAGTAATAGGGGAAGGGAATGTAAACCACTCACTAGAGGGTTGTTGTTGTTGTTAGGTGCCATCAAGTCAGCTCCAACTCATAGCAACCCTATGTACAACAGAACAAAACACTGCCTGGTCATGCACCATCCTTACAATCTTTGCTATACTTGAGTCCATTGTTGCAGCTACTGTGTCAATCCCTCTCTTTGAGGGTCTCCCTCTTTTTAACTGACCCTCCACTTTAGCAAGCACGATATCCTTCCCCAGGGAATGGTCTTTTCTGACAACATGGCCAAAGTAAGGCAGACAAAGATTGGCCATACTCACTTCCTTCTGGCTAGACTTCTTCCAAGACAGATTTGTTAGTTCTTCCAGCAGTCTGTGGTACTTTCAGTATTCTTGGCCAACACTACAACTCAAAAGCATCAACTCTTCTTGGCTCTTCCTTATTGATTGTCCAAATTTCACATGCATATGAGGCTATTGAAGATACCATGGCTTGAGTGATGGGCACTTTAGTCTTCAAAGAGACACCTTTGCTCTTCAGCACTTTAAAGAGGCCCTTTACAGCAGATTTGTCCAGTGCAATATGATGTCTGAAGTAGAGGGTGGACACAAGTTAATTTGGGTGAAGTGGAAGGAAAAATAAAAAGGATTTCCTCAGGACAATAGCTTTGGGAAAAGGGGGTCATCCAGGGTCAATGGCTCCAAAAAGTATGGATTCCATGAGAGTTCAAAATTCTGTTCCACATTTCTACCCCTTTTGACAAAAAAAAAACATGCAAAGGAAATTTTGAAGAAATTTAAGTGGCTTTGCAAAAAGGACATGGGTGGCATCTTCTGATCTCCTACAAACTCATAGGGGAAAAACAGAGTCACCATCAATATCCCAAGGCTTATTCCTTATAGCCAAGACATACTAGCACCCTCCCACCTTTTTACTAATTCTCATACTAGCATTCAGCACTCACTACTTCTCTGATGGGTTTTATAATTTGTTGCAATGGCCACACAGAACTCACAGACAATATTCATGATTATGAGATTTATTAAATAAGTAATAGGTTACAATTCAGGTTCAGGAATGTGCTCAGGATATAATTCTTTGATCAATACAATTGACCTTCTGCTATGCCCTCAGGCTCACCTTTCTGGCCCTTGGTCCCTTGGCCTGGCCTCTGTCCTGCTCTGGCAAGTGTTATAAAGCTCTTTTAGCTCTTCCAATAGATACACCAATGTGCACCCCACTCTGCTAGCAAGTCTCCTGCTCAAAGGCACTCAACTTTCTCACTCTATGGGCCAGAAAGCCTGCTGCTGTCTCTCCTGACTCTTGGTTACTCTGCTGCCATCTCTCAGCTGGGCTTCTCTGTCAGCCAGGTGTCTTTCTCTGCTGCATATGTCTTTCTGCCAAGTGTCTCTGCCAAGGAGGTACAGCACAGGGATCTTGGGCCCAAGGACACTCTCAACTTCACCTCCAGTTCTTCTCTCTCAGTGAGATTACCCTTTCTGCCTCTAGGATAGCTAATTTTTAAGCCTACCAGAGTGACAAACCAACCAATCCCAACATCAGAGTTCTACACACCTTATTTGCATGGTCCTACCCAGTAATCTGGTGGGAGTTACAAAGAGTGTGTCTAGAAAAGTACATCAAGTAATTTACTACACCACATTATTTTATAGAAAGAGATCATTTTCAGATATCTTGAGATCAAATCTCAAAGATTGAGTACTAGTCAGTCAAGTTTTATATTTTGATTTATTTTATTATATGTATTATAACTTAATAGGACCTCTGGTGGTGTAGTGCCTAAGGCATTTGACTGCTAACCAGAAGTCTGGGGGTTCAAACCCACCAGCCACTCCTCAGAAGGAAGGCTGGGCAATCTACTTCCGTAGTGATACTGCCTCAGAAACCTAAGGAGGGGTTGCTATGAGTCAGATTTGACTCAACAGCAGTGAGTTTTGAGTTTTTATAACTTAATAGAACATATACCATCTTTTTAAGGCAACAACCAAACCAAACTCAACAACCAAACCAAATGCTGTTGAGTTTGAATGGCCAGCCTCTGTTTACCAGTCAAATGCCTTAAGAACTATGCCACCAGAGCTCCCTTTTAAGCCATATGCATTATTTTAATTTACTTGCCTTTCTTTCAATTGATGACATATTCGACTTAAAACTGGTCAGTGCTAAGTTTAGAGTAGTCATATGTCAAGGAAGGACTTTAAATCAAACTATAATTCTGAAGCCCAATTACAAGATCAGAAAATTCCTTCGTGTGTTCAGTGCTGAAAATCTGCAACTTTTCTTTTACAAACCTCATTGTAACATTTCTATAATGGAATATCCAACTTATACTTTTAAATTCTGAACTTATTGGAATTGTATCTCTTTTACAGAATTTCAGCAAACCAACAAAGATGTAAAGAGGCAGCCTGTGCCCCAAATTTATGACAGCACCAATTAAAATATCAGTGTAATTACAATGCCCAAACCCTCATTTTATACTGAATTTTATTTTCCAAAGGACATATATTTTCAGTACTTTGGGCCAACTTTCAAAGAAAAATTATTTAATCTTGGAAGTATTAGTTGACAAAAGACAAAAATGGCTTGACTCTAAGCACTCTGGAATTCATTCAAGATTCAAATTATTAAAAGGGATTCAATCTGTTCACTGTCTTGGGGTTTTCAGAGATTATCCACCTGTAATAAATTGAAAAACCAGGAAAGACTGCATTGTTAGAACATTTTCCAGTTGGAACAGTAAGACCTTTCTGGAGATTTCTTCTCTGAAAAAGATGAAGACTGTGTTCTGTTTGTTATTAAAAGAAGATAATAATAGCAACAAAGAACAATCATCTTAGACATGTACAAATATTCCCAAATGGACAACACATGAATTCTTAAGGTTAAGACGTTTTGAAAGAGATTTTGACTTTATAGAAGTTACACAAGCATAGGGTTAGGCAAATTGGGCCAACATTTCTTATTATGATTAAACTATTCTTCCACAGGCTCCACTTAGAATAGAAACAAGCCATCCAGAACCTAATTGAAGAGAGGTAATGAATATAATAAACTACAGAAGCAAAGAAAATCATGGTGCCTCCAATGGTTTATTTGATTAGTGAATTACAATATAAGAGCTTTGATCTCGAAGGAAGTATTTAGTAGTATCAACATTTTCAGATTTCTGGATGTATTTCTTGTTATAATCTTAATTGTGTGAAATCAATTTGGCATGCTCTGCAGTCTCTCTGAGAGGTCCTTGTCCATCTCAAGTCAATAAAATGTTTTGTGGTTTAAACATATTTCTATCTTAGAAGTCAGATCTAACTAGTAGAACAGATTTCTGAGCCTGATACCGTTAAGGTTTTAGTTTGCAGCTTTACAGATTAAGAACAATTTTATAGTGAAAGCCATAAAGAGAAGAGCTTTGCTCTATGAATGTATATTTTAAAAGTGGTTGAAATTTAACTAATTAGGATCAAATAGTTCAAAATACATTTCTAATTCTTCACCTTTAAAATTAGAAAAAAAGAGCATAATTATTGTTGAGAAACATTTTTTTTTTTCCCTAAAACATAATTGATTTTCAGTATACTGAAAATGTATAGAACTCAGCTCCACCACTCATCTGTCAGTTTGTCATACTGTGGTGGCTTCTGTGTTGCTGTGAGGCTGGAGCCTATGCCATCGGTATTTCAAATACTGGCAGGGTCACCCATGATGGACAGGTTTCTGTGGAGTTTGCAGACTAAGACAGACTTGAAAGAAGGAAGGGGCCATCCACTTCTAATAGAACTGAGCCCTAAAAACTTATAACAGTGAAACACTGTCTGACATATTACTGGAAAATTTTATGAATAACTCCAAATCATTGTCTGATATAGAGCTCCTCAGGTAGGAAGGCATTCAAAATAAGACTGGGGAAGAACTGCCTCCTAAAAGTAGAGTCTAATGACGTGGAAGGAAGATTGGGCAATCTGCTTCCGTAGTGATACTGCCTCGGAAACCCAAGGAGGAGGGGTCGCCATGAGTCGGGTCCGACTCAATGGCACAAAACAACACAACACAACAACAATGACATGGATGGAGTAAAGCTTTCAGGACCTCCATTTGCTAATGAGGCATGACTCAACATGGGAAGCAATAGCTGCAAACATCCATTAATAATCAGAACATGGAATGTATAAAGTGTGAATCTAAGAAAATTGGAAGTTGTCAAAAATGAAATGCAATGCATAAAGATTGATATTCTAGGCATTAGTGAGCTGAAATGGACTGTTTTTTGCCAGTTTGAGTCAGATGATCATATGATCTACTATGCCAGAAATGACAAATTGAAGAGGAATGACATGACATTCTTCATCACAAAGAATGTTTCAAGATCTATCCTAAAGTACAATGCTATGATGGGATAATGTCCATACACCTACAAGGAAGAACTGTTAATATGATTATTATTCAAATTTACACACCAACCACTAAAGGCAAAGTTGAGGAAATTGAAATTTTTTACAAACTTCTGCAGTCTGAAATTGACCAAACATGTAATTAAGAAGTATTGATTATGACTAGTGATGGGAATGCAAAAGTTGGAAACAAAGAAGAATCACTGGTAGTTGGAAAATATGGTTGTGGTGATAGAAATGACACTAGAAATTGTATGACAGAATTTTGTAAGATCAAGGACTTATTCATTGCAAATACCCTTTTTCAACAACATAAATGTGGATCTCACCAGATGGAATACACAGGAATCAGATCAACTACATCTGTGGAAAGAGGCAAAGGAGAAGCTCATTATCTTGAGCCAAAACAAGGCCAGTTGCTGACTGTGGAACAGACCATCAATTGCTCATATGCAAGTTTAAGTTGAAGCTGAAAAAAATTAAAGCAAGTCCACAAGAGTAAAAATATGACCTTGATTATATCCCAGCTGAATTTAGAGACAATCTAAAGAACAGTTTTGACACAATCAACACCTATGACCGAAAACCAGATGAATTGTGGGATAACATAAAAAATGTCATCCATGAAGAACTAAAATGTCATTAAAAAGACAAGAAAGAAAAGACCAAAATGAATGTCAGAAGAGACTCTGAAACTTGCTCTTGAATGGGAGTAGCTAGAGCAAATGGAAGAATTGACAAGATAAAAGAGCTGACAGAAGACTTCAAAGAGCAACTTGAAAAGACTAAGTCAATTATTATAATGGAATGTGCAAAGACCTGGAGTTAGAAAACCAAAAGGGAAGAACACACTCAGCATTTCTCAAGCTGAAAGAACTGAAGAAAAAATTCAAGCCTCAAGTTGCAAAATTGACAGATTTGATGGGCAAAATATTGAATGATGCAGGAAGCATCAAGAGAAGATGGAAGGATAATCTTGCACAAATACTAGTGATACAAAAGAACCACAATCATTACAAAACAGAAGACAGACTTGCCATAATCTCTCAGAGACTGCCAAACACCTTGGTAGAGAGAACCACTGAGTCTGCCGACTCAGTACCTTAGTATTGGGGGACATCAGGCTCAATTGGCACAACATAATACATAATAGTCTTGTTCCACAACCTACTTTGTTGAGTAGCAACTGGGGTCTTAAAAGCTTTGAAGCAGCCATCTAAGATGCAGCTAATGTTCTCCTCTCATCTGAAGCAAAGAGGAGTGAAGAAAACCAGGGTATTTGGAAACTATCAGCCCTAGGCTATAATGGACCTCAGGACTGGAAGAGCTAGACGGTGCCCGGCTACCAATGCCAACCACTCAGGAAGGGATCAAAACGAGATCCTGGATAGAGTGGGAGGAAAAACATGGAACAAAACTCAAAAACACAGTAATGACCAGAATTACTGGTCACATGGAGTCTGGTGGGACCCCCCAAAACTATGGCCCTGGAATACATTTAGGGCCTGGAATAAGACTCATTCCCAAGGGCTGGCTCTCAGTCCAACAGTAGTAAGACTTACATGCAGAACACCCAACCCAGGGTGATGCACCCACTTACTCTATGGAGATACACCCCTTGGAGCAATTGACCATGGAGCACCGGAGGGGCCTCATTCACATGGAGGGAAAGCTGGACACATAAGAGTGCATAACTAAGAAGGGCACAGGCTTGGGGGGTGGGTAACAGGGAAGGGAGAGGAAGAGAGTGGATTACGGTTGGGGATGGCAATTGGGAGCAAACCCAAATATACACAAACTGAATGTAGAACAAGTTCTGCTCTGTAAATTTACACCCAATGTACAATAAAAAAAAAAAAAAAAAAAGAAAGAAAAGAAAAGGAAAAAAGAGAAATACACTAAAAGCAAAAAGAATTGTGAAGAACTGAGAGGGAAATTCAGCCAAGAAGTCAAGCATGATATTGAGCCAGTGAGAAAAAAATCAGTATATTTCTCAGATTTTCTTTCACTGGATTATGTTTAGGCAATTGGAGGAAAACTAAAATTCCAGCCTAGGAATAATTCTCACTGATGTTTAAGAGAGAAAGAAAGAAAATGTATATAAAAAAAGAGAGAAGATGAAAGGAATATACAGAGTCACTGTACCAAAAAAGAATCGGTCAATGTTCATCTACTTCAGGAGGTGGCATATGATCAAGAAGCAATGGCACCGAAGGAAGAAGTTTAAGCTGCACTGAAGGAATTGGCAAAAAACAAGGCTCCAGGAATTGACAGAATACTCATTGAGATGCTTCAACAAACATGCTGCACTGGAAGCAGTTACTTATCTATGCCAAGAAATTTGGAAGACAGCTACCTGGCCAACTGACTAGAAGAGATCCATATTTGTACCCATTCCAAAGAAAGGTGATCCAACAGAATGTGGAAATTATCAAACAATATCATTTATATCACATGCAAGTAAAATGTTACTAAAGATAATTCAAAAACCATTGCCATAGTATGTTGACAGGGAACTTCCAGAAATGCAAGCTGGTTTCAGAAGAGGACAAGGAATATCATTGCTGATGTCAGAAGTATCCTAGCTGAAAGCAAAGACTATCAGAAAGATGTTTACTTGTGTTTTATTGACTATACACAAAACATTTGACTGTGTGGATCATAACAAATTATGGATAACATTGAGAAAAATTCCAGAACACTTAATTGTGCTCATGAGGAACCTGTACATAGAACAGGAAGCTGTCATTTGAACAGAACAAGGAGATATTGTATGGTTTAAAATCAGGAAGGGTATACATCAGGGTTGTATCCTTTGACCATACTTATTCAATCTGTATGCTCAGCAAATAATCTGAGAAGCAGGAATATATGAAGATGAACATGACATTAGAATTGGAGGAAGATTCATTAACAACTTGTGATATGCAGATGACATAAACATTGCTTGCTGAATGTGAAGATGACTTGAAGCACTTACTGATGAAGATTAAAGACTACAGTCTTCAGTATGGATTACACCTGAACATAAAGAAAACGAAAATCCTCACAACTGGTCCAATAAGCAATCCACAGTCAACACCTATGGAAATAGCAGTCAAGAAATCAGACATCATGTTGCGTTGGGCAAATCTGCTGCAAAAGTCTTCTTTAGAGTGCTGAAGAGCACTTTAGGGTTGGGCATGGTAAATAGGGAGTGAAACTAAATGTACACATAATGTTGAATGTAAGACAAACTCTTAAAATAAAAAA
>NW_006921588.1:16627216-16645735 GCF_000298275.1 Orycteropus afer afer | reverse complement strand
AAATAGGGAGTGAAACTAAATGTACACATAATGTTGAATGTAAGACAAACTCTTAAAATAAAAAATAAAAAATTTTTTTTTTTTTAGAATATAGCTAAAAAAAAAGAGAAAGACATCATCCTTCTGTCTTTGGCCTCCATGGTTTCTGTAGAGAAGTCATCTGTCAGTCTCACTGTTGTTCTTTTGAAGGCAATATATCTTTTCTATAGCTGCTCTTAAGATTTTGCCTTTGTCTTCAGTTTTCAATAGTCTACAATATGCTTTGGTGTGACTTTGTTTGTATTTGTTCCTTTTGGATTTTAGAACACTTCTTGAATCCATGGGTTGATTTCTTTCCTCAGTTTTGGAAAATTCTGGCCATTATCTCTTGAAAAAGTCCTTCTGCCCCAGTTTTCTTTTTCTTCTTCTTCTGGGACACTAATTATTTATGTTTGATTTTCTCACCATTTTTCATATGTCTTATGCTTTTTTCCATAGTCTACATTATTTTTCCTCTCCATACTTTAGGATATTATCTTGTTTTCCATTGCATAAGCTGTGTTTAAATAAATAAATAAAATGCTGAAGAGCAAAGATGTCAATTAAAAGACTTAGGTGCACGTAACCCAAGCCACGGCATTTTCAATCTCCTCATGTGCATATGAAACTGGACAATGCATAAGGAAAGTCGAAGAAGAGTTGATACTTTTGAGTTGTGGTGTTGGCAAAGAATAGTGAAAATACCATGGACTGCCAGAGAACAAACAAGTCAGCTGGAATGCTCCTTAGAAGTAAGAATGGCCAGACTTTGTCTGACCTACTTTGGTCATGTTGTCAAGAAGGGACTATTCCCTGGAGAAGGATATCATGCTTGGTAAAGTGGAGGGTCACTGAATCGTGGGCTCAAGTATAGCAGTGATTGTGAGGATGGTGCCCAACTGGGCAGTGTTTTGTTCTGTTGTACATAGGATCACTATGAGTTGGAGCCAACTTGATGGCACCTAACAACAATAACAACAACATAGAACTCAGTATACAAGAGTAATCAATGCATTTTTTACAGGAAAAAGTAATTCTGATGATCCTATTTTGGTCTATTGAAATATGATTCAGCTGATTCAAAATGTGAGGAAACTAACCTATGTTGCCCTCCTCCAACAGGGTTTGGTTAAGTATCATAATTTGAGTGTGATAAGGAGGAGTAGAAATCTGCCATAGAAGCAGTGAGACTGGAGATGGGAGAGGCTCTGTGGATATGATGAGACAGTTGAATTTGTGGAGACCAATAGGGTGCGATACTAACTTGGGACTAAATGTATGTACATCCCTGTCACCCACCGTTTCCTGCCTTTTTGCTTTATTAGTCCCCTACTTGTGTTCTCTTCTCAACAATCAAGGTTTCAAACCGGTTCATCTGGTTCAACTCCCTGCTAGAATTTGCAATTCCACCCCAGATATACTGAATCAGAATCTAGTTTTAACAAGATCCTTAGATGATTCTTATGTATAGTTCATACATAATTATACATGAGAGTCACTTAGGGATCTTAACATGTAGATTGCTAAAAGCATTGAAGTCTAGGTTGCTGAAGGCATCACATCATCTGGTGCTTTTCCTATTCTAACACCACTCTGTAATCCAATCCTCCATTCACTTGCCTGCATTCACTACAGGATTATAAACTCTGTGAAGACAAGAACTTAGTCATTTTTGTACTACTTTCCTGCATCCAGCACAATTCACAGCCTACAATAGGATATATGTCATCGCTTCATTCATGCAATAAATACCTTTTCTGTATCCTGCTTTTCCTCCTCATTATACTTCACTCACAGCTCCTCCCTAACTAGAAAGTTCTTTGGCTAAAAACAGATGGGTCATGAAGCATGGCTACAGAAGCAACCATGTGCAGAAACAGATGTACATATGTTCTTCAGCTGAACCTCTTGACATCATCAATTTGAAGATCATGATCAAATGCCAAGTTTGTTGTCATAGTCTGCTAATAGTTCTGGGGGTGCGGGGAGAACATTTCTACTCTTTCATTTTTGGAATTAGTCGAGACCATATTAAACAGAGTGGCTAATTAGCTACATACTTATGAACTCTTCTTTGTTAGTTTGATTTAAACTTATGGGCTTACCTTTCTATTTTTTCTATGTTGATCTGCCTGAGATATTTCATTGGTATTTACTATACCTCTGTACCATATATTCTTTGTTCAATTGCCAAGTGTTTGGTTGATCAAAATAACAATTTTTAATTTAAAACTTAAGATTAGAAAGTGCAAAGCACAATATTCCTAAAGCTGCATTTCTATTTCTGCAATATTTAAATATAAGTGTGCTATAATAATCAGAATAATGAATTCCAAATCTATTTCTTTTTGAATCTCTTTCTCTCTCTCTCCTTCTCTTTTTTAACCACTCATTTTCTCTCTGATTGTATCTATAAACAGAAATATATACTTACATTTTAAAATCTTGACAGCGGACTTTATTTATCCTATTACTTGGTGAGTACTTACCACTAGGAACATAGAGCACAGGGCATACATGCATGGCAACTAATGAACTGCAAAGTAAATATGAATGACAGGAGGCCATCTCATCAACCTCCTCCAATCTCTTGGTGAATCTATGAAGACAATATCAATAGTGTCTGTTGCCTACCAAGCAGTGATCATTATAGTTGATTTTATAAAATGTAAAAGGAAATATTCTTCTATTCTGTAAAATTTCATCTTTGACATTTAGTATAAAATAAAGAAGTAATGATAAATGGTGTGGAAATCATAAAATACTAAGTACTTCTCAAAATACAACAATGAAAGTCTATAAAAGCAAATTAATTCACCACTAATCTTTTAAGGGAAATCACCATCTTGTCTGGACACCAGATGCCCAAAATTGGATTAATCATAATTCTTGGTTCAGGACACATTATTATCATTGTATAATTGTCTTTTATTTCTTTATTGTAATTTATCATTGTACTGTTGTAAATAAACAAGTAAATAAATATATAATATATATCACCATAGTTGCAATTTAAACATTTTTTACATATATAATTTAGGGACCCCAATTACATTAATCATGCTGTTCAAACATCACCAGTTATGTGTCAACAAAATTTCCATCACTATTAATAGATACTCAACACTTTCTAAACAATGCCTACCTTTCCCTCTCCCTCTTGACTCTGGTAAACCACCAATAAACTTTGGTCTGTACACGTGTCTATTTTAGATATTTCATATAAATGGTATTATATAATATTTCTCCTTTTTGTGATTGATTTACTTCACTCAGCATGATGTTTTCATAATATAAAGACCCCATGAACCTACAATCCAACCTGAGAACTGAAATATTAGCAAACTCAAACAAAACTCACTGCCTTGGAGTCAATTTGACTCATAGCAACCCCTCCTTGGGTTTCCAAGGCAGTATCTCTACGGAAGTAAACTGCCCATGAAATATTACATATCTCTTAAATTTAATGTGTTATTTCCTGACCTTTTCTGCCCCCTCAAAAGTAAACATTGTCCTTAGTTTTGTATCTATTATTCCTTTTAAAAATAGTTTTATCACACACACATAAATACAAAGACATCACTCATACCATCAAGTCAATTTGACTCATAGCGACCCCTCATTGGGTTTCTGAGGTGGTATCTCTACAGAAGCAGATCACCCAGTCTTCCTCCCGAGGAGTGGCTGGTGGATTTGAGCCACCAGGCTTCTGGTTGGTAGTCAAAACCTTAGGCACTAGACCACCAATAATACATTGCTTAGCTTTTATTTGTTTCATTCAACATTGTTATAAGATTCATTGATGTAGGTGTTGTGTCTATATTTATTCATTCTTTTTGTTTACTGCTTTATGGTATATGAGGAAAATATGCTGTTGTTTTAGTTATTGTTGAGTCAATTTTGACTCAGGCTACCCTAAGTGCGCAGACTGCTGTATAGGATTTTCAAGGCCATAATCTTTTGGAAGTAGAAAATCAGGATTGTCTTCTGAAGTGCCTCTGGGTGGGTTTGAACCTCCAACCTTTTAGGTAGTAGTCAAGCACTTAATCATTTGTGCCACCCAGGTACCATGGTGAAAATATACCACAATTTATTTATCTAGCCTCATGTGAAGGGCATTTGGGATTTTGAAAGCTTTTACTGTTCTGAACTGTGATGCAAGATCTGTTTTATATGTGTCCCTGCTACACACACACACACACACACACACACATTTCCGTTGTGTATTATCATAGTGCCTAAGGCATTTGACTGCTAATCAGAAGGCTGGAGGTTCAACCCACCAGCCACTCCTTGGAAGGAAGGTTGGGCAATCTACTTCCGTAGTGATACTGCCTCAGAAACCCAAGGAGGGGTCGCTATGAGACAGGTCTGACTTGAGGGCGCATAACAACAACATATATATATATACATGTATATATATATATCTTAGAAGGAGCTCAGGTGATGCAGTGCTTAAAGCATTTGACTGCTAATGAAAAGGTCAGTGATTGAAACTCACCAGTCGCTGCTCCATGTGAGATAGATGAGGTAGTTCACTTCTGTAAAGATTTACAGTCTTAGAAACCCTATAAGACAGTTCTGCTTGGTCCTGTAGGGTTGCTATGAATCAAAATCGACTCAATGGCAGTGGGTGTGGTTTGGTCTTGGTTTATATATCTCAGAAAAAAATTACTGGGCCATAGGGCACACAAATGTTTAACTTCACACAATTTCCAACTTTACAAATTATGTTTTAAAAAACTGGTTGAGACCATGTGCACTCCGTAACACTTGGTATTGTCAGACTTCATAATTTATGCAAAGTTTTTGAAAAATGATAGTACAGTGTGATCTGATATGCATTTTTAACAGTTTTCATGACAATCAACTTCATCTGTTCGTTGGACAAATGTATTTTGTATAGTATGAGATAAGGTCTCTAGGTGGTGCAGACAATTTGCACTTGACTGCTAACCTGTATGTTGTCAGTTTGAACCTACTGAGCATTCTCTAGCAAGAAAAGACCTGGCAGTCTGTTTCTGTTAAAATTAAAATAAAAAAAAAAAAAAACCCAAACTCACTGCCACTGAGTTGATTCTGATTCATAGCAACCCCCTTTGGGTTTCCGAGGCGGTAAATCTTCACGAAAGTAGATTGTCCAGTCTTTCTTCCACGGAGTGGCTGATGGGTTTGAAAATCCTATGGAACAGTTATACTCTGTAAAGCATGGTGTCACCATTAATCAGAATTGACTTGATGATAGCAACAAACAACAGTTGTATCCCTATTCATGCCTTGAGCTTATTTTATTCTTATTGATCTATATGAGTAATGATCTATCTTCTTGATACCAATTGCCTCTAGCTACAAGTATTCCAAGTATTTTCTCCTGGTTTGTGGCTAATCTTGTCATTTTTAGAAGTTTTTCTTTAATTGTAATATGGTCACATTAATCAATATCCTCCTTTATATGAATTAAGTCACTTCATATGTACATAAACACATATACATATAAAAAGGTGGTATCTGGCATATATATACAAATATGTTTTGTATATATACCTAATTTTTATGTATAAGTTTAAGTCTAAACTCACTGCCATCGAGTTGGAACTGACTCAAAGTGACCCCTCCTTGGATTTCCCAGGCAGTATCACTATGGAAATAGATTGCCCAACCTTCCTTCCAAGGAGTGGCTGGTGGGTTTGAACCACCAGCCTTCTGGATAGCAGTCAGATACCTCAGCCACTATGCCACCAGAGCTCCTATGTATATAAGTATATAGATCTATATGGATATGTAGGTAAGTACATATATATATTTGCCAAATATATTTTCATGATTCCAAAATCTCATTGTTTCTATTAAAACCAAGTAATTTGAGAGATTGAGGATACTACAGTATGTAGACACATTGGTTGCAAGCTATTTTCTGAAGTAAGAATTGTTTAAAAAATGCAAGCTATTTTCTGAAGTAAGAATTGTTTAAAAAATACACTTGAGCAGTATTGAATGAATATCCACACTTATTTTATTTATTACATGAAAAACTCTGGTTTTAAAAATCAACTGGTAATATCCTCTTGACATTAGGGCAAAATGAAATGTAACTATACACATCCTTAATTTCTTGGGTTCATAATATATCCTGATACTTATTTCACATATACTTATAGGCAGATAAAGGAGGTCTGGTGGCACAGTGCCTAAGGCATCTGACTGCTAACCAGAAGGTTGTGGTTCAAACCCATCAGCCACTGTGCAGAAGGAAGATTGGACAATCTACTTCCATAAAGATTTACCACCTAAGAAATCCACTGGGGGTCGTTATGAGTCAGAATTTACTTGATGGCAGTGGGCTTGGGTTTTTTTTTTTTTTTTTTTTTGGTTTATAAGCAAATAACTAATGTAGAATCCAAAATGTAAGAAAACATTGCATAAAACTTTCTGAGTTATGAGATACATGCCATGATGTATACACATAGTAATACCTATGAATCATATGCCTAGTGCTAACCGCTATTATAAGCACCTCATAGTCATTATTACATCTAGTTCTCACAACAAGCCTAAGAGGTAGGCACTGCTATTCCCACTTATACATGATAAAACTAGAACTTAATTGTAGTCATGAGGAACCTGTACAGACCAACAGGTAGTCGTTCAATCAGAACAAGGGGATACTGTGTGGTTTGAAATAAAATGTGTGTGTCAGGGATGTATGCTTTCACCATACTTATTCAGTCTGTGAACTGAGCAAATCTGAGAAGGGAGACTATATGAAGAACATGGCATCAGGATTGGAGACTCACTAACAACCTGTGATATGCAATGATGCAAACTTGCTTGTTGAAAGCTAAGAGGACTTGAAGCACCTACTGATGAAGATCAAAGACTAGAGTTTTCAGTATGGATTATACTACAACATAAAAAAAATATCATCACAACTTGACCAATAAGCAAGATTGTGACATACAGAGAAAAGATTGAAGTTGTCAATGATTTCATTTTACTGGGATCCACAGTCAATGCCCATGGAAACAGCAGTCAAGAAATCTAAGGACACATTGCATTGGGCAAATGTGCTGCAAAGAACCTCTTTAAAGTGTCAAAAAGCAAAGGTGTTTCTTTGAAGACTAAGGTATATGCCTAACTTAGTCTGTTGTATTTTCAATTGTCTCATATACTTGCAAAAGCTGGACAGTGAATAAGGAAGACTGAAGAAGAATTGATGTTTTTGAATTATGGTGTTGGTGAAGAATACGAAATAAACCATGGACTGCTAGGAGAATAAACATATTTGTCTTGGAAGAAGTACAACCAGAATGCTCCTTAGAAGCTAGGATGGCAAGCCTTCATCTCATGTGCTTTGGACATGTTATCAGGAGGGACAATTCCTAGAGAAAGACATCATGTGTGGTAAAGTAGAGAATCAGTGAAAAAGAAGGAGATCCTTAACAAGGTGGATGGACATAGTGGCTCCAACAATGGACTCAAACATATCAAGGACTTTGAGGATGCCACAGGATTAGGCAGTATTTGTTCTAATGTACACAGAGTTGTTATGAGTCTGAACCAGCTCAAGGACACCCAAAACAACAACAACAAAACTGGGGCAAAGGTCAAACATTTTGTCCTAATTCTCATGGAAAATAATGGAGCTGGAATCTGAACCAGAGGTTTTAGCATACTTTTGAAAATAAAAGGAGCTGCTATTCAAAATACCCTGGGACACCAGGTGTAAACCCACAGTGAGTTAGGCATAACAAATGTGAATATAGAAACAGTAGCTTCCAAGAACTTTCATCACTGTGAAAATATGGGTCATAATCTGTTTCTTGGGGCTCTTTACTCCTTTAATATGTGGAAATCTACAGATAACCCCTTTCCAGTTAGTGTCAACCATTTAGGTCATTTACCCACTTAGGTATCAGCACAGGACAAGACCCAGCACCTAGAGTCCACCAAAGACAACCTCAAAAATCTTTTGCTCTTTATTATGGCCTAGATCTTAGCCAGAGAAGCCTCTTTATTAAAGCTCTGTGTGCTTTCTTTTAAATAGAAACAAATACTACATATCAAAACCTTCACTCAGTATAAGATGAAGGAAGAAGGATGGGATTCTGAAATAATAGCTCAAAAGCAATAGAAACAATAACGTTGAGACCATGGGGCTTCTGAAACTTATTTGTCTTTTCTGTTGACTTATGATCATAAAAATTGCTGCTTTAAAAAAGTCTCTGCCAGAAGAATTAGATGGTGCCCAGCTACCACTGTCAACCACTTGGAGAAGGATCTATGTAGAAGATCCCAGATAGAGTGGAGAACAATGTGGAAAAAACTCAAAATCATTAAAAAAAAAAAAAAGGACCAGGTTTGCTGGTCTGATAGATAGAGCCTGGTGGAATCCCTGAGCCTATGGCCCCTAGTTGCCCTTCAGGTCTGGGATTGAACCCACTCCTGTGCCTTCCAGCCAAACAAGAGACAGGCACATGAGCTGAACATTTACATTAGGGAGATACACTCCTTGGAGAGATCAATCAAGAGAGAATAGTAGGGCTCTGTATGCACAGGGAGACAGCTTGGGGAGCAGGAGTGCATGGGAGGGAAGGACACAGGGAAGAGGGAACTATGGGGAGAAAGTGGGAGGGGAGCTGTTGCATTGTGGGAAATTGAAGTCAATGTCATGAGACAAAGTGCATGTAAGCTGCTGTATGGAATATGAATTTGCTCTGTAAACTTTCATCCAAATCACAATGAATTTTATTTTTTCTTTAAAGTTTACCCAATTAGGAGCAGGGGGGAATAAGTCTCTGATAGGAAAAAAAAGAAAAAAAAGAAAAAAACAATACTCTTTTACTTAAAGTACACTGAAAAGCAGAACGTATTTTCCATCAATTATTTCTATTTTTTTATGTAAAAATAAATTAATGTAAGTTTTATCTCTCTTTGTCTAACTTATGTGGTTGGGTACATTTTAATATCAGAGATTTGAAAATAGAAATATTTTTAAATGAAGTAAAAGGGGGGAAGAAATGGAGTGATCTGGAGTTGGGAGTTTCTTTCCAACTTTCTCAAAAAATATCTTTCTCAGAAACTTGTTCCTCAGATTGTCAGCAGCAAAAAAACCTGGAATTCAGCTTACAACTCATTTCCAGCCATGGATGTCACATGCTATATTGTCTATGGACAAAAAGTGACAACTGTGTGGATTAAAGAGAAAGAATGGTAGCGCATAAAGGTAACATTTCTTTCAGAATTGATCCGACTCGAATGACATTCTTTTCTAGAGAAACACTACAAACTGAGAAGAATAACTGAAATTTCTCCTTTCCTTGTGTTTAACAGATTTCTTGATTGTGCTTTTTGATTATGTGCTTTCATTCATTCAACAATATTAACCATATTGGCTGAAGTATCTACACATAGAGAAAAATGGGATCATTACCTCGTAATGAGACATCAGAGTGATTCTACAGCATTCGTTTATTGACTTGATGTAGAACCTAGTATCTTGGTCTTGACATTGACTTCATTTCCCCTAGCATGTCCAGAAGGTCTTACATTGAGCCACAGTTAATAATCCCTGGGGATCTCGGGTCTTGCATAAAACAAGGACTTAGTTTTTGTTGAAGGAATAATAAAGGCAGTCAGTCATTGATTATTTTTTGTCTAAGATCTGTGATCCTTATTTTACTATACCATTTTCCCAAATATTGCCATACTTGAAATTCAAATGGGAAAGCACATTGTAGAATGGTAGTTTTAGGTAGAGTTTATCTTAAATTTACTTTTTACTTAATGAATGAGTTTTATTAATAAATGACATTTTAATCTATTACGAAGTATTTTCGGAAGAGTACTGCTATTTGTATCTTCATTCCAAAAGAAGCTTTGACTACCCAGTATGGTATTCCAAATACTTCACGTAGATTGTAAATTAGAATAAATTTGATTATTCACTTGAGGTTCTCAGGACATTTTTTAGGGACTACTTTTTCTTTTTCTTTTTTGCATAGTAATTCCAATGAAATTCTGTTTAATGAGGGCATATTTTGGAAGTTTAAGAGTTATAGAAGTCAGGTAAAAATCCACATTATTAGCCCCAGGAGATCTTTATAACACTCAGACATAAAATTAATTTCTGAATACACACAGAAAGAAGAGAGAGAACTCCCTGTAGCTTATGTCAGCCACCAAACAACAGTGATATATTATTCTTCTCCGCTAAGTTGCTTCACCACCAGCAGGTTTTAGTTAACATTATTATGATAGTGAATGACCCCAAAGAGAGCTCTCTGGTTCATTAAGGCTCCTCCTAATAACCTACAGCTGTATGAGCACCATCAGCTGTGGGAGTTTCCTACAGGCATATTGAAAATGTTGGGATGTCACTCCATATGGTTCTTACGGGTTTTCTTTGAGGACACATAATATCCCATCAGTCCAGCTGTCAATGGTTGATTCCTCAGCTAGGATGATGACTTGAAAAGCTACTTACTTGTCTTTTAATTCTTTCTCCTGGATATAACTAAAAAGTTAAGGACTATTTGTTCACGTGGATACAAAATGAAGAGGAGTTCATTTCAAATCAAAGCAACCAAGGTTCTGAATAGGACAATCCCCCAAAACCTCAGTAAATTTTTGTGATGCATTCTCAAATCCACATGGTTGTTAGGATACAAAGTCATTTGGAGGAGAAATTGTCATTACTTAGATTGCAAGAAAGTGTAATCACATGTTTGAAAAGGAGGCCCCAAGTGCAGCGTTGGGCACAAGTTGAAGAAGTGAGCTTATTTTCTTGGCTTATAATAGAGGCATTTAAAATCCTAACTTGTTTTTTGAGGAAACGCAATGGACATTAAGAAGCCATAGCAGTTTTACTATAAAACTTTAATTTGGGAAGAATTTGTGGAATCATGGACTGTTATTTGAGAAAAAAAAAACATTGAAAAATAGTAGAATATATATGAAAAGGGAAACTATAACAGGTATCTTTATAAACCTAACTCTATCATGAGAATAAAGTTTTATTTTTGTAATATTTTATATTGATACTAAATCTTAATTTAGAGCCAGTTTTATAGAACTTTAGCAATTTATTGCCCAAGATCTCAGAAGACAAAACTGTTACATATTACCCTCCTTGTTCAATTTTAGACATTTGCTTTATTTTTGAAATTAGAAACCTCTTTTGTTTTAAGTAACTAAAAATGAAACAGTTTCCAGGGAAGATAATTTAGACTTCGTTTACCTTTGTATCTTTAGTTTTTTTTTTTTTTTTATCCATAAAAATTCATTTAATTTTGACATGCTTTTAATTACCTGATTCCATTCCAAACAAACACATTGCTGTCCAATCAATTCTGACTCACAGTGACACTTTAGGATAGAGTGGAACTGTCTCATAGGTTTTCCAAGGTTATAAATCTTTACAGAAGCAGATTGCCTGCCTCATCATTCTTCTGTGGAGTGGCCGTGGGTTCAAACCAGTGACCCTTTGATTAGCAGTCAAACACTTTAATCACGAGACCACCAGAGCCCCTACCTGCTTCTATAAAAAACCAAACTCACTGCCATGGAGTAGGATCCAACTCATAGTGACCCCTCCTTGGGTTTCCGAGGCAGTATCACTATGGAAGTGGATTGCCCAACCTTCCTTCCGAGAAGCAGCTGGTGGGTTTGAACCGCCAGCCTTCTGGTTAGTGGTCAAATGCCTTAGGCACTATGCCACCAGAGCTCCTACCTGCTTCTATAGAATATAGGAAAACACAATGTAACTCCAGGATATGAGGAAGATCTTTATAAAGATTTATAAATACTTAGCTGATAGTTCTACGTTCTGTACAAGTAATGCTGAAGCAGAAATGTATAATACATATTTTCCAATTTCATTATTTAAAAGAAAAAAATTGCCATAAAGTCAATTCAGACTCATGGTAATCCCATGTATTTCAGAATAAAACTGTGCTCCTAAGATTTTCTATGACTAGGTTGATTCAGAAGTAGATTAACCAGACCTTTCTTCCAAGGCACATGTGAAATTTGAACCATTAACTTTTAGGTTTGTAGCCGAGTGCTTAACTGTTAGTGCTACCCAGAGACTCCAAGAAGCCCATAATACTAGATAAAGTTATTGTAAGTAGATGGAGAAAAAACGTAAGGAAATTTGGGGTGAGGTAGATAAGGATAAAGTAAATATATCATTACATGAAAATATTTAAATTGTTTTCAATTTTTCTTAAAATGACCAGGAAAATTTTACAAGTAGCATATAAAAATGAACAGATTTTAAGCTAATGCTTATGGATAGAGGGATATATAAAGAATATTTATGGAAATAGTTCTTTTTTAAGTCTACATTGTGACATAAGGAAATCTCGTAGTTCAGTCAGTTTGATGGGAGATAATATAGTGTACGGGCATTTCTTAATTGGAAATTTCTTTTTCTCAGGCCAAAAAGAAGCTTTCCATCTGTTCTAGCATCTGCTCACTGTGGTTCAAGAATTTCCCCAATTTAACAAGTAGGCGTGACAATTGTGACATCTGAGAATTTTTACAAGAATAACCCAAACCAAACTAAACCCATTGCTGTTGAGTCTATTCCAACTCATGTGACCCCATGTGTTTCAGAGTAGAATTGCTCCGTTGGGTTTTCTGGGCTGTGATATTTATGGAAGCAGAACACCAGGCCTATCTTCTGTAAAGCCTCTGGATGGGTTTGAACCTCCCACTTTCAGGTTAGTTACAAACCAAAACCAAACCATTGTCATGGAGTCAATTGCTACTCGTAGTGACCATATGGGACAGAATAGGGAAGCCCCATAGGATTCCCAAGGCTGTAAATCTTTACAGAAGCAGATTGACACATCTTTTTCCATAGAGTGTCTTGTGGATTCTAATCACTGACATTTTGCTTGGCAGCCGAGTACTTTTAGTACTGCACCACGAGGGCAGTGAAGTATAAATTGCACCCCTCAGGGACCTCTCATAAGAATGAAAGGCATACAGACATAAGTACATATAGAAAGAATTAAGGTACCTAGTTATATAGCACTTTTAGAACTTTTTAAAAAAGAAGCTTTGAATTAATGTAATAGTTAGATTGTACTTATTTTTATTATTATTCATTTTTCATGAGAAAAACAGAATGAGATTTGCCCAATTGCAGGGTTTAGGAGATACCTCCTATACAGACTTCTAGGTCTGTTTGTGGGGCTAAATGCCTTGTGTGACTTTAAGAAAGTTGCTTCTTTTCTCCATGACTCAATTTGTCCATTGATAAAAAATAGTAATTTGAATATCTGCTTATTCCAAAAAACCTGGAACATTGATGAAAAAATATACTAGAATTACATTCTATGAATGCAAATGAAGGGCATTACCTTTTGAGATTTCCATTATCTTTTATGCTTACATTGCTGTTATTGTTGAGTGCTGTGGAGTTAATTTTGGACTCAAAGTGACCATATAGGTCAGAGAGTTGTTGTTGTTGTCATGTGCCATCGAGTTGGACCTGACTCATAGCGACCCCCCTTGTGTTTCTGAGACAATATCACTATGGAGGTAGATTTCCCCATCTTCCTTCCGAGGAGTAGCTGGTGGGTTTGAACCTCCAGCCTTCTGGTTAGCAGTCAAGTGCCTTAGGCAATAAGCTACTAGAGCTCCTATAGGTCAGAGTAGAAGTGCCCTATAGGGCTTCAGGCTGTAATATTTATGGAAGCAGATTTCTGGGTCTTTTTCTCTGGGAGCAGCTGGGTGGGTTCAAACTACCAACCTTTCAGTTATAGCAGAGTGTTTAATGACTGTGCCCCTAGAAGTCCTATGCTGACCTTGTCATTGTTGGGTGCAATGGAGTTGATTTTTGACTCATAGCAACACCACATGACAGAGCACTGCCACTTAGAGTTTTGTAGGCTGTAATATTTACTGAAGCAGATGCACACACCTTTTTCTTTCTGTTAGCAGCCAAGCAACTAACCACTGCCCTACCATTTTGTAAGGAGCTCTGGTGACACAGGGAGTGTATGCCTAAGACATTTGACTGCTAACCAGAAGACTGGCGGTTCAAACCCACTAGCCACTCTTTGGAAGGAAGATTGGGCAATCTACTTCTGTAGTGGGAGCTCTGGTAGCATAGTGCCTAAGGCATTTGACTGCTAACCAAAAGGCTGGCAGTTCAAACCCACTAGCCACTCCTTGGAAGGAAGATGGTACAATCTACTTCTGTAGTGATACTGCCTCAGAAACCAAGAGGGGGTCCCTATGAGTTGGGTCTGACTTGATGCACATAACAACAACAAACTATGACTCTAGTGTTGTCCATATTTTTCAATTCTGTTAGAGTCTGATTTATGTATTTTGGGGCTCTTTCATTGGGTCCATAGATTTTTATTATGGTTATATCTTCTTGTTTGTTTACTCCTTTAATCATTATATAATGCCTTCTCTTGTCTCTTATGGTGGTTTTTGTCATAAAGTCAATTGTATTAGAAATTAATATTGTCACTCCTGCTCTTTTTTGGTTGTCATTTGTTTGATTTATCTTTTTCCAACCTTTAATTTGTAGTCTATTTTTGTCGTTCTCTCTAAGGTGTATCTCTTGTAGACAGCATATGGATGGGTTATGTTTTCTCATCCAGTCTGCAACTCTCCATCTCTTCAGTGGTGCATTTAATCCATTGACATTCAGTGTAATTATTGACAAGTATGAATTGGTTGCTATTACTTTGTTACATGTTTTTTTCATGGTGTTCCTTGTTTCTTTGCTCCATATAATTTTCTGTGCTGAGTTCATTATGTTTATTAATTGTGTTATCATTTCCTTTGTTGCTATTGTTTTAGTATTTGCTAAATATTTGTGCTTGTCCTCTTTTCTATTGTGATGTGAAGGTTCATCATTTTTCTTTGAGGTTACCCTGTGATTTATAATTTTCTTCCCAAGTTTAAAACAGTCTAATCTATCTTGCAATTCTCTTGATTTTCTCACCATTGAGAAGTTCTGTAACAACACTATTTTTTCCCCTCTTTTTGGTTTGTAGTTGTCCTCATTTGCCAATCGATGTCTCTGGTTCCCTGTTTCCAATCTTGTAAGATTATTTTACTTTGGATACTTCCATAGCTGTGCTGGTTTCTGGGTTATGTCATCTTGTGTATTAATGGTCAATTGTAGTTATCATTACTACTTTATTTATATATTGAATTTTTAATGTGATTTGGGTGAAAGTTTACAGAGAAAATTCACTTTCCATATAGCACCTCACATTCACTTATCTCATGACATTGACTACAATTTACCACAATGCAACAGTTCCCCTCCAACTTCCTCCCCATAGTTACCTTTTCCCTGTGTCCTTCCCTCCCATGCACTCCTACTCCTGAGCTGTCTCCCTAAAGGACTCCCTTTAGTATCTCTTGTAAGCTTGGTCTGGTTTTAACAAATTCCCTTAATTTCAGTTTATCTGGAAATCTCCTAATTTCACCATCGTATGTGAGGGACAATAATTCTTGGTTGGAAATTTTTCTCTTTCAGGGTTTTGTATATACCATCCCACTGCCTCTCGCTTGCATGGTTTCTGCTGAAAAATCAGAGCTTATTCTTATTAGTTGTCCTTTGTAGGTAACTTTTAAATTTTCCCTTGCTGCTTTCAGAATTTTTTCTTTGTCTTTGGTTTTGATGAGTTTGATGATGATATGTCTTGGTGATTTTCTTTTGGGGTCTATCCTATTTGGGGTTCGTTGGACTTCCTGAATGGATATATTCACATCTTTCATAATATCACAGAAATTCTCTTCTGACAAATGTTGGACAATTTTCTCAGTGGTTTTCTTTTACTCTTCCTGTTCTGGAATTCTGATTACATGTAGGTTATTCCTTTTGATGGTATCCCACATGAACCTTAGGCTTTCTTCATTTTGTTTTGATCTTTTTCCTGATTGATCCCTTCCCAAAGAAGTATTCAGGTATTTTTCTTCAATCTCCTCAATTGTGTCTTCCATTGATTTGATTCTACTCCTTTGCCCTTTCTATGTATTACCTATTTCTGAAAATTTAGTATCAATCTTCTAGAGTTATATCTGTAGTTTTTGTATCATTTCTAGTTTTTCATTTATTTTGTCATTTTTTTTTTTTGTATTTTCTTCCAAAATTCATCTAGGGTTTTGTCTGTGTTTTCCTTAATTTTGTCAGTGTTTTCCTTGATCTGTCTTTCAATATTTTAAGGTACCTAAATATAATTCTTTTGAATTCCTTATCAGGGAGTTCCAATGCTGCTTCTTCCTCAGGGATGTATTCTGGGTCTATATCCTGGTCCCTTGTTTTTATCGCTTTATATTGTTTCTTTATGTGGACTGTGATGATCTGTTGTCTCCAAGATCTCTGCTAACTGATAGTTCAGAAGTCAGGCTCTTTTTAGTGGTCATTTATCACTGGCCAGTTGGTGGAGAAGGCAGTGGTGGCTCTCACTCCATAAGTGGAGCTGCAGAAGGTGTGGGTGTGGTTGCATCATATGGGCATGGTTGCTGTCTCCCACAAAGTTAGACAAAAACAACGATCAAAAAGCCATCAAAAAAGTAAAAGTAAGTAGACAAAAAACACACTGTATAGACACACAGGAACAATCAACAACAACAGAAAAAGAAATAAACAACGACAAAAACAATGAATATCTAGGGAGGTGGCAATAAGAGAGAAGAGGTAGAGTAGGAGAATAATTAAGAAAAAAATGGGAAAAATGCAAAAAGAAAAACAAGGAATGGGGTTAACCATGAGAAAGAAAAAATGGGAACCAGGAACAGGGAAGAGAGAAAAAGTTGAAAACTAGAGCTTGGGAAGGGAAGAATAAAGAATAATAATAAAAAGGACAAAAAAAAAATAGCAGTAATTTTAAAACAGATAAAAAACAAATTTAAAAAAAAAAAAAAAGAAAGAAAACATCTGGGCAGGGTGGGGCAGAGCACCCAGGCTCCTTCAGTGCATGCAGACTGGGATGGAATTCCTGTCAGCCCAGAAAGTGGGTGGGAGTGAGGGATAGCTGCACCTCCATTCACCAAGAGGGTGTGGGGTATGAGAGTCACAAGGGGACTATCGCACCTTTCCAGGCATTGGCATCTGGAATGTCCTTGTGGTTCCTGGCAAGTGGGGCCTATTCTTAAGTCCCTGGAATGTGGGAGAATGCTGTTGCTTTAAATGTCCAAAATGGTGGACTCGCTTGCAAACATACAAAGTGGCTGCACCCTCTGGACAGGCAAAAGTCTATAGCTCAGCCCGTCTCCCTCTTCACCGCTTCCTCTTTTATTCCCCAGCCACCAGTACAGTCCTCTGTGCAGCCCCTGGCTAGCAGGGCCAGTTTTTAGGTTAATTCTTAGGTCCTAACACCACTTGGCAATATCCAAGCTGTCCGGTTAGGATCGCTGGCAGCCCACAGCTCCATATGTCTCCTTTTTCAGTGTTTTTATGCAGGTTCTTCTACTGGTTGGAGTTTAGTCCACTTCTGTATCCTTCCTTTTAAAGCTCAGGGCTCCAGGATTATCTTTTGTATCTGTGTTAATTGTTTCCCCTTTTCTTTGTTGAAGAGGGTCTTTGTAGTTTGTCTCCTTATTCCTCCATCTTACCGGAACTTCAACTGGATTTCTTATATTTAGCTGGTAGGAATATAAATGAGTTAAACTCCTTTAGAAAGTAAGTTAGTATTATCTTGTACATTAGAACATTTGTATATATTTTGACTCAACCATTCCACTTGCTTCATATATAGCACCATGTGTATAAAGAAACCTGTACTTGTGCTTATGACAGCCTCACAGTGAGAACAATCCATTTTTGGTCCCTGAATGAACCAATGGTCATAGTCTGCCATGAACCAGGATAATGATTCTGTGTGACCAATGTCCATCCAAAATGAAAGATTAAGTGAAACAAGAGAGCAAGAGTATCTAACGCAACACCTAACACATAAAATGTATGTAATATTTTGTTGAGTAGATGAATAATAAAAATCATCCACTTCTGGGTATTACATGGCTCTTCAGTATCAAAGTGATGTTTAACTAGCTTTTCCTGACTAATCTATTTCCTTCTGATGAATCAAATAATATTTACTGAGACACACTTTAGCAATTATTTTCTTATCACTTAATGATCCTCTATAACATTTATTTGTATATTGCAGTACTAAAATTTTTCACCTTGCCTATTTTATAACTAGAGCTAGTTTATAAATTTTGGAAGGCAAGGTCCACATTTTTAGTTTCTTTTTTCTCTTCTTCCAGAATGACACAGAGTGGGCTATTGGTAAGTGCTTAGGACTTCATAGTGAAGAAATACATTCAAATTTTATTCTTTAAAAATAATTTATTTTTTCTCTTTTTTCATTTTTTCAAAAATTATTTTATTTTGGAAAGAACAAATAATGTTCAAAGTATTTGAAGTAGTAGAAAGGTTAAATACTCTTTCTACTAGGTTAAGTACTCAGTGATTTCAGATAGGTACTTTTTTTAAAAAATTTTATTTTGATTTGG
>NW_006921588.1:16618159-16625001 GCF_000298275.1 Orycteropus afer afer | reverse complement strand
TATCTTCTGTGTCTGTGTTAATTGGTTTCCCTTTTCTTTGTTGAAGAGGGTCTGTGCAATCCTTCTGCCTAGTCCGCCATCTTGCCGGAACCCCTCAGATAGGTACTTTTAAAGAAATAGGTTGTGGTAATTATCTTTGCATGTAGGAATATGTTTGTGAAAAACACAAGAATATTCTTGATGTAGTAATTCTTAGATGTAATGAAATTTTAAGCACACAAACAAGCAACAATGACAGAAAAACATTGTATATCTCATGTATATCCAATTAAAAACATGTTGAACAGTGTGCTGTGCTCATTATCTTGTTGAGAAAAATGGAATTCAGAAAGCTGTTGATATTTCAGTTCTAAGAGGTTATTTTTGTTTTTGTTGTTTAATCGAGTACTAATCAGGAGAGATGCACTTTAAACAGGAGAGCCAATTTATCTGACATCAAACTCTAAAGGCAGTTAGCCTTGGAAGATTATTCTTAGAATCAAGGTAGCCTGTTTCCAATTAAACCACACTTTTTGTTAAAGTGGTTACAGTAGGCACAAATGTAAAGAGAAGAAGAAAATGTGCTTCCTTAACCCTTCCCTTCTACTCTGTACATCATCAATTTAAACTTTCTAATGTACAAGTTAGTTCATATGAACCAGATGAAAATCTTTTGATAGAAAGTAACAGAAATCCCACTCCTCTCTAAAAATCAACCAAGAAGAAAGATTATATTTTCATTTATTGAGCACTCTAGAGGTGATAGGACAAGGATTTATTACTAGCTCTGCTTCTTTTGGGTTGGCTCCATTTTCAGACTGGCTTTCTGCTGGTGGTTACCATGTCAACTAAAAAAAAAAAAAAAAAAAAAGAGCTGCTCTTTCCAGAAGTAGAGCAAGTACTCAGTTTTGCTGACATTGAGTCATGGACTCATCCCTGAAGTAATCACTTTGTCCAGGAACATAGAATTAATTTAGGTCTTTGACATATGCTTGTCTCTAGAGAGATGAGAACAGAGACTTAGTTGCCTCCAAACAGATAGGCTGTGCTTAAGGCATTTGACTGCTAAACAGAAGGCTGGCGGTTCAAATTCACCAGTCACTACTCAGGAGAAAGGTTGGGCAATCTACTTCCATAGTGATACGTCCTCAGAAACCCAACGAGGGTTTGCTATGAGTTAGACCCTACTCGATAGCAGTGAGTTGAGTTTTTTGAGATACTTGGAGGAAATTTAGGGGACTCTTACCAGAGGTAAATCTATTCTAAATGGGCCAATTTATCTACTACCTCACACTTTTCCAGTTAGGTCCACATTTTCTCATAATGTATTTAGTAAGTTCAGGCTGTATATTTTCTCTATATGGAAGTGTAGGGGATCATTGTCAATGCAGAATAGAGCTTTTGCTCATTGGTTGGTTGGTTGGATGGGTGGTGGGCTAAAGAAGCTGCACATAACTGTTCTGGTAACCACAAGGAGTTGATTTGTAACGGATATTCTTAATTCAGGGAGGAGTTACTTGAAGTTCCTCAGAGAAGAAGTAGGGACCCATTGCCTCCAGGAAAGGGTGGGTGTATCAAGATATTATTTTGGCTTGACAAAGTTTGTCTTTTTTCTATGCAAACTTGAAGAAGAGTCCAGTAAATTTTATTTAGTCAAAGAAGACTTTCAGGAGGAAATAGAATCTGACTGTATTCCATTTCAGTCCACTTTATTAGTACATCTGATAGGTTGAGGGGAGCCCTGGTGGCATAATGCCTAAGGCATTTTGCCTGCTAACAGTAAGGCTGGCGGTTCACACCCACCAGCCGCTCCTAGGAAGGGAGGTTGGCAATCTACTTCTATAGTGATACTACTTCGGAAACCCAAGGAGGGGTCGCTATGAGTCGGGGCTGACTCCACGGCACATAACAACAACAACAACAACGGTCTTTATGGAACCAGACTGCCACATCTTTCTCCCTTGAAGCTGCTGGTGAGTTCAAACTACTGGCCTTTTGGTTAGTAGCTGAGTGGTTAACCATTGTGCCAGTAGGGCTCCCAGAGATTAGAACAACTGTAAGTTTGAAACTCTAAGTGTAGCACAACTCTCAGCTTGTGCTGCATCAGTGGGGAGTTAAAGGGCTCAAAGGAATGTGCTAGACTGGATCAGTTAAATGTAGTAAATTTGTATGGTAGTAATTGAATACTGGGGTAGTCTGAGACTGATCAGGCAGCTTGAGTGCCTTCCTCCCATCATTCTCTTCTTCTCTTCTTTTCTGCCTTTCCTCCCTCCCCTATTTCTTTCCTTCCCTTTCATTCCTTCTCCTCTCCCTTCATCCACTTCTTCCCTCTCCCTCCCTCCCTCCCTTTCTGTCTCCCTTATCCCTTTCCCCTTTCTCTTTCCTCTTCCTTTTGATTCTCCTACTAGAGGGAATAACTAAGAAACGAAGATGACCACTTTGGACTGTATACATTTTCACAATTCTTATAGGTTGAAAAATGTAGGCATTGGATTTCTTTTAAATTGGTCCTATGGGGAATTGAATGATTGATTTGAATATTAAGAAGATTTGTGATCTTAATTATACCTCTAGCTGGTGAAAGAGGTCTTTCTTGATTTTTGTCTGATTATTTTAAAGGGAGGAGGGCTTAAAGAGTTATTCCTAAGAATTCTGTTGCTCTTTCTCTTGTTTCCAGTCTCTGAACCAGATTGCAGAAAAACAAAACTATTTTTTAAGAAAATGGCTCCCAGACTATCAAATGTGGGTTTGGATAGTAACAGCATGCCAGAGAAAGAATGAAACAACTGGAAGTAAAGAGAGAGAGTTGGTCATCTATTGAAGCAGAAAAAAATGAGGGCAAGAGTGAAGCATTGGCACTTCCCCTCAGAGTGGAGGGAATGCGGGCACGGACCGGTCAGACGTCTTGAAAGACATTTCTCAGTTCTCAGTGGAGCTTCCTTAACCTGATGCCTTCAAATCAAATAATTATCTCCCTTCAATTTCAAAGTCCATGCTCATGGAGCAAACTTTTAATTAATTATATTTTGCCTTCCCCATAAGGAAATAATTCACTAAATAGAGGAAATATCAGCTGCAACACTCTATGAACAAAAGATGGCCAAACCAAACTGGGCTTTGAAAATACCAAGTTTAAAAATTAATAGGAAAAATATTTTGGAAAATGTAAAAGTAAATGAAGACTGCATCATTCTCAATTCATATTAAATGGAAGATTGAAGAATGTAAGCTCTATTACAAAGATAATTAAGACAGCAAACTTTTGTGTTTGACTTTTATTATTCTTTTTTTTCTCCCAAAGAGCTACAATGTAAGATGCTGGAGATAAAACAATGGAGAAGATAGTCATATTCTCTGACTTCATGGAGATTTGTTCTACTGGAGGAACATGGATTAAATAATGATGGTTAGATAATTATAATTATTTAGTAACAAACATGAGGATAAAAAACAAATAATGCAGTGAAAGCATGGGGGGATAGTGCCTTCTTAGTCTAAGGAGTAAAGGAAGCCTTCCTTGTAGAAAGAACATGTAATCTGGGCTATGCAATTTGAAGGAGGAGGGGAATTTAAAATAGCAGAAAGCAGAGAAGATGAGTTCTCTCTAGGTTGTCAAGGTTTTTGGTATACATTTAATAGAAGCAAACTGGCTAAAAATAGCAGATTGAAAACAAATTATTGAAAGAATATTGACCATATCACAGAATCAATGGGGTGACTAGGGAAACAGATTAACCCTGAGAAAGAATCAAGAGAGGTAAATCAAGGAAACATAGTCTAGAACATAGCAGAGTAATTGCTTGCTTGGGATGCTGTCATTTGGGCTGTTTCTATTTGATATTTGTGCTGAGCTTTAAATAATCTCTGATTGTCACTGTGCCTTTTCTTGTCCACCATCTGTGGTTGATTCTATAATGCAGGGGCAAGTGGTAGTGCTCACCTATTGGGTGAGGTAGTAGGTATGGCTGACAGTGGGGAATTAATGTCTGCCTCTCATTGGATGGAGCGGGGGAAAAAAGAAGGCAAAATTTAACAAATAAAAAATGCAGGGTAGATGAGAGGAAAGATTGGTAAAAATAAAAGAAGAAGAGGGAGAAATAAATAGAAAGAAAAGGTGGGAAAAAGAAAAAGAAAAAAAGAGGAGGACTGGCGCAGTTATGGTCAACTTGCAGTGGTGGCAGCGGGCAGCTGAGAGTGTGTGCCCACAGAGGTGGCAGGATCCTGGCACACATAAGATCCTTGGACAAAGAAGGCTCCAGTGTTGTGTCCAGATACTGGCTCTGTCTGCTTTGGGCATGTTGCAGTGGATGGCTGGGCAGTTGAGGAGGTGGCTGAGTGGCCACACAGGCATCCCTAGCCACAGGGTTGGTAGGGGCAGGAACAGGGATCACCTTAGTTACTGGGAAGGTGTGTTTGGTAGAGTGGAGAAAGCATTTCTCCTGTTGCAATTCACTGGTATGGATCCAGAGCCTTTCTTGGCATTCACAGTCAATTATCTACCTCCTTTCCAGACTCAATCAAGGAAGGAGCTGCATGGAGTCCAGTGTCTCTAACCACTATCCCACAGGCTTTTCTCTTTGGATAGGCCTTCAACAAAACACCGCTAGTGGTCACTAGGGGTGAGTTGTTTCTTCACCCTTCACTGGCCCCTTCCTCACTTTGCTGTGGCCTGTGCCCCTGCTGCACTTTCCTGTCCTAGATCCACCTTGTACTCTGCTCACCTTGGTTCTCACCAGATCTGTCCACACTGTGTCTCCGTCCCAATGTGGATTCCATGAAGTTGGTTTCTTCTTGGCCATGTATGATGCCTCCTATGTCTCAAAACGGCCACACTTCATTGTGCTTCAGCTTCTTCTCTCTCTCTAGTTGCTGTCCTCTTTCTGTCTCCTTTTCCAATCAGTGCTCAATCTAATTCCTTTTCCTTTCTTTTGCTACTCAGAGTTCCAGAATCATTATTTGTACCTGTTCCACTCTGTTTTTCAGTGTCTCTGTTGTAGAGGGATTTGGTGGAGTGTGTTACCACGATTCCATCTTGTCTCTGCCCACCCCCCACACAGAGTTTTCAATTCCTGAGTTTTCAGAAATAGATCAACAGCCCTTTCTTTGGAGGCACCTTTTGGTGGACTCAAATCGCCAACCTCTTTATAAGCAGCAAAGTTGATTAACCATTTGCACCATCCAGGAGCTCTGTAATGACATCTAGATACGGTGCAATAGAGAGTTGTTCAAGCACTTCACCATTCATTTCAGGACTTTTGGCAGGAAAACTGGTTAATCTATATTGAAATCTCTACAGTTTAATTTTGGAAACTACTCTTAACTTTACTTTATACCTACAATAACAGCCTGCATCTTTTCTTTTTATTTTCTCTACTTCATTTGCTCTGTGATATTGGGGAAACAACTAACTCAATTTTCTACTCTAGGACATGAGGTTCTTACCCAGTCCCAGCTCATGGATAGGCTTAAATTAAAAGTAGAGATTTTAGCACAGTTTGGTAGGGACCAGGCATCCTGGTAATTTTCTACCTTTGCTAATTATAACATTGCCTTTGTTTAAGTCATTTAGAGGGCCAAAATGTATCTACTTCACATTTGTATGTAAGGATGCAAGCAAGTCTTCTTGGAAATGGTGCAAATGATCTTGCTCTATTTTTTCTGAAGTAGTAGATTTTCAGACAGGGACTTCATAACATCTCTGTGTGTGGTGTTTTCAGAGAATGTTCTAATATTCTAACATAAGAGTATTAATGCACTTAAAGCTGAACATTGATGATGTGTAATGAACAATCTGTTAGATGTTAATACAATTTATCCTTTTTAAAATTTATATACATGACATATTGCATGCACTGAGTGCTAATCTATTTTAGACATTCATTTGGTTTGACCTATGACCATAATATATTATGTAGCTTGAGATATTTATCTTGTCACTTGGAAACAAGATTCCAATTAATACGACACACATGATTTTAAATTACTACTTCAACTAGAGATGTGTGAATAATGAATTAGCTACAGCTTTGAACCCTCTGCTTATACTTTAAACAAATGACTATTAGCTCATGCCTAATTGTTATCCACTAAAAAGCCCCACCACTCATCTGTCAGTCTGTCCCACTACGGTGGCTTGTGTGTTGCTGTGATGCTGGAATCTATGGCACAAGTATTTCAAATACCAGCAGGGTTACTCAGGGTGGACAGAATTGAGCAAAACTTCTAGACTAAGAGTAGGAAAGAAGAACTGGTGATCTACTTCTGATGAAACTGGCCAGTGAAAACCTTATGAATAACAGCGGAATATTGTCTGATACAGTGCTGGAAAATGAACCTATCAGGTTAGAAGCACTCAAAATACAACTGGGAAAGACCTGACTCCTCAAAGTAGAGTCAACTTTAATGATATGGATGAAGTAAATTTTTCAGGACCTTCATTTGCTAATGTGGCATGATTCAAAATGAGAAAAAAAAAAAAAGCTGCAAATGTGCATTAATAATCAGAATGTGGAATGTATGATGTATGAATGTAGGAAAATTGGAAATTGTCAAAAATAAAATGGAATTCTTAAAGATCAATATCCTGGGCATTATCGAGCTGAAATGGACTAATATTGGGCATTTTTAATGGACAATTATATTGTCTGCTATGCTGTTAATGACAAATTGCAAAGAAAGAGGGGTGCATTCATGGCTAAGAAGAACTTTCCAAGATCTATCCTGAAATACCATGCTGTCAGTGATAGGACAATATCCACATGCCTACAAGGAAGACCTTGGCTCAAGGAGAAGAATACCAGAAAGATGTTTACTTGTGTTTTATTGACTATGCAAAGGCATTTGATTGTGTGGATCATGACAAA
>NW_006921588.1:16593064-16617847 GCF_000298275.1 Orycteropus afer afer | reverse complement strand
GAAAGTGAGGATGACTTGAGGCACTTACTGATGAAGGTTGAAGAATACAGTCTGCAGTATGGATTATGTCTCAATATAAAGAAAACCAAAATTCTCACAACTGGACCAATGAGCAGCATCACAATAAATGGAGAGAAGATTGAGGCTGTCAAAGAATTCATGTTGCTTGGTTCTACAATTGATGCCAGTGGAAGCAGCAGTCAGGACATTAGATGACGTGTAGCATTGGGAAAGTCAACTGCAAAGGAACAGTTTCAAGTGCTGAGGAGCAAGGATGTCTCCTTGCAGACTAAGGGGCACCTGACACAAACCATGTTATTTCCAATCGCCTCGTATGCATGTGAGAGCTGGACAATGAATAAGGAAGACCGAAGAAGGGTTGATGCTTTAGAGTTGTGGTGCTGGCGAAGAATGCTGAAAGTACCATGGACTGCTAAAAGAACTAACAGATCTGTCCTGGAGGAAGTGCACCTGAAATGCTCCTTGGAAGCTTGAATGGCCAGACTTCATCTCACCTACTTTGGTCATGTTGTCAGAAGGGACCATTCCCTGGAGTAGGATGTCATGCTTGGTAGGGTGGAGGGTCAATGAAAGAGGGGGAGGCCTTCAAGGAGATGGATTGACACGGTGGCTGTGACGATGGGCTCAAGTATAGCAGAGATCATGGAGCTGGCACGGGATCGGGCAGTGTTTCGTTCTGCTGTGCATGGATTCACTATGGGTCAGAAATGGCTCGATGGCACCTAACAACAAACAACAACAAGGAAGACCAGTTAATAGGACTATTCAAATTTATGCACCCACCACTAATACCAATGATAAAAAACATTTGAAGATTCTACCAACTTCTGCAGTATGAAGTTGATCAAGCACGTAATCAAGATTCATTGATAATTACTGGTGATTGGAATATGAAAGTTGGAAGTAAAGAAGAAGCATCAGAAGTTGGAAGATATGGCTTTGGTGATAGAAACTATGCTGGAAAATGTATGATAGAAGACCAATGACATTGATTGCAAATACTTTTTTTCAACAGGATAAAGGGTGACTATACATATGTTGTTGTTGTTGTTATGTGCCATCGAGTCATCCCTGACTCATAGCGACCCCTCCTTGGGTTTCTGAGGCAGTATCACTATGGAAGTAGGATTGCCCAACATTCCTTCCAAGGAGTGGCTGGTGGGTTTGAACCGCCAGCCCTCTGGTTAGCAGTCAAGTGCCTTAGCCACTATGCTACCAGAGCTCCCATATAGGCCTCCTTAAATAGAATAAATAAGAATTAAGTTCATTTCATCTGTGGAAAGAGACAATGGAGAAGCTCCATATCATCAGTCAGAACAATTCCAGGGGCAGAGTGCAGAACAGACCATCAATTCCTCATATGCAAGTTCAAATTGAAGATAGAAATTAAAACACAAGAGCCAAAGTATGACTTTTAGTATGTTGTTGTTGTTGTTTGCCATCGAGTCGGCCCCAACTCATAGCGACCCCTCCCTGGGTTTCCGAGGCAGTATCACTATGGAAGTAGGAATGCCCAACCTTCCTTCTGAGGAGTGGCTGGTGGGTTTGAACTTTTAGTATATCCCACCTCAATTTGTAGACCAACTCAAGAATAGATTTGCCACATTGAACACTAATGACCAAAGACCAAGTAAGTTGTGGGATGAAGAAAGCAAAAGTTCATTAAAAGAAATTGGAAAGAAAGAAAAGGCCAAAATGGATGTCAGAAAAGACTCTGAAAATTGCTCTTTAATGTAGAGTAGCTAAAGTGAATGGAAGAAATGATGAAGTAAAAGAGTTGAATAGAATATTTCAAAGGGCAACTCCAGAAAACAAAGTAAAATATTGAAATGTGTAAAGACCTAGAGTTAGAAAAGCAAAAAGAAGAACATGCTTGGTGTTTCTCAAGCTGAAAGAACTGAAGAAAAAATTTAAACCTTGAGTTACCATATTGGAGGGTCCTATAGGCAAAATATTGAATGATGCAGGAAGCATCAAAAGAAAGTTGAAGGAATATAGAGTCACTGTACTAAAAAGAATTTGTTGCTGTTCAACCATTTCAGGAAGTAGCATATAATGAAGAACTGATGGCATTGGAAGAAGAAGTCCAAGATACACAGAAGTCCTTGGTAAAAAAACAAGGTTCCAAGAATCTGCTGAACACCAATTGAGATGTTTCAAGAAACAGATGCAACACTTGAAGTGCTCAGTTTTCTATGCCAAGAAATTTGAAAGGCAGCTACCTGGCCAACTGACTGGAAGAGATTCGTATTTGTGCCTATTCCAAAGAAAGGGGATTCAACAGAATGTGAAAATTATTAAATAATATCATTAATATCATATACAAGTAAAATTATGCCGAAGATAAGAAAGTTTGGCAATCTACTTCTGTAGTGATACTGCCTCAGAAACCCAAGAAGGGGCCTCTATGAGTCAGGTCTGACTCCACGGCACATAACAACAACAACAACAGTACATTAACAAGGAACTGTCAGAAATTAAAGCTGAATTCAGAAGATGATGTGAATAAGGGATATCATGGCTGATTGAAGTCAGATGAATCTTGGCTGAAAGCAGAGAAAACTAGACAGGTTTTATTTATCAGTGTTTTATCCAAAATGCAAAAGCATTTGACTGTGTGAATTGCAACAAATTATGGATAACATTGCAAAGAATGGGAATTGCAGAGCACTTAACTGTGCTAATTAAGTGGGCTAATCTGGTTCAAAACATCTCTTTAAAGTGTTAAGGGGCAAAGATTTTACTTTGAAGACTAAGGTACCCCTAATCCAAGTCGCTATGAGTCGGGTCCGACTTGATGGCACATAACAACAACAACAATCCAAGCCATGGTATTTTCAATTGCCTCAAAAGCTGACAATGAATGCGGAGGACCAAAGAAGAGTTGATGCCTTTGAATTGTGGTGTTGGTGAAGAATACTGAAAACACCAGGGACTACGAGAAGGATGAAAAAAAATCTGTCTTCGAGGAAGTACAGCCAGAATGTTCCTTAGAAGCAAGTATGGTAAGAATTCATCTTATATCCTTTGGACAATGTTATCAGGAGGAACTAGTCCCTGGATAATGGAATCTCATCCTTGCAGAAGTAGAGGAGCAATGAAGAAGAGGAAGCTCCTCAACAAGATGGAATGACATAGTGGCTGCAACAATGGACTCAAACATGCCACAATGGTGTTTGGGCAATCCAGTTTTTTGTCCTGTTATACACAGGGTCACAGTCAGTTGCAACTGACTAATCAGCACCTAACAACAACAACAACAACAACAACAACAAATAAGTCCCATATTTAAAGAACCACATATTGTTTTTGATGTTAGTCCTTTCAGTGATATTTTTCCTTTTAATGCAACTAACACTATGCTGATATAGCCAAATTCATGTAAAAAAAATAAGCACAACAAGAGGTTATTCATATACTTATGTTAATAATAGAATAAAATGGTAGGCAGAGTCTATGTAACTAGATGGAAAAAATTATCTTTTTTTTTGTTTTTCCTGCACTCTACTTTCATGGAAGAAAAAATGTATGGCATTGGAAAAAGCTCATACCAGGGATTTAGTCCAAGAGGCATCTTTTAGAAGACAGTTCCTTAGGAAGAAGCTCCATTTCTTATGTTTTTCTATATCTTCTTCTCAACATTGCCTTTGCTCTACTGTAAACTCTAGACATGCACAGAAAAGAAATATAATAAATATTTGTTCAATGATGTCTTTAGGAGCTCTGGTGGCATAGTGCTTAAGGAATTTGACTGCTAATCAGAAGGCTGGCGGTTCAAACCCACCAGCCACTCCTCGGAAGGAAGACTGGGCAATCTACTTCTGTAGAGATACTGCCTCGGAAACCCAAGGAGGGGTCGCTATGGGTTGAATCGACTTGATGGAAGTGAGGTTTTTTGTTTTCTTTGATGTCTTTAGTAGTTAATGATAACTTTAATTATATATCCCAGCAAATCCTGAATAATGACATTAAATTATGCTTACTAACCTTCATTTGCTATGACTGGATGGATAATGATATATATTTATTTATTGAAATTTTACCACGTGTGAGGCACTGTATTAAAGCATATTGTACACATAAAGTCATGTTTTATGTATTAAGTCATACATATATAACTTAATATATGTTATATATTTACATGGGGTTGTCATGAATTGGAATCGACTCAATGACAAATAACAACATATTTATATGTAATATATACTTAATATTATATATTATGCATATAATTTAATATATATATATATAATCTCTTCCAACAAGAGTTTCTTTAGATCATAGATTATGTTTTAAATCTCTTGGATATTTTTCCCGATATACTTTGCAAAATGTTGATCACATAGTTGTCACTCAATAAACACTTGTTAATTAAAATTAAATTTTATTTTTGGTGTGATTTTTATATTTTATTTCACAGTATTTTAGAAGGCATATAGTCCTACAGGGCTATTAGTCCTGTAGGGCTGACAGAACTATGAATAACTCAAACCAATGACAAAATATAGCAACAGTTTTAGAATCATAGCTTTCTCCCTAATTTAGTAAAATGCTGTAGATTTTGTAGATTCACTCCTTCAAGTTAAATGGCTGGCATTACACTGGGAATAGGGAGGAAGTAAATAACTTTCTACACATTTGTAGTCTAACTGAAGACTCCAGACTAGCACATATGAGAACTGTTAAATGCTGAATCATATGTCACTGACTAGAAAATGAGTTAGGAGAAAAAGTATTAGAAAAGGGAGAAAATAGCAGGGTAGTTAGTAACACAGGCCATTGAGTCAGATACATAGGCCTTGAATTCGGACTCTGCTTTTTTTAGTTGTATATCTTAAAACAGGTTACTTACCACTCTAAGATTTTTGCATCTAATGTGATAATTAAATAAGGTCATATATGTTAATCACTTAGGACACTGTCTTACACAAAGTAAACAACCAAATGAATTAGTCCCAAAAGGCTTCCAGGCAAAGTGATACATTAGCTGGATTCTAAAGCAATCAGATTTTGGGAAAATAGAGAGGAATCAATCTAGGCAGGGGAAGAACATAGTAAGAAAGAGCAAGAACAGGAGCGGTACATATGAGTAAGAGTGTGGGAATCTGTTAGACCAGAGTGGAAGGAGAAAGTTGACAGCCGTAGGAAATTAAGTTTGTTAAGTAATGTGGATTCAGATAGTTGAAAACCTGAGGCCATGCCAGATATATTTGGACTGGAAATGACATACATTGTGGAGCATCCTCAATTATTCCATTCTTTTTCTATAGCACTCTGAACATTAGTCTTGACTGGCTTATCATTGTTATTGAAGTAGTTTTTTACTTTGCTTTTTATTCCAGTGCTTAACACATTAACCTGAATATTATGGACAATAGATACGTTGGTTTTCCACTTTGCTTTGTGTTGTACAAGTCTGATGTGTGTATGTGCATTTGTATATATATCCATCTATAAAGTAAGAGTGTACACTTGATAAAGATGACCAGTAAGTCCTTACAGAAAACACAACTCACTGCCATTGAGTCGATTCCGACTCATAGTGATTCCCTCTGGGTTTCCCAGGTGGTAAATCTTTATGGAAGTAGATTGCCCAGGCTTCTTTCTGAATAAGTACTTAGGAATTGTAAAATGAAAGGTCTACATAAGTATAATATAAAGTAGGTACCAGTCTTTCTTCCGAGGAGTGGCTGGTGGGTTTGAACTGCCAGCCTTCTGGTCAGCAGTCAAATGCCTTAGGCACTACACCACCAGAGCTCTTACCATATAGAATATATATTTATAAATTTTTGTCCTCCATTATGGTGCTAAATTCTTTGATATTATTTACTAAGTAAACATTAAAAAATGTCAGGGTTTTATACTAGAAGTTATAATCCATGTTGACTTGTCATATCTACACTAAAGCATTGTTTTTCAATCTTTTAAACAAGAAATTTATATCTTTTGTTAATTGATATTTCAATTCACTGAACTTGATATAAAGTTTAATAAATTAAGACTATTATTCATTAGTAATTTGAACTATAGAATGGCTCGAAATGACACCTTGTGCAAAAAAGAAAATAGAATAGTTTACAAAATATCAGACTTAATTTTAAGTGAAATTACTTTATTAGCTACCTGCTGGTTAGTTTGGTTTCCCCATGACCAAAGAGTTGGGAATGACCAGTTTTTATTTAACTCGATTATTGTACTCTGTGGATAATATCCATGAAAAAATAAATTGTTATGCTCTGACCTTTAGAAATAGCTATTTGAGGACTTTATAGGATTTTCCCAGATGTCCAATTGAAGCTGTCTGATTCTTATGTAGATTTTCTGCAACATACACCATTTGGTTTGCAGAATGGTGGCTTGTAAGAAAATGGCTGCCTAACAGAGGCAGAAGTATAATTATGATATCATTAGAAATATTTAAATATAAATAACATTCTATATTTGTCCTTGTCACTTGTCTGGGCTTTGACAGGAGGAACCAGTTTTGATGGGATTCCTGTGGCCCAATAGATTTTTATCCAATTTTCCGCTGCACTGCTCTCCTTCTGTCCAACTGACTGCCAGCCAGCCTTACATTTTCCCGAGAGGAGAGCACAGCTTTGTGCTATAGTGGACAGAAGAAGGAGAACAAAAACTGGTTTTTCCCCTCCAAGTGCTATACTCCCTTTTTCTAATGGAAAATTCTATTGTCTGAAAGGTTGAGAATAAAGGGAGGTAGGGGACAAGGAAGACCTCACATTTTCTTTCAATGGCATAAGATAATGTAGCAAAGCAGATGAAACCCACAGCTGAGCAGCATACCGATCAGCAGTTTTCTAGGATGCTCAGAGTCACACGAGTTGCTGAGATGCTGCCAAAACTCGTTTGTGCTGAGTATTCCCTAGCATTGCAAATATTGGCTTGCTGTTGTATAAAATGAAAGGATACACACCAATCATAGTATAAGGGAAAAGAAAAGGAGCATTTTCCTTACATGAAAATGTAACTGTGAATGCTACTTCATTTGGGGTTTTCCATGGGCTTTTGCTTTGGAATTAAGGCTCAGAGTAGTGATAATCATACAGGTAACAAAAATGAGTGGATTGGACTCCATCAAAGCAGTAAGCAAGATTGAGAGGTAGGATGAGGTGTGGAATTTCGTTTCCATCTAAAAGCATTCAAATTACCAAAATAATAAAGCCAAAGCACACTCATCAGGCCAAACGTATCTGTAAATTGAACGTCATCCATGGACCTTTTGGATACAATCTCTAAACTAGAGAAAGAGCGGTCTTCTGGGCCTCCCAAGGAAGATGAAGGGTCCCCCAGTGATAGATGAAGTAACTAAAAGAGTTATTTATATTCTTAGCCATAACCAAAAATCTTGAGGGAATGAGTTGGTGGGCCATTGTCTTAGGGAACATTAAGCTCAATTGGAACAACACAGTCCACAAAGAAAATGTTCTACATCCTTCTTTAGTGAGTGGCGACTGGGGTCTTAAAGGCTTGTGAGTGGCCACCTAAGGTGCAACTATTAATTTCTCCCTATCTGGAGAAAAGAAAAGTGAAGAAAATCAAAGACACATGGAAACATTTCGTTCAAAGAACTAATGGACTATGAGAATCTCAGCCTTCATGATACTGAGGCCAGAAGAACTAGATGGTGCCTGGCTACCGCTACTGACTGGTCTGAAAGGGAGCACATTAAAAGGTCCTGGAGAGAATGGGAGAAAAATGTGGAACAAAACTCAATATCAGGAAAAAAGGGCAAGCTTACTGGTCGAAGAGAGACTGATGGAGCCCCTGAGACTATAGCACTTAGTCATCCTGTGGACCTGTAACTGAACTCCCTCCTGTGGCTCAATTTTCAACCAAACAATAGACAGACTTATAAGGTGAACAATAACACTAGAGAGGTATGCACTCCTTAGAATAATCAACCATATAAGATCAAAAAGGCAACATTTGTCAAGGACAAATTTCAAAAGGCAGGAAGAGTTAGGAAAGAAGGAGGAATGGAAATGAGAAACACAGGGAGGAAGTGGGAGGAGTGCTACTACATTGTGGGGATTGCAATCAGTGTCCCAAAGCAAAATGTCTATGAATTGTTGAACAGAAAGCTGATTTGCTCTGTAAATTTTCACCCAAACACAATTAAAAAAAAAAAAAAAGCTGTTTACTATAACTGTGGTCACTTGTTAGGACCTTATCGTATGCCAGAAACTGTATTTTGCACTTTATTTAAATCATTTAAACCTTATGATAATCCTTGAAAACTAAGTTTGTAACATGTAAAAAAAAAAATCATATAATCCAGTAAATATTTTTACTAATTGCTACATAATTAAACAATATGAGTCTCTATTGGAACCTGGTGGTTCAAACCCACCAGCCATGCCTGGGAAGGAAGATTGGGCAATCTACTTTTGTAATGGTACTCCCTCGGAAACCAGAGAAGGGGTCACTATGAGTCGGGTCCAACTCGATGACACATAACAACAACAGCATATCAAATTATTTTATTTATGAATGTAAACACATTATGCAAAATTGAGAATGATGAACTGGATAAGAAATTCACATTACAAGGTTCTATATTTAGGCATAGCTATGATTTGCTAGGAGCTCTGGTAGCGTAGTGCCTGAGGCACTTGACTGTTAACCAGAAGGTTGTTGTTTCAAACCCAGCAACCACTCCTCAGAAGGAAGATGGGGCAATCTACTTTCGTAGTGATACTGCCTCGGAAACCCAAGGAGGGGTCGCTATGAGTCAGATCTGACTCAACAGCACATAACAACAACAACAACAACATGAATTGCTGTTAAATATTAAAATTTAAAGTTCTACTTGGAATTTAATAAATACTTTACTGACTAGTATATTATTTTCTTGAAAGTGCACCAGTATTTAAAATACTGGGAAGAAACATGCAAAAAATGTACACTCCTACTTTACTGAGTGCTTTAACATGGAGGGTGTACAAACTTATGCGCTAGGGATTTTTGTTTTCATCCTTGATTTACAAAGAAAATGGAAAAGCTTAAGCTGCTTCTGACATCAGAAGGGTGTTATGATGCCTCACAAAGTTCTTGGCTTGAATAGTTGTTAAGTTAATGGTTGAGTGAATGTTGTATTTGCCATTTTATTACAGGAGTTGAATCATCGTAAGCCATTGTGTCCTCCTCATAGGTACACGTATAATGCACTTGACTGTGTTTTGCTGCATTCTAAAGCCCCATTGATCAAATTACATTCTTAATTTGTAATAATTTCAGAACATCAGTTCATATACATTGAACCTAACAAATACTCTAAATGTATGAACCGACATTTTGAAAGTCCACCTGGCTTTCTTTTTGACCCACGTTAGTATGTTTAGTCAGTCATGTGTTACCTTTTCCTGTTAAGAGACATGAATACGAGACAAATTAAGAACACAAAAAAAAACCTAAAGTCACTGCCACCGAGTCGATTTGCCTCATAGCGACCCCTCCTTGGGTTTCCGAGGCAGTATCTCTACAGAAGTAGATTGTCCAGTCTTCCTTCCTAGGAGTGGCTGGTGGGTTTGAACCTCCACCTCTTGGTTAGCAGTCAAGTGCCTTAGGCGCTGTGCCACCAGAGCTCCCACAGGAATGGTCAATAACAGCATTTTGATGTCTATAACTAACTTTTAACTAGTAACTTTCAAAATTAAGCCAGTATATCTATAGCAGAAGTGGTGAAACATCCAACTATTGAAAAAATCATTGTTGCTGCCACATTTATGCGTCAAATCAATAGGATAATTTTAGCTCCTGAAAATCAAAAGGATCTTTATTTTAGTATGAAATGGAAAAAAATATGCACACATTCTACTCTCTTTCCTCTATGAAGTGTTCTGCTCAATGATCATGTATAATTCATTAGAAACTGGAATACATCAATCAGGTAAGTAAGATAGATTGAATTACCTGGTTACCTACTCAAAATTGTTCTTAAAGCATGTGGACAAACATAGAGCACAAAAAAGAACTATAAGCTTTGACTTGTATTTTTCTGACTCTCTTAAAGAGCAGAGGAACCACATACCAAAATGTCCTGATGTTATTCACAGAGGCCAACTTACATTGGGGTTTTAACTTTTTTTTTTTTTTTAATGAATCAAGGTTACAACAAATGAGCTCAACTGCACAGTCTGGATCTCTTGAGGCATACTTCCCAGGTCTTCACTAGAATTACATTAAATCTAGAAATAAAAAATGAGAAACTACTTCCATGTGTTTATTTATATTCTCTTAACAGAGGCAGTAAAAGATCTCCCTTAAGATTTGCTGGCTTCCTGTTTGTGTCCTGGTTGCATCATTACACTCTTTGCCTGCACCATTTTTCAATTCATGGCTTCCAGTAACAATTTAATGGAGTCTTTTTCACTTGTCCATATGGAGGACGCTGCCTCTGTTGTTCCAATAACTGTATGAAATACACTTGGTGGTTGCTTTTTGGGCTAAAAAGAAACTCATTATAGTTTCCTCCTCTTCCATGTGTTGCCAAAAATGTTACTGTTGCTCAAGTCTGGAGAAGTCTGCTGAATCTGCGACTATGTTTTAGATTCTTACATCAGCACATTTTGTAAATGGAGCAAAATTGGTGGCCAGAGTTGGGCTCAATTTAATCAACATTCTCCATCTCTACCAAAGACAGGGAAACAAACAAATAATTATACCTTTTTTCGGGGGGAGCCATTCTTACAGATTTCTAAGGAGAATATATGTGTATAGATGTTTTCATGCATCAGGAAATATAAAGGGGTGGGATCCTGGGCTATTCTAAAGGTCAGTATGATAAATGAATCAATTACAAATCAGAAAGGAAAAGAACATGGAAAATATTTAAGAAAAGATTCTAGTTCTCTAAAGCCTTGTTACTCAGAATGCAGCTGACCAGTAGCTTGTTTGAAATCGTAGACATTGCTTCAAGGATCCCTGGGAGTTCAATGATTAACCCTCTCCTGCTAAGTGAAAAGTTGGTGGTTCAAATCTACCAGAGGTTCCATAGGAGAAAAAAACCTAGGGATCTGCTCCAGAAAAGATTACCAAATCCAAGCGAAGCTCACTGCCACTGAGTCATATCCCACTCAAACTGAAACCACTGGGTTTCCAAGGCTATGAATCTTTATGGGAGCAGACTGCCTCATGTTTCTTCTGCAGAGCAGCTGGCAGGTTTGAACACCTGACCTTTTTATTAGTAGCCAAATGCCTTAACCACTACATCACCAGGGCTCCTTAGTATATAGATACAGCTATAAATATAAGTATCTATCTATATATAATTTTCCAGATGAAGAATTTATTCAACTACTGAAGAAATTTGAATTACATAATTCAAATAATGTATCATTTTTCCACAGAGCAGCTGGTGGGTTCAAACCACTGACTTTTTTTGGTTAGCAGCCAAATGCCTTAACCATTATACCCCCAGAGCTCCTTCCAGTAAGAATTACAGCCTAAAAACCTATGGGCTGTTCCACTCCAGTCCTGCAGAGTCCCTGAGTCAGAATCAACTCAACAGCACAAAACAATATCAGACTTTACTTCAGAACTATTGCGTAGAATCTGCATCTTACCAAAATTTAAGGTGATTCATGTGCTCATTTAAGTTCCACATGCACATAGTTGTTTTCCATGCTGTTACTACAGTAATTCTAAATTTATCACCAGATGATGTTTTGTAAAGCATTGAGGTTTACAGAGGCAAAGTGCTTTGTAAATACAAACCCGAATCACTTTTGTTTCAATCTAACAAAAGTGAATTAACTTATCCAAAATGGTCAATTTAATTTTTATTGTAAGCTTAATTTAGATAAGCTTAGAGGAGAATATTTTCAAAAGTTAAATCACACACCGAAAGTCACACTCGAAAATCCTAACTACCTACAAACATGCTACATTGTCCATATATGTTTAAATATGTTTGTCTTCAAAATCATATAGATAAATAAATAAATAAATCTGGTCAAGGACAGCAATCATTGTGAGGATGGCTCAGAACTGGGTAGTATGTCACTCTGTTGTACATAGAATAACTATGAGTTGGAACCTAACAACAACCTAACCTAATAATCTTGAGTTGCTGACAGTATAGTTACTTTTGACTTGAATGCAAAAATGCCACTGGGGAAGGGAACATATGTTTTCCTGTTCTCAAAATTCAAAACTGGCTGAATGAATTAAACTCAGACTTATGAAAATAATTCACCTTCAGGCTGAGCTTTTTTCAACCTGAGTTAGAAAAGTGACTTGAGTGGCATTTGTGAGCATTTGCAATCACAGGTTTTCCTAAGGGACATTTTCTCCCTTTGGCATTCACAATTGATCATTATGTCTGAGAAATGATGGTAAGGGTAATCACTGGTTCCTGCTCTATTATTTGTGTGCCTGTTGATCTAATGGTAGAGAAGCGCTTGCTTGCTTTGATATTATCAGTTCTTCCTTTGTTCCTCTTTTCTTTGGTTCTTTCTTCTGAGTCTCTGTCTTTCTTAGTATTTCTCTTTCTTATTTGAGTGTTTAAGTGCCCATTGTGTACATGGATTTGTTTCAGACTGAAAACGACACAGAAGGAACAGAAGATATGACTCTTGTCTTCTACAATATTCCAAGTTCATAAGATTTTCCTGAATAAGGCACCATCTTGACGTGCCTTACCCAGTTATTTTTCTTATTGTCATTAGATACCTAGGGCTAGTTACTTCTGTTTTTTCTCTATTTTATTTTCTCTCTCTGTACCACTCCTGTTTGTTAATAAGTAGATTGGTTACTATGGAAACATCACTTTTCTGGGTATGGTGACTGCCACAATTTCTATAAGGTTTTTAAACTATGACTTCATGAAACTAACAGCACACATCTCACTTCTAATACTCTTCACGTTTTGTTTCTTAACATATTTACTTTGATTACAATGATATTATCATAGAAAACAGCTTTTTCTTGGTTTAGTGAATTTGAAATTTTATTTTAGACATAATAATTCCTTAAAATTATGTAAACCACAAGTATATGTTTATCAAGCAAAAAATCTATTATTTTATAACGTGTATGGCAAAATAACAAGGTATAGTGGAATGGCATGCTAATTAGGCCCTAAAATAAATGAGTAGCATCTGATTCTATTTACAAAATCTACCGAATTCCACAAATTCTTAAAAAAGAAATCAAGACAAATTAATATAAATTATAAAACATATTTTCTATGTTTTCAGATTAGTAGTAGGTTGCTAGTGGGATATAGGGGGAACCCCCTCTACACACACACACTGCTTTCCACCCCCACCTCCCCACCCTCACCAATTTCAATTCACATGGTGAATGTTTCTTTCCATAGAAAGCTGCTTTCAATTTTTAATATACATTAATCTTCATGACATTCAAATAAACTTAAGAAATTTGTTTTCCTACAACACAAACGCACTGCTGTCGAGTTGGATCTGACTCATAGCGACCCCTTCTTGGGTTTCCGAGGTGGTATCACTACAGAAGTAGATTGCCCAATCTTCCTTCTGAGGAGTGGCTGGTTGGTTTGAACTGCCAGCCTTCTGGTTAGTGGTCAAATGCTTTAGGCACTACGCCTCCAGTACTACATATTTAAAAATTATTTCTCTGCCTTAAAAAAAGAATGTGAGTTTACTGGCCTGCTAGAGACTGTTGGAACCCCTGAGATTAGAGCCTTTAGACACCATTTAAGGCTGGAACTGAACTCATCCATGTGGGTCAACTTTCAGCCAAAAATAATAGGCCTATAAGATAAACAATAACAAAACCAGGGGGCCATGCACACCCTAGAGCAATCAACTGTATGAGATCAAAAGGGCAGCATATGTCTAGGAATAAAGCTCAGAAGACAGGAAGGGATAGGAAAAAAGGATGAATGGACCTGGTAAACACAGGGAGGAAGTGGAAAGAGTGATGTCACATTGTGGGGATTGCAGTCAATGTCACTAAACAAAATGTATATGAATTGTTGAATGGAAAACTGATTTGTTTTGCACACTTTTACATAAATCACAATAAAATGTTAAAGAAAAAAGACAAAGAAACACACACACATATACACACAAGAATTGAAATTTAGCCATTATGCTCCACAGTGCCTAAGGCATTTGACTGCTAACCAGAAGGCTGGTGGTTCAAACCCACCAGCCACTCCTTGGAAGGAAGGTTGGGCAATCCTACTTCTGTAGTGATAGTGCCTCAGCAACCCAAGGAGGGGTCGCTATGAGTCGGGTCCAACTCAATGGCACATAACAACAACAACAACATGAAGTATTAGAGTTGATTAGAATGACTAGCATAGCCCCTTTGCTAAAATAGCATAAGAATACATTACATAACTATTGAGCCAATATAACAGCCTCTCCATCTTGTGAAGGCTGCTTTTAAGAAGGAAAGCTTAAGGAATGCATGCAAATGCAAGCATAGCCAGCAGCAGAGACATTTGTGTTTGGCTTCCATCTATCCCTCCAAGGTCTGTGGATTCTCAGACTGCTCTTTACTGCTCTTCATTTTCCTCTTTCTGACCTTTTTTCCCGTGGCCCCACACTGTTTGTATGACCATCTTTCTTTCAGTAGATGTAGCTCCTAAAAGAAGAATGGGCATTACTCATACTTTTCCCCAGTCCCCAGTGCCTGGTAAATTATAGATGGATCATATTCTTGGGGAAAATATTAGAGTACCAAAATTCTTATTTGTGCTGCCAATCACCAATGTTGGAAAAGCGTGGGGATAGGTGAATGCTTTATAATCCTGAAATCACTCCTCATGGATGATTACAATCTCTGCACATGCCTGGGATGCAGGCAGGGGATATTCTTCTTTTGTGTTCTCTTCCCTTGTATTAATATTTACACCAGAGGACTGAACCCTGTAATCACAACCCATGGCTGTCAAGTTGATTTTGACTCATAATGACTGTATAGGATAGAGTAGAACTTCCCTATGGGGTTTCCAAGGTGGTAAATCCTTACAAGACCAAGTCTTTTCTCTGGTAGGGCAGTTGGTGGGTTCAGACTGTTGACTTTTCTGTTACCAGCTGAGCACTTAGTCACTGCACCACCAGAATTCTTATGCCAGTAGGAGGAGCTACACTATGTTCACACCTGCTTTATTAGAAGTGTTCTAGGAATTCTAGGGAAGCTTTGGCTATTGTAGCATTTTTCCTCCCTCCAGCAAGCTTCTCCACAGAAGAACAAATATTTATACTAAGCAAAAGAAAACAAAAAAACAACTATTACTATTTCAACCACCATTATTACTACTTGAAGTCTCCATTTATTGAATACCCAGCCCACTCCCTGGCCCCTTATACATAGCATATTGTTCACCTCAGCCCTAAAAATGGATGATATCTTTATATTTATTTTAAACTTAAGAAAACCAGAACTCAGGGTGGCAAAATCACTTAACCAAATATGCACAGCTAAGTAGAGGAGCAATCCAAAACCTCTTGCTCTAAACTTAACTATACACACAGTTGTGGAGAGTGACATGGCAGCACACGTTTTCAAATTATTCTACTATCAACAGAGTAGGAATTCACAGAATGTTTTACTTGGTTAATTTATGTTAGGTCCTGATTGGGATCTTCTGTAAAACAAAGAATAGGTCCCATCATCAACATCTTTATTATTGCTTAATCTTTAAGTACATTTAATTTACTTTTTACAGTAAGTGTTTTTTGGGAGAGTGAGGTAAGTTTTTATTTGCTTTGTTTTTGCTTACATGGCAATCAGCTCTCACTCTAAAAACTTCCAATTATTAGAATTATTAGAGTAGTGGCTTTATACAACTTCAACGAAATCAAAGTAGTATATAGATAAAAAAAAAAAAAAAAAAAAAAAACAACAACAAAAACTCTGCCATCAAGTTGATTCTGACTCATAGCAACCCCCACTGGGTTTCAAAGGCTGTAAATCTTTATGGAAGAAGACTGCCCAATCTTTTTGCCATGGAGCAGCTGGTGGGTTCAAACTGCTGACTGCTTCTTAGCAAATAGATAAAGGTATAATGTGAGTATCTATATATAATTTTAAATGAAGAACTTAAACACCTCAAGAAATTTGAATTACACAATGCAAATAACATAAGATTCATAAAAAATAGTGGTTCCTATGGCTACGCGCCTTTGGAGGTATTATTTCTCTACCTGTTAATATGACTTTTTTTTTTCTACAATGTAAATTAGTGTGGAAAATTGAGGTTAGCAACATCATCTGCTTCCCAACACAGAGGAGGTAGTGAGAAACTCTAGGGTGTGTTTCACTTATTTTTGCCAAAGGCTGGTCAGTGCCCTGTGACAAGAGCTGTGAAAGGGCTGACTCCTTCCCTCAGGGCTCAGGCTCAGGAGTAGAAGTAGCCTGAATGGAGGGCTGAGGACTCCCACTGGGTGGGGTCCAAGCCCAGATGTCACACCTCATTCATAGGTGCTTCCACCTGGGGCAGCAGGAGTCCCTTAGTAGCTTCTGTCCCCCGCACCAAGATTTTTTTTAGGTCATTTTCTTTAAACAAAGATAGTGTCCCCAGTCAGTAAATGTGCAATTATTTCATTAAAACATGCACTTTTATAGTAAGTAGCCTATTTTATCTGGGAGTTGCTTATATTATAAATTTCTAGATGCGTTTTAATTTTAAAGAGTTGACAGGAGAGTTGAAAGGATGCTACAATGAGTTAAGCGTCTGGAAAAGAGAAAGAAAATTGGAAGAATTTGGAAATAATTTGTGAACTTTTTATGATTCAGAGAAACAGATCATGTCAGAGCCAAATATGTATTTCTTTTCATTTGCTCCATTTTTATGAGTTGTTCAATAGCCATTCCTAGGATTTGTGACTAGTGACTGATATTTAAAAAATGAACAATTGCAAAAAAATTGAATGATTAGTTGCAAGACTTTATCCAAATATATTGACTCCCTTCTCCCTTTTTCATGTCTATCACTGATTTTTATCATATTTTCTAATATTAGCTGTTACTCTTATAACTGACATAATTACATTGTCATGAGTTGCCCAACATTTCAGAGCCCTGTCTCTACACATTTTTAAAGAATTTAGTCAAGATTTAACTGTTTCCATTTTTTTAAAAAGTATCTTTCTTGTAGATTAAAATTTGGAAAAAGATACAAGTGGTTTCCATTGATAAGAAATGTCAAACACATATTTTCATCTGAAACCATTATCAACTGCATGCAGGCATGCCAACTTGTTATTCACTGGCAAGTTAGATCACCAGAGAGAGAAAGAGGGCATGTGTTCTTATCACCTTCATGGCTTCCCCCTTTTGGGGAGTTCTATGTTTTCAGATTATTATAAAAAGTGTATTATTTAGTATATCTACATGAAGAGATTATTCAGAGTCAAAAAATTTCTAAACCAGCAATAAAAAGAAAATTCTTTTTGATGATCCTTGAATTGTTTTGACAGCTCAGGTTCCCCCAAGTTTGGGGTGTGCAAGAGGTCTATTAGGGATTAACACCAAAGAGTGGGAGAGGAGGCAAGACTGGACAGAGGAAGAGTAAAACTACAAATCGGGACCAACAATGCTTTGGCCAACTCAACAGGCAGCTCAGGAGTGAGCACTGCCTGTTAGTGTCCCAAATGAGGCTGGGCTTCCCAGCCTCTGCCTGGCTCAGTCGTAGGACATTGGCTGCCCCAGGTAGGGATGCCGTAGGTGAGGCGGTTCTGTGCAGCTAAGCAGATGCTGAAGGAGCTGCCTGCTGTTGTACTTCCTGAAGGGCAACAGCATGTTCTTCCTACAACAGGCATCTAGGAAGTGCAGCTTCATGTCTACCATAGGTGTTCATTTTCATAAAGCCTTATTCATCTACCTGATCGTGCCACAGGTGGTTGGATCTTAACTTTGTAGGTTTCTTTAGGATGTTTCTACATTGGTTTATTTTCCCAAAGAGTCGTAACTTGTAACTCTTGCACATAAATATACTGTAAAGATTAAAAAGAGAGGCTTAGTTCAGATACTTTGATGCCACCACTTACTGTTTAACCCCATGGAGGTTTCTTAACCTTTCTGAACTTATATGCCCCTGTTTGTGAGTTGTATGACTAAATGAGTAACGCATACAAATGTGTTGTTTTAGTGTCTTGCCTCTTGTCTGTGCCCAATAAACACCAGTTACTTTTAATAATATTTTTTTTAATCATTAATATATATCTTCAGTAGGACCATAATTTAGAGACTGAGAAGTTTCCTAAATGCACTGGTCAATATTAAGGAAAGAAACCAAATGTATCTGCCTATTAGGCATCATGGCAGCAGAACAAAAACTAAGTAAAAATAATTAAATAAGTGCCAGGCAAGGGGTGAGAGAAAACACCATCTGCCAGCTCTCTGTGAGTCATTTAGGAGGGAGGTGGAAAATAATGAAGGCCATTGCATTCTGGTCATGGATGGGTCCTTCTGCTTGGCTGCTGTTATTGCCTTTCTCTGAGTAAAAATAGTCCATGCATCCTTTACTGCAGCTCATGAAACAGAGTCTGTGAATAAAAATGAAAGGATGCACAACAAAATCTTCAGGGAGAGTTGCCACAATTTATTTTGTTTTCTAGTGTACCCATGGATTTCAACACAATTCACAGTTTACCCTTAACAGCAAGGTGTTTGCTTTTTGCCTATCTATAGTGAACTTTGTATAATTTTCCTAACAGTACTGACCATGTGAAACACTCATCACAACCACAAAACAATTTTCAGATTTAAAACAGGATGGTGTGTTGGGTGGAGTCCTGCATATGGAATCACAAGCAGGCTCACATTGGCATTGGGCCGCCTGTGAGGACCCTGAGCCTTGGTTTGTCTTCAACAAAGTAGTGATGCTAATAAATTGTGTAATGTTTAAATGAGAGGTTATGAGGGATGGATAAAATATTCTCAAAAAAATGTTTTGTAAATATTAGCTTATTATGATTAACAGTAAAAAGTTACTTTGGAAGCACAGTTTCACATTCTGATTCTAAAACGAAACTGCTGATGGCCAATTCCTAACCACGCAACTGTGGGGAAATCACTTAATTTTTTGGTGCCTTAGTTTTCTAATCTGTAAAATGGGGATAGTAACATACTGACCTCATAGAATTGTTTTACGAGCAAATTGGTTTTGCATTCAACAATTCATGCATTCCATGCATTCCCCACAGGGCACTCATTATGATGCCTGGCTCAGATTCCTTATTGGCAGTTATTGTTACTGTCTAAATACAAAAGAAAGTAGGAGTCATTTGTTTGTGTTCTGCACTGCTAAACAAGTACTTTTATAGCAATATACTGTGGAATGGTTTCCTAATATATTTTTTTATATTAATTTTAGAGTTATTTAGTGATACATATTAAGTTAGGAAGATGGGGCAATCTACTTCCATAGTGATACCGCCTTGGAAACCCAAGGAGGGGTTGCTATGAGTCGGGTCTGACCTGACGGCACATAACAGCAAACAACAACATATATATGTATATTTAGTTAAATATTTAAATATTTAATTTAAATTAATTTATAGATGGCAATCATGAGAGATTGCAATAGCAGAAAAGTAGAGGATAGGGAAGAGGTCATTGAAAAAGGAGAGTAGGAAAGAAGTATTAGGTTTTGTTTTGTTTTTAAAGATATTGAAATCATCAAATAGATTTCAATTTTTTAAAACCCTATGAGATCAAGAGGGCAGCATTTGCCAGGGATAAAACTCACAAGAGAGGAAGAACTAGAAAAGAAGGATGAAAGGAAATGGTAAGCACAGGGAGGAAGTAGAAAGAGGGTTGTTACATTGTAGGGAATGCATGGAATGTATGAATTGTTGAATGGAAAACCAATTTGCTCTGTAAACTTTCACCCAAATCATAAATTTTTTTTTTTAAAAAAGCACTGATAAAACAAACAAATGTACTGCCAATGAGTTGGATCTGACTCATTGTGACCTCTCCTTGAGTTTCCAAGGCGGTATCACTATGGAAGTAGACTGCCCAAGCTTCCTTCCCAGGAGTGGCAGGTGGGTTTGAACCTCCAGCGTTCCGGTTAGCAGTCAGATGCCTTAGGCATAGTATAATATAGAGGAAAATACATGGGCAGCAGTTTGGGGTTTGACATTATAGTCCCTCCTCTGCTACAAACAATTGTCTATGGACAATGAACAAATCTTTTAATGTATCTGGCTTACGGGGGACAGCGGGACAAGATCAGTGTCTCAAATGTGGCTACACATGAGAATCACTGAGAAGGCTTTAGAAAAGTAATAGGTCTGGGCTCCTCTGGGTCCACTCCAGATCCATTGAATTATAGTCTCTCTGAGGAGGCGCTCGACTGCAAGCTCAACAGGTGTTTGGACACACATTGAAGGTTAAGGATCACCCGATCACTAAGTTCTCTTCCAACTCCAAATTCTTGTAAATCTGTACATGTTTCTTTATTACAGTCAAACTTACTAAAAAAAAGTAAAGGAATAATACTTCTTACCTCATGAGAAATGTGATGGTACTTCAGTCATAATTCAAACAAACAAATAAACAAAACCAGTTGCCATAGATTCTATTCCAACTCATAGTGAGCCCAAATGACTCCAAGAGATTTTCAAGGCCGTGATCTTTCTGAAGCAGATCACCAGGACTTTTTTCCTAGGCACCTGTGAATGGATTCAAACTGTCAACATTTGTGCTTAGTAGAAGAGAGCAGCTGACTCTTTGTTCTATCCAGGGACCCCCTTCAGCCATACAGGCTATCTCCTGGACTGAGCTATAACATTTTCAATTCTTCCCTGTTCTTTATGTGAAAAATGCTACGCTTATTGAAGCTACATTTTACTAGAAGAAAAATACCTAATGCAACGTTACAAAAAAAAAAAAAAAAAAAAAAAAAATCACACATAAGGCTTCTCTCCTGCTGATGGGTTGTGAGAAAAGAAGTCAGAAAATGTTTCCAGAGAAAGATTTCTCACCCATTGATCTCAGCACAGAGCATCAGCCTGGAAAGAATGTTTTGTAATAGAAATATTTGGTGAAAAAACTCCAATAATTTCCATTTATATCGCTGAAATGGTGGAAGGAACATATGGCTTAGATTAAGAAAGTGAACGTTAGCTATGAGGGTGCATTTGCAGGAGGCATTAATTAGGACTGAGAGTACCTCAAGTACTTGACTCAGAAAACAATTTGTTTAATAAGATTCATGATTTGCAGATGAGTTTCACTCTTCCTGTGCCATGACACCACACAAAGCTGCCTTCTCTGTGTACAGCTAAGCACACTTGAGAAGTCACATGGTTTTTGTGTTTCACTCCAGTTGTATTTGGAACCAAGTTTGACATGACCTTCTTGTGGTTAAGGTATCTTTTACAGCAATGCACACCCAAGTGAGGACATCATCACTTTAAGTCAGGATCTGATTTTATGCTTGATATAGTCATGGCTTTGCCTTTAGAGAGACTTCCATTCATTGGAAAATTACAGCTAAATGCTGATGCACCATCTCTGTCTGGAGATGTTCTGCCCTGGGGGCTGCTTGAGTGGAGGACCCTGCACGAGTCCTGTCTTGTGCTTGTGTCAGCTCCTGCTGCTTCCTTTGATCAGTGGCTGATAAAAGATCTCTTGAGCTTTGTGGAGCTGATGAAAGCCATGTGTCTGGTCTACGTTAAGTATTTGGAACTTGATTTCTGGCATTATCATAATGTTAATATCCACCAGTACATTTTAAAACATGAGGCCTTAGATACACTGAATTCTCTGGCGAATACTGGCTGGGCAGCTGACATGTGGCTTATGTTGAACCCTCGAACACATATACTGTATCGCTTTCCTAAGCCAGGAGAGCAGTAATGACTCTCTTGGGACAAACAAACATTTCCTGTGAGGTCCCCACTTGCTTAATTGCTAGGCTTAAGTCTTAGAGTCTTTGCTACCTTAGGTGAACTCATATTAATAAAAATAAAAAATTTCAGCTGTTTATTGGGTCTTGGTGAAAAAAGAAAATGGAAATTCAGGAAGAACTCAGAAAGACAACATTTGTAGGAAGGAGTAGAAAGATGGAATATGTGGAGAAGTAGAACAGGAAAGTGATTAAGAGTGAGGATTCTGGAATTAGATTTCCTGCATTTGTAAATCCTAGCTCTACTACATGCTGTCAAGTTATTCAACTCTCTGTGCCTCAATTTTCTTATCCATAAAATGGAAATAATGAAAAATTGACTGAGGTAATACTTTAAAAATGCTTAGCGTAGAGCCCATATGTTGAAAGCATTTAATAATTGATATTGACTACCGGGCAAGCACAATGCTGGCAGTCCTGTTCATATCAGGAGACAAATGACTTCAGAACCAGGCTGATTCTATGAGCCTAATCTAGGACTTTCCTTCTGGTCTAGAGGCTCATGTCAAACAGTTCTATGATGCTGGATAAGAAGTGTATCCCACAAAGTGCCTAACTGTCCTTGTTTATAAAAAGTAGATTAATTCAATGCTGCTTATAGATATGTTGGGAGAAAGAAAAAAAAAAAGACCATTCTTAAAAGTACTTTTACTGCCACTGGAAGAGTGTACAGCAAGTCCAGAAAGTGGTATGTATAATAATCCAACTTATTAGTCAAAACTTCTCAAAAATAATATTTACTTCATGATATAGGACATTTCTACTACATAATTTTTAGTATCTAAATACCTGAATAACAGAAAATATTATTGAAAAATAATGATTCACAGACTGTCCACACAAGCATTTCATGTCAGTCTGTCATTTATTAAAAACAAAGCAAAAACTCATTTACTTGCTCATTTGTAATACACCCCACCTAGTTTCAGAGAGGTTTTAAGGTCAATGGAAAGCACTTGTTGAATATGTTCAGAAAACAGTAGTTAGAACTTTTGTCATCTTGTGACTTTCAGTATCACTACCTGGTAGATACAATTCAATGACATTTTTCTTCCATCATTTTCATTTAAACTCATATTTTTGCCTGTTGCATATATTATTCATTAAAACCTAATATAAAATAAGCAGGAAGCTCTCTTTTAAGGAAACGTGACTTATTAGGGGGTTCAGGATTAAATATGTGTATTAGTTTCTATTACATTAGTAACTAATGGTAAATTGGCGCAAAATAGTCTTGTTATCATAGTCCCTGACACTTCTTTCACACCACACCCAATCTTCAGTTCCTTTAATGTATTTGTGGTGGTTACCTTTTCCAAAACCTTGTTGGGCCCTAAGATAAGAAATGAATGTGGGGTGGTGAACAAGTGGTTTCCCTTGATACCTAGCAGGTCTTTAGTAAAAGGTGGTGATAGTGTTTCTCTATCATACAGAACATGATATATGTTAAGAAAATTGAAGGAGTACAGAAGACTTGAGTTATAGTGCTACCATTAAACTAACTGTGGAGACTTGGGCAAGTCACTTTACTGAATTCACACCCAGCTCTTCATTTATGAAAAGAAGATGAACTAGTTCTGAACTCTCTTTTCTAGCTGATGTATAATAATCTGAAAATACTAAGAATCAGTATAATTCTAGAAACTTCAACAGTTGCATTACAGCTTTATGGATAATTCCTTAAAACTGTATTTACATTGTTCATATAACACCAAACCAAGTATCTGGATATTTTAACATATTCAAATGTCTGCTATAGATATAGCCAGAGGTTTACATTTTGTTCTTTATAATTTTAGTGTTATACTCTTTAGTTGTATGTCCCTTGACTGCTATGACTTTATTTACTTTTAGAAATATGCATATTTATTTTATGTGTATTTAGTTGTTATTCTTTGCATAAAAAAGGGACATGTACGTGATTGAGAAGAAATATATTCTTGTCAGGCAAGTTTCAAAAAATTAATATGCATTATTTCAAGAAATATTTATTCAGTAATGTAGTAAATAGAAATACAACAATGAATAACATAAGACACTTGCCCCATGACACTTATAGTCTAATGGGAGAACAGAGAAGTAAATAGGTAATTATAAAACAGTGCAACACAAGACAATGATTGGGGAAAATGCAGAGTGCAAAAAGAGCCACACAGAGTACCTAATCTAATCCAGAAAAATCACTGTAGACTTCCCGGAAGACATGACATCTAAGCAGCTGCCTGAGGGATAACTGGGGTTAGTCAGAAATATGGAATTTGTTTTTTGACAGGGTAAGCAGCATGGGCAAGAGCCTGGAGGTGAGAGAGAACCATGTATGTTTAGGGACTAAAGATAATTTACAATATGTGTTTGGAGAGAGATAAAAGGAGGAGTGCAGCAGGGATATAGGAGGCTGTAGAAGAACACAAAGAGTTTGAGTTTGGTCCTGAGGATAATAAAGTACCATTGAAGGTTTTCCATAGAGGAGTAATATATAATATTAGCTTTTATTTTATTATTATTTTTTTTAAATCACTGGCTGGAGTATGGAGTATGCAAATGGTTTGGAATGAGACAGTATGCCTGGAAAGGATATCGATTAGAACATTGTACCAAGCTTTGTTGTTGTTGATGGGCCCAAGCTGGCTAGAAGTAATTGTGGGCTAAAGCAAGGTAGAGGTGATAGGGAAAGAGAAAAGAAGACAGATTCCAAAAATACGTTAGGGATAGAATCAATTGGGTTTGATGATTAATTAATTAAATGTATATTTTTGGGTTTCTGTTTCTTCCCATTACGAGTAGCTGATATTGGACATGTCCTCCCTTATGTGGGAAAGGATGGGGAAAAGAGAAAGAGACAGATGAGTTTGGTGGCAGGAAGTAGGGAATGTACCCAACTCATATATATA
>NW_006921588.1:16592098-16592964 GCF_000298275.1 Orycteropus afer afer | reverse complement strand
ATTTTATTTGAACAATGCACCTATGAAGCAAGACCCACCAACTAATAATTTTAATTTTTAAGAGTAAATATGAAATATCAAATGTGAAATAGAAGGCAATGAGATTGTAGGATGAAGGAAAGAAGGCTACGGATGAGAACAGGAGGTTTGGAAAAAGTGAAGTCAAATGCTATTATAGCAAACTGTGGCAGATGCCTTTGTTATCCATGTGGCTGTCCACAATCCTTTCACGTTTATCATTTCTGTGCATGTCAATTCAAATTTCAACTTCCAGCTACTGTGGTCCTTTGCCTGTGGGCTTTCCTGACTGTAGGAGCCTCTTTGCCTGTAAGCAGAAATTGTGAAATGCTGGGAAACTATCACACACCGAGAGTGTTTCTCAACAACTGATGACAGGACTAGGTGGATTAATGTCGCAGTTCCCTCACCCTTTGAGAAACATAACTCTGAGGTTTATGCTTCATGCTTCACATTGCCTCCCAGAGTTTCAGTAGTTGAGTCTGTGCTATAGTAGTAATTTGTTTGATAATGCATCTTTTATTAGATGCCTTCCCTCTACTTTCTCACTTTTCCATGCTTCTCCCAGTGTTCCCTAGGATCATCTGCCATTTGCCTCAGAGTCTGCTTCCAGAAGAATGTAAATTAAGGCTCACACTTATAGAATAATGCATCAGTAATAAAGAATCCTTTCTCAATTCATTAGATGAGCCCACTATTACCCTAGTATCAAAATTAAACAAAGACATGACATGAAAACATCAGACCAGGAAAATGGCGGACTAGATAGAAGGACTGCACAGACCCTCTTCAACAAAGAAAAGGGAAACCAATTGACACAGACACAGAAGTTAATCTTGGACCCCTGA
>NW_006921588.1:16571008-16572826 GCF_000298275.1 Orycteropus afer afer | reverse complement strand
GGCTCTTTCTTCTTTTTTGATGTGTGCATTGATTGCTATAAATTGGCCTCTGATCACTGCTTTTGCTGTGTCCCAAAGATTTTGATATGTTGTATTTTTATTCTTGTTTGATTCAAGGAATTTTTGACTTTCATTTTTTATTTCTTCTTCTACCCAGTCTTTTTCAAAGAGGATGTTGTTCAGTTTCCGCGTGTTTAATCTTTTTCTATTGATCTTCCTACTGTTGACTTCTAATATGATAGCATTGTGATCTGAGAAGATGCTTTGCAGTATTTCAATGTTTTTAAATGTATGAAGGCTTACTTTATGGCCTCACCTATGGTCTATCATGGAAGATGTTCCATGTGCACTGGAGAAGAATGTATATTGTGCTGTTGTTGCGTGAACTGCTCTGTAGATGTCTATAAGGTCATGTTGGTGGATTGTATTGTTTAGCTCTTCTGCATTTTTGTTGAGTTTCTTTCCAATTGTTCTATCTTTCAATGAAAGTGGTGTATTAAAGTCTCCCACTATAACTGTGGAGTCATCTATTTGCCTTTTCAACTCTTTTAAAATCTGATTTGTGTGATTTGGGGCTCTTTCATTAGGTCCATAGATATTTATTATGGTTATATCATCTTGTTCAACTGATTCTTTAATCATTATATAATGCTCTTCCTTGTCTCGTATGGTGGTTTTTGTCTGAAAGTCAATTTGATCAGAAATTAATATTGCCACTCCTGCTCTTTTATGGTTGGCATTTACTTGATATATCTTTTTCCAACCTTTGATGTTTAGTCTATTTTTGTCTTTATCTCTAATAGGTGTCTCTTGTAGACAACATATTGATGGGTTTTGTTTTCTTATTCAATCTGGAACTCTCCGTCTCTTGAGTCGAACACTTAATTTATTAATATTCTGTGTAATTATCAACAAGTATGAATTGGTTGCTGTCATTTTGTTATGTGTTTTTTCATGGTGTCCCTGGCTTCTTTGTTCCATATTATTTTCTGTGCTGAGATCATTATGTTTATTAATTGTGTTATCATTTCCTTTGTTGCTGTTGTTTTACTATTTGCTGAATATTTGTGCTTGTCCTCCTTTTTATTGTGATGTGAAGGTTTATCATTTTTCTTTGAGATTACCCTGTGATTTATAATTTTCTCCCCAAGTTTAGAACAGTCTGTTCTATTTTGGAACTCTCTTGACTTTCTCACCATTTAGAAGTTCTGCAGCTACACTGTATTTTCCCTCTTTTTGGTTTGTAGTTGTCCTTATTTGCCAGTTGATGTCTCTGGTTCCCTGTTTACAGTCTTGCAAGCTCATTTTACTTTGGATATGTCCATATCTGTGGTTTCTGGGTTATGTCATCTTGAGTATTAATGGTAGGTTGTTGTTTGCTATTTTTTGGTTCTCTGTTCAAAGGACTCCCTTTAGTATGTCTTGTAAGGTTGGTCTGGTTTTAACAAATTCCCTTAATTTCTGCTTATCTGGAATTCTCCTAATTTCTCCTTCATATCTGAGAGGGAGTTTTTCTGGGTATATCATTCTTGGTTGAAAATTTTTCTTTCAGGGTTCTATATATACCATCCCATTGCCTTCTCGCTTACGTGGTTTCTGCTGAGAAATCAGAGATTATTCTTACTGGTTGTCCTTTGTAAGTAACTTTTTGCTTTTCCCATGCTGCTTTAAGGATTCTTTCTTTGTCTTTGGTTTTGATTACTTTGATGATGATATGTCTTGGTGATTTTCTTTTGGGGTCTATCCTGTTTGGGGTTCGTTGGACTTCCTGAGTGGATATATTCTCATCTTTCATCATTTCAGGGAAGTTCTCCTCCA
>NW_006921588.1:16568320-16569807 GCF_000298275.1 Orycteropus afer afer | reverse complement strand
AAAAGAAAAAGAATAAAAAATCAGGGCAGGGATGAGTAGGGCCTAGCCTCCCTCTGAGCACTCAGACTGGGATGGATTTCCTGCCAGCCCAAAAGGTGGGTGGGAGTGAGGGATGGCCACACCTCCATTCATCAAGAGGGTGTGGGGTATAAGAGTAACAAGGGGAATGTCTCACCTTTCCCGATGTTGGCATCTGGAATGTCCTTGTGGTTCTCAGCAAGTGGAGCCTGTTATTAAGTCCCTGGAATCTGGGAGAAAGCTGTTGCTTTAAATATCCAGAATGGTCAAAATGCTTGTAAACATTCAAAATGGCTACAACTTCTGGACAGGCAAAAGTCCACAGCTCAACCTGCCTTCCTCTTCACTGCTTCCCCTTTTATTCACCTGCCACCAGAGCAGTCTTCCGTGCAGTCCCTTGCTAGCAGGGCTGATTTTTAGGTTAACTCTTAGCTCCTAACACCACTTGGCAATATCCAAGCTGTCTGTGCTGTCAGGATCACTTCTAGACTGCAGCTCCATGTGTCTCCTTTTTTGGTGTTTTCATGCAAATTCTTCTACCAGTTAGAGTTTAGTCCACTTCTATATCCTTCCCTTCAAAGTGCAGGGCTCCAGGATTATCTTCTGTATATGTGTTAATTGGGTCCCCTTTTCTTTGTTGAAGAGGGTCTGTGCAGTCTTTCTGCCTATTTCACCACCTTACGGAACCTCCAAGACTGAATGAATATTTTTAAGATGATAGTTCTCCTTCCCAAGAGATAGGAAGTAGGGGAGAAGCCAGGGATGAGACAGAGCTGTGGGATCCAGGTAAGGGGAGGGAGATGATGGGCCCCACCCCAAAAGTCAGAAAGCAGGGGAAAAGATGAGTATGATAGAGTTGCAGGATCCAGGTAAGGGAAGAGCAGAGAAGTTTTGAATGGGTAAGGGAGACAAACTTGTCTGTCATTTTGTCTTATTGTTGTGGCTTGCATGTTGCTGTGAGGCTTGAGGCTGTGCCACAGGTGTTTCAAACACTAGCAGGGTTGCACATGGTACACAGATTTCAATGCAGCTTACAGACTGAGACAGACCAGGAGGAAGGAAGAGGCCATCCACTTCTCAAAGAACTGGCCAGGGAAAACCTTATGAATAGCAGAAAGGCACTGTTTGATACATCACTAGGCAATTTTATGAATAGCCTGGAAACACTGTCCGATAAAGAAAGACGAGCCCCTTAGGTTGGAAGCCTTTCAAAATACCACTGGCAAAGAGCTGCCTCCTCAGAGTAGAACTGACCTTAATGATATGGATAAAGTAAAGCTCTTGGGACCTCCATTTGTTGACATGGCATGACTCAAATTGAGGACAGCTGCAAACATCCATTAATAATTGGAACATGGAATGCATGAAGTATGAATCTAGGAAAATTAGAAGTTGTCAAAAATGAAATGGAACACATAGAGATTGATATCGTAGGCATTTGTTGTTGTTGTTGTTAAGTGCCGTCGAGT
>NW_006921588.1:16558793-16565921 GCF_000298275.1 Orycteropus afer afer | reverse complement strand
TGATAAAATTCTTCAATTTCCTCCTCTGTGGCTTTGGTGGTTGGGGCATAAATTTGAATAACAGTCATATTAACGGGTCTTCCTTGTAGGCGTATGGATATTATCCTATCACTGACAGGCATTAGTCCTAGGCATTAGTGAGCTGAAATGGATTGGTTTTGCCATTTTGAATCAGACAACCATGTGATCTACTATGCCGGGAATGACAATTCGAAGAGGAATGGCGTGGCATTCATCATTACAAAGGATGTTTAAAGATCTGTCCTTAAGTACAATGCTCTCAGTGATATAATAATATTCATACACCTATAAGGAAAACTGGTTATTTCTACTATTCCAATTTACACACCAACCACCAAAGCCAAAGGTGAGGAAATGGAAGATTTTTATCAACTTCTACAGTCTGAAATTGACTGAACATTCAATCAAGATGTGTTAAATATCACTGGTGACTGGAATGCAAAAATTGGAAACAAAGACAAACCATGGGTAGTTGGAAAATTTGGCCTTGGTGACAGAAATAATGCTGGAGATCGCATGATAGAATTTTGCAAGATTAATTATTTATTCATTGCAAATACCTTTTTTCAACAACACAAATGGTGAATATACACGTGGACTTCACCAGATGGAATAAACAGGAATAAGATTGACCAATCTGTGGTAAGAGGAGATGGAAAAGCTCAGCATCTTCAGCCAAAACCAAGCCAGGAGCTGATTGTGAAGCAGACCATCAACTGCTCATATGCAAATTCAAGTTGAAGTTGAAGACAATTAAAACAAGTCCATGAGAGCCAAAATATACCCCTGAATATATCCCTCCTGAATTTAGAGACCATCTAAAAAACAGATTTGATGCATTGAACACCAGTGACCAAAAACCAGAAGGAAGAATTGTGGGATGACAAAATTCTTGATGATTATCAAGAAAGTCATCCATGAAGAAAGCAAGAGGTCATTAAAAAAGATGAGGAGGGAAGAAAAGATGTCAGACGAATCTCTGAAACTTGCCCTTTGATTGGAGAGTAGCTAAAGCAAAAGGAAGGAATGACAAGATAAAACAACTGAACAGAAGATTTTAAAGAGCAGCTCAAGCAGACAAAGCCAATTACTATAATGAATTGTGCAAAGACCTAGAGTTAAAAAACCAAAAGGGAAGAACATGCTCAGCATTTCTCAAGCTGTAATAACTGAGGAAAAAAATTTAAGCCTTGAGCTGTAATATTGCCAGATTCTATGGGGAAATATTGGTTGATGCAGAAAACATCAAAAGAAGATGGAAGGAATACACAGAGTCACTGTACCAAAAAGACCTGATCGATCTTCATCCATTTCAGGAGGTGGCATATGATCAAGAACCAATGATATTGAAGAAGGAAGTCAAAGCTGCACTGAAGGAATTAGTGAAGAACAAGGCTCCAGGAATTGACAGAACACACATTGAGATGTTTCAACAAATGGATGCCCTACTAGAGGCACTCACTAGGCTATGCCAAGAGATTTGGAAGGCAGCTACCTGGCCAACTGACTGGAAGAGATCCATATTTTTACCCATTCCAGAGAAAGGTGATCCCACAGAATGTGAAAATTATCAAACAATATCATTAACATAGCCTGCAAGTAAAATCTTACTTAAGATTACTCAAAAATGGTTGCAGCAGTATATTGACAGAGAACTTCCAGAAATGCAAGCTGGATTCAAAAGAGGACATGGAACAAGGGATATCATTGCTCATGTCAGATGGATCTTGGATCCAAGCAAAGAATACCAGAAAGATGTTTACTTGTGTTTCATTGACTATGCAAAAGCATTTTATTGTATGGATCATAACAAATTATGGGTAACATTGAGAAGAATGGGAATTCCTAAACACTTGATTGTACTCATGAGGAACCTGTACATAGACCAGGAGGCTGTTGTTCAAATAGAACAAGGGGACACTGCATGGTTTAAAATCAAGAAGGGAGTGTGTCAGGGTTTTATCCTTTCACCATACCTAACCCGTATGCTGAGCAAATAATGTGAGAAGCTAGACTATATGACTCGGAAGGAAGGTTGGGCAATCCTACTTCCGTAGTGATACTGCCTCGGAAACCCAAGGAGGGGTCGCTATGAGTTGGGGCCGACTCGACGGCAAATAACAACAACAACAACAACAGACTATATGAAGAAGAATGTGCATCAGGATTGGAGGAAGAATCACTAACAACCAGCGATATGCTAATGACACAACTTTGCTTGCTGAAAGGATGACTTGAAGTACTTTCTGATGAAGATTGAAGAATACAGTCTTCAGTATGGATTACCTCTCAATATAAAGAAAACAAAAATCCTCACAACTGGACCTATAAGCAGCATCATGATAAATGGAGAAAAGATTGAAGTTGTCAAAGACTTCATATTGCTTGGTTCTACAATCAATGTCAATGGAAGCAGCAGTCAGGACATCAGACAACGTATACTCACTGTCACCAAGTTGCATCCAACTTATAGTGACCCCTCCTTGTGTTTTTGAGGCAGTTTCACTGCAGAAGTAGATTGCCCAACCTTCCTTCTGAGGAGCGCTGGTGGCTATGAATTTCCAGCCTTCTGGTTAGCAGTCAAATGCCTTAGGCACTATACCACCAGAGCTCCTAGACAACATATACCATTGGGCAAATTGGCTGCAAAGGATCTCTTTCAAGTGCTGAAGATCAAACGTATCTCCTAGAGGATGAAGCTATGCTTGACACAAGCCATGGTATCTTCAAGCACCTCAAATGCATGTGAGTGCTGGACAATGAATAAAGAAGACCAAAGAAAAGTTGATGCTTTTGAGTTATGGTGTTGGTAAAGAATACTGAAAGTACCAAAAGATTTAACAAATCTGTACTGGAGGAAGTGAAGCTGGAATGCTCCTTGGAAGTGAGAATGGCCAGACTTCGTCTCACCTACTTTGGTCATGTTATCAGAAGGGACCATTCCCTGGAGAAAGATGTAATGTTTGATAAGGTGGATGGTCGATGAAGGAGGGGAAGGCCCTCAAAGAGATGGATTGACACAGTGTCTCCAGCTATGGGCTCAAGTATAGCAAGGATCATGGAGTGGGACATGATCGTGGATATGTGTTTCCTTCTGCTGTGCATAGGGTCGCCATGAGTCTGAGACAACTCGACAACACATAACAACAACAACAACACTCCTCTGATTGATCTCTCCTTAAAATCCTAGCTGGATTTTTTTTTTTCAGAAATTGACAAATTTATCTTAAAATTCATATGGAAATACATTCATATGAAATTGCAAGGAACCCAGAGGAGCCAAAACTATCTTGAAAATGAAGAATAAAGTTCGAGTACTCACGTGTTCCATTTTCAAAACTTACAAACCTAGACAAATCAGAACAGTGTGATACTGGCATAACAATACACATAGATCAAAGGAATAAAATGTGATATATTCATTCAAATGAATATTGTTCAGCTACAAAAGGAATAAAATACTGATGCATGCGTCAACATGGATGAACTTTGAAAACAGTAAAGTGAAAGAAGCCAGATACAAAATGTATGTATGATTCCATTTATTTAAGATGGCCAAATAGGCAAATCTATAGGGACAAAATATGGATTACACCTCAACATAAAGAAAACAGAAATCATTACAATGGACCAATAAGTAACATCATGATGTATAGAGAAAATATTGAATTGTGAGGGATTTCATTTTAGTTGGATCCACAATCAACACTCATGGAAGGAGCAGTCAAGAACTCAGACATCATCTTGCACTGGGCAAATCTGCTGCAAAAGACCTCTTTAAAACGTTAAAGATGCAAAAGATGTCACTTTGAAGACAAACGTGCACCTGACGTAAGCCATAATATTTTCAGTTGCCTCATAAGCATGTGAAAGCTGGACAATTAATAAGACCAAAGAAGAGTGAATGTCTTTGAAATGTGGTGTTGGTGAAGAATACTGAAAATACCGTGGACTGCCAGAAGAATGAACAAATCTGTCCTGGAAGAAGTGCAGCTGGAATGCTCCTTAGAAACAAGAATGACCAGATTTCGTCTCACCTACTTTGGTCATGCTGTCAGAAGGCATTATTCCCTGGAGAAGGATATCATGCTTGGTAATATGGAGAGTCAGTGAAAAAGGGGAAGCCCCGCAATAACATGGATTGACAGAGTGGCTACAATGATGGGCTCAAGCATAGCAAGAATTGTGAGGATGGCACAAGACCAGGCAGTGTTTTGTTCTGTTGTACATAGGGTTACTATGAGTCGAACCCAACTCTACAGCACCTAAAAACAGCAACAATATAGAGACGAAGTAGATTAGTAGTTGCCTACTACAGGCAGTTTGGGGGGACAATGGGGAGTGACAGTTAATAGATATGGGATTTCTTTTTGGAGTGATGCCAATAAAACCAAACCCATTGCCATGGAGTCAATGATGACTCATAATGACCCTACAAAAACCAAACCAAACCCACTTCTGTCAAGTCAATTCTGACTCATAGAAACCCCCAGTGGGCTCCCAAGGCTGTAAATCTACAAAAGCAGCCTACCACATCTTTCTCCCATGGAGCAGCTGGTGGATTTGAACCCCTGACGTTTGGCTGAACTTTGGGGTAATAAAGATGTTCTAAAATTGACTGTGGTGATGGTTGGACAATTCTGATAGCTGCACAACTAAAAACATCGAATTGTACACTTAAAATGAGTGAATATTATGGTATTGAATTATGTCTCAGAAGAGAAAGAGAGAGAGGGACAGTAGGAGGTAGGGAGGACCAGAGGGAAGGAAAGAAGAAAGGAAAGGAGTTTTCTTCATCCAGTTTTGTTAAAATCTAGGCACCAAAAATCTGTATACCAAGAGTCAGATTGAAACCTCCCAAGTGTAAGAATAGAGTATAATTAGAAAGATAGAAATTGATAGTATTTTAACCAGAGAGTCAATGACCAAAACTTATTTCATTCATGCCTGAATGTGCATCCAGTAAGATGCGCAGACAGTTTACATTACTTTATTGATTGAAATAAATTACTACTTGTTTCTGTTATTATACTCTAAAATTAGTGATTAATCTTAGCCAGTGGAATAGTTCTTGGGTTGAGCTTACCTGAACTCATTTCTTTTCAGTACTAGAACTTGCACTTTCTGCTTCTGAACTCTTATTTCTGAACTCATCATGGTCTTAGTCTGCTGGTTGATCTTGTGAATAACCATGTAATGCTCCTGTTTTGTGTTGGGAAATCCTTCTGTAAAATATTCAGAGTTGGCAGCTGAACTCATTCTGCTTGCTGAAGATGTCTTCTTGATGTGAACAATACAAGGATTTCAATCAGATAGTATTCTCAAATTTGCAAAGATTTATAATTTTTTGTTTCATGATTAAATACATTCTGGTCTATTGATTTAAGAACACATTGGTTGAATCAATTCATGCACAATATCAAATGGATTATATAAACATTAGTCTCATAAGAGTATCCTTCATATCAATCCCTCATATACTTCATGAAATAATTCTTCTTATTGCAGCCCAGATTTTTCTTTCCTTTTTTGAATTTCTGTAGTACCTTCCAGATACCCTAAATTTTATACTTCATTATATGGCCTTCTAATCCTGAGGACTCTGGACAAATAAGGCAAGACGGTTGTATTTGTATAAAGGTATACTGGAATATAATCACTCCTATTCATTTACATATTGTCTATAACTGCTTTCAGGCTAAAAGGCAGAGTTGAATAGTTGCAACATAAGAAAGACATGTGACCATAAGACATTAAGAAGCCATATGATCATTTAAAACCTAAAATATTTACTGTCTGGTTCTTTGCAGAAAATTTTTGCCAACTCATGTTCCAATCTTTCTGTGCCATCTTTCCAACTAGGTCAAAAGTGACTTATGGATAATTCTATGCTATAGTTTGTTTTCTGCCCTTCACCTATAGTTCTGAGCACAAGCACTTGCTTAAAAAGTACTTCTTGAAGGTTATTGAGCTATATGATCTTAATTGGAAATGAATGAGAGTATTATAATGTCAACATTAGGTGCATGGCATTTTAATTTCTGGGGTGATCTTCAGCTTTACCCTTGAAGCGCAGAAGAAATTGTTTTGACTTTTGTTCATCGTCACTTAGGTGATATCATTGCCAACTCTATCCTGGCAGGATTTTTAGTTTTATTCCAGATGGTTCCTTATTTAATTAATTACAAATACTTTCTTTTTATTCAGAATATCAAGAGAGCAACTTTATGGAAATATTTCTCACTTAGCTTATTTAATACTGGTAGACTAGTTAAGTTTATACCATAAAAAACCCCCACAAAAACCTTGTCATTGAGTGGATTCTGATTCACAGCCACCCGATAGGGCAGAGTAGAACTGCCCCATAGGTTTTCCAAGGCTATATATCTTTACAGAAGCAAATCACCACTTTCTTCCGTGGAGTGACTGGTGGGTTTGAACTGTCGACCTTTCATTTGGCAGTTGAATTTTTACCTGCTGCACAACCAGGGTGCCTTAAATGCATTTAAAAAATTCTTAAAAACAAAGTCACTGCTGTTGAATCAGATCTTACTTATAGCGACTCCTCCTTGGGTTTGCGAGGTGGTATTATTATGGAAGTAGATATCTCAAAATAAAAGAACCTAATAAAATTAGTGTAATCACTATTTTTGAGATAAGAATCTACGAATTAGTTTTAACTCTCCTTTGTGTTCACATATATTATTCCTTAAACAGGGGGAGTCCTTTGAAATGTTTATTATACTCTATCTTAGTCATGAGCCCAATTGTAATAATTTCTATTTGTTGTCAGTAATTGAGTACTTCCAAAACTTTTAAAGGAAGACTTCTTTATTAATGACTTTTATTAATGGATGTATATGAAAGAGGTGTAAATACTCTTAGAATTTTATTATCTTCTTAATGTAATTTTAAATTAAAAAATATTAGTCCAATATGGTCCTGATTAAATTTCTAGGAATAAAATGATAAAAACTGGAACATTTTTGAGAACTTGTGCCATAATCTTCCAAGAGGAAAAAAAGAAAATTTTGAAGTACATGTTGTGTTAGACTGGGTTCTCTAAAGAAACAAAACCAGTAAAGCTTATATATATATATATATATA
>NW_006921588.1:16553054-16557528 GCF_000298275.1 Orycteropus afer afer | reverse complement strand
CTCCCTTTGGGACTAAGATCTCCAGACCCACAGAGCATAGAGTAGCAGGGACAGGAAGCAAAAATGTTTTGTGAGTCACTAGGGGTAATAGTGATACCACTCCGTTTCACCCCTTGGTTCCTGGATCCATGAATCCTGGCTATTGGAGAAGCAGAACCATATATTGGGTGCTGGTTTAGACCATATATACAGCCTCCTGGAGAACATTGCCCCAACCCTTCAAGGTATTGCCACCTAACTGGTGCTGTAATTGTGTTTTCAGGAGGCCATTTCATCGTTCTATCAAGCCAGCTGCTTCAGGATGATGGGGAACATGGTAAGACCAGTGAATTCCATGAGCATAAGCCCATTGCTGCACTTCATATGCTGTGAAATGAGTCCCTTAATCCAAAGCAATGCTGTGTGGGATACCCTGATGGTGGATAAGGCATTCTGTAAGTCCATGGATGGTAGTTTTGGCAGAAGCATTGCATGCAGGGAAGGCGAATCCATGTACAGAATAAGTATCTATTCCAGTAAGAACAAAATGCTGTCCTTTCCATGATAGAAGTGGTCCAATGTAATCAACATGCCAACAGGTTCCTGGCTGATTACCCCAAGGAATGGTTCCATGTCACAGACACAGTGTTGGTTTCTGCTGCTGGCAGATTGGGCAATCAGCAGTGGCGGTAGCCAAATCAGCCTTGATAAGCAGGAGCCCATGTTGCTGAGCCCATGCATAACCTCCATCCCTGCCACCAAGACCACTTTGTTCATGAGCCCATTGAGCAATGACAGGAGTAGCTGGGGTAAAAAGGACAGCTGGTTTCCACTGAACGTGCCATCCTATCCACCTGATTATTTAAGTCCTCCTCTGCCGAGGTCACATTTTGGTGGGCATTCCGTGAGACAAATACCATTACTCCTTTGGCCCATTCAGAGAGATCTATCCACATACCTCTTCCCCATACATCCTTATCACCAATCTTCCAATCATGCTCCTTCCAAAGTCCCAGCCATTAGCTACATTCCATGAATCCATATATAATCGCACATCTGGCCATTTCTTATTCCATGCAAAGTGAACAGCCATATGTACAGCTCGAAGTTCTGCCCAATGGGAGGATTTCCCTTCACCACTGTTCTTTAAGAAAGTCCCAGAAAGGAGTTGCAGTGCCGCTGCGGTCCACTTTCTAGTGGTGCCTGCATATCACACAGAACCTTCTGTGAACCAGACACGAGTTTTCTCTTCCTCAGTCAACTGATCATAAGGAACTCCCCATGAGGCCATAGGTGCAGACTGGGAGAAGGAAGGTAGTGTGACTGGAGTGGAGACCATAGGTATTTGGGCCACTTCCTCATTCAACTTACTTGTTTGTGCCTTGAGGCCCTGCTCGAGCCCAATCTCTGATTGCCAGTCTCATCATGGGGAATAACTACCACCAGCTGCCTCAGCCTTAAGGGTAGGACCATTGCCTTTGGGGAAGGAACAATCACAGCCCCCTAGGTTTCAAAGAGCCAGGCCTTCACCAACTTGGTTCTGGAGTGTGGGGCTGCTCATTCATGTAAGCCAGTGGGATGGAGCCAAAGCCACTGCCCAAGAGTGAGGGGGCAGGGCTGCCATACCCAAGAGGGAGAGGAATGGGGCCTGCCAGGTCAAGGTTATGAGGGTGCCACTCAGGAACTAGCCACCCAATGAAGATCGTACAGATGCCAAGTTGACAAGGGGTGGAATTGTGGTAGTTATGTTTGTGTGTCAACTTGGCTGGGCCTGGTTGAGTGGCTGGGCAGCTGGTGGTAATTATTCCTCATGATGAGACTGGCAATCAACTCCATGGTGGGATCTACCACAAGCAGCTGAGTAGGTGCCTTTGGGAATGTGGTCTGCTTCCTGTATATAAGGAGAAGCCTTGGGAATGGTCTCTAGTTTATGGCACGCTTGGACCCTACATGTAGCCGTGTCATTGCTCAGCAGCCTGCTATGCTCTGCTGACCTTGGGACTTACAATGGACTTAAGTTAATGGCCTGCCGTGTGGTTTGGTAACATTGGGACTGTGCCTTTTTACTTGTCAACCTTGGGGCTTCTCAGCCTCAGCAGCTAGCAGCTGTCTGAGTGAAGAAATGCCTCTAGCTCCAGTGGGCTGGGAGCAGGAGGCAGAGCTGGACCCCAAGGTTGAGGGGCTTTCATCCAGCCCCTAGGGCCTGGCACTTTGAACTTGGACTTAAAGCCTCCAAATTGTAAGAATAAACTCCTGTTTCTTAAGGCCATCCCATTTGTGGTATATTCTTGTCAGAGTGGTACTAGGTAACCAGAACACATGTGTTACAACCAATGAAAATGAATTATGACAAAATGTTACAAATGCATTAGAATTAAGTCTATGAACTTATCTCTGACAAGATGAGAACACATTAGAATGAAAATATTTATTAAACTGGCTTTTTCTTTGAAAAGTGAAAAAAGACTTACCTACTCAAAGTACATATTTTTTCAAAAAATCACCACCTGATGTGTGAGATATTCAAATTTTCAGCCTAATTGAGGAACATTTCCTGAGTTTCAATGCTTTTGGCAGACTCTGTTATTCATCTTGATATTTTTTTCATTAAAAAACATCTAGCTATCCTTAACTGTCTCTTTATTCGTGAATGAATATATATCATCATGAAAGATAGGTTATTTCAACAAGTCATTTTGAGGGATTAATCACTGTTTTATTATACTGCTAATGTTCAAAGTGATCATATGACACTTAAGCTATCTTGGTCCCTCATCAACTTGAAAACAATTGTGATAGTTGAAGCTGTGTGTCAACTTGGCTGGACCACAATTTTGTGTGGTTTAAGCAATTGTGATGTGGGTTGTTCCAGTGATGGGATCAGATGTATATGTTTGAGCAGCCAATCCATTGAAAAGGAGTTTCCTAGGGGTGTGGCCTGCTTCCAGTACATTTATGGACATCCTGGGAAAATAAATACTCTTCTATGGATCCAGATTCTGCCTACAGTCCATGAGCGAACAATCCACCGTTTGGCTTGGAGATGTTGGATTCATCCTTCATCGGCGCCAACATCTAGTATACTGCCTGCCAACCTTGAGCTCCTCATCCCCTGCAGCTGTGTGAGTTGGGAAAAGCCTCCAGCTTGACATTTGATCCAAGAACTTGGGGCTTGCCAGCTTCTAGAAGTGTGTGAGCCATTTTCCTAAGATAAATTTCTCTCTCTCTCTCTCTTTCTCTCTCTCTCTCTCTCTCTCTAAGCTTTACTGCTTTTTCTTCTCTAGAGAACCCAGTGTAACACAACAAACAAAAGAATTTAGTCAGAATAATCACACTCTTTAATATTGCTGGGAGATCTGGTGGCATGGTGCCTAAAGCACTTGACTGCTAACCAGAAGATTGGCAGTTCAAACCAGCCACTCCTCTGAAGAAAGATCGAGCTATCTACTTCCATAGTGATACTGCCTCGGAAACCCAAGGTGGGGTCACTATGAGTCAGATTCAACTCAACAGCCATAAGTTTGGTTTGGTTTTGAGTTTAATATTGCTTTGGAGTGTATGTTAAACACAATGACCTGTTGTGCTTTTCAAATCCAGGGGGAAAGATTACTTTTAACAGGGTTTGAAACCAGATACTATTCTGTATTTAATTAACAGTTCCCAAAATCTAGAAATATATTGATTTGTAGTATTTGATATGTGACTTATACTTAATACAGTTTATATTTTAAAGGTGAATATGATAAATTATTTGGGAATTAAAGTGAGTGGAAGTCGAATTTTCACTTCAATCAGCTAAAAATAGTTAGTAACTTATTCACTGCCGTAGAGTTGATTTTGACTCATAGGGAACTCCACTGGGTTTCCAAGGCTCTAAATCTTTACTGAAGCAGACTGCCTTACCTTTCTTCTGAGGAGTGGTTGGTGGGTTCAAACCACTGACCTTTGATTAGCAACCAAATGCCTTAACCACTACACTACCAGAACTTAAAAATACTCAATGGAGATGAACAATTCATTTTTTTTCCACATAAATACTTCTGAAGGAAATTAAATAAATTGAACTGATGTAATGCAGTATTTGCATTTGAGGTTAGAAGCCCAGACTTTTGTTTATGTAGATAGAAAAAAAGAGAGAAGCAAACAATCTTTTACACCCTGTTCCCAGTAGTTATTAACCATTTCAAAGTATAATGGCCAACCCTTCTTATATGTCAAAGAACCAAGACTAGTCAAAGGAGACCTTTATCTCCTCCCTCCTATCCTTTCCTTGATTTTCTTATGCATACTACTTTTCCTGTAAAGTTCTCTGTCCCAAACTGTGATGGTTGGAGCTGTGTGTCAACTTGGCTGGACCCCAGTTCTGTGTGGTTGTTCCCATGATGGGATCAGATGACTGAGTTCTGAGTGGCCATTCTGCCCAAGGGGAGTTTCCCTAGGGGCCTGCTTGCAATGATATTCCAAGGACAATCTGGAAGAACGGCATTCCGAACTA
>NW_006921588.1:16509821-16547089 GCF_000298275.1 Orycteropus afer afer | reverse complement strand
TCTCTCTCTCTCTCTCTCTCTCTAAATATATATATATACCTTGCTGGTTATTTTTTGTGTTTCTCTAGAGAACCCAATCTAACACACAAACTTTCAGTCTTTGGGGAGAACACTAAGCAACAATTAAGGACCTCTGGTGGTGTAGTGTCTAAGGCATTTGACTGCTAACCAGAAGATTGGTGGTACAAACCCACCAGCCACTCTGAGGGAAGAAGATTTACTACCTCGGAAACTCAATGGGGGTCACAGTGAGTCAGAATCAACTCAGTGACGGTGAGTTTGGTTTTTGAGTTTGGAAGCAACAATTGGATCTTGGCTGAAAGTAAATATCAGAGAGATGTTTATGTGTGCTTTATTGACTATAAAAAAGCATTTGTCTATGTGGAGCACAACAAATCATGGATAACATTGCAAAGAATGTTAATTGTGCTCATGAGGAACCTGCACATAGACCAGGAGGCTGTTGTTCAACCAGAACAAGGGGATACTGCATGGTTTAAAATCAGGAAGGATGTACATCAGGGTTGGATCCTTTCATCATACCCATTTGATCTATGTGCTGAGCAAATAATCCAAGAAGCTGGACTATATGAAGAATAATGCGGCATCAGGATTGGAGGAAGATTCATTAACAACCTGTGATATGTAGATGACACAACCTTGTTTGCTGAAAGAGAAGATGACTTGAAGCATTTACTGATGAAGATTAAAGACTACAGTCTGCAGTATGGATTATACCTCAACATAAAGAAAAAGAAAATCTCACAACTGGACCGATAAGTAGCATTGCAATAAATGGAGAACAGATTGAAATTGTCAAAGTTTTCATATAATTTGGTTCCACAATCAACTCCAATGGAAGCGATAGTCAAGAAATCAGACATTGTATTGCACTGGCCAAACCTGCTACAAAAGACTTCTTTAAAGTGTTGAAGAACCAGGATGTCTCTTTGAAGAATAAGCTGTGCCTAACTCAAACCATTATATTTTCTACAGCCTCATATGCATGTGAAAGCTGGACAAGATAAGGAAGACTGAAAGAGATTTGAAGCTTTTGAGTTGTGCTATTGGCAAAGAGTACTGGAAGTACCATCAACTGGCAGAAGAACTAACAAATCAGTCCTGGAAGAAGCACAGCTGGAATACTTCTTGGAAGTGAAAATGGCCAAACTTCATCTCACTTACTTTGGTCATGTTGTCAGAAGGGACCATTCCCTGGAGAAGGATATCATGCTTGGTTAAGTGCTGGGTCCATGAAAAAGTGGAAAAATTCTGTTTTGGTTCTCTAGTTCCTCTCTAACAGAAAATAAAAGAAGTATGTGGCTTTGACAAACAGAGATTTATTCTCTTACAATTTACAAAGCTAGAAGTCTGAGTGCAAAGTGTCAGCTCTAGGGATGAAGGTCCCTCAACCTTGGGCTTCAGCTCTGCTTCTTACTCCTAGCCTACTGGAGCTGGAGGTGTCTCTTAGCTCAGGCAGCTGAGGCTGACAAACTCAAAGCCAACAAGTAAAATAGCATAGTCCCAAGATTATCAAGCCATAGGCAGGCCACTAGTTCAAGTCCAGAAACAGTCTCAAGATGGTGGACAACACATCAGGCCACAAGACTCAGACAAATGCAGAATACAGATGTGCCAAAAAGCTCAAGACCTTTCTCAAAGATTCCTCTTATATACTGTAAGCAGACCACATCCCTGAGGCAGCTACTTAGCTGCTCACAATAGATTCCACCATGGAGTTTATTACCAGCCTTATCATGGGGAATAACTACATGCAGCTGTCTAGCCACTCAAAACCAGGCCCGACCAAGTTGATATATAACCTTAACAACCACAACCCTCAACAAGTTGAATTGACACAGTGGTTGCCATGATGGGTTCAGGTATAGCAAGGACTGTGAGGATTGTGCTCAATTGGGCAGTATATCATTCTGCTGTACATAGCGTTGCTATGAGGCAGAGCCAATTCAACAGCATCTGACAACAACAACAAGCAACCATGTTCTCAGGCATCATGGATATTTAAGTTCCATACAAAGATTAGCTCTAGTTTGGGAAGTACCCAAACCAAACCCAACCTATTTGGTTTGGTCAATTCCAACTCACAGTGACCCTATAGGACCGAGTAAGAACTTCCCCCAAAGGGTTTCCCAGGTTGTAAATCTTTATGGAAGCAGACACCTCATCTTTCTTCTGTGGAGGGGCTTGGGGTCAAACCACTGACTCTTTTGGTTAGCAGCCCGATGCCTTAAACACTACCCCACCAGAGCTCCTTTTGGGAGCCACTAAATTGGTTCAGGGATTTCTTGCCTTCCATCCTGAATTTGGTTTCTGTCCAATGCACCTCAACTCAGTTACCACTTGTCTGTCAGTGGAAGCCTGTGTGTTGCTATGATGCTTAGCAGGTTTCAGTGGAAATGACAACGTAGGAAGAAAGCCTTGGCAATCTACTTCCAAAAAACCAATCAATAAAAACCCAATCCCATTGTGTACGGTGCACCATGGTTTCACCAAGAGTCGGGGCCAACTCTACCAGCAACCAACAAGAACAAGCCATTTATCAAATTTACCTGCCTTATACAGGGTCTACTGGACTCTAATTTTCCCCTACTGCTTAGAATGGGGAACCTGAGTGCTATTGCCTCACATACCATTTCCATGGGTCTCTGGATTTTCCTGGAGTTTGTGGCAAGATACATTTATGGCAAGAAAATTGACAGCATTTTATGACTCTTCTGAGAACATGAAAGTGACTAATTAATCCTCTTGGGTTCTGATTAGTCCAAAGAGAATGGGCCTACCAACTAGACACCTAGTGAGGCATCCTTAAACACAAAGGAAACAGAGATTTGCTCTTGTGATTGGAAGTCAAACTTACCCTTAGTTTCAAGATAGCTCCTGACCTAGTTCATGGCTTGCTTAATCATAAAATTAAGTTATACTACATGAGAAGACCACCCCCCGATATGAATGACTCAATTAATCAAAAAGTATAACAGTCATTTTGTTAGAAAAAATATTTTAACAGTGAAACTTGTGGCTAATGAAGAGTAGGTCATAACACCTCTAAGTTTAAAGTAAGTTGAAACTAGGTTAAGATGCAATCTTCCTTAGTGATTTATGAAACTTGAGGGTTTACAAAAAGCTGCACTGCGTACTAGGTCAAGAAACAAAACATCTGGGTTCTATTCTTGGTACTGCTTATATAATTAGCCCTGGGACCTCGAATCTCTAGGACTGCCATTGTTTCAACCATAAAGGGCAGATCTGGGTTAGAAAGTCTTCCAAGTGCATTTGGTTGTGAAATATCTTAATTCCATGATTTCTTCTGAGGACCTTTCCTGTTTGGTCATTCCAAGTATAACACTCATCCCCATAGATTCCACTAACCCACTCCCATTGCAGTGATATTCATTATAGGACACACCTAGTCCTGATAGTTACATGGTAATAAAATAATAGAAGAGTGCGGTCATTGAGTGCACCAGAGTATTTCCTTTCCTCTGTAGACAGGCAGAGTGAAACTTAGCACAGAAATTCACTGTGTTTACAGTTGATAAGTGAAAATTAAAATCCCCTTCGTAGTGTTCTTTGGGCTGAAGGAAAGATGGTCTCACTTCTAAATTGAATCAGGAATAAAGGTCGCTCATTTACATTTATTGCTTTGACTGCATAGAAGCTTGGTTGTTTGCCAAACACTTAATGTCTTGAGAAAGCTATAGGTCATTTTGCAGCTTAGCATTTAATAGCACCATATCACAAATCTGATTTAATCTTTCCGTTTTGTCACCAGTTTGGGGTACGACAAAGACTCCAAATAATAAAACCTTAATGGCTGAACAGCATTTTATGTTTCATTTCCCAACATTTCTTTTATAGAAAATTCTGTAATTTTCTCTATCATATTCATTCAATGAAGATATTAATCTGAGCTGGTAAATAATAGATCATTGCAATTGTGAATCTTGTCAAAGGACAAAGGAAAATGTGTTCATTTTGAATAAAGCACCAGTTACAAAGTGCTTGCTTTTATTGAATATCGTGGGGAAAAAATGATTAATGCTAACTGGAATTTCAATTAAGATTGTTTTTCCTACAGTTTTTTGTTTTTTTCCATTTTGGAAATCTAGTACTTGATCATTGCCAAGGTATCAGAAAATGCAGACAAAAGAACTTTTTAACAAGTAAGGTTTCACCCATCCCAGACAACTGTGTTTAATGCATTGGTATTTACTCTTTCATATAGGTTTATATATACATTACATAGAGAATCCCCTTCCATTCACCAATACATAAACAAAAATATAAACATAAACTAGATATCTTCAATATTGACTAGTCTGTGAGACCAAAGTAAAGCCATACTTTCTCCACTAATAAAATTGAGACTTCTGAGCTTCTACGTGCCATAGTTAATAAAACCCCAGTCTTTCCTTATCCCTTACTGTAGCCAAGAATTTCAAAGTTTCTGACTCAAGCCAGAGGACTCCTCTGTATATCTCACTTTGGTGCAGAGCCTGGGCAACCTTCAGCACGTGTCATTTGCCTCACTGTTTCTACTGCCACAGAAATATTTGGAGTACAAGAGAGGAAGAACATTTTCTGGATGCTAGTTCAGTCATAGACATATCTCTTCCAAATTGGTAAGCTTCAGAGTTAGAATTCAATTTTTGGCCCTCACATAGGGTCTTTATATATACATATATAAACCAAAAGCATACTACTACCATTGAGTCAATTCTGACTCGTAATGACCCCCACTGGGTTTCCAAGGCTATAAATCTTTATCAAAGTAGATTGCCTCATCTTTCTTCCATGAAGCAGCTGGTAGGTTTGAATCACCAACCTTTTGGTTAGCAGCCAAATGCCACTATACCACCTGAGCTTATATATGTATTGTGTGTGTGTGTGTGTGTATTTTTTCCCCTTCCCCTCAAGGTACACTGCCAGCAGTCAGGTGAGTGGATTACACATAAGGTCTACCCTGTTCTCAAAAGCAAGTCCCCTTTTATGGCCCAGACTGGGCCTTGGGAGAGGACCACCAGTGCAGACTAGTGGCCTTCCCACTGCTTAGGCTTTTTTCTGGCTTCCAGCTACCTTTTCCTCCGATTATGCCTCTGCCAGGGTCCCTCAGTTTACTAGACCTGATTTAGTATATTTGAATCTCAACAAAGTACAAATTTTAATCTTGATCCTTTTCCTTTGAGAAATCATCTTGACACCTGTGTAAATTTGTGGATGTAGATAGGTACCTGGGGTAAAGGTACTATCTGTACTCATCTACCAACAGTTCCTAAGAGACAAGCCCTTTCCAAGCCAATTATTTCCTCTGAGCACTGAATAGCTACTGGTCTTATAGCAACCTTATTCTATAGTATCAAAAAACCAAACTCACTGCCATCAGTCAATTCCAACTCCTAGTGACCCCTTGTTGGGTTTCTGAGGTAGTATCTCTATGGAAATAGATTGCCCAGTCTTCCTTCCGAGGAGTGGCTGATGAGTTCAAACCACCAGGCTTCTGGTTAGCAGTCAAATGCCTTAGGCATTATGCCACCAGAACTCCCTTGTTCTCTAGTATAATGGTTAAATAAGCAGGCTTGGGATCCAAACAACTCATATTTAAAGCTGTGCCCTGTCATTTACCCAGTGATTACCTTGTGAAATTACCCAGTAGTTCTGTGCCTTAGTATCTCCCATCGATAAAACAGGACTGATGATAATCACACTTTTCTCTTATGTAGTTGTGAGGATTAAATGCATTAACATGTGTTAAACACTTGTGCCTGACACATAGTGAGTGTTCAGTTAATGTCAGCCATAGTGCTTAAGGCATTTGACTGCTAACCAGAAGGTTGGTGGTTCAAACCCACCAGCCACTCCGCTGAAGGAAGACTGCAATCTACTTCTGTAAAGATTTACTGCCTTAGAAAGGGGATTGCTGTGGGTCAGAATTGACTTGATGGCAGTGAGTTTGGTTTTGGTTTTTTATCGCTATTTCAGTAATTCTAATATTCAAAGAGGTTTTAAAAGTGATTCTTTCCAGAAAAATCAAAGAAAAATGATAGCATCTTCGCTAAAGAAAAAATATTGCTAACGAGCTTTAAATATTACTTCTCCATTTTATGAAAAAATGAATTAAAGTATTACTCATGGTTTCTCTGGTTTGCATTACCTAAATCTATGTCACCTTAAATGTTGTTTTTTAAGTACCTGTTTTATAACCTGCTCCCACCCAACAATATATTGTGAAACTCTTCTGCTTGTCAATAGCTATATTTCTATGATATTTTCAACTTTTTTATTCTATTTACAGGAACATTAGAATGTATCTTACCAAGCACTTATTATTTTTCTATTTTTTCAATGTTATACCACTGGTGGGGGGAAAAATGTCTTAGAGGTAGGTGGTCACATGACTCCTTAGTTATTTCCTTGGGACAAACACTAGAAAAAGGATTGTCGCCAACTGGCATGCACAATTTGTCTCCCAGAAACGTTTACTAGTTTATAACAGTAGGCCAGTTTTCTTGTACTTTAACCAACAGATAATATTAAAAAAATTAATCTTTAACAGTTTGATAGATAAAAAAGATATATTGCTTTACTATATATTTCTTTAGTAATTATTAGTGATGGCAAACTTTTTTATTATGGTAAGTTTTAATTTCTTTTATGGGATAGCTACACTATTTACCCATTTTTATTTTCATTGCTTTAAAAGAGCTCTTTGTATTTGTAAGTTAGTCAAGCATTTCTTTATTGATACTTGGTAAGAAAGGGAATTTAGCTTACTAATTTTTTACATCTTTTTCATGAGCCACATAAAGTTACGATCTTGTTAAAACTAAAATGCAATTTAAAAATTGCAAAGTAGAATAAAGTGTGAAGGCTTATCTACCCACCTATTGCCATCAGTTGATTCTGACTTATAGCGACCCCTATTTGATTTCTGAGGCAGTAAATCTTTATGGAAGTAGATTGCCGAGTCTTCCTTCCGCAGAGTGACTGGTGGGTTTGAAGCTCCAACGTGCTGGTAGCAGTCAAATGCCTTAGGCACTATGCCACTGGAGGTCGTTGAAGGTTTATCTAAGAAATAAAAATCAAAGAAATTCATGGTGAATTAAATATTTGAGACCTGAGACCAAAAAAAAAAAAAAAAAAAAAATTGCCTCCACTAATTGATTTGAAATGAAAACTTTTATTTGTACATGTACAAGTCCTAGGATTTCTTTTCTCCTGATTTTAGAGGGATAATATTCAGTTATTATAATGGTTAAGTTGCAAGGCTTTAACCTGACATTTTCAATTATTGGAATGAATGAACAAATACTTACAATATAGAGGTTAGCTATAAGTTTTATCCTTAATTCTCCTTTCTCCTCTTATTGCTTTTGTTTTTGAATCTTATAAAAATATTTTATGTGGCTTTAAAATTTTTTAAACTTTTAATTTTTATTGTGATTTGGGTGAAAGTTTACATAGCAAATTGCTTTTCCCTTCAATAATTCATAGGATATCTGGTAGCGTAGTGCCTAAGGTATTTGACTGCTAACCAGAAGGCTCCTGGTTCAAACCCACCAGCCACTCCTCGGAAGAAAGGTTGGGCAATCTACTTCTGTAGTGATACTTCCTTGGAAACACAAGGAGGGGTCACTATGAGTCAGATACAACTTGATGGCAGTGGGTTTGGTTTGGTTTTTGGTCAATAATTCATACATATTTTTTTCATGACATTGATTACAATCCCACAATGTAACAACACTCTTCCAACTTCTTCCCTGTGTTTACCATTTTCATTTGTCCTTTTTTCCTAGCCCTTCTTGCCTTCTGAGCTTTATTCCTGGGCAAATGCCACTCTTTTGATCTCATATTGTTGATTGTTCTAAGGAATGCATACTTCCTTGGTGTTATTGTTCACTTTATAGGCCAATCTATTGTTTGGCTGAAGATTGAGCCAAGGAGGTGAATTCAGTTCCAGGCTTGAAGGGTGTCTAAGGCCCATAGTCTTTGGGGTTCTACCAGTCTCCATTAGATCAGTAAGCCTGATCTTTTTATTATTATTATTACTATTATTTTGAGTTTTGTTCCACTTTTTTCTCCCCCTCAATCCAGGACTTCTTATTTTGATTCCCTTTCAGAGTTGTCAGAAGTGGAAGCTGAGTATCATCTAGTTCTACTGGTTTCAGGGTCATGGAGGCTGAGATTCATGTAGTCCATTATTCCTTTGGACTAATTGTTTCCACGTGACCTTGATTTTCTTCACTCTTGTTTGCTCTGGATGGGGGGTTGGGTTTGGTGGGGGGTGGGGGGAACCAATAGTTGTACCCGTGGCTTTTAAATTTTAAATTCTATTTTAAAATATTTAAGATTTATGTTTAAAAATCATACTAAGCAATGGATTTCTTCTGTGAATATTTGGGGACTGGAAGGACTAGCTCTTTAAGTTAAAAAAATATACACACACAGACATACATATAGCAATGCCTTCCAATCAATTTTGGGGAAAATAAAAACTTATTCTAGAATTCACTTGAGATGAAATTCAGGAAAATGTCCAAGGAATGTTGACAAATGAAACCAGTGAGGTGGAAAAGCCTGAAAAGATATAACAATCTTGCAAAGCTAGAAGTTTTAAAATTACATATATATATGTGTGTGTATACATATATATATATATATATATATATGCAAATTCATACATCTAAATCTATATACAGTTATGCACCACATAATGTCCATTTGGGCAACATCTGACTGCATATATGTCTGTGGCACCAACCCCATAAAGCCTATTATATTAAAAATTCAAGGTATATACAATGGTTCACAATAACAAATGGGTGCTACATTGTGACTTGCATCAAAACTATTATGATGATGATTATTCTATAATCTTATGTTAAAGATGTTCTCTTGTATCTGGAAGCATTTCTTTAATATTTTTATGCATAGAAATGTACATTATATGCTATATACAAACACAAACATTTGACTGATGTTAGATAACCATACCTAACTGCTCCAACTTATATACAAATTCAACTTAAAGATAGACTTAGTAATGGAATTGTTCATAATCTGGGGACTGCCTGTATATAATACGGTGTTTGCACGGTGTTCAAATCACATAATGTCCTATTTCACAGAATATATTGTGGATATTAAGCAAGACATGACTCTACTAGTATTTCTTTCTCCTCTGTAACTGGAATCCAAATGATATTTTAAATGGTATTGTAAGCAGAGCATTTAGTGGTTATTTAAAATCAGTGCACATGAGTTTTCATCTGCTAGATTGGCCTTCAGTCCATCCCCCTTCCCACCCCTTTTTTAAAATCTTGGGCATCTGTGTGTGCTTCATATCTAGTTATCTTAAAGCTGAGCATCCAAAAAATATCATAGTTCTACCATTTTATTTGAATAGATGAAATCTTCCATGATGCAAGAAGAGTTTAAAAGATAATTGCACTCCTCTGCTTCTGTTCCTCCACTGCCTTTCGCCTGCACTAACAGGTCAGCAGTAATTAAGACTGGACTTTATTTTGTGTTCTGTAAATGATTTATGATTCTGTGGTTGGAAGACAGAACGAGACTCATATTTTTAGATGATTTACCTTCGACATTCTATAGGTCTTTTGGAAAGTCAATTATTGTATAGGTACTGAAGTTAGTTAAATAGAAATAAAGGCCATGATTCAAGGACAGGAAAAGGGAGGCATGAATAGTGGTACCATGGTGCCCAAAATAAAGGAATTATGTTTCCTGTGTTTGCTCCAAATTTCCCTTTCAAAGGGACTGAGTGAGTCTAAAGTGTAAGTGAAAATAATAATAGCTAACATTTACTGCAAGTCTTTGGATGGAGTAAACAATTGATACACTTGGGTATTTACTAAAAGTTTGGGGGTTCAAGTCTGCCCAGAGGTACCTTAAAAGAAAAACTTGGTGATCTATTTCTGAAAGATCAGTGTTTTAAAAACCTACTGAGCACAGTTCTACTTTGACACCCATGGGGCTGCCATGAATCAGAGTGGACTCAATGGACTTAAACAATTTATTGAGTACTTACAATTTGGAAGGTTAACTTTTGAATGCATTCCATGTGTTATCTCATTTAACGCTGAAAACAAATGTATGAGGGAAGAAATCTTATGACATCCGCTTTATTGCTGAAGTAGACAGGGAGCAGAGGAGAATTTGTTCAAGGTCACATCTTTTGTACATGCAAGAGACAGCATTTGAATGTTACAGCTTTTCCCTAGAACCCACACTGTACTCATCATGGTAACTGACACACTTGAGTCACCTCAGACATGGAGGACTATTAACATACACCACAGACTTCACTGAGAGGAAAAGTGCTGGTATTGAGGTGGGTGGGTTAGCAAGGTCATTTTAAGGCTCTGTTTGGACAAATATGCTTGAATGTGCTACAAGTGATGGGGAATGAGGAATCACAGGGTGTCGAAATGGGGGGCAGAGGAGAGAAGTGTTGGAGAACATGGAGTTTGCTCTGTCCAATCTGGCTTCTAAGGCATTTTACTTAGACTTGGGGCATTAATTACTTCATCTATGAATTGGGAATAACAAGAGTACCTATTTCATAAGAATCATAAAAAATGACATAAATTAAATGTGTATCATATAATAAGTATAGAACTCAGTATATAGTTTTTGTTGTTATTTGAGAGGTGGGATTAATTTGGGATCCAGATTATCTCTTGCCTATTTTACCACAATAAATCCTAATTAACTAATAATATCATCCCAAACCTTTCTTGTCATGTAGATGTCTGATAGTTAATGAGCCATTCCCAAGGCTAAAGCTCTAAATTATGGTTTAGTTTTAAGTTCTCTGCCCTTATTTAGCACCAAGATAAACAGGAGTCCACTCTCCACTAAAGGCTAAGTTCAGATCTACAGAAACAGTAAACAGTCTTTTAAGAACTTTCAAAGCTTTCTCCCACTTGACCCTAAAATATGTTCTAGTCATAGCTCCCTTTTTCTCCCCTTTTAAAGTTAAATTATCAGAATACCCAAACTATATGATGTTCCTAGACTTGTCCCATTCCCCTGTCCCCTTGGTCACACATTCATGTTCTCCCTCTACCTAGAAAATCACCCTACCCTCAACCTGTCAAAATCTTCCTCTTCCTTAAGTCCATCTTACAAAGCTTTTTATTACCTACTCAAATGAATGTGGTCTCTCTCTTATCTCTGAACTTCACAGCATTAGTTTGTACCTCACTGATGAGAGGTGTCACTGACCACCATGTATTATATTTGTGAACTTGCCATGGCATTTCTTGTTAAGATGTAGATGAAGGAGTTGATTTTATATTTGGGTAGTCCCTGTTTTGGTTTTTGTTAGTTGCCGTTGAGTCTCTTCTGACTCATGGTGACTGTACATGTGTAGAGTAGAACTACTCGGCAGGATTTTCAAAGTTGTGACCTTTCAGAAGCAGATTACCAGACCTGTCTACTGAGGATCCTCTGAGTTCAAAGAATCAGACTTGCAGCTAGTACTCAAGTTCTTAATCGTTTGCACCACCCAGGGATTCATGGGAAGTTTTTAAAAGATAATAATAGCAACTTCCATTGTGCCTTGCACAGAGTAGTCATTCAAAAATTATTTGTAGAATCAAGTTTAATATAGAAAAAAATCAGATAATTACAACTTCCACTTTAGTACCTTTAGTCTCTGGCCCTGTTACTCACCTCAGTGTGTTCTGGCTAGAAGTTAAACATTGTCCAAGTAAATTGTGCATTGCAGAGGACTTCACTGAAGAGTGGAAAACAAATTCCCATTCATTTTGCTATTAAATAAGGGCAAGAGAGCTTTGAACTTAAACTCTGCTACAGCTTTTGGAATGGCTCTTTAATTGACCATTATGCACATGCATGCAAATATAAACTCTCTTTAATGAGTGGAAAAATATGCCACAAAATAATGCTTGCTTCTCCCATCTGCCAAGGAGATAAACGTAATTTGAACAAATCAAAATCTCCTTCATTAGCTTCTTCACATTGTAGGAGATCCTGCTGTCCTGCTTCTTCAAAGGAGGTAGGACACTCACAACCAGTACAGCAGAGTACACACACACAATCCAACTTTAACTTCTTATTTTTTCCAATTCACAGATACTATGAAAACTGGCAAGCTGACTCTAAGGTGAAACATTTTTATTTTTTTATTTTTATGTATATATCATAATAAAGGTGAACGCGAGTAGAAAAGTGAACACGTTTTTAATCAGTGGACCATAAATACTCTCCTGTAACTGTCATTTGGCAGAGGAGTTGCTTGGAGTGTGTGAGTATTTATTAAATGGCGTGGTGAGAACCATCCCGTGGGGGAAAACGGAATGAAATGCAAAGCCCCAACCTTTTAGATTTGTGTCTACTGAGGGTGTCTGTGACAATGTGGCAAGGTTCCAGGCTTTAAGCGCTTGGCCATTGCATTTGGATTTTAAAAGACTACAAGTCATAAATTCTGGTTGCAATTAGAGCTGGTGAAAAGAAAAATACCATAGGAGTTATTAATATGCAAATCTAGTAATTTGGAAAATGGAATGATCTCAGGTTAGGTTTCTGAATTTATGCAATCTAATTTTGACCAAAATTACATCACACTTCAACAGTTCTGCATAAATTGACAGCAAATTGCATAATTTTTTTTTAATTAGTACAAAAAGTGTGCTTAGGAAGAGTATAAAGCAAGAACACACATGTGGCTATAATGAATTACATCAATGATTCACTCATAGTCTGAACTCTTTTCCCAACATATCCAATGCTGTATGTTATGGCAGAAAAAAAAATCCAGTAACAAAAGACTTCATGTATTTATGAATGAGACAAAATGTTTCCTTTAGAAATGTTCTCTGCTGTTTTTGTCAAACTTGGAATGCTTTATCTCCATAATGATACAAGAAGAATAACCAATATATATATATATATTTAATCTCTGCCGTAGTTCTGCTATTTAGAAGGATGGTGCTGATAGGTGGAAATGTTTCTTGGAATTGTTCAACAGCAATGCCTGTAGACACAGCTGGAATCAATCATGAAATGGGATACATGGCTAATCAGTTTACGATATGGACATGAGATTTGACTGCTATTACCTGCTTACAAGCACTTAAAACAATCTCAAATAACCTGAAATAATAAATTTGTTTTGAAATCTAGTCACGTAGCTCTTTTGCCTGACTAAAATAATAAATTGGTATAGTTAGCAGACTGCATGAAACAATTTGTGTAGACTTAGTACCGCAAATACAGAGGAATATTCCAAACTCTTTTATCATGCTGGAAGGTATTTGAATCAAATATTCATTCAGACCCAGATCAATTGAGTTCAATTAGCTGTCTTTGATGGTTACATGAGGGCAAATTTGTAGAAGATCATGGCTTTTCTCAATGTCAATTCTTTTTTTTCCACACATTCTGTTTTACTTTAACATTCTGTTGTGAATGTGCCAACTATACAAATGTATTTGGTTTTTATGTAGCTAATTGTAGTTAGGAGCTCTGGTGGTGTAGTGGATAAGGCACTCGACTGCTAACTGGAAGGTCAGTGGTTCAAACCCACCAGCTGCTCTGTGGAAGGAAGACGGTGCTATCTATTTCCATAAAGATTTGCAGCCTTGGAAACCCAATGGAGTTGCTCTGTGTCGGAAACGACTCAATGGCAGTGAGGTTTTTGTTTTGTTTTTTTAATTGTAGTTAAAAGCCTACTATAGTTCTGCCTCTATATAAAGAAGTATGCTTACATTAATGTTCATCATAACACTATTCACAATAGCCAAAAGGTGGAAACAGCCTAAATGACCATCAAACAATGAATGGATAAACAAAATGTGGTACATACATGCAATGGAATACTACTCAGAAAGTAGGCAAAAATAAGCACTGATATATGTGATAGTACGAATGGAGCTTGAAAACATTGTGCTGTGTGAAATAAGTCATCACAAATGGACAAATACTTTATGACCTCACTTATATAAAAAGACAAGAAAAGGCAAATGCATGTAGACCGAAGTTTATTAGTGGTCACCAGGGAAGAGAAGGAAAGGGAAAAGAGGGGTTAATGGTGATAGAAAAATTGCACTAAGAGTAGAGATGTACAGCTAATATTGATGTCAAAAAGTTGTACCCCTGTAAAAAGTCGAATTACAAAAGCTTATATATTGTGATATATACATTTATAATGACAGCAATAATGACAAAAAAGAGTAGCTGATGAGGCTGCTTATGTATAACCAAACACCTCATGCATTTTGGTTCCTTGGTTTGGAGGTTTAGGGCCATGGTTTAATGGGAAATCCCAGTTAATTGGCTTAATATCATATTTAGTGCTTCTGTTCTACTTCCTAGTTCATTGGATAGTGCCCAGGGTCTTAAAAGCTTGCAAGTGGCCACCCAAGGCACAACAGTAAGTCTCCACTCACATGGAGCAACAGAGGAAGAGGGAGAGTCACGAGTGAGAAGAGAATATGCGATGTGTAGCTGATTGCATCCACGCATCCACGACTTCTTTTGCCATGAGACCAGAAGGAGTGGATGGTGCCTGACCACCATTACTGAGCATTTTGATCAAAGATTATAAAGAAGAGTCCTGATCAAAAGGGAGATAATTCAGAACAGAATTTTAAAGTCCTATGGATTCTAGACTTTCTGGAGCCACAGTGGGTGGATGAACACTGAAACTATTGCTCTGAGATAATCTTTAAACCTTAAACCAAAATTATGTCATGAAGGCATCTTAAAACCAAACAGTAGTTTAGTTTAATGAGTAAAAAAGCTCTACCTTGAGCGTTATACTCTTTTAAGAATTATCTGTATGGGATCAAATTGACAACAGCAACTTGAAAGATTAGATAGATGCATCAGAGGGCAATCAGTTTATGGTAATGAAGGAGGAACACCTGAGCAAAGAATGGTGAGAATGGTTGCATAAGAAGGTAATCAATGTCACTGAATTGTATGTGTAGAAAGTGTTGAATTCTGCATATTCTCAACAAAAATAAATAAAATTGAGAAAAAAACAGTATGCCTATTACTTTTTAAAAATCAAGTTAGTTAATGTTCCAAGAGTGTTATCTAGTTTGAATATTTGAGAATTTGGGAAACAGGTTTATGTGAGAAAGTCTATTTGAAGAACACGCATTGGCCTTGGAGTATTCCTTCAATATCTGAGTAAAGAACATTTGCTTTACAGGAAAAATACTTGGGTTTGAATCTTAACTCTCCTATTGATTTTTTGGCTGAATATGATCAACCAATTTAAATTCCAAGCCTCTGTTTATTTTATTTTTTGAAGTTTGTGGTTAATAGACTGCTATACTTTCATTCACTCATGTTTTCATTTACTCAATATTTATTGAGCACCTGCTATATGTTAGGTTCAAACCCACCAGCCACTCCTTGGAAGGAAGGTTGGACAATCTACTTCCATAGTGATACTGCCTCAGAAACCCAAGTAGGGGTCGCTATGAGTCGTGTCCGATTCGATGGCACATAAGAACAACACTATATGTTAGACACTAAAACATTCTATTGATACAAAGATTAATAATAACCTGGTCCCTTAAGTCCAGGGACTCACCAATAAGTGGATTTATTTTGTAAAGATCTAATTGTTTAATTAGGACATGATTGTAGGAAGTATTATAATACATATAGGTTTAAAATGCCAGGAAACTGAAAACAAAAAATGAATTCTTTTATTTTCTTCTTCTGTTTTAGGAAAAAGTTTCAAAAGAAAGGTAATATTTAATATTGTTAAAGGAACAAAAGGAAGGATGGACAGACATAGAGTTACGAGTCATAATGGCTTATTTAGAGAATTTTGAAAAACATTGTCTTGTAGTTATAGAATAAGAGGATAGATAAAGAGAAACAGGTATTCTTTCCATGGAAGTGTAAGAAACATTTCTATTGGGTTCCACATCACCCTCAGACTCACCTGTGCTTTCAGATTATTTAAGTACTTTTTTCCCTTTAAAAAAATGTTTCTCTTCTTTATATACTGTTTTGTGCTTACATGTTCAGTAATGTTTCTTTTTAAATTATGGGTTTAACCAGGATTTCAGGTGTGGGGAGAAGGCTCAACAATCTTTGTTTTCTAAAGTTTTCGTTGGGAAGTCTCTTAGGTAGGATAGTGGCACTGACCATCAGTCTGTTTTAATACGGTGACCTGAACTGCAAAGATACATATGTTGGCCGATGAGTCTGTAATTACAACATTTAGTTCTCTTAATACTCTTAGGTGTCTTACCTTTTAGCCCATTCCATGAATATTCAAGTGGCAAAAGTTGTTTATAGTTAGATGCCTCAGGAAAGTGCTGTGGAGAACATGTGATTTGATGTAGGTCTTAAAGAATAAATAAAAAGAAAATGGGCATTACAGTCAGAAGAAACCTCATAAATAAGGTACAGAGGTAAGAAAATTTGGGAACATGGAGGCAGATGGAAGAAACACTGCAGTCATTGAATAGAAAATCATGATTGTCACTTGCATTTGGGTTTATTTATAGATGGGGTATTTGAAGATTTTGAAACAGAAAATTATCATGGTTAGGGTTGTTCTATTAGAAAAATGAGTCACAAATCAGACTGTACAAAAAAATAAATAAATAAAAGAGAGAGAGAGAGAAAGAAAAGAAAAGAAAAACCAAACCAACTGCTGTCAAGGCAATTCTAACTCATAGACACCCTGGGTTGCAAAGTACAACTGCATTCTGTAGAATTTTCATGGCTGTGACCTTTTGGAAACAGATCATTGACCTTTCTGCCAAACTTTTCTTTTGAGATGTTTCTAGCTGGATTTGAACTGCCAGCCTTTCAGTTGAGTAGTGGAGTGCTTAACCATTTGCACTACCACGGACTGCCTAATCAGACTGTAGAGGGAAGAATTGGAGATAGGGAATATTTGGAGAGTAAACACATGGTAAAGAAGGAAGGTTTGTATTGTTTTTGCAATACTGAAGACAGAGAAAAAGGAACAAATTAGAGATATATTGTAGAAGTAGAATCAGCTGACAAGCCACTGATAGGGATGGATGTTAAAATGGTTCCAACTTTTGAATTGAAGGGATTAATAGAAAGTGGGAGCACAGTGAAGGAAGAGAAAGTTTAAGGAAGAATATGATGAATTAATTAGCAATATATACAAGAGTGTCGCCACTACTTGTCTGTCAGATAGTTGCATTGTGGTGGCTTGGGGGTTGGTATGAGGCTGGAGGCTACACCACTGGTATTTCAAACACAAGCAGGGTCACCATGATGGACAGGTTTCAGCTGAGCTTCTGGAATAATACAGACTTGGAAGAAGGAAGGGACCACCCACTTCTCAAAAGAATTGGCCAGTGAAAACCTTATGAATAGCAGTGAAGCACTATCTGAAATATTACTGGAAAACTTATGGATTTCCCTGAAGCATTGTCCATTATAGTGCTGGAAGATGATACCCTCAGGTTGGAAGGTACTCAAAATACAACTGGGGAAGAGCTGCCTCCTCAAAGTAGAGTTGGCCTTAAAGACATGGATGGAGTAAAGCTTTTGCTGATGGGGCATGACTCAATTTCATTCCACCTGAATTTAGAGAACATATAAAGAACAGATGTGACACACTGGACACCAGTGACTGCAAACTAGACGAATTGTGAGATGACATCAAGAACATCATCCATGAAGAAATCAAAAGGTCATTAAAAAAGACAGGAAAGGAAGAAAAGACCAAAATGGATGTCAGAAGAGACTCTGAAACTTGCTCTTGAATGGAGAGCAAGCAAATGGAAGAAAAGACAAGATAAAATAACTGAACAGAAGATTTCAAACAGGAGCTTGAGAAGACAAAGTCAATTATTATAATGAAATGTGCAAAGACCTGAAATTAGAAAATCAGAAGGGAAGAACACACTCAGAATTTTTCAAGCTGAAAGAACTGAAGAAAAAAGTTAAGACTCAAGTTGCAATACTGAAAGATTCTTTGAGCGAAATATTAAATAATAGAGGAAACATCAAAAGAAGATGGAAGGAATACACACTGTCACTGTACCAAAAACAATTGGTCAATGTTCACATATTTCAGGAGGTAACATATGCCAAGAACCAATGGTGTTGAAGGAAGAACCACAAGTTGCATTGAAGGAATTGGTGAAAAACAAGGCTCCAGGAATTGACAGAATATCCATTGAGACGTTTCAACAAACTGATACCCCACTGGAGGCACTCATTCATTTATGCCGAGTAATTGGCAGACAGTTACCTGACTGACTGATTGGAAGAGATCCATATTTGTACTCATTCCAAAGAATGTGGAAATTATCGAACAATATCATTAATATGACACATAAGTAAAATCTTGCTGAAGGTAAAATATGGTTGCAGCAGTATATTAACAGGGAACTTCCAGGAATGCAAGCTGGATTCAGAAGAGGACATGAAAGTAGGGATATCATTGCTGATGTCAAATGGATTTTAGATGAAAGCAAAGAATACCAGAAAGATGTTTACTTGTGTTTCATTGACTATGCAAAAGCATTTGATTGTGTGGATCATAACAAATTATGGAAAACATTGCAAAGAATGGGAATTCCAGAACACTTAATTATGCTCATGTGGAACCTGTACATAGACCAAGAGGCTGTTGTTCAAATAGAACAAGGGTATACTGAATGGTTTTAAATCAGGAAGGGCATGTGCCAGGGTTATATCCTTTCACCATATTTATTTAATCTGCATGCTGAGCAAATAATCTGAGAAGCTGGATTATACGAAGAGGAACACAGCATCAGGATTGGAGGAAGACTCATTGATGACCTGCAATATACAGATGACACAACCTTGCTTGCTGAAAATAAAGATGACTTGAAGCACTTACTGATGAAGATGAAAGACTACAGTCTGTATTATGGATTACACCTCAACATAAAGAAGATAAAAATCCTCAAAAATGGATCAATAAGCAGCATCATGATAAATAGAGAAAAGATTGAAGTTGTCAAAGATTTCATATCACTTAGTTCCACAATCAACACCAACAGAAGCAGCAGTCAAGAAATCAGACATTGTGTTGCACTGGGGAAGTCTGCTGCAAAAGACCTCTTAAAGTGCCGAAGAGCAAAGATGTCTCTTTGAAGACTCAGGTGTACTTAACCCATGTCATGGTATTTCCATCTACCTCATATGCATACCGTTGAGTCGATTCTGACTCATAGCCACCCCTCCTTGGGTTTCTGAGGTGATATCTCTACAGAAGTAGATTGCTCAGTCTTCCTTCTGAGGAGTGGCTGGTGGGTTTGAACCACCAGCCTTCTGATTAGCAGTCAAATGCCTTAGGCACTACACCACCACAGCTCCTTTTATATGCATATGAAAGCTGGGCAATGAATAAGGAAGACAAAAGAGGAATTGATGCTTTTGAGTTGTGGTGCTGGTGAAGAATACTGAAAGTACCATGGACTGCCAGAAGAACAAATAATCTGTCCGGAATAAGTGCAGCCAGAAGTGAGAATGGCTTGATTTTCTCTCACTTAACTTTGGTCATGTTGTCAGAAGGGATCATTCCCCGGAGAAGGATATCACTCTTGGTAAAGTTGAGGGTTAGTGAAAAAAGGGAAGACCCTGAATGAGATGGATTGACACAGTGGCTGCAAAGATGGGCTCAGGTATAGCAAGGATTGTGAGACTGGCACAGGACCAGGCAGTGTTTTGTTCTTTTGTGCATACGGTTGCTATGAGTTGGAGCTGACTCAATGGCACTTAACAACAACAACAACAATTCGATTCAACAGCAACTGATAATAATATGCAATGTAAGTAGAGATAATAGACCACTTGTAAAATTAGCTAAGTGGACCAGAGGAAATAAGACCTTTGCCAATTGTCTAAAATCTGTGTCCTCTTTTCTCCTGGTTTTGACCATAATAGATTAAATGAAAGATAATTTATGATTATAAACATATCTTTCCTAGTTTATTGAAAATTACGTATGTTACTCTAATCCAGCCATTCAATACACTCATTATTGTAGTCCTTTTTCACACTAATATGTGTTCCTTCAACATAGCTCTTTATTCTCAGGGGTCTCAATTAGATCCCCAGCAAATAGAGAATCTTGGTGCCTCCCTGCTTTACTCCGGTATGACAGCTGGATAAGGTTACTCACACCAAATCCAGATAGCTTCTGTGTAAGTCGTTTTCTTTCTAAACTCTCATAATTAATCTTTTCCAGATTGACAATAATTCTACTGTTTTCATTCCACAGACGCAATCTCATATGGTTCCTTAACACTTCAGAAAACTTATTAAGTTTAAAAAGACTGGAGATACTCCTTCAGGCTTCTCTAGTTTCACCGTGTGCTGTCAGGTCAACATTCTCAATGCAACTAAGCAGGGACAGATGGTGCCCATTCCCTCAGTGACAGAATCATCCAGCAATGTCAAAGGCATTTACATCCTTGAGAGAGAAACACTTTATGACTAAAAGTTTCCCACCATGTGTACTACAGAATACAGAAATGAAACACCAATAATAACTCATGTCCAATTATGTTAAACTTTAACTAAATTAATCATTTAGAAATGAAGTCAGTTACTTTGTTCTATTATCAATTCTCCAAGGACCCTTTCTAGGAGGACATTAATGTGCTTGAGTTGTAAGATGTCTAAAATAATGGTTATGTAAAATTAGAAATTCGACATGGTGTTATAAAATGAATCTTATGTATTTATCTGACTCCGCGGCAGTGAGTTTTGTTTTTTAGTTTTTATAGTAAATATAAGGAGCTCTGGTGGCATAGTGCCTAAGGTATTTGACTACTAGCAAGAGGGTTGGTGGTTCAAACTCACCTGCCACTCCAAGGAAGGAAGACTGGCCAATCTATTTCTGTAAAGATTTACTGCCTCAGAAACCCAAAGTGGGTCACTATGAGTTGGAATCAACTCAACAGCAGTGAGATTGGTTTTTCTGTACTCTCTCTCTCTTTTTTAATAGTAAAATATAAAAAGGAAAAGTGACATATTGTTCAGGAAAATGGTCACTAATTTGGATGACTATTAACTTCTGGTTTCTTAATCATTTTTTTTTTTTTTCACTTTCATTGTATATATTACTGCATTGAATCTTATCTTTATTGCTACTGTAAACATGGTTTTCAATGATCTGCTTAAACTTGATAATGAAATTTCAAATTTCTCATACTACAAATCTCATCCTCTGTTTTAGGAACAGCAAGTATTAACTTTCTAGACTATAATTTAATACTCTTGTAGAATCCGATGGCTTGAATTTTAGCCCCAATTCTGCATTAATTATTAACATAATCTTTGTCAACAGTCTTATTTTCTCTGAATCTCAGATTCTTCATATATAAAGGGTAAGGGTTATTTAGTTGAGATCTCTTACATTTCTAAAATTCTATTGTATGATTTTCTCAGATGAAAATAATAAACAATAATATAAATGTAAAATATGCATTAGATTTATTTTCTACATTAAAGTTATAGTTTTGGCCCCAAAATATAAAATTAAAAAAACCCCCTCAAAATTCTTTGTCTTATATTATTGGTAAAAGGTGAAAGATTTATACGATCTGAAGAGAAACCAGAGTATCATCTTATACTATTGGAAATTAAAATATTTTTATCTTGACAGCACCAGACTGGGGGGCACATCTCTATATCTTCCTTCATGAATGGATTTATAATACATTAAAGGAGAAACATGTACATCAAATGAATTTAGCCAGTTACTCTTTATATGTTGATTTTACTATCGTGAGTACATGTAAAATATTAAGAGGTAGAGAGGAAAAAGAAGCCACTCTTTAAACCCACAGAAACCAAGGGAAGTTAGCTGAAAGTGAGTTGTTTTTTCACCAGGAGATCTTTATTCCATGTTGAGGTGCCACAGAAATACTCCCTCCCTTCAAACTTGTCTCCATTGTTACTCTAATTCAAGGGAAATTAAGAATGTTAGGAACGTCCTTACTTCTGCCCCTTCTACCTCCTCTGCTGTGTCCATTTTCTCCATCTTTTCCTTTTTCATCACTACCTTAAATTAAGGGTAGCCCAAAAGCAGACCCTCATATGAATATATGTGAGAAAATGATTTACTGGGATATATCTCTGTGGAGGGGACTCTAAAAACTATGAAGCATAGACATGGAACCAGAGAAGGGAGGAGGCCACGCCGGAGTCATAATTAAGCAAAGTCCTCAGGAGATTAACTTTAACTTGGGTCAGTCATGTAGGCCACTCCTGAGGTGATCCTGGCTGGCACATGGTTGCTGTGGCTTTTATACCACATAAGATCAGTCAGTGGTGCCTGTAAATCTCTAATTACTTTCTTTTTCTGCCCAGGCAGGACAAGCAACCTCTGGCAGCCTGAGGGCAGTCCCATGAGGAGGTATCACAGGTATATGGCTTCTGAAAGTAACAGCACTGAAGAGCCAGTGTCCATGATAATGCGAAAGGATCTGAGAGATTTGTGAAGAGCACAAATAGCATCATCATCCCAGCAAGAATCACAATGTTCTCAGTAATACTAGGGACTCATGTGCCAGACACAGTACTACATATTTCCAGACACTACATTACTCAATCTTCACAGAAAATTTATGATAATGAGAACGATTTTCATTGTACAGGTGAGGAGACTGAAGTCCAGTGCAGATAAGCAGCTTTGGAAACACCAAGGAGGTTAATGCAATTCTCCCCCACTTGGAGAAGCTGTCAATTCTTTGCCAAATGTCCTTGCCTACCACATACAATTACCTGGTGAAAATCTCATTACATGTCATATCAGCTAATAAAAAAGAATGTCAGAATTTCCATTTGTGACAGAACAAGCCAGTCTCATTATTGATCCTGTATATCAGGTTAGTTACTGTTATGGATTGAGTTGTATTTCCCAACACGTGTGCTGGAATCCTAACCTTTATGCCTGTAGATGTAATCTAATATTATGTAATATAATGTCATCACCTTCCATAATAAAGTGCCATGTAATATAATTGGTCAATGTTGAAGTCATCCTAGTGTAGGGAGAATTCTAAACCTAGTCACTTCTGAATTATAATAAGCAGAATGGACACAGGGACACACACATACATACGGTGGAAGATAGGCATCATGTGAGGCTATCAGTCAAAGAACTAAGGGACACCTAGGACTCCTCGGAAGGAAGGTTGGGCAATCTACTTCCTTAGTGATACTGCCTCAGAAACCCAAGAAGGGGTCACTATGAGTTGGTCTGACTCGATGGAAAATAACCGCAACAACAACAGGACTACCATTATGGAAGGAATTAACACAGTCAAGAATGTGATTTGGACTTTTAGGTTCAAGAACAGTGAGAAAATACATTTCTGTTCTTTAAAGCCACCCACTGGGTATTCCGGTTATAGCAGCACTAGAAAATTAAGACTGTTGCCCACAACTAATTGTCCATTAATTCAAAGTTAAACTTCCTAATGTTGAGGCAGAAAAATATAGGTCCAAGCTCGCAAATAAAAATATCCACAATTTCTCTTAAAGATTATTTGCTTAAGCTACTTAAAATTTGCAATGGTTGGCTATTATGGAACTTTTTCTAGGCTTCAGGAATTTGCTGAATGTAAAAGAAATCTTTAGACTACAAATTGTAGTGTTAGTTTTCAGTAACAAGGCACCCCATTTCCAAATATAGCCATTCACTACTAAATGTAAAGAACAAATGTTGAAAAAAATCCTGGTGTAAGGCTTACATGCTGGGAACTTCCTGTCATGGTGAATCATATAACTTCACCTCCTAAATCTCTCAAATGGACAGCTGTGTGTTTCCTAAACAAAAATAAACTAATTTATATTCTACACTATTTCAGAATTAGCAATTACTTTGAGTTCTTCATTAAAAATGCTCATGAGTGAGGATATAATTAAGAAGAATTTAGGACGTTTTGTGTTTTCTGCAGTTATTTACTGTTTTTTTGAAGAAGGAATACTTTCAAAATAATTTACTCCTTGTAAATGTTAATTTTGAAGATTCAGAATATAAAGTGGTTTAGCAAGGAATAACTCCACCAAATTATAGCACTGTTGTGGAATAGATTTCATGTTGTTTTATTTCCTTCGTGATGTCCTTACCTGTCATATAATTAATATTTTCATTTGCTGAGATTTCTCAAAGAGCTGAATTGAAAAGTTGTTTAAATGACATCTCTCAAATTAGAGCTTTCCAATTATCATGTAATGTGAAAACAAGTTTGATAATTTACACAATTGTACAATATTGAGTATATTACAAAGTTACTTTAAGAATTTTTTCTTATTAATTTTCACCTTGTAGTTTAACATTTTGACTTATTTTACTATTGTCTAGCATTATTTTATGCAAGAGATTGCACTTCAAGAAATTTTTTAGCATTCATTGGTACATTTAAATTTAACATGTAATGATGTTGAGATGAATTAATGCAGTAATTAGGAGAACGACAGCTCAAGAGACTTAAATTATGTGGCTCCAATTGACTCTCCTCTAATCATCTCATTTTGAAAAACAAAGATAAAAGAGGTTATCATCTTTGTTTTGGTTTAGTTTTGGGATAGTTTTGGTTTAAGGTTTAAAATTTAAAGATAATGTTAGGGCAATAATTTTAGGAACCTTAATGGTTCCAAAAAGTATGGATTCCATTGAGAATTTGAAATCCTATTTCACATTTTATCCCCCTTTGATCAGGATTCTTCTATTGAATCTTTTATCAAAATGGTCAGTAATGGTAGCCAGCGCCATCTAGTTCTTCTGCTCTCAGGGCAAAGGAAGCAATTATTCATGGAGGCAACAAGACACACATTTGATTTCCTCCTATTCCTGACTCTAGGAGCTCTGGCAGCATAGTGCCTAAGGCACTTGACTGCTAACCAGAAGGCTGACTGTTCAAACCCACCAGCCACTCCTTGGAAGGAAGATTGGGTAATCTACTTTCGTAGTGATACCTCCTCGGAAACCCAAGGAGGGGTCACTATGAGCGGGTCCAACTGGAAGGCACAGAACAACAACAACAACATTCCTGACTCTACTTCTTCCTCTGTTCCTTCAAGGGAATGGAGACCAATTGTACCTTGGATGGCTTCTCGATAGCTTTGAAGATCCCAATTACTACACAGTGAAATAAGAAATAGAACAGAGGTACTAAGAAAGGATATTAGGCTAATTGATTGGGATATCACTCAAAACCATGACCTTAAACTCCAAGAAAACAAATCCTGTGAGGTGTTTAGTTGTGTATAAGCAGTGTCAACAGCTGTCTTTTTGTTTGTTTGTTTTTTGGTGGTAAAAATATGCATAATATAACATTTGCCAATTCAGCATTTTTCAGGTATACAGTCTAGTGCTTTCATGTACATTAATCGACTGTGTAACCAAGACTCCTAATTGATGTCATGGCTGATTTTTCAGAGATAGATTCCTAAGCCTTTCTTTTGAGGCACCTTTGGATGGATTCAAACCTTCAACCTTTCAGTTACCAGCCAAACACCTTAGCTATTTGCCCCACCAGGGACTCCCGAATCTTCTGGAGTCACCCTTTTCTTTCCCTGCTTCTTAATCACCCTGCAATATCAATATCCTTGGGCTCAAGGATATCAATATCCTTGAGCCATTGAGTAGTGGCTCAAGGAAAAGGTCATAAGAATCCCTGAGACAAGGATTTTTAAAATCTATTTATCAGGTAGATGTCTGGAAGGTAGAAATGATAGAAGTAGGTGGGGAAAAAAATGAGTCAGTAAATTATTCAGAATATACTACTACCAGAAACTTCTATATTCTATCTTTATCTACGGTATTTATTGAGATCTTCATCTTTCTGAATACAGCATATTAGTACCAGTCCCTCAACCCATTCTCCCTGTTGTTTACTTCTCTGAGTTACAAACTTCAGCTGGATGACGGGCAGGAAGACAGAAAGAGCCCTGTGTGATTCCCAAGATAGTACCCATGCCGGAGGCTATAGTTCCTACGTTACTGATTTTTACAAATGCAGTGTGTCAGAACCACAGCTATTGTCAAGAGGGCCTAGGAATACATTAGTAAGTAATAGTCTGTACCTTCCCCACCACCTCACTTCTTTAAAGCCAGTTTTCAACTCACGCACTCACTGCCATTGAGTCAATTCTGACTCATGGCTACCCCCATTAGGCTTTCAAGGCTGTAAATCTTTATAAAAGTAGACTGCCTCTTCTTTCTTCCATGGAAGAGCTGGTGGATTTGAACCACCAATCTTTTGGTTAGTAGCCAAGTGCCTTAACCATTACACCACCAGAACCCCTTTATTTTAGACTAGGGACTATATAAATTCTTTTTCTCTAATCCATAGACTTCTTCATTATTGATACTATAACAATTGTACTGAGTGAAAACACAGTAAACAAATTTTTTTAAATTCCTTATTCTTTAAAATAAGGATCAAGATTTCAAAACATTTGCAGTTGGAAACCTTTGGGTAGAAAAACTATGGAAAAGAGCAAAAGGGGTTAAAAGGCAAAACACATGCAAAACAGATGTTACACTCAAATTCATGCCAGAATAAATTAAACATCAGAACCATGCTTTGTGATTCAGAAGATGGATGCTCTATACAGATGTGTGTAGGCTGAAAAAAATTCTACATGTGACACTGGACAGTTTTTAAATGTGGGAACCTATTTTCTAAATCCAGTTGGGGTCAATTACTAAAGCAGAAATCTCTTCATTGTTTGGGGACTGTCTATAATGCCCAAGTCTTGATATTATATCAGCACATCTTGGGAATGAAAATAACTTTGAGATGCATGTTTCTAATGGGAAAACATGAATATAAAACTAGAGAATATTTTCATAAAGTAGAATAAGCTATCCATGTAATATTTAGTAATTTAAAAGTTAGACATCAATTAACTGCAAAATATTATGTCAGAACACCTGGTTGGTGGTCAAAATAGTAATGATAATAAATAGGACACAATTTGGATGAAAACCAAAACCAAACTCACTGCTGTCGTGTCGGTTCCAACTCATAGCAACTCCTCCTTGGGTTTCCGGGGCGGTATCTCTATGGAAGTAGATTGCTCAGTCTTCCTTCTGAGGAGTGGTTGGTGGGTTTGAACTGCCAGCCTTCTGGTCAGCAGTCAAAATGCCTTAGGCACTATACCACCAGAGCTCCTATATTGATTAGGGAAAGGCCAAACCAAACCCATTGCCATCAAATGGAGTCCAACCATAGCGACCTTATGGGACAGAGTAGAACTGCCCCATAGGGTTCCAAGGCTGTAAATCCTTACTAAAGCAGACTGCCTCATCTTCCTCCCGCAAAGTGGCTAGTGGGTTCAAACCCTTGACCTTTTCTTTAGCAGACCAATGCTAAGCATGACACCATTAGAGCTCCTTTGGGACACTGTTTTTAAATCTGAAACAGTGTCAGAATGACAAGCACTGCCTAGTATAGATACTGGATTGTGTTTAAAAAATGTGATATACACATTCTCCCTTACCCTCAATACGGGATTTTAATGTAATATGATACATTTGAATTAATATCTTAGAGATTTCAAATATTCCAACTCATGAACATCATCATTAAGAATAAGATTGCTTACTTTGGGAGTCTAGAGAATCTGTAGATGGGCTATAGAGGATCCCTGACTCTTATGCAATATGTGGGTTTTTTTTTTAAAGGAAAGTGTTGCTTTTATACACTCTCATGAGGATTCATGACCTCTGATTCATTAAGAAACTGTGTTAGAAAAAGCAGAGCTCAGTAACAGTAGGAGACTAGTTATATCTTATATAAAAAATTAACTGTGCAACTGACAAAAGTTTTTGCAAATAGCCGTGACAATCAAAATTAAGTTTTGTATTTATGCCTTCAAAAGGGTGCACTCCAACTCCAGTACCATAAACAATTTTCATTGGGATGGATATTTTTGAAATCTAAGCTATTTGTCATTAATCACCTTCTCTTTATAATTTGAACAATTTAAAGAGCCATGGGAAATAAGCACAGATTCTACTATGTTGTATATCACTGGCAATTACTCAAAAAAAGAGCAGAGAAGAGAAAGGGAATGAAAAAAAGTATGTGACTCAACATGATGATCAAGGAACATTGACAACAATTACCTGGTTGTGGGTTGCAAATATGTAATTAAATGAAATTCAATTCAATTCAACAATATTAATGAAAATTTATTGTGTTCAAAGTGCTGTGTTCCAAGCAAGAAAAACAGAAACTTAAAATTTGGCCATGTTATATTTTTTCTCATTTCAAATGAAAAGTAACTTGTTAAATTTAATGAAGCAGTTAAGATTTGGACTTTAATTTTCAGTGACGAGAAGATGTTAGCAAACAACAACCATGGTGTGGTGGATTTGCATTACATTCGCTTAGCTGAACTAGAGATATGTTCTCCAGAATTCCCTTCCTGCAAAGTTCCAGGTTCATGCGGGCTGCAAGAGGCAGCCAAATCTAGATTTGGAAGGGGAAATGAAGCAGCAAGTATGTTCTTTTATACTCAGAAGGTCAGTTCAGGAAACGAGGCTCTGTTGGCAGCTCTCTAATGTGTTTATCTCCTGGCTCACCTTGTTGGCTGGGGCATCCGTGGCCTGCAGCTACTCAAGCTCCTTCCAGATCCCCAGCAAGGGGTGCCTTTCATGATGAAGGGTATCAGCTTCTCCTGCAGGAGAATCATCAAACTTTGAAGCTGTGAAAGACCAATGTAGGTTCTAGCTCATTCTCTGAGATGCTAGTGCATCTTTCCCTCCCTTATTCATGTCTCTCTTTCCTTCCTGACTGCCTATCCAGCCAACTTCAACCCCAGCACCAGGCACAGTCTTTCAGATTGTTTAAAGAGCTCTCACAATTTTGGAAGGTCAAATTCCACAATAAAGCCTTTATTCCATGTCACTCATAAGAGTTCTGCATCTTTGATTAAACGGTGGAAAAGGTCTTAAATTAGGTGATCTGTTGTTGAAGTCAGAAAAGATGTACTTTAACTTGCATCAAAACTGGTACAGCTTAAGCAATTTTCCATGCTAGTTTTCAGAAATTTAAAAATCACAGAACATTTTAAAGGATTTTGTGTTCACTTTCTAATAAAAATCAGTAGAGGCAGATTTCAAACAGAAAAAGTGAAAATCCAGGATCTGAGTAGAAGCCATTCTCTGGCCTCTTTTTATTTCTCAATGATGATTGGAAAGGACGTTGGTTTTTTCCAACAACAACAAACAAACAAACAGATCACATTTTCTTAAATGTAATTGGTGCAGAGCTATAATTTATGGAAATGAATGATGGCTTTCCATTTGTCTTTTGTATCTAGTGGATTCCCTTTATTTGTATTTCCAAATGTTGGGAGGGGTTATTAGATACCAGATTGGTCCAGTAAAAGAGAGTTTAAGGACAGAAAAATGGATTGAGTGGGGAATCATTGAGTCTTAAGCAGAGAAGGATTGGTTTCAAAGAATAAAATTTAAATCAAATTAGCTGGAGTTAAAGAGGAGCATTGATCAGGGATGCAGGAAATATTTTTATAAAACATAACCCAAGGGTAGAAATACAATACATTCTTGAGAAGGTAACTCTCATTTTTGCCTCTCTCTGCATATTGGATCTATATCTTTTATATTCTTTCTTTTCTGGTCTTGTTATTTCAGGGTGCATGTGACACCCAATAATAGCTTGCATAGCCTTCTAGCTTGACTGCCATTGGCCACTTAGCAGTGTCTCTTGACCCAGGTATCTGGGGATTATTGATTGTCACAGAAATTGTATTGACTATACCAGGGGATGGTTTCCACCCTAGATTCAATTGGTTGTATGTAGGGAGCAGAACATATAAGTGGCCACTAAGGAGTGATTGAGGGATGTTTTCAAAGAATAGGATGTGGGCTAGCAAGCCACTCAAAATATTTTCTGTTATACAAAGTTTTCTTCATTACTCACTAGAAAACAATTGGACTTAATAGCTATTCTTAAGCAGAGAATCAAGTGATTCTCTTGATGCTTCAGTTCTATCATATTGATACAGATAAGAAATCTATTCTTATTCCAGATGTAAAAATTGCTTTAGATCATATTTTTGAAAGCACTTAGACTTTTGGTGATAATTACTATATAAATATAAGTATGGCCATTATAACTCTTTTAATATATTTTTCTTTCTCTTGAAAGACCAATTTTTTTTTTTTGAATTATCTTTGGTTTAGACAATGGTTTGGTCTCCTCATCAACCAGAAATAATGGATTCAGATCCCTCATTATCAAGTTGTGATCATGACGAATATGTGGCAAAAATTGTGAGTTTTTATGATGTATTTTGTTCTTCTAGGGTTGTGCTCCTTCATTTAGAATAATAAGGAAATGCTAAACTGTCTGATTTTTTTATGCAATAAAAATAGTCATTTTAACTTTGAGCCATAAACCAAATAAATAAGACATTTCTAGCAAGGATGAAAATTTGCACAGTGGGACTGAGAAGTTTTGATATACAAAGAAAATAATGAAATTGCAGCACTCTGCAAATAGAGAGGGCTTTAGGGAACATTTAGAGATCAAATGGTCCAATTCAAATATTTTCATTTCCAGAGTAAGATATTGAAGGTTAATGGAGATTAGGCAGCTTTTTAAGAACAAGTTTGTGTTAGAACCAGTATTTGGTGGTATAATCCCAAATACAAGGATAACAACAAAATTCTGATTTAAAAAGGGTAATAGGGAAACTAAAATCTTACTCCATTATTCTCTCTCTCTCCACTAACCATTATTGTCAATCAAGTAATTCATCAATATAACCACACCATTTAAAGATGTAAGAAAGAAAAGTTGGTTGACTCTTCTTTGTTCATATAATTAGAGATTTTTTTTTTCTATCTTTGTGCATAGTAACTTTGTTTTCATAGTAAAGTGCTACATAGAATATATTTTAAATAAAATTAATTGAAAGTGCTATTGTTAGCAATACACATAAAATGTCTTGACATAGTTATATCCTTGGCTTTTACCAAACCAGAATGGGAGTTTGAGGTTTTGAGAAGAAAGAGAAGATTGATACGATCTTAATTTCCAACACATATTGGCACTGAATACTGAGGGCAGGGATCATATTTAATTTACTGTATATGCCTGAGTATTTAGGGATGTTGACAAGAACAGGGGGAGACAATGAGAGCTTTAATGTCTTCAGACAGAAAGAATCATGATTTGCTATTTTAAATTTACATGAGCCTGCAATATTATCACTCTGTCAAAAGGTAACTTTACAAAGTTCTAAGATTCAGAGAAATGGAATATAAACTTATTAGGCAAAACAGCTGGATCAATACGTCAGGGGAAATAGGCAGAGTCATTTTAACATTGAGCCATATGCAATTGTTTGTATATTGCCTTTTTTCCCTCTAGAGACATTCTGTTTGCCTTCCCATTGGTCAAGTCTCCTGGCTCATTTGTAAACTTAAATTTCATCCAGGGAAAGCCTTTCATGTCTATTTATATCACATTCTGCTTTCATTTGGTTTATTTAATGATTTATTAAATGCATTAAGCACAGTACAATTTCCTATGAGAGTTGAAACATATGAATAAAATTATTTTAAAATTATGTTTATGTTGTGATTTATAGAATTGCAAATTGTCAAAGACATAAGAGATCATGGTAAAGTAGCAAGCAGTTGCTTGGGGCCCACACATTACTCCAAGTCCTCACTTGAAAACTGGTAATTTCCCTGCAGTAGGCCATAGGGGAAGCATATTCAAAGCAACTCCCAGCACGTGGTTTGAAGAGATGTGCCTCTACAGTGAAATGCCATATTTGGGGATGGTATTAATGGAGAATATGAATGCAGGAGCAACTTCTTAACTTGATTTAGAACCTGGCCCCATTTTTATCCAATTTTTATAATATGTCTTTTGAAAAGAAGAGGTAATTTTATTCAGGACCAAACTCTGAACTATTTGAAGAGTTAGCTAATGGATGTATTACATAAAGAGCAATGCAATTGCATACTTTTAAAAAATTATTTGATGGATTTAGGAAGTAGTAAAAAATATTAAGTAGCCAAAGCAACTTGTATTGACAATGAATAAGTCACCTAAGCTTTCTGAATATTAGTGCCTTAAAACAATTCGATAATTAATTCAATAAAAACTGATTGATTGTCTGCCATGTGCAAAGCATTGTGCTGATCCTTGGGGTGGAGAAGTGAGAGTGATTATGGAAGATGAGGCTGGAAATGTAGGCAAGTGCCAGATTGTAAAGGTCCTTGGGTGTCATACTAAATAGAATTTATCCTTTTTTGTTAGGTGGGTATCACTATAGGATTCTAAACAAGGGAGGGGCATGAATAGGCCTGACTTTTGGAGATAGCACTCTAACAATAAAAGAAAAAAAAAAACAAACTCGCAGCCATTGAGTTGATTCCGACTCACAGTGACCCACTCTAGGTTTCCGAGGTGGTAAATCTTTATGGAAGTAGATTGCCCAGCCTTCCTTTTGAGGAGTGGCTGGAGGATTTGAACCACCAACCTTCTGGTTAGCAGTCAAATGCCTTAGGCACTACACCACCAAGTAGAACTCCTAACTCTAGCAATAGTGTGGAGGATAAATCAAAACAGGGTAGATCTGGACTTGGTTAGGCAAAAAAACAAAACCCAAACCCACTGCCATCAAGTCAGTTCTGACTCATAGAGACCATCATCGGATTTCTGAGGCAGTAAATCTTTATGGAAGTAGATTGGCCCACCTTTATTCTCTAACCTGGTTAGGAGATAATAGTAATTACCCATACCGGAAATGATGGGAGCTGAACAAAGGTTGTGTCAGTAATGATGGAGAAAATAGCATGGGTTTGAGAAATTGTTAGGAAGTACAATCAATAGCATTTGTAATTGATAGATGTGGAAGATGAGAAAATAGTATAACTTGATAGTGATTGATAGAATGATTAATAGTGATTTCTGGCTTGTACAATTTGAGCACATAAAGAAATTGCATAGCTTGGATTTTATGACAATGAAATTAATTGTTAAAGAAGACTGTTAAGATAGTCTATCAAGTTATGCATGTAACACAATAAGTATGTTTTCAGACTAAATATGTAATGCAAGCAAGGTTAAGAAATAGTTTCCAGTCTCTCAATTTTGCTAATAAATCGGTTGAGAAAACGGATCTAAATTGACAGTCTTTATGATTCATATGTAAAAGAACAGCCTTCACTTCCCTATGGAAATGAGGAACAGGCCTTACAGAAAATACATGCAAAGCTTTGAGGTCTAACATGTCATAACTTGATAGACTAGGGCATCTGAAAATCCAATTCTTAACTCCAGAGAGCAAATGTCAGAAGATAGAATTGATGAATACTTGACTTAAACTAATTCCTTGAGTATCTAGCCATGCATTTTATGTCATCTATCATTGCAGCTTCTCAGCACTTAGAAATACGAGCCTTGAATAAAAATGTAGAGAACCACCTGTCTGCATGGCAGAATTCCAAGAATCCACAGTCTAATGTATGCTTATCACTAAGAGGAAATGTAGGTGGCCACCTTCTACTTGCCTTTCTGAGATCCATTTTCCAAAAAAGAATATTGCAAAGAAACAAACTTTATGATAAGGCTGAAATAATAACATGTACTTCTTGTGTGTGGTAGTTTAGAATTAGATGTTAGGATCTGAGAAGGCACTTGGGAAATCAGGCAAGGTAGATTCAGAATATATAACTTCTAACATCTCTTTCAATTATTTGATTTTGAAATTGAACACAGTATGAGTTTGTTGGTAATGAGGTAATCCAATAGTGAAGCAGACTGGTAGTATTGAGTTTCACTCTATAATAGCTAAGTAATATGAGAGTAACTTCTTTTTGTTTATTTGATAGTTTTTTTTTTTTTTTTATGGTTGTTGTTGTTTTTAAAGTGAACAACTTATGCCAATTTCCTCTCTCACAACCGTGAACTTGAGTTGTGATTGTAGGAAGTAAAAAGATGGAAGGAGGCATGACCTCTTAACAAATGGAGTGATAATTAACTGTGTTTGTAAGACACAAGACTGACTAAGAATGGAAAATATAGCTGGATGTATAAAAATTGGTTTTTTAGTTATTTAAAATAATTATATTGACAAAATTGAAAGAATATACAAGTTTCTTTCATATAAAAATACCATAGTAGTTAAAAGTAAAGGTTTAAATTAGGGCCTAGGACCTGCCATTAAAACCTGCATCTGACTGTTGCTAGCAGTGGTACAATGGATCAGTTACTTAACCTGTCTAAACTTCAATATCCTCATTTGTAATGCAGGAATAATAATCATAACTAGCTTACTAGGTGAATCAGTTCAAAGTTAATGTGCAGTTAAGTAATTGTGAATCAGTAGTAGTGGTAGCAGCAGTAGTAGTAGAAGTAGGAGAAAAGTAGAAAGCCCTCCTTTATCCCACAAAGGAGTTCACCTGCATTATTTTGAAAACTTAATGAGAAGACACAATTAAAGAAAATAATCAGCATCTTTTGCTTTAGATATGAGTAAAAAAAAAAAAAAAAAGACTATGGTGAATATGCATTGTGAGGGTGGTGTGCCTTTTCGTACTATTATTCTTGTTGTTAGGTGCCTTCGAGTTGGCTCCGACTTATAGCAAGCCTATGCACATCAGAATGAAACATTGCCCAGTCTTGCACTGTCCTCTCAATCTGTGCCATACGTGAGACACCATTTCAGTCACTGTGTCAGTCTGTCTCATTGAAGGCCTTCCCCTTTTTTGCTGACCCTCCACTTTACCAAGCATGTCCCTTCTGACAACATGACCAAAGTAGGTGAGACAAAGTCTGGCCATTCTCACTTCCAAGGAGCATTTCAAGTGCACTTCTTCCGGGATAGATTTGTTCATTCCTCTGGCAGTCCAGGATATTTTCAGTATTCTTCACCAACACCACAATTCAAAAGCACCAACTCTTTTTTGGTCTTTCTTATTCATTGTCCAGGTTTTACACGTGCATGAGGTGATTGAAAATTCCATGGCTTGGGTTAGGCTCACCTTAGTCTTCAAAGGGACATCTTTGCTCCTTCAGACTTTAAAGAGGTCTTTTGTAGCAGACTTGCCCAGAGCAATACAATATCTGATTTCTTGACTGCTGCTTCTATTGGTGTTGATCGTGGATCCAAGTAATATGAAATCTATGACAACTTCAATCTTTTCTTCATTTATGGTGATGTTGCTTATTGGTCCAGTTGTGAGGATTTTCGTTTTCTTTGTGTTGAGGTATAATCAACACTGCAGACTGTAGTCTTTAATCTTCATCAGTAAGTGCTTCAAGTCACCTTCACTTTCAGCAAACAAGGTTGTGTCATCTGCATATCTCACTCGATTACTCAATAGTAATTTGAGTTACTATTCCAGTTTGACCCCCTGCAGAGAATTTGCATTTTCACCTCAGATAGACTGAATCGGAATCTACATTTTAACAAGATCCCAAGTGATTTTTATAGATCCACAGGTGAAAATGTAAATTCTCAGCAGCAGGTTGAACTGGAATCAACCAGTTCCAAGCCCTGAATATAACATCCTTTTAGTAATTGTAGGAGCTCTGGTGGCGTAGTGCCTAAGGCATCTGACTGGTAACCAGAAGGCTGGTGGTTCAAACCCACCAGCCACTCCTCAGAAGGAAGGTTGGGCAATCTACTTCAGTAGTGATACAGCCTCGGAAACCCAAGGAGGGGTAGCTATGGGCCAGATCTGACTCCATGGCAGTGCGTTGGGTTGTTTGCATTTTAGTAATCGTAGTTAAGAAGAATTCTTTACACTGGGGATTTTTTCCTTTAAAAAAGGTTTACTATTACAAAATAGGGTTTTCTGAGGATTTTTTCTTTTTTCCTGATCTGTAGGCTATTTCATTAAACTGAATGTATGTATGGCTTTAGAGGGAGCTCTAGTAGCATAGTGCCTAAGGCATTTGACTGCTAACCAGAAGGCTGGTGGTTCAAACCCACCAGCCACTCCTCAGAAGGAAGGTTGGGCAATCTACTTCCCTAGTGATACTGCCTCAGAAACCCAAGAATGGGTCGCTATGAGTTGAGTCCAACTCCACGGCAGTGCATTGTGTTGTGTTGTGTTATGGCTTTAGAGTTTCAATATGGGATGACTGGAGCACTCTATCAAAAAAACTGAAGGCCACTAAATCTTAATTAGGTATGTAGCAGCGCTACATATTGAAGATTGCTAAATTGGTAATTTGGAAAAGATTTTGGAAAATGGGTACAAATTGGTGAAATGACAACAAATGTATAATTCTTTTATTTTAGTGAAAACACATCTCATGTCAAATAATAACAGCATGGAAGCATGCTATGACTTATAATAATCTATTTCTATTAGAATCATCATTAATAAGGTAATAATAATAGTTATTTGAGCAAGCAAATGACAGAAATTTACCAGATTATTTTGTGGCTAGTACTCATTGAAAGAAGCAAGTCTATCTATATTGTATACTTGAAATAAGTGCTTTTTCTTTATGCAGTAATTAGTAATTAGGCTGTGTTGATCAAGTGCAAGACTAAACAATCAAAGAAGTTGGACATTATTTCCCAAATCTGCTTTACAATAAGACTCACCTGCAGTGCTTGTCAAAAATATCAGTTAGGATTCTACCTCAGTCCTGCTGGATCAGACTTGGAGGGGAGAGGGTTGTTGGGAATCTGTGTTTAACAAGATTACCAGGTGAGTCTCGTACACAGGCTAGTTACCAAGCAATGAACCAAACCAATACTTTTCAGAAACATGTTAGAGAGAGACAGTTCTTTTAAAAAGGAGGTCTAGTGGTGTAGTGCCTAAGGTGTTTGACCACTAAACAGACGGTTGATGGTTCAAGTCCACCAGCCACTTTTTGGCAGGAAGACTGAGCAATCTACTTCTGTAAAGATTTACCACCTTGGAAACCTAAAGGGGGTCTCTGTGAGCTGGAATTGACTTGACGGTGGTGAGTTTGTTTTGGTTTCACTCTTGAAAATCATTCCCCTTATACCCTTGCCTGTTCTAGGTTGATTTTTCAAGGCATTATGTTTTAATGTGACATTTTAATACTTATGATCAGATCCGTCATTTAGACCAGCCACCAACTCAACTGTGGCATTTATATGTGCTTAATTAGTGAGCAATGCTATAGAAATTATAGACTTCCATAACTTGAATATGTGTGTACAAAAACATGGAGTAGTCTCCTCTTCAAAGTGCCTTTTTTCTATTAAAAACTTAT
>NW_006921588.1:16500121-16506646 GCF_000298275.1 Orycteropus afer afer | reverse complement strand
AATTCTTTCAGAAGTGGATGGCCTCTTCCTTCTTCCTAGTCTGTCTCAGTCTATGAGAAAAATAGAAGACTAATATCTTTCACCCATCTCTCCCTTATAACATCTTCTAATGTAGGTATGCTCTGTCAAGGGTGGATCACCCAATGAGCAAGGTAAGCAGGGGCTTGCTTGCTTGTGCTTACTTACTATCTGTAGTGAGTAGTTTCACACGTTTTTCCCATGGGAAACTGTTCAGTGTAGATCAGGAAGATGGGCCAATCTACTTCCATAGTGGTACAGCCTTGGAAACCCAAGGAGGGGTTGCTAAGAGTCTAAATTGACTCAATGGCATTGAGTTTATTTTCTTTTATAGATCAGAAAGCAAGGCAAGTAAACCTGGGCTTAACTTGCTTACTGGTACTCTGTTCCTGTCAGGGATTGTAAATTTGAAAAGATGCTTTAATTCCATAGGAAGGTGCTGTGGGCAGAAGCAGAATCTTTGACATGGTAAAAAAAAAAAAAAAAAAAATGAAATTGTTCACTGCAGATTAGTTAGTAAGCACAAGTAGACCCAGCTTAGCTTGCTTACTGGGTAATCTGACACTGTTCCCAATTTGTGCTTAATTATTTTTCCTCTGCCTACTCCTAATGATCAAATCATCCTTTAATGTTGTTGTTGTTATGTGCCGTCAAGTCAGACCCAACTCATAGCTACCCCTCCTTGGGTTTCCCAGGCAGTATCACTATGTAAGTAGATTGCCCCATCTTCCTTCTGAGGAGTGGTTGGTGGGTTTGAACCACCAGCCTTCTGGTTAGCAGTCAAGTGCCTTAGGCACTACACTACCAGAGCTCCCCCTCATCCTTTAATGGCTACTCTTATTTTTTCTTTTCTTTAATTATTTATTTATTTTATTGTGCATTGGGTGCAAATTTACAAAGCAAATTTGATTTACATTCAACAGTTCATGCACCTTTGATTTCACTGCCCGATACCGTCCCCAGCAGTAGAAAACTCTCCTCCCCTTCCCTCCCTGTGACTTCCCCCACCCTGTGCCCTTCTTAACTGCACTCCTGTCCAGATTTCCCTCGATGTGGATTCTGTTCCTCTAGTGTCTCATGCTGATTGCTCTAAGAGGTGCATCTCCTACAGCAGGTGGCTGCATCGCCCTGGGGTAGGTGTTCTGCATGTAGGTCTTCCTACTGTTGGGCTAAGAGCCAATCCATGGAAATGAGTCCATTTCTAGGCTCCAAGGACAACCTGGGGCCATAGTCTTGGGGGTTTCACCAGTCTCTATCTGGCCAGTAATTCTGGTCATTTTTGTGTTTTTGAATTTTTTCCCACTTTTTTCTTCCCGCTGTATCCAGGATCTCCAGTTTTGATCCCTTTCCAAGTGGCTGGCCTTGGTAGCCAGGCACCATCTAGTTCTTTTGGTCTTGGGGTAATGAAGGCTGGGTCCTCATGGTCCAGCTTATCCTTGGACTAATCGTTTCCAGATGTCTTTGATTTTCTTCACTCTTCTTTGCTCCAGATAAGAGGAGACCAATAGTTGCATCTTAGATGGCTGCTCAAAAGCTTTTAAAACACCAATCTTAAAAGCTCATAGTCGTTTAGTCACACAGTATCTTCTTACCTTGTGACCCAGAAGTTTTTAGTGACACAGGATTGAGTTTTATGTAATTTCCCAACTGTATTTACTTAATACATGAATTCTGGATCAAGATAGTAGTGTTTTTTTTTTTTTTTTTTAATTTTTATTGTGATTTGGGTGAAAGTTCACAGAGCAAATTCATTTTCCATGCAGTAGCTCATATTCATTTTGTCTCATTACATTGACTTCAATTTCCCACAATGCAACAGCTCCTCTCCCGCTTCCTCCCCATAGTTACCTCTTCCCTGTGTCCTTCCCTCCCATATAGTTCTGACTCCTGAGTTGTATTCCTGTGCATACACAGCCCTTCTATTCTCCCATGATTGATCTCTCCAAGGAGTGTATCTACCTAATATAAATGTTCAACTCATATGCCTGTCTTCTGTTTGGCTAGAAGCCATAGAAGTGGGTTCAATTCCAGACCTGAAGGGCAGCTAGGGGCATAGTCTCAGTGGTTCCACCAGGCTCCATCAGACCAGCAAAACTTGTCCCCCACCCCCCATTTTTTTGGTTTTTTTTAGAGCTTGTTTTACATTCAAAGTCATGCGTACATTTAGATTCATTTCCCATTCACCATGTCCAACCCTAACCCAGTCTCCTCCCCTCCCTACCCTGCAACACTCCCCTTGTGCCCCTCATAATTATGCACTCCTGTTTGGCCTGTATTTCCTCAGTCTGAATGTTGGTCCTTTGATGTCCCATGTCTACTGCTTTAAGGGATGTATTACTATTGAGTGTGTGGGTGCGGCATCCTGGGTTGAGTGGTCTGCTTGTGCATCTTGTTAACTATTAGGCTGAAAGCCCACCCCTGGGGGTGAGTTTTATTCTAGGCACTGAATGTATTTCAGGGCCATAGTATTGGGATTCTCACCAGACTTCATCTGACCAGTAATTCTGGTCATTATTGAGTTTTTGGATTTTGTTGCACTTTTTCCTTCCCACTCTATCCAGGATCTCCAGATTTGATCCTTTCTTAAGTGGTTGGCATTGGTAGCTGGGCACCATCCGGTTCTTCTAGTCTCAAGGGCCATTTTTTTGTGCGTTCTTCTTCACTTCCAACACTAGGAGACCATTAGCTGCATCCTAGATGGCTGTGTGAAAGCTTTTAGGACTCCAGTCACTACTCACCAATGTAGGATGTGGAGCAACGCTTTTATGTATTTTGTTGTGCCAATTGAGTCTGGTGTACCCCAGTACTATGGTCCTGAGGTAGTAGCTCTATTGGATCTCTCTCCCATAGTGTTGGGATGGCTGTGAGAGATTACTCTGTGTCTGTCTTCTACTGTTTCTGTAAGGACTGCAGGTATTTTGTATCACTGGTGTCTGTACAAGATAAGCTTCAGCTGAGTCTACCCTTGGTTTAGAGTATACCTATTCACTGATCCCTGTCTGATCATCTCAGGTGTTTATGTGTTTTTTTTAAATGATTTTCAGTTTTGTTCCCCACTCTATTCAGGATCTCCTACAGAGATCTCCCTCCAAGTGGTTGATGGTGGTAGCCAGGCACCATCTAGCTTTTGTGGTCTCATAGTCATATAGGCTGAGGATTGTAATGATGTACCAGTTGCTTGGACTAATTGTTTCCATGCACCTTTGGTTTTCTTCATTCTTCTTTGCTCTGGATGAGGAGAGACCTATTGTTACATCCAGATCACCACTTGCAAGCTTTAAAGATTCCAGTCCCTAATCACCAAACTAAAATGTAGAACAATGTTTTTGTGTAGTGTGTTGGTGATGTGTCTATTCATGTCTTCTCTCCATTTTTTAATTGGATTATTTGTCTTTTTGTTGTTGAGGTATTGAAGTTTTCTATAAATTCTAGAGATAAGTCCTTTGTCAGATATGTCATTACCAAATAATTTTTCCCAATCTGTAGTTTCTCTTTTGACTCTTTTGGAGAAGTCTTTGGAAGCACATACAAATTTAATTTTTAGAAGGTCCCATTCATCTAGTTTCTCTTCTGCTTGTGCATTTGGGGTTATGCTTGATTGTCTATTTATGCCTTATATTAGGACCTCTTAATTTCTCCCTCATTTTTCCTTGAGGAACTTTATAGTTTTAGGTTTCACAACAAAGTTTTTTATCCACCTGGAGTCAGTTTTTGTGCATGGTGTGAGGTACAGATCTTGTTTCATTTTTCTCCAAATGGATATCCAGTATTCCCAGCACCATTTGTTAAACAATCTCTTCCCCATTTAATGGATTTCAGCCCTTTGTCAAAATGGATCTATTTCTGGGTTCTCAACTGTATTCCAGTGGTCTATGTATTTGTCATTATACCAATACCAGGCAGTTTTGACTACTGTGGCTGTATAATAGGTTCTGAAATCTGGGAGTGTGAGACTTCCTACTTTGTTCTTCTTCTTCAATAATGCCTTTCTTATCCAAGGTCTATTTCCTTTCCATATAATGTAAGTGATTGGTTTTTCCATATCCTTAAAGAACATTGATGGGATCTGGATTTGGATTGTACTGAATGTATAAATTGCTTTGGATAGAATTGACATTTTCACCATGTTCAATCTTCCTCTCCATGAGCATGGTACGTTCTTCCATTTATGTAGATCTCTTATGGTTTCTTGAAGTAGTCTTTCATAATTTTCTTTGTTCAGGTCTTTTGATAAAATTTATTCCCAAGTATTTTATTTTTTGGTAGCTATAGTAAATGGCATTGATTTCCTTATTTCTTTTTCAGCAATCTCTTTGCTGGTGTGGAGGAATCCAACTGATTTTTGGATGTTGATTTTGTATCCTGCTATGATTCTAAATCTCTCAAATTAGTTCCAGTAGATTTTTTACTGAGTTTCTTGGGTCAAGACAGTAGTTTTAAGAAGGCATTTAGAAATTGAGACATGTTTTGTAACAATGAGTACAGTAGGCTCTTCTTTTTATCAGCTTTTTTAAAAAAAAAAAAATTTATTACAATTTGGGTGACAGTTTACAGAGCAAATTCATTTTCCATACAGCGTTTCACACACATTTTGTTTCATGATATTAACTGCAATTCCCCATGATATAATAGCTCTCTTCTCACTTCCTTTCCATAGTTACTTCTTCCCTGTGTCCTTCCCTCCCATGCACTCCTACCCTCCCTTCCTCCAGCTATCTCCTTGTGCAAACACTGCCCTTCTGTTCTGTCAGGATTGATTGCTCTAGGGAGTGTATTTGCCTGATGTAAATGTTCACCCCATATGCTTGTCTAACAATGAGTATACTGTTGTTGTTGTTATGTGCCCTTGAGTCAGACCCAACTCATAGCGACCCCTGCTTGGGTTCCTGAGGCAGTATCACTACGGAAGTAGATTGCCCCATCTTCCTTCCAAGGAGTGGCTGGTAGGTTTGAACCTCTAGCCTTCTGGCTAGCAGTCAAGTGCCTTAGTCACTACGCTATCAGAGCTCCATGAGTAGTACAATAGCCTCTTATAAAAGATAGTCCTGTTCCAATTCCAATTCCCCATATCCTTTGGCATCCTCAACCAAAATCATTTTAACAGCTCATTCCTGGAAGAGAGTGCAGTAATTTGCAAAGTAAATGTTACTGTTTATTGTTTAACTCACTTCCACAGTAAAGCCACTGCATTCAGGAAGGTGAATTGGTTTCAGACATTGAATCCTTCAGTTTGTTGTATTTTTGATTTTCAAATCTGTATATGTCTGTATGTGAGTCCAGTGTAATGATATTTGGATTTTGATTCTGCAAAAGGCAGTGAAGATCTTAATCAGAGGATCCTTGAAACATGGCCACCAGACAGTTGGAGACAATTCTCCATCCCACAGAGATGAGAACTTTTCAGTTTATTCAATTTCGGTTGATTGAGTGGGATGATATTCCCCTTTAGTGTCAATGTGGTCATATTTTATAAAACAACTGGCAGTAAAAGATAGCAATTCAGAAAAGCAGAACGTCAGACCTCCGGTTATAAATGTTTCTTGTGGCAGTGACCCTTTGTGAATTTAAAAATTGAATTTAAGACTCCTTTTTATCATTCTCCTTATTTTCAATCTGGGTGAATAGGTCTGCCCCTTGAGTCAAGATATTTTATTATCTGACAAAGTATTTTAATTATGTGTTTGTGAGTCAAAGTATATACTAACAGTATGGTGGAAATGATGCTTCCACAGGTTGCCTGAGACATTCTTGCAAAACAAGTGATTTTTCTTATATGATCTAAAATATATCCATTTCAGAATCTATATGTTAAAGATATCTAAAATATGTATGCATATTCATATTTGTGTATAAAATAGAATTTTAAAAAATATTTAAACTTTTCTCCACCAAAGGTGCAGAATAAAAATCATATCTGTTTAAAAATAATGAGAGTCAGAAGAGATATAATATGCCCTTAAAAATTAAAGCTGTATTTTTGTTTACTACTGGAAGTAAATATTATATACAGAAATACATATTTTTTGAAATGGCATGCTTTTATAACCTTAATTCCTTAATATAATGAGATCTAGATACAACCTGTAAAACATGTTCCTTTGCATTTCTAAACACAGCAGTCAATTGAAACAATATTTATTAACTATTACTATAAAGGAACTCTATTGTTGTTGTTGTTGTTGTTAAGTGCTGTCGAGTCGTTTCCGACTCATAGCAATCCCATGCACAGCAGAACGAAACACTGCCCGATCCCGCGCCAGCCCCATAATCCCCGCTATACTTGAGCCCATCATCACAGCCACGTGTCAATCCATCTCATTGAAGGCCTCCCCCTCTTTCGTCGACCCTCCACCCCACCAAGTATGACATCCTTCTCCAGGTAATGGAGTGAGACAAAGTAGGTGAGATAAAGTCTGGCCATTCTTGCTTCCAAGGAGCATTCTGGCTGCACTTCCTCCAGGACAGATCTGTTAGTTCTTTTAGCAGTCCATGGTACTTTCAGCATTC
>NW_006921588.1:16489607-16497386 GCF_000298275.1 Orycteropus afer afer | reverse complement strand
GACAAGTTTGTCTTTCTGTTGGAGACCTGTCGTATCACTCCCACCTGGGTCCCTGTGGCTGACTGTTCCTCTGTCTGGCTTCCTGGCTGTTATTCCCTTTCTCCTGTTTTCCCACCCTGCTGCTTTGGGCAGGCCTGAGTTCCCTCTCCTCACCTAATCCCTTGGGCTGATTGCTCTTCTCTCTGGCTTCCTGGCTTTTAATCCCCTTTCTCCTGCTCTTCCCACCTGCTGCTTTGGGCGTCCCTGAATTGTCTCTCCTCACCTGTAACCCTGGGGCTCACTGACAAAAGGAACTCTATAGAACACAAAAATGAACAAGCTGTCATTTTTGGTAAAGGAATACACAATAACAAAATTGCAGTTAATCCTGTTGATTGTTGATTGTTTCCCAATAATAGAGAGGATATATGTTCATAACAATATTGCTGTGTAGAGTAGAAAGTGAACTTCATCCCTTCTTGAATCACCTTGTTGTGGGTCAAACTGTGTCCCCTGAAAGACCTATTGAAGTGTTATCCACTGATACCCATGAATGTGACTGTGTTTGGAAACAGAGTCTTTGCAGATATGATCAATTTAAGATTATAACATATTGGATTAGAGTGGACCTTAATCCAATGACTGGTATCCACATAAATAAAGGCATTTGGACATATGCACAAGGGAGAAGCTCAGGTGAATACAGAGACAGAGATTCAAGTAATGTATCTATAAATGAACAGTAAGGATTGCCAGCTACTGCAGGAGCTGAAAGAAGTCTGTAAGGATTCTTTCCTAGTGCCTTTGGAGGGAGTGTGGCCCTACCAACAGCCTGACTTTGGACTTCCAGCCTTCAGAATTGTGAGAAAAAATTTCTTGTGTTTTAAGCCACCCAGTTTTGGTAAATTGTTATGGCAGCCCTAGGAAACTTATACACATCCTAACTGCCGACTCTCTCCCTTTACCCTACCTCTGCTCTAGTATTGCCACTTCTCAAAGGTAAAAGTTCAGTGCATGTGTACATATGTGTGTGAGTGTGTGCTTGCACATGCAGGTACTTGGTGAGCAGCTTAGTACCTGGAACATGGAATTCAACAGATGGGAGCTAAATTATAACTGATACATGACTCAATTTCATATTTGGTTATGATATACTATAATTTTTTATGGCCAGGTTTTCTATTCACATAAAATTATATAGGTCTCCCTTATGTTTTTTAATGGATAATTGGAATTCCTTTTATTGTTACTTAATTGTTAATAAAATACTTCTTGAACATTCCAATATTTTAAAAGTATTATTGTAAAACTTAATAAGTTAAGTTTTATATAACTTCTGATTATATTTCTATAAGAAATATAAGTGGTATTTCTGGATCAAAACACACATTTTAAATTTTGATTGATACTGCCCTTCAAAAATATTCAAGTAATTTACACTATCACTAACAATATAGGAGAAAACCTGTTTCCTTACACTCTCAACAATACTTGGTACTACTGATACTTAAAAAAAAAATCCTTGTTACTCTGATAGAGGAAAGATATCATATGCTTGAATTAAGTAACATTTCTTTTATTCACCTTTTATAAGATTATTGGCCATTAGTATTCCATTGGGGTTGCCTTTCCATGTCATGAAACCCTTTCTTGCTATCAGATCGTATGTTCTGATATGTAATATTTCTCTATATACCATAAATATGAATCCCCATCTTTCACAGAGGTCACAAATATTTTTCTGCAGTGTATCATTTGTCTTTTGCTTTTGTATATGGTATATTTTCCCACATAGATATGTAGTCAGCATTCTTCATTTTTCTTCCTGCTTTATGACTTATTGGAATCAAACTAGAAAAGCTTCCCCATCTCAATTTTTAGAGAATATTTGCTCTTATTTTTTTTTCCTATTACTTTTATAGCTTCATTTTTTACACTTAAATCTAATCCATCTGTTCCATTGGTACCATTCTCCTTCATTTATTCTTTTAGACATTCTAAACATTCTGTTATTTTATTTTATTTTGGTCAATACATATGGGCTAATTTGAAGAAAATGTATATCTTATCAATTTAGAGTTTTCCTACCCATACCAGGAATATGGTATGTCTTTCTAGTATTTTAATATCTTTTTGCTCTTCTACAAAGCTTTCCAATTATATGGCTACTGAATGTTTCTGAAATCATAAAGTATCTTTGCAGCTACCCATGCCAAAACTCCTGGGAAGGCCTGGTTTTGGTCACTTTCCTCACTTCTGAACAAATCATCATGGCCAACTGAAGATAGCATTCTGTTTGATTAAGGCCCAATGAAGCCCTCCAATGAGCGCATCCAGATAACACGACAGAGCAGGATTACTGTGGATGTGGTTGGATCAGAGTCTTCAAAGAAGAGAGGCAAGTCAATAAAATAAATAAATAAATAAATAAATACAGTTCTGGAAGAACCAGAGAATACCCATTATAATTTTTTTCAGACAAGTTCCTTTGGACATTGAGTTAGTTACTTGAGCTATCTAGTTTTGTGGATAGTCTGATTATAGATCTAGTTAGGCATATAGAAATATTAGTTAATATTTCCTGTTTATATCAGGCCATAAAACAGTACGACAGTGGATGTTATGGGACTAAAAAAATAAGAAAATTCCTATTCATAACAGGCTTTTTTTCTTTCTTGCCCTAAACTATGATTAATATAAAATATTAACTTATCCCCATCTCTGAAGTTTAATAGTAGTTATGCTCCCTCTTTTCTCCACTTTTATAACCATCACTTCTGGCCCCACTATCTCATAAAAAATTAGCAAATTAGAGTGAAGAAACCTAGGATGTCACAACAAATCCATGTCTTCACAAGTGTGATAGCAACCTGAAATTATTTTAGAGAATAATTCTCTCTATATTTTTTATTTCTATTTTATTCGATATTAATTTTTGCTTTATATTTTTCTTTTCTTCACTGAGGAAGCACAAGAAAAAGAAATGATCTTGAAATGTCTTCTTTATCGTTATGAGTCGGTTCTGACTCAATGGCACATAACAACAACAACAACACAAGATGGGTATTTTTGTCGTTGTTTTCTTTGTTTTGCTCTTCATTGTATGACACTGCTCTGGAAGTTTTCTTGGTGCTGTGTTTTACCTATAGGGTTTAGTTCCAGTATCATTGGAGGGTTTTAAATATGAGACCAGAGACTTAGGATAAGAGGTAAAAAATTAAATCAATATTTTCATTTCCATCTTGTATCAGACCTAATAATAAAAAGAACAAATGATCTAATTTCTACAGTTCCAAATCAAGTTGCTATTAATGCTTAATAGATTCTCCACAAAAGTAAAAATGATGAATGTTAATCTATAAATTGATTTTTGCAGACCTGCAGTGATATATGATCCTACGAAATCATTTCTGAGACATTTTGCTTGTGCTTAACATTAAAATAGGAACCTAAGGCAAATAAAAGTTTACAGAAGAAAGCCATTAACTGTTCAGTGATTTATTAAACTACTCATTTGTATATTTGGGGGGATATGGACTGATAAAATATTTGGTCTCCAGCACATTTTTAATATAAGCAAAAAAAAGAATATATTACTTAAATGTGTATATTTGGAGTATGGTACTTCAAAGCACAAAAGACAATACAAAAATATTCTACCCTAAGAGAAAAGGAGGATGTTGTGACATATTTAGAAATCAATGAAGATATGTCCTAAGAAACTGATTAGTATAGGATGTCCAAAATTTGGAAGTGATACTCCTGATGTAATCATATGATAAAATTCATTATTTAACAAAGTTATATTAGCAAATATTAATAATAACATTAATATTATAAATGTGAATAAACTAGAAAGTATGTTTATGTTTGATTTCGAAGAAAATAACACAGTTGAAGTTGCAGGCATTGTGAATGTTTTAATTGAATACAAGAAAATATTAGTTTTGTTCTTTGAAAACTCTCCCAGCTACTTCTAATTTTCATTTTATTAATTTTAGTTATTCTAGCAATCATAAAGATCACAAACTTATTCTTCAGCCACATCCATTCTATTATTCAGCAATTTTACTATTTAAAAATTTAGTCGTCATACTTTCAGATTTCAAGGTACAATATTTCTATGTATACTTATGTTTCAGATAATCATCTCCTTTTTATATAATCTGTGACTCCCAAGTCTCCACTTATCAATTCTAAATTTGCAGCATCTCCAGAATGCTCCTTAGAAACAAGAATAGCCAGACTTCATCTCACCTACTTTGGTCATGTTGCCAGAAGGGACCAGTCCCTGGAGAAAGATACCATGCTTGGTAAATTAGAAGGTCAGTGAAAAAATGGAAAGTCCTCAATGAGATGGATTGAGCAGTGGCTGCAATGATTTGCTCGAATATAGCAAGAATTGTGAGGATGTTACAGGACTGGGCAGTGTTTTATTCTGTTGTACATAGAGTGTCTATGAGTCAGAGCCGACTTGATGGCACCTAACAACAACAAGAACAAGAACAACAACTGGAGCTGTTGGGATCAGAATTACTAACATCTTTACTGTAGCCTGGTCTTGTACATGTAATAGAACTCATTTGCTTTCTGAGTTCCAGGTAGTTTTAGGAAGCATTAAAGTGTTGATGGCACACTTGCTCTTGTTTTCAGCTGTTACAGATTGATTATTTTTGGTATAGTTTACTGTCATTGAAATGGGATCATGGGAGAGATCCATGGGAGAGATCCAATTTTTGGTCCAAATTTTTTTCCAACAGCAAGGAGTGGGAAAGAATTATATTTCTCAGAAATATTTGTTTATTTAAGTTTTTTTCTTTTTTCTGTCATTTATTGAGCATTTTTTTATTAGCTAACCCACTGCCGCGGAGTCAGATCCGACTCATAGTGACCCCTCCTTGGGTTTCCAAGGTGGTATCACTAGGGAAGTAGATTGCCCAACCTTCCTTCCAAGGAATGGTTGGTGGGTTTGAACAGCCAGCCTTCTGGTTAGCAGTCAACTGCCTTGGGCACTACACCACCAGAACTACACTCAATGATACATGCTTCATATACATTCTCTTATTTAATCTTCAGGCCATCCTCAAAGGTGACATCACTATTATACTCCTATAGAGATGAAAATTGAAGTTCAGAAAAGTGAAATAATTTACTCAATACATACATCTGGTAAATGATAGATTCAAGAACTAAACCTATAGTTAATTGTTGCCAGAAGCAATACTGTAATCATTCTACATACTGCCACTCTGTTCTCTTTCGAACTTAATAGCCATCATTATCCACTTCATCTGAAGAACTAGTATATTTATCTGAAAACATTATTATTGCCTATTATGAGGTAGGTACTCTTTTAGATGTTAATTTACAAAAAAGAGTGAGTCATGACCTTTCCATACATCCTCATCCTTGCAAATTCCTAGTTCAAAAAAAGGTAAACAAGTATGTTATTAAATTATAGCAAATACAATACAGACAATCCTATGGGAAGCTAGAGGTTGTATATTTATGACCTATTAGTCCATTAAAACTCAAGATTAAAGTAAATAGGAAGTAAAGATGTTTAAATATTAAAATTATTTTTACTATTTTACATATAGGTAGAAAAAGTATTTCCTTTCATGTGGATTGAATAAAATGTAAGGAAATATTGAACGACTGGGCCTGATTTAAAGTATTGAACCATCAGACAAACTCAAAATTGTTGTTCATGCAGTCATAAACAGTTTAAATGCCAGAAGATAATGCTAACTGAAGACATGTTAAACTACTTGGTATATATAACCCACTGCTATCAACTTGATTCAGACTCATAGCAACCCCCATTGGGGTTCCTAGGTGGTAAATCTTTACAGAAGTAGGTTGCCCAAAGTTCCGGTAAGATGGTGGACTAGGCAGAAAGACTGTACAGACCCTCTTCAACAAAGGGAAACCAATTAACACAGACACTGAAGATAATCCTGGACCCCTGAGCCTTGAAGGGAAGGATATAGAAGTGGACTAAAGCCCAACTAACAGAAGAATTTGCATGAAAATACCAAAAAAGGAGACATACAGAGCTGTCGTCTGGCAGAGATCCTGAGCAATCCTGACAGCACAGACAGCTTGGAGATTCCCAAGTGGTGGTAGGACCTAAGAATTAACCTAAAAATCAGCCCTGCTAGCCAAGGATGGCACGGAGGACTGCTCTGGTGGCTGGGGAATAAACAGAGAAGGTGAAGAAAAAGGCGGGCTGAGCTGCGGACTTTTGCCAGTCTGGAGGATGCCGCCATTTTGAATGTTCATAAGCAGCTTGACCATTTTGGATATTTAAAGAGACAGTGCTCTCACAGATTCCAGGGGCTTAAGAACACATTCTGCTTGCCAGCAAACCCAAGGACACTCCAGACCTACAGGACCGAAAAGGTGCGACATTCCTCTGGATACTCTTATACCCCATATGAGCTTGGTGAACGAAGGTGCAGCCATCCCCCACTCCCACCCACTGTCTGGGCCTGCAGGAACTCCATCCCAGTCTGTGTGCTCAGGTGGAGACTGGGTGCCCTGTCCTGCCCTCCACCAATCTTTTTTTTTTCCTTTTTCTTTTTTGCTTTCTTTTTTCTGGTGTTTAGTTTGCTTATATTTGTCTGTTTTAAAACTACTACTATTATTAATACTGTCTGTTTTAAAACTACTACTATTATTAATACTTTTGTCCCTTTTAGTATTATTCTTTAGTCTTCCCCTCCCAGGTCCTAGTTATCAGTTGTTTTTTTTTTTTTTTTCTTTTCCCTGTGCCTGGTTGAAAAAAAAAATTAAGTTTTTTTCCCCCTTTTTTCTCATAGTTAACCCCATTCCTTGTTTTACTTTTTCCATTTTTCCCATTTTTTTCTCCATAATTCTCCTTCTCTACCTTTTTTCTCTTAATGCCCTATCCCCAGATATTGTAGGTTTTGTTTTTTCTTCTTCTTTTTCGCTTTTTTTTTGGTTATTGTTCCTGTGTGATTACATGGCGTGTATTTTGTCCATGTGCTTTTAGTTTTTTGACCATTATTTAATTGTAATTTTTGTCTAGCTGAGTGGGAGACAGCAACAGTCCCCATAAGACACAACTATACCCACACCTCCTGCAATTTCACTTACTGAGTGAGAGCCTCTACCTCCTTCAACGATGGGCCAATGATAAAAAACCACCAACAAGAGCCGGAATCACCCTTGGCTGCTCTTTACAAACAGTTAACAGAGATCTAAATACAACAATGCCACGATGCCTCGGAGACAACAGACCATTACAGTCCACACAAAGGAGCAGGATAATGTGGTAGAAACAAGGGAGCAGGATACAGACCCAGAACACATCCCTGAGGAATAAGCAGCATTGGAACTCTCTGATAAGAAATTCAAAAGAATTATATTTAGGTATCTTCAAAGGATTGAGAGACAGACCAAAGAAAACACACACACACACACACACACACACACACAAAACCTAGAAGAATTTTGAAAGAAAATACAAGAATAAAATGACAAAATAAATGAAAAATGAGAAATGATTCTAAATCTACAGGCAGAAATCCAGAAGATTAATACTAAATTGTCAGAAATAGATAGAACATTGGAAGAGCAAAGAAGTAGAACTGATATGATGGAAGACAGAATTAATGAGGTTGAAGACAAATACCTGAATACATCTTTGGAAAGGGATCAATGAGAAAAAAAATCAAATCAAAACAAAATGAAGAAAGCCTAAGGTTCATGTGGGATACCATCAAAAGGAATAACTTACATGTCATTGGAATTCCAGAACAGGAAGAGAAAAAC
>NW_006921588.1:16478359-16484706 GCF_000298275.1 Orycteropus afer afer | reverse complement strand
GGACAAGGTTGTAGTCACTGCTTGGTCACAGCCAGCTACCAAGAGGGACCAAGTAATTGAACCTGTGGGCTTGGGACCATAGTCACAGGGGACATCAAGCTCAATTGGCATAACATAGTACACAAAACATTGTCCCACCTCCTACATTGGCGAGTAACAACTGGGGTCTTAAAAGCTTGCAAGCTGCCATCTAGATGCAACGATGGATCTCTCCTCATCCAGAGCAAAGAAAGAATGAAGAAAACCAAAAATTCATGGAAACAATTAGTCCTAGCAACTAGTACACCATCTGATCTTCAGCCTATATGATTATGAGACCAGAAGAACTAGATGGTGCCTGGCTACCACTGTCATCTACTTGGAAGGGGATCTATGTAGGAGATCCTGGATAGAGAGGGAGAATAATGTGGAACAAAACTCAAAATCATTTGGAGAAAACAAAAAGGGGGGGGGGACCAGGTTTTCTGGTCCAATAGAGCCTGGTGGAATCACTGAGACTACGGCCCCTAGCTGCCCTTCAGGTCTGGTATTGAACCCATGCCTGTGGCTTCCAGCCAACAGTAGATAGGTATATGAGTTGAACATTTTCCTGAGGTAGATACACTCCTTGGAGAGAACATCATGGGAGAAAGAAGGGCTGCTTATGCACAGGGAGAAAGATCAGGGGGCAGGAGTACATGGAGGGATGGACACAGGGAAGAGGTAAACTATAGGGAGGAAGTGGGAGGGGAGCTGTTGCATTGGGGTAAATTGTGGTCAATGTCATGAGACAAAGTGTATGTGAACTGCTGTACAGAAAGTGAATTTGCTCTGTAAATTTTTACCCAAATCACAATAAAAAAAATAAAATAAAAGATGTAGATTGCCCCATCTTCCTTCCAACTTGGTGTACATAGGAGATAATTAAAATGCTTTTCTCTTATTTTTACTCTAGAACCAAAAACTTCTCCTAATCATGAGGAAGTAACTTGGTTCTTTTGAAGATTAAAGCAAAATATTCATTTCCTTACCATTTTTCTGAGTCTGAGTTACTATATTAAGAAATGAAAATTCCTGGAATTTTCACATCACTTCACATTTTATTAGAAATTCAGTCAGGGAAATACTTCAAACCTTACATATTTTAGGACATGGGTGCACCTTACATGGTTTCTTAACTCTACAGTAACCTAACACTTTGAACAAATTCCTTCCTTAAATATTTGGAAAATGCATGCCATTTTTTTTGTAGACCCATGGGAAGTCAAACATTCCTTAAAACATCAAATATCACAAAAATATATTCTATTCATACCATCATAGTAAGCGCTATGCTCACTTTATGGTTTCTTCCTACAGAAACATTCAATCTGGGTTTAAAATAGGCACATTTTAAGCCATATATCTTAAGGATCTTGTAGTAGAGGGACAGGATCTAATGACTTTCCAACTTAGAACTTTACATTTTATGGAAATATCAAAACCCAAACCAAGCCCACTGCTGTTGAGTCGATTCTGATTCATAATGACCCCTGAATGGTTTCCAAGGCTTTAAATCTTTATGGAAGCAGACTGTCTCATCTTTCTCCTGCAGAGTGGCTGGTAAATTTAAACCATGGACCTTTGGTTAATAGCTGAATGCTTTAACCACTGTGCCACCAAGAGTAATTCCATCTGGGTGAAGCCGACAGAAGTTAAATATCTTCATAAAGCCGTCAGGCTTGAGAAGTTAACTTTAAAAAAAAAAAAAAAAAAAAAACTTGAAATCCTGGTTTCAGTGGTAAAGGATAGGAATGACCAATAAATTAGATATTAAGAAGCAACTAGATTCTCTTGAACTTTCCATTTATTTTGCAAACAGATAATGAATCGGTCTCTTAAAGATATATAGCAACTATTATAATACTAATAGTCTAATAAAACAGTTTAAGAATCGTGTGCAATAATATGTATGGCCTGAAATTATTTTGTTTGTGGCACATGGGTTTACTTGCATAATTAACTCCTAAGACTTACATGGAATCCTGTTTGTTTTATAAAATTCAGTGTAGAGTTTAAAGATAGTAGAATGTTCTCTGCAACCAGAAAAAGAATAAAGGTAAAGTGAGATCCTGTGATTGACAAGGTCTTGAACTTTCTTAGACATCTTGATGCCAAAGGTTAGAAACAAAGCAAAAACTCACATTGGTTCTTTCTTTTCAGCTGGTGTGTGAAAACTGGTTGGAGAAGTTGAAAATTGGAAAGTTGTGAAAATGGGTATAATATCAATCATATTCATGAGTAGTTTTATCTGTGAGAAATCAGAAGATTTGCATCATTCCAATAGAATTACTTGGTTATTATATATGTCTATGTTTGCTACAACATGGGTGAATAATGACACGTGTGGTTAAAAGCATTTAACCTCACGCCACATGCTTATTTGTGTGACATAAAGTGAAACCAACTGGCCTCAACGGCCCAGAGTTATGTGTGTGGTAATTTAAGGAAACCACGCAGTGCAACAAAAGGATGTTAGAAGGGTTAGAAAGTAAAATATATTTACAGCCTTTCTACCTTTACTCTGTTGTTAAAACAGCCCTGTTTAATCTTATCATAGGCGATATCCTTTAAACGTACAGTTGTGGCTATAGCACTCGATAACGCAACTCCTCTTAGTGACAAGTTTAATGATATAGAGAGATATTTTCCTATGCATTTCCCTCTTCATACTCTACATTGCTTCCTGAGTGATCTCATGTACACTCATGGATGCAATTATAAACTATATTCTCATACTTCCAAATCTATACACAATTAGTTTAGCTCCTTATCATCTCAATGATGTTCTGCTTACTGGATAGCCTTACTTGGATGTCCCATGCATGCTTCAAACACATCCAAAACTACACTCATCTCTCAGCCTTCTCCCTCCTTCCAGATGCCAAAGCTGCCCTTCCTCCTGTGCTGATTTCAGTAAATAGCACACTCTCCACTCATGCGCTCAAATACGAAACCTAATAATCATCCTTGATTCCTTCTCCTTTTCCACGTCCAGTAGACCACCAAATCCTGTCAATTCCATCTCCTATCTGTGTCTCAAATTGGTCCACCAATTTCAATATTATTAGATTTATTAAATTTCTCCTGGATGAATGCAACCATTATCTAGTTGCTGAAACTGTCATTAAGTATAATTATTGAAGGAAATCCATAAAATGAGGCAGTTACTATTATGTTATATAATTATACTAAAGGAAACAATATCCTGTATCTTGATTATAAACATAAGTTTGGTATTGGCTAAATAGATACATGCACAATGTATATGTAATACCCATCAGTGAACTCACATCTGAATTGTGAGATCAGCTTATTGATCATACCCAAAATATGCCATTTTGTGAGCTTTGACTTTAATCCAAGTTCAAATCCAATCTTAGGCTGCATTGGCAACTGAAGAGCAATTTTTAGTTTATGAAAGAGTTGAAAAAGGAAAAAGGTAGGACACCTAGTATGTGTATGTTTAATAATGTGTCTATCTAAGTTCAATGCCAACTAATTCCTGAGAAATAGTTCTTATTAGAGGAAATAGAAAATAACACTACAAATTTTCAGAGTAGAGTATGTATCCCCACATAAGAAAACATCATTTTTTTAAATGATATTGCTGCTTTCAATATTGAAAAAAAATGGAAATCAGTACCATGTACCTAGAAGTCAAATAGCATGAACATCACTTAAAACCCATCTGTAGTTCAGAGTCTTCTACAGTGAGCTTCATGTGTGGGCTCTCAGTTTGCTTCATGTGAGTTAGTATAATTTTCTTTAGTACATTGTTGTTATTGTGTACTGTCAAGTTGATTCTGACTCATAGTGACCCATGTGACAGAGGAGAACCACTCCAAAGGGTTTTCTAAGCTGTAACCTTTATGGGAACAGATTGCCAGGTTTTTCTCCTGCAAAGCTGCTGGTAGGTACAAACCACATATATTTTGGTTAGCAGCCAATTGCTTAACCATAGCACCAATTATCCACAGTGTGTAATAAATACCCTAAGAAGATAGAATGTAACTCAGACATAGCTCCCACTTCAGATGAAACTAAAACTAAAAACTGATCAATAGTAAGAATAAGATAGTACCATCCTTCCTCTAAGTCAAAGATTACAGGTCAGACTACCGTGGTTGATTAATTTTATTTAGCATTAAAATGCAAACATAGTTCTTCAGTGTTTTTTACCTCTGTAAATCTGATCATATGCTATAGGAAAAGCTATTATTTTTGAAATATCAGGCATATAACGATATATTATAAAAATTTGAAGCCAGTTCAGTCAATTCAGTTAAATATTTGATAAATTCAGTAAGGAAAAAATAAAAAATCATTTAAAATTATTATTATGTATTATTTTGAGTAATATGACAATGAATTTGATATTTTGTTTTATTTTTCAATTGGTTGCTATGTTAAGATTACATATACAGCTGTCACTTGGTATCAGGGGGATTAGTTGCAGGACCACTAGGGATAACAAAAATCCTTGGACACTCTAGTTGGATATATATAATGGCATAGTATTTGCATATACTCTACACACATCCTTCCATATAGTTTAAATCATCTCTAAACATTACTTGGTCCTGTGCCATCTCACAAGTGTTGCCATGCTTGAGCCCACTGTTACAGCCACAGTATCAATCCATCTTGTGGAGTCCTCTCCTTTTTCATTGACCCTCTGTTCTACCAAGCATGATATCCTTCTCCATGGACTGGTCCCTTCTGACAACCTGACTAATTTATGAGAGACAAACTGGGCCATTCTCATTTCTAAGGAGTATTACAGTTGTACTTCCACCAAGACAGATTTTTTCATTCTTTCTGCATGCAACATTCTACAACACCACCACAATTCAAATGCATCAATTCTTCTGCAGTCTTCCTTGTTCATTGCCCAGCTCTCACATGCATATGAGGCAATTGAAAATACCGTGACTTCAGTCAGTCTCGCCTTAGTCTTCAAAGTAACACCTTGTTCTTAAATATTTTAAATATGTCTTTTGCTGCAGATTTTCCCAGTGCAAACGTCCTCTGATTTCTTGACTGCAGTTTCCATGGGCATTGATTGTATATTCAAGTAAAATGAAATCTGTAACAACTTCAATCTTTTTTCCATATATCATGATATTGCTATTGATTCATTTGTGAGGATTTTTGTTTTCTTGATGTTGAGGTGTCATCCATATTGAAGGATGTAGTCTATGATCTTCATCAGTAAGTGCTTCAAGTCTTCTTCACATTCAGCAAGCAAGTGTGTGCCATCTATACAGGTTCCATGTGAGCAGAATTAAGTGTCCTGGAATTCCAACCCCCTGTTTTTGCCTATTTTTCCATAATTTGTTATGATTGACAGAGTCAAATCCTTTGCATAGTCAGTAAAACAACAGTAAACACCTTTCTTATTTCATTGCTGCTAACCAAGATTCATCTGACATCAGCAATGATATCCTTTATTCCATGTCATCTTCTGAATCCAACTTGAATTCTAGCAGTACTCTCTCAATATACTGCTACAATCATTTTTGAATTTTCTTGCACAAAATTTTACTTGCATTTAATATTAGTAATATTGTTTGATAATTTCCATATTCTGTTGGATCACCTTTCTTTGGAATGGGTACAAATATGGATCTCTTCCAGTCATGCTGGCAAATCATCTCTAGATTGCGTATAATGTCTAGAACAATGTAAATGCTACGTAAATAGTACTTTCTGCTTTTTCTTGGGAGGTATGATGGCATAGTGCCTAAGGCACTTGACTGCTAACCAGAAGGCTGGCCATTCAAACCCACCAGCCACTCCTCGGAAGGAATGTTGGGCAATCTACTTTCAGTGATACCACCTTGGAAAACCAAGGAGGGTCACTATAAATCAGATCCAATTCAACCTCTGAGGAATCACCTTGATTACTTAAATGTTTCTTTTTCCTGAATATTTTTTATCTGTGGTTGGCTGAATCTGTGGATGTAAAACCTGAGGATACAGAGGGCCAACTATATGTATTTCTTTCTATGCATAGTTTAGCTTCAAATACTATGTAAAAATACAAAGAGCAAAATACACCATGATGTTGTTATGTTGTTAAGTGCTGTCAAGTCGTTTCCAACTCATAGAGACCCCATGCACAGAAGAACGAAACACTGCCCAATCCCGCGCCAGCCCCACAATCCCTGCTATACTTGAGCCCATCATCGCAGCCACCACATCAATCCATCTCATTGAAGGCCTCCCGCTCTTTCATCAACCCTCCACCCTACCAAGCATGACATCCTTCTCCAGGGAATGGTCCCTTCTGACAACATGACCAAAATAGGTGAGACGAAGTCTGG
>NW_006921588.1:16472786-16475271 GCF_000298275.1 Orycteropus afer afer | reverse complement strand
CCTCTCGTATCACCCCCACCTGGGTCCCAGTGGCTGACTGTTCCTCTGTCTGGCTTCCTGGCTTTTAATCCCCTTTCTCCTGCTCTTGTGGCCTGCTGCTTTCTGCGTCCCTGAGTTGTCTCTCCTCACCTGTATCCCTGGGCCTTACTGCTCTTCTGTCCGGGTTACTGGCTTTTATCCCCTTTCTCCTGCTCTTCCCGTCTACTCCATGATGCTTTAAATAAAATGTTCAAATATCCACCAGGAAGTCCATCAACAGAAACATGATGCTTATTCATAGAGCAGAAAAGCTAGAGCAATCTATCACCTCGACAGCATTCCCAATTGCTGTGAGGATGAAGAATTTTGAAATTTACAGTTACAAGACAAAGTCCCACTGTAAGTTTTGATAGTCCTTACACCTTATGCTTCATTATAAATCATCCTCTTATGATATTTTAAATGAGTGGACACTACCTCTTATCACAAAAGAAAATATAAAGAAAACTTTTTTGAAGACCACAAAAATGAGATCTCATCATAATTTACTTTTCATTTTATATGGATTATTTAAATCAATAATTCCACTTTGCACCTCCAATTTCCTAAAATCAGTTTTTATTTCTCAAAGATAGTATATTATAGATGGTGTGTTGACCATGTGTTTATTATATGAATCAAGCACAAGCTTACCTATTTATAGAGCAAATGTGATATAAATTATAAAAAAAAACACTCTATTTTCAGTGTTGATCACACTTAAAAGTAGAACTACATTAGCATGTTTAATAAAAGAGATAATAAACAGTGTATAGTATATATGATTTATATATTTAAATATATTCTAATTATATATGCATTTAGACATTTATTTAACACTTTTATTAAAATAAGTAAAATAATAATTCCATCATTAGAAACTACTGATTCTTTATCTAGTTAATATTAGGATTTTGCTATAAATCTGAGATGATTTCTTTGAGTATCTTGATGCTATACCAAATATTACCTTTATTTTATTATTATTTTTACTTATGAAAGGCCTCCTACAAACCAGTTGTCTAACTTCTTTACATATATTAACTAGGTTACCATCATGACAACCCTAAGATAGTTATTGTAAAATGCTCGGTTTAGAGATGAGGAAGCTAAGTAGCTTACCCAATGTTGGATAGCAGAACTAGGATTTAAAATGGCTCTAGAATTCACACCCAGTTTGGAAAGGACTGGCAGCTGAATCTGAGCAGTTTTTATTTATTAATTAAAGGTCTGAGGCACGAAAAATATTAGCCAGCCCTCACTGGTTTGGCCGCAAGTCACCTAGGGTCCTAGAGTCTCCACTTCCAGTTGTCACTCAGTAAGCTGTCCTTTAGTTGGAGCCATGTCTTACCCATCCTCTTCCTGGAGCCATGTTTGCAGAGGGAAAAAAAAAAAAAAAAATTACCAATAAGGGGAAAATAGCATCAAACAGCAGCTCTTCACTTCATATGACATAACAACGACTTTTTTGTTGTTTCAGACTGATTTCGCAGCAGCTATAGTTCTGGTGCTGTAGTGTCTAAGGCATTTGACTGCTGACCAGAAGGCTGGTGGTTCAAATCCACCAGCCACTCGTCAGAAGGATGGTTGGGCAATCTACTTCCGTAGTGATATTGCCTCGGAAACCCAAGGAGGGGTCGCTACAAGTCGGATCCGATTCTATGGCAGTGAGTTTGGTTTGGTTTGTACTATTGAGTTAGTGATGGTTATAGCTATGGTTTCAGTGGTATGAACCTTTGTAACTCTTTAAAACCTCTGCTAGGACTTAGAGAATTGAGTCTCTGTACCAGTTGCTCTATTGAAAGTTTAATAGGTAAGTATATCTAGCTGCATATCCTCACAGATGGGAGTTTAAACTAGCCTTTATGAAAAGCAATTGGGAACTGCTTTTTCATTACTATAGGATGATTTTTTGCTGTCTTCCAGAAATGAAGAAAAAAATCTGGTTTCTATCTGGGTAGCGCCAATGAAGTTTAGATACTTGTTAGGTGCCGTCGAGTCGACTCTGACTCAGAGCGACCTATGTACAATGGAACTAAACAGACATTTCATAAGCTCAGGGAAAACACGTTTGACTTTTCTAGCTATAAAGGAAGGCTCATTTTGTTACAAGGAAAACCAGAGTTTTAAAGTAGAACAACTGTGCTTAGTATGTAATATTCTTTTTTCATTTTCCCACTGAACCTCAAATAATAGAATTTAAACAACTATTTATATTTGAATTACTCTCACCTTGTTAATTACTGTTCATACACCCTGAGATTGCCATATGTATTATTTCAGAAAGTCAAGAGACTTCTAAAATTTCATTTCCTTATGCTTTAAATGTGACAGTTTCCCAATAATAATATTAAAACATGTTTGCTAGTTTCATTTCTTTTTGAACCATTTTTCTATTATGATTGAGGGAAACTGCCAAATTTAAATTATATGTTATATTATATAAACATATATAATAGTCATATTA
>NW_006921588.1:16468262-16472686 GCF_000298275.1 Orycteropus afer afer | reverse complement strand
TATAATATATAATTTAAATTTGGAGTTTCCCTCAATCATAATAGAAAAAATGGTTCAAAAAGAAATGAAACTAGTGAATGTGTTTTATTATTATTGTTATTTTCCCACATTAATATGGGTGCTAACATTTACTGAGTGTCAGTGTATGCAGACATTTTACTTCACTTAAACACCACTCAAGATGTGAGCTAAATACTTTCATTCCATTTGTTGGTGAAGAAATTGAAGCTCAGAGAGGTTAGGTAAGTTGTCTGAGGTCACACAGTACTGAGTAGTTTTAAATGAGGTTATCCTTATCTCAGAAATTTTGCTGTATCCATCAGAATATCATAAATTTCAAGATTTTTCAAAAATATCTTGGACACTTTCTTCTATAAATTCTTTGTTGGTATCAACAATATACTTTAAAGAGGGGAAGTATTGTGGGAAGAGACAGCTACTTACTCCTCTCACAGAAGATAGAGAAATCATGCTGAATATTAAGTATAATCTGTCTTGGCAAGTGTTATGGTTTAAACGGAGAAGTACTAGTGTGTGCTAAGTGAAATCTCTCTTCTGAAATAATTAAAATGCAGATTAAAGCCCAAGAATGAAATGTGAGCCTTTATATGCCCATGAAGGTCACACACTCCTGTGGCCGCAATTCACAAAACACAGTTGTGTACACCACAGAGCCCTCTTACAGATAGCTGGGCATGATTACATAGGAATCCGCAGGTGAGAGGCATCAAAGGTTACAGCTCAAAGTGCCCTTGACCCTCAGACAAGGCAGAGATATAGTGAGCTGTCAACAGCAAAGAAACTGTTGTATGAGAAAATTCACTTAAAATACTCCAGTTGCTCTTATTGCATAGTGGAAGCACTGTTTGTGGTTTGGGAGCTGCATGGCAGTTTGAAGGTGTTGTACCAATTTTGAATGTATGTATCTTTGTAATGTGGTGTGCATTCTTATCTTCAAGAACATGTGTTAAAACAGTTGAAGTATGTTGACAAAACGGAGCTTGTAAGGAAAGCACAAGCCTTGACATTTCCTCATTTCAATTTGTGCTCAGTTGGTAATGTGAATGTTGATAAAGGACAATGCTGATGCCTGTTTGTGATGTGAAACTGCTAGTTGAAGGATGATCAATTGTGGAGTTATTTCTAGTTTTCTCCAGCTCTTGGGAGCTGTGACCAAGGCTCTTCCAAATATCCATTATATTCTAGGAAGTTTATTACTTCCTAGGACAGAATATATATATATAAAATTGCACCCTGCAAAGAGATTATTGAACTGATGTAAAAGATTTACTAATCTTACTAAGGTCAGTAGTACTTAGTAATGTATAGGGAAACTCAAGACAACTTAATTTTAGAACTTAACAGTGTCTTTCAAATCACATATTAAGTGTCCAGTAGATATTTGTGAAATAACCATAGTTCTTGCTGAGAATTCTTATTTCTCAGTAGTACTTTAATTTTTATGTGTGAGATGGAAGTATTTGTTTTTGAGTTTGAGACTTATCTTTCAAAAGGTCTTTGAGCACTTTAGACAAAAATAACAATACTATGTATTGTACTGATGATACAAACACACACATACACACACACAAAGAAGCACTAACCGTGGACTACTTGCCTATTTTGAGAGGTAAGAGTACTTGCTTTGCCTGACTTAGTTATCAACATCTTCTACCTTTGACCACAGGAGAAGGAAATGCCCTACTTATTACTCACCATGGACTTCTACCTTCTATTTTCTTAGGGCAAGTGTAAAGAACTGAAGGTAGGGTTTCTTGAAAGGACACGTTGCCACAATGGAGCCAAATTTAGGCAGAGCCATTTGGTCTGGTGCTAGAGTTAGATAACAGAGGTACCTTGATCTAGTTTTTGTTTGGCACCTTGTGATCAGGACTGATAGAACTAGTCCCTTAACCAAGCAGTTTTGTCAAAATGTTCATGCTAGTTGGACACAGAGTTTGGTAGACATGTCTGAGGGTTTTCACATTACTTTTCTTCTTTTTTTTGCTGTGGATTCAATTCTTAACTCTGCCTACATACAAAAATTATCTCCTTTTAGTTTGCACCTTAAATATATCTCCTAAATCATTTTATAGTCAGTTTATTAAGTAAACTGTTAAGTAAAGACATTACAGAAAAATTTTTAAATAATAAACTTTATTTTCTTTGCATTGTTTTTCTGTCTCGTTAAGTAAATCCTGGACTTTGAACAGTACTACATCTCACCAAAGAACGATGAACAAAAGACTTCTCGAATAATGAGTTAGTTTTTATTACAAGTACCTGCTTTGTGATTTCACATACTTGGAGACTGAGAAATAGAGGCTTTACCATGGAGCAAAGATGAACAAAGGAGGGTGATGGGCAGAGTAGATGGATCAAGAAAGAAGGTAAACAAGGAAAGAAGAAGGAAGTTTATTACTGAAATTTTTTCTGTAACGTCTTTACTTAACACACATGTTTAAGAATGTTTTTCATAACTATAAAGGGATTCAGAAATGAGACATAGAAGTAAGAGAAATAGAAAAACTATGAAAAAAGAGGAAAAGCTATGACAAAGTGAAAAAATAGGAGGAATTAAAAAATGAGTCCGGTGAAAGAAAAATGTCTCAAAGAATAAAGGCATTTCTAAAATGGTTGTGAATTGTCTGCTCTTTCTTCAATCTTCAGAAATCTTAGTTTCATATTTTCTACTTTTTTAGACAGGATGTACAATTATAGATTGTTTACTTAGTAACTGAAACCTTTGCTCTTTTCCTCTTCGAGCGAATCATGAAATGTGAAGTTACAAGGGAGAAGTTTATTCCCAGCCACTTAAAAATGCAAACCTCATGTGTGGGCAGTTGTAGACATTCAAAAGGTTCTTTAAATTGACAAAACTTTAAAACAATTAGGTTATTTCTGTCAGCTATTAAGATTTCTTAGAACTTATTCTGCAAAATATTTTAGAGATTTCAATGATGCTTGAGTGAGAACAACTTTTAGTACCAGTTATTACAAATTTTGCTTTACAATTACTTTAGAATTCTCCTGTTACATCAGTAGGCACATAGAACTCAATAGGTCTAAGCAAATCAAAAACATATTCCTGGAATTGGAGAAATAGATCTCTTCTTGGAAACTGTCTCTTTTGTGTCAATGTGACAGAAAAGCGAAGTGTGGGCTCTAACGTCAGGCTGTCTGGATAGGAGTTCCAACGCTGCCCCTTACTGTCTGCGTATCCTTCCTTCGCCACCAACCCCCTGCCATCAAGTCAATTCTGACTCATAGCGACCTCACAGGACAGATTAAACATCCCCTAGGGTTTCCAAGGGAGCTCTGGTAGCATAGTGGCTAAGACACTTGCCTGCTAACCAGACGGCTGGCAGTTCAAACCCACCAGCCACTCCTCGGAAGGAAGGTTGGGCAATCCTACTTCCGTAGTGATACTGCCTCAGAAACCCAAGGAGGGGTCGCTATGAGTCGGGTTTGACTCGAGGGCACATAACAACAACAACAACAGGGTTTCCAAGGCTATAAATCTTTACAGAAGCAGACTGCCTTGTCTTTCTCCCACAGAGTGGCCACTGCATTTGGACTGCCCAACTTTTGATTAGCAGCCAAATGTTGTCACCACTGTGCCACTAGAGCTCTTCTGTGTATCTTTGTGAAAGAGTATTTCTCCTCTCAGAAAGTATTTTCTGCAGAGGTTCTACCTCACATGGTGAGGCTTTTGGCTTAATTAAGAAATGCAAAGAACTCAGAAGAGTGACTAACACAAAAGAAATATTTAATAATTTTTTTTTTCCCCAATATGGTGGTGCTGTTAGGAGCTGTAGAGTCAAATCCGACTCAAGTGACTCTATGAATAACAGAAGGAAACACTGCCCGGGGCTGCGCCGTCCTTACAGTCCTTGCTGTGCTTGAGCCCAGCTCTAGGACCGCTCTGTCAATCTGTTCTGCTGAGGGTCTTCTCCGTTTTCATTGACCCTCTACTTTACCAAGCATGGTATCCTTCTCCATGGACCGGTCCTTTCTGACAACATGGCCAACGTAGGCCAGACAAAATCTGGCTATTCTTGCTTCTAAGGAGCATTCTGGCTGCACTTCTTCCAAGACAGATTTGTTCATTTTTCTAGCGCTGGTCCATGGTACTTTCAGAATTCTTTGCCAACACCATAATTCAAACCATCAAATCTTCCTTATTCATTGTCCAGCTTTCACATGCATATGAGGTTATGGAAAATACCATGGCTTAGGTCAGGCATACCATAAAGATGTCACCTCAAAGTGACACCTTTACCCTTAAACACTTTAAAGAGGTCTTTTCTAGTAGATTTGCCCAGTGTAATTCATTGTCTGATTTCTTTTTTTTTTCATTTTATTTATTTATTTTTTTTATTAGGATTTGGGTGAAGATTTACAGAGTAAATTCACTTTTCATA
>NW_006921588.1:16445236-16449476 GCF_000298275.1 Orycteropus afer afer | reverse complement strand
AGGCTCAGGGGTCCAAGATTATCTTCTGTGTCTGTGTTAATTGGTTTCCCTTTTCTTTGTTGAAGAGGGTCTGTGCGATCCTTCTGCCTAGTCCGCCATCTTGCCCCGCCTCTCATTGTCTGATTTCTTGACTGCTGCTTTCATGGGTATTGATTGTGGGTCCAAGGGAAATGAAATTCCTGACAACTTAAATCTTTTCTCCCTTTATTATTGTCCAATATAGGAAAACTCACTGTCATTGAGTCAGTCTCAATTCATAGTGACCCCTCCTTGGGTTTCCGAGGTGATATCACTATGGAAGTAGATCACCCAAACTTTCTTCCGGGGAGTGGCTGGTGGGTTTGAACAGCCAGCCTTCTGGTTAGCAGTCAAATGCCTTAGGCACTACACTACCAGAGCTACTGATAGGAAAGAATAAAAACCACTTCAAAACATGAAAACAGAATGCCATGCAAGAAGCAAATAAGTGTATTTTTTTTGTCAAGGTGAAGATTATTCTTTGAAATTAGTCAAATTAAATATTAAACCTATCAAAATGCCTTCCATATACTTCTTTAACAAATATTTGCTAGCAAACCGTTGTTGTTGAGTTGAGCTACTGTCAGCTGCTGTGTGCTCCCTACTTGTGGCAGCCCCATGTGTTGCAGAGTAGAGCTGCTCCATGGGGTTTTCTTGGCTGTGATCTTTACAGATGCAGATCGCCAGGCCTTTCATTTGCAGAAACTCAGAGTGGGTTTGACCCCCCACATTTTGGGTTAACAGCCAATTGCAAACTGGTAGCATAGTGCCTAAGGCACTTGACTGCTCACCAGAAGGCTGGCGATTCAAACCCACCAGCCACTCCTCGGAAGGAAGGTTGGGTAATCCTACTTCCGTAGTGATACTGCCTCAGAAACCCAAGGAGGGGTCACTATGAGTCAGGGCCGACTCGACGGCAAAGAACAACAACAAGTGCCATCCAGGTTCCTTGATGAAAAACTTGATAGTTAAACATATAAAATTTAAAACAAGAGCTATTCACCAGAAAGCATTTATTGAGACCCCAAATGAATTTGTAACTGTATTAGGTCTGTTTAGGTTAAAGCAGAATTATAAGATATGTCCTCAAGCTTGTTTCAATTAATTGGAGAGAAAACGTGGGGTTCAAGTTTCGCATGTAATATGTACTCAATAAATACTCAATTACTCATTAAACAAATGAATGAAAAACCCCGAAAAGTTATCAATGATAATTGCAATATAAAGCTATAAAGTCAGCATTCAAAAGATGATTAGAGCAGAATGAGTCGATATACTTCAGATCATGGGACTCAGGGTGACATTTAAAAGATGGGTAGATTTAAGCCTGTCATTCTCACCCCTGGCATCATATTAGTATACTGAATGCTCATGTCCTACCCTAAGAGCTCTTATATAATTGTTCGGAGGGGAACCCAGGTATTTAGAGTGTTTAAAATCGAAACAGGTGATCACAATATTCAGTCAAGGTTGAAAATTCCTGATATAAACAGTTACAGAGGCCAGAGAAAAATTCTAGGCAGGGCTGAGGGGAGAGGAAAGCAATACCCAAAGACGTGTGTGGAAGGCCATGACAAGATGGCAGTGGCTCAGTAGGAATCTACAGAGGCTGTAGTTAGCTGCCTACAAGTAGGTCCCCAACTCAGGGAACCTGGTCCTGTACAATATGCATAGTCCATTGTGGGTCGGACTGTTGTGATCTACCATTGGCTAATTTTCTGAAATAGGTCATCAGGCCTTTCTTTCCAGTCTGTCTTATTCTGGATGCGCTGCTGAAACTCGTCAAGTGTCAGAGCAGCCCGTGGGCCTCCAACGACAGACGAGCGGAAGTGGCTGTGTATGAGGTGAATTGGCCGGAGCGAACCCCAGTCTCATTCATGGAGGGCAAGAATTCTACCACTAAACCACCAACGTCCACACTGATGTTATTTTATTTTTGAGGTAATACAAGCCTGATGTACAGCAGCTAGTCAGGGATGAAAGTGGTAGATAGTGGTTCTCCTGCATGCACGCACTTTGATTTTCAATAGACCAAGATTAGATCCCCTATGTAAATTGCCTAATCTCTATGTTCCTCAGATTTCTCATCTATAAAATGGGTCCTAAGCCTACTTTATGTGGCCCTTTCCAAGGATCATGGAGATCAATCAATAGGACATGGTGAAAGGAAGAACTCAGAGATGACTGGGAAAATGGTGATGTCATTACAGAGGTAAGGAATCGAAGTGCCCAGAGGGCACAAAAGCAAGTCACCTACCTGTTTGATGAGTTTGTATCACTATATTTCTAGTCAAATAAATCATTCAGAAATCCCCAAGTGTAACACACTGTGGATCAGTAAGCTGCTATTTTATGGAACAAACAAATCACCTCCTCTCTTACCCCACAACTTCTCACTGTAGCTTCCCCTTCAAAATTGATTCTGTAGCCTCAGAGATGAAATTAGAGAGGCGTAAGCCTGTTTGGGCAAAATAAGAAATGACCATTCTGAAAGTTGACTTGGTATTTTCAAATGTTCTTATTAGAAGCAGAAGTGCATGAGTCCCGTGAGAAAAAGCTAAATGGAAATAGGAAGTATTGAAAATGAAAGCCACATACATTTTGTAAGAATTCTTCCAAATTCTCTTAGTAGACTTTTTCTGATTAAAAAGAATTGAAATTATTAGACCTGATGAGTATTATCTATATGGAATATATGAGTAGTGCTATTTTTAAATTAAAGAAATGTGGTTGCCTAGAAACCTACTAAATGACCATTTAGGCACCTTTTTGACTTAATATAAAAAAGAACAAAAGTGCTAAGTGAAGCAGAATGATCTACAGAGAAGAATTGGCCTGTGATTAAATTGTCTTTTTTTCTGAAGCTACTATATTAATTTTCCAGGTCAGCTTTTGAAGTGGATTTTAGATATCATTGGCTATCTATGTATATTATCACCCTGCATTTTTATGTGCTTGCCCTCATGTTATCGCCACAAGAACTCTGCAAAATAAAGAGAATAGACATGTTGCCCAATTTCCCAGCAGAAGGTGGTGAGCTACAAAGAGGGACTGACTGACCCAAGAGAATATGCCTGGCCATAGCAATGACTGGGCTGGAACCCAACTTTCATGAGTTGCAGTCTGATATTATCTTATTTTAGGTCATCATCATATTCATTCCAGTGACTGCTGATCTTCTTTAATCACATTCAGCAAAAACCATTCCTGAATCTTTCTTCTGAGCAATATAACGCTAATAAAACCAAATGCATTCACTTTATGAAATCATGTCTGATTTGGACTCTGGTAGATGAAACGCTACTTTTTTAAGTAAGTATACTTCATATTTTCAATATGTACAGGTTTTTGACTTTTTAGATAGACCCGGCTTAAATCTCTTGGGAAAAATTGTACAATCTCTATATGCATCAGATTTCTCATCTATAAAATAAGGTAAATTTCTACCATGTATTTTGTGAGCATTTTATGTAACAGTACATGTAACATTCTTATCACACAATAGGCTCAACAACTTCAATTTACATAATTTTGATGCTTAAAATAACTGTTTTTACAATAGCATAAGATTGGGTTTTATTTATTATATATTACAAAAATCAAATTTTTTAAAGGAAAATAACATAATCCTTTTATAACTGAAAATACTCCTAAAATGAACTCTGGTTAAAATACAAAAACATATTTCAAAACAAAAATACATAAAAATATGAAAAGTATAATCAAAATGTCAACCAGCATGTTTATAAAGCTAGAAAAATGGATATTAAAATTCATGTACAAAAATAAATATTAAAAAATGATCAGGAAAACATTAAAAGGAGAAGCCATAAAAGAAGACTAGCTCTAACACATGTTGAAACATATTATAAAGCTTCCATGATTAAAACTTACCATTTCTGTGACTTGTTTCCTACATTGGCTTGTTGTTACTGGCCTGGTAGTTAAACCTTGATTTCATACCATGCATCTAAATATTAATTTTACTCTATATATGTGCTGTGCAATGCAATTTTTTGAGATGATTGAAATATTCTAAAAATATGTGTTGTCCAATAAAGTAGCCATAGCTATTATGTGGCTATTGAGCCTTGATGTGATTTAAAAATTTAATTTTAAACAATTTACATTTAAATTTAACCACATGAGGTTAGTGGACACTCTACTGGACAGTGTTGTTAAGTGCCATCAAGTCGTTTCCGACTCATAGCAACCCCATGCA
>NW_006921588.1:16436123-16441718 GCF_000298275.1 Orycteropus afer afer | reverse complement strand
CTGCCATTGAGTTGATTCTGACTTATAGTGACCCCATTGGGTTGCTGAGACAGTAAATCTTTATAGAAAGAGACTGCTACATCTTCCTTCCCCTGAACTGCTAATGAGTTTGAGCCACCAACCTCTGGTTAGCAGTCAAACGCCTTAGGCACTGTGCCACCAGAGCTAGTGGCCCCTGAATGTTCAACTCCCACCAGATGAGAGTTCCAACTGCTGCATATGGATGCTCTGAAACAGTGACCACTTAGGGTGTCCGGTTGGTCAGGGAGTAGGACAGCAGCTGGAAAAGGTGCTTCTTACTAATAGCTTTTTCTCTTAATAGGTGAAAGATAAGCCCTGGTGGCACAAATATTTGAGTGCTCAACTGTTAACTGAAAGCTTGACAGTTTGAACTCAGCCAGCAATTATGGAGCAGGAAGAATTGGTAATCCAAGAAACCATATGAGGCAGTTCTACTATCACAGTAGATTCCATGGTATCTAACAACAGTCTTGACCTTGATCATAACAAACTAAAAAAACTTGTTGCTACTGACTGGATTCTGACTCATAGTGACCCTATAGGACAGAGTCCCAATAGACTTTTCAAGGCTGTAATCTTTATGGAAGCAAATTGCCACATCTTTCTCCCGTGGAGTAGCTGGTGAGTTCAAACCACCATCCTGTTGGTTAGAAGTCAAGCACTTTACCCACTGCACCACCAGGACTCTTCTTGATCATTCAAGCTTCCAAAAACTCACTTTAATTTTTAGGAATCACAGAGTATCGTTTTTATGTAATGTTGTTGTTGTTATATGCCGCCGAGTCAGCCCCGACTCATAGCAACCCCTCCTTGGGTTTCCGAGACAGTATCACTACGGAAGTAGATTGCCCCATCTTCCTTCCGAGGAGTGGCTGGTGGGTTTGAAATGCTAGCCTTCTGGTTAGCAGTCAAGTGCCTTAGGCACTATGCTACCAGAGCTGTAATAGTGAATAATAAACAAAAGCAGGTATAAACATATTTATTTACTTGCTTTAAGGCAACTATAGCTTTCTTCTTTCTTTCTTTTTTTTGCTTTCCTCTTCACCTAAATTAATATGTATCTACCCTCTAGCTCATGGTTTATTCTCCCTTCCCCACCCACCCCTGGTAACCATTAAAGAGTATTTTCTTTCTTTTTTTTGTGTGTGTGTGTGAAATCATTTCCTTGGCTTTTTGCAGTAGTGGTTTCATACAATATTTGTCCTTCAGTGATAGACTAATTTCACTCAGCATAATGTCCTCTCAGTTCATCCATGTTATGAGATGTTTTGCAGATTCATCATTATTCTTGAATGTTGCATAGTATTCCATTGTTTGTATGTACCATAGTTTGTTGATCCATTCCTTCACAGATGGGCATTTAGGTTGCTTCTGCCTTTTTGCTATTGTGACTAGTGCTGCGATGAACATGGGTATGCATATATATGTTCGTGTCATGACTTTTGTTTCTCTAAAATATATACCTACCAGTGGGATTGCTGGACCATATAGTATGTCTATTTCCAGCTTTTTAGGGAAGTGTCATATCATTTTCCAAAGTGGTTGCAGCATTTTACAGTCCTGCCAGCAGCATATGCATGTCCCAATCTCTCCACACCCTCACCAACATTTGTTGTTTCTGAACTTTGCTATTATTGCTGGGGTAAGATGATATCTCATTGTTGGTTTGATTTGCATCCCTCTAATGGCTGATGATTGCAAGCATTTCTTCATGTGTTTGTTAGCTGCCTGAATGTCTTCTTTGGTGAAGTGTCTGTTTATGTCCTCTGCCCATTTCTCAATTGGGTTATTTGTCTTTTTGTTGTTAAGGTGTTAAAGTTTTCAATAAATTTTAGAGAATAGCCTCTTGTCTGATTTGTCATTGCCAATTTTTTTCTTCTAAAAATTAGATATTGATGAACATCAAAAATTTTACAAGGTCCCAGTCATCTATTTTGTCTTCTGGTGTTTGTGTGTTTTTAGTTATATTCGATAATGTATTTATACCCTGAATTAGGACCCATAAGTTTGTCCCTATTTTTCCTTTAATGGTTTTTATGGTTTTAGGTTTTATGTTCAGGTGTTCAATCCAACTTCTGTTCATTTTTGTATATGGTGTGAGGGTCCTGTTTCATTTTTCTGCAAATAGATATCCAGTTTTGACTATGGCTTTCTTAATGTTTCCAGCTCTTCTCATAGAGAAATATGTCTTTGAGGAAACATTTGCAGTAAATGGCTTAAATAAAACCGATTTCAGAAAACCAGAGCATTATATGGAAGACTCAACTGCAATAAAAACTAAAAACCAAATTCACTGCCGTCAAGTCACATCCAACTCATAGTGACCCCTCCTTGGTTTTCCAACATGGTATCATACAATATAGGGAGAAAATTAAAATTGGGAAAAGCATTTTTAGTAATCTAAGGATTGTTCAAATGAGATCTTCACAGATAAGTTTAGCAAATTCAAGTAAAATGTTCAGCAGTGCTGGCCTGGTAAGAGCAAGTGCTTGGGGTCATGGATAACTGACTGGGCTTCCAGCTCTCCCATTAAATTCAGCTGTGGGAAGAAAGCTACTCACTCCTCAGAGCCTCAGCTTCTTTGTCTGCAAAAAGAGAAGAAGAATTGTGTTATGTAAGTGTGGTTTGGGGGATGGACTGAGCTTATGTAAGTAAATGGTCAACAAAGGTGAATTCCCCTATACTTACATCTTGTCCCACACTACACTCAGAAGAGGTTGTTGTGTAGAGTTAAAGACCATGAGAGCTGGAGACTCTAGAAAATATCTGCATTAGTTTCCTAGGGCTGACATAACAATGTACCACAAACTGGGTAGCTTTAAACAAAAAGAAATATATTGTCTGCCAGTTTGGAAGGGTAGAAGTCTAAAATTGAAGTGCTAGTAGGGTCATGCTCTCTTTGAAGGTTCTAGGGGGAAGAGCCTTCCTTGTCTCTTTCGGCTTCTGGGAGTTTCAGGTGTTCTTTGGCTTGTGGCAATATAATTCTAATCACTGCCTCATATTCACATAGTCTTCTTCCCTGTGTGTCTGTGTATCTTCTCCTCTTTTAATATCAACACAAGTCCTATTGGAATAGGGCCCACCCTACTCTAGTATGACTTCAAATTAACTAAGTACATCTACAAAGACCCTGTTTCAACATAAGGTCACACTCACAGATACCTGGAATTAGAACCTCAATTCAACCCAAACACTGTCTAATTACATACTTTCTCTTCATAAACAAGGAAACAGTGTATAGAAATTGCAAAGACAAAAGTAATAACAGCAGCAGAATTCTTTAAAGAAGGAGATGGCAAATGTTATCAGTATCACACCTGCTTCACTTTTGAAACCAAAACTCACTACTGAGAACTGAGAGATGCAAACACACAAATGCACGTTTTGAGTTCTCCTGTCTCATGCTGTGACTTCCAGTATTTGTTTTTCTTTAGTTTAGTTAAAGAACTGCTGTTGTTGTTGTAGAGTGGTTAAATTGCTCTGTCCTAGCCAATGGTTACAATGACTTTAAATAAAAAGAACTACCTTAACATTATGTTATCTAAGGGGAGGACAAGTTCTTTGCTATCCATCTTCAGAACCTTCTACACTTCTCTCTAATGTGATGCTTGGCCTGCCCTGAAATTTGAAGCACACACATAACTTTCACTTTTTTTGTAAACTATGTTTGGGTGAGTTCTTCAACCACATTCAGTTTTCTCTTAGTGATCACGAGGCACAGCCTGACTATATCTGATTGTGATGAAGTGTCTGTGAATTCACACATTTGCTATTAGAGACAAGAACATTTTAGCAATGTTAGCTAAGAGAATCAGTACTTCATAGTACAATTTGAAAATGCACTAAGAATACAAATATCAAATCTTTGTTTCTTGGAACATTCCCTAAAGTGGTGCAGTTTGGAGATTTCTTCTGTTTAGATATGAGCATGTTTTTGATTTATAGATTTATGTTTTGATTTTAAACCCATTTTTTGTTCTCTCCCTGTTTCCTGATTTGTGTACTTCATTTTACAGAGATAACCACTTACAAAACTTTTTTGCATCAGCTTTATTTTCTCATGTACAATCTCTGAAGCTTAGATACAAATTTACCTAGTGGGAAATTATTTTAGGCATATAGAACTTAAGAGAAAAACAAAAAGAATTATGATTTTATTTTTAGTTTGAAGAGACAATGCTGTTGTTGTTAGTTGCTGTGTAGTCAGGTCCAACCTTATGTGTGACAGAATGAGAAATGTCCTGGCTTGTACTATCTTCACGATCATTGATATCTTTGCATCTATTATTGTACCTATAATGTAGTACCTGTCAGCCCAGGGGGCTCACCTTCCAGCACTGTATTGGACAATATTTTATTGTGATCTCTAAGATTTTCATTTGAAAGTAAATCACCTGTTCTTTCTTCTTTGTCTGTCTTAGTCTGGAAGCTCTGCTGAAACCTATTCATTACAGGTGACCCTGCTAATATTTGAAATGCCCCCCAAAAAAAAACAAACCTCACTGCCATTGAGTCAATTCAGACTCATAGTGATCCCCTTTGGGTTTCCAGGTGGTAAATCTTTATGGAAGTAGATTGCCCAGTCTTCCTTCCATGGAGTGGCTGGTGGGTTTGAACCACCAACCTTCTGGTTAGCAGACAAATGCCTTAGGCACTACACCATCAGAGCTGCTTTTGAAATACCAGTGAGTACATAGCAAGACACAAGCCAACAGTATAACAACTGACAGACAAGTGGCTGATAAACAGCAATAAACCTAAATAATGTGTATACAATATGATAGACACTCATCTGTCATTTGCCATAGTGTGGTGGTGACTTACATGTTGCTGTGAGCCTGGAGACTAAGCCACCAATATTTCAGATACCAGCAGGGTTACCCATGGTGAACAGGTTTCAGTGGAGTTTCCAGACTAAAACAAACCAGGAAGAAGGAAAGGGCCATCCACTTCTCATAGTATTGGGGAATGATAACCTTATGAATAGCAGTGAAAGACCCTCTGATATATTACTGGACAACTTTATGACTATCCCTGAAACATTGTCTGATATAGTGCTGGAAGATGAGCCACTCTGGTTGGAAGACACTCAAAATATGACTGAGGAAGAGCTGCCTCCTCAAAGTAGAATTAACCTTAGTGACATGGATGGAGTAAAGCTTTTGGGACCTCCATTTGCTGATGTGGCATGACTCAAAATGGGAAGAAACAGCTACACACATCCATTAATATTTGGAACATAGAATGTACAAAGTATGAATCAAGGAAAATTGGAAATTGTCAAAAATGAAATGGAATGCATAAAGATTCATAATCCTAAGCATTAGTGAGCTGAAATGGAATGGTTTGGGCCATTTTGAATCAGACAAACATATGATCTACTATGCCAGAAATGACAAACTAAAGAGGAATGGCATGTCATTCATCATCACAACAAATGTTTCAAGATCTATCCTGAAGTACAATACTGCCAGTGATAGGATAATATCCATACACCTCCAAGGAATGACAGTTAATACTACTATTATTCAAATTTGAACACCAACCACCAAAGCCAAAGATGAAGAAATAGAT
>NW_006921588.1:16427801-16435488 GCF_000298275.1 Orycteropus afer afer | reverse complement strand
AAGAACTAACAGATCTGTCCTGGAGGAAGTGCAGCCAGAATGCTCCTTGGAAGCAAGAATGGCCAGACTTCGTCTCACCTATTTTGGTCATGTTGTTAGAAGGGACCATTCCCTGGAGAAGGATGTCATGCTTGGTAGAGTGGAGGGTCGGCGAAAGAGGGGGAGGCCTTCAACGAGATGGATTGATACGGTGGCTGTGATGATGGGCTCAAGTATAGCAGGGATTGTGCGGCTGGCGCGGGATTGGGCAGTGTTTCGTTCTGCTGTGCATGGGGTTGCTATGAGTCGGAAACGACTTGACGGCACTTAAAAACAACAACATACATGTGGACTTCACCAGATGGAATACACAGAATTCAGGTTGACTACATCTATGGAAAAAGGCAACAGAGAAACTCAATATCTTCAGCAAAACCAAGACCCGGAGCTGACTGTGGAACAGACTATCAACTCCTCATATGCAAGCTCAAGTTGAAGCTGAAGACAATTAAAACAAGTCCAAGAGAGCCAAAATATGACCTTGATTATATCGCACTTGAACTTAGAGACCGTCTAAAGAATAGATCTGATGCATTGAGCACCACTGATCAAAAACCAGACAAATTGTGGGATGAGATCCATAACATCATACATGAAGAAAGCAAAAAGTCGTTTAAGACAGGAAAGGAAGAAAAGACCAAAATGGATGTCAGAAGAGACTCTGAAACTTCCTCTTGGATGGAGAGTAGCTAAAGTAAATGGAAGAAATGACAACATAACAGAGCTGAACAGAAGATTTCAAAGAGCAGCTCAAGAAGACAAAGTCAATTATTATAATGAAATGTACAAAGACCTGGAGTAAGAACACTGTAAGGGAAGAACACATTCAGTATTTTTCAAGCTGAAAGCACTGAAAAACAAATTAAACTTTGAGTGGCAATACTGAAAGTTTCTATGGGCAAAATACTGTTGTAGGAAACATGAAAAGAAGATGGAAGGAATACACAGAATCACTGTACCAAAGAGAATTGATTGATGTTCATCTATTTCAGGAGGTGGCATATGATGAAGAACCAATGATATTGAAGAAAGAAGTCAAAGCTGCACTGAAGGAATTGATGACAAACAAAGCTCCAGGAACTGACAGAATACCCATGGAGATGTTTCAGCTAGCAGATGTCATGTTGGAGGCATTAACTCATCTGTGCTAAGAGATATGGAAGACAGCTACCTGGTCCACTGACTGGAAGAGATCCATATTTGTACTCCTTGCAATGAAAGGTAACCCAGCAGATTGTGGAAATTATTGAATAATATCATTAATAGCAAACATAAGGAAAATTTTGTTCAAGATAACTCAAAAATGGCTGTAGCAATTTATTGACAGGAAACTTCCAGAAATGCAGGCTGGATTTAGAAGAGGATGTGGGATGAGGGATATCATTGGTGATGTCAGATGGATCTTGGCTGAAAGCAAAGAATACCAGAAAGATGTTTACTTGTATTCTATTGACTGTGCAAAAGCATTCAATTGTGTGGATCATAACAAATTATGGATAACATTGAGAAGAATGGGAATTCTAGAACACTTAATTGTGCTCCTGAGGAACCTGTACGTAGACCTGGAGGCTGTCATTCGAACACAACAAGGGGATATTCATGGTTTAAAATCAGGAAGGGAGTGTGTTAGAGTTGTGTCCATTCATGATACTTTTTGAATCTGTATGCTGAGCAAATAATCTGAGAAGCTGGACTATTTGAAGAAGAACATGGCATCAGAATTCCAGGAAGACTCATTAACAACCTGCAATATGAAGACTACACAAAGTTGCTTGCTGAAAGTGAAGATGACTTGAAGCACCTACTGATGATGATTAAAGACTACAGTCTGTGGTATGGATTACACCTCAACATAAAGAAAATGAATATTTTCACAGGTGGACCAATAAGCAGCAGCATGATAAATGGAGAGAAGAACAGAGTTGTCAAAGATTTTATATTATTTGGTCGCACAATCAACGCCAATGGAAGCAGCAGTCAAGAAATTAGGTATCATATTGTTGGGTAAATCTGTTGCAAAAGACCTCTTTAAAGTGCCGAAGAGCAAAGATGCCTCCTTGAAGAAGACTAAGGTGTGCCGAACCCTTGTCACGATATTTTCATTCAACTCATATGCGTGTGAAGGCTGGACAATGAATAAAGAAGACTGAAGAAAAATTCATGCTTTTGAGTTGTGATGTTAGCAAAGAGTACAGAAAGAACCATGGATTGCTAGAAGGACTAATAAATCTGTCCTGGAAGAAGTGCAGCTAGAATGCTCTTTGAAAGTGAGCACGGCCAGACTTTGTCTCATCTATATTGGTTATGTTGTCAGAAGGGACCATTCCCTGGAGAAGGATATCATGCTTGGTAAAGTTGAGGGTTAGTGAAAAAAGGGAAGACCCTGAACGAGATGGATTGACACAGATGGGCTCAGGTATAGCAAGGATTGTGAGACTGGCACAGGACCAGGCAGTGTTTCATTCTGTTATACATATGGTCGCTGTGAGTTGGAGATGACTTGACAGCAACTAACAATAACAATATGACAACAAAAACAATATGTAACTAAGATTTTGCCAAATATTGGAATATGAAAGGTGTATTATATTTTTCCCCATTTTTTACTCCTTACGGAAACAAACACAGAATTAGAGAATTTGGACACAATTGAGACTAAAATGCAAAATAAAATTTGGACACAATTAAGACTAAAATGCAAAATAAAAATATATATAAAACTGAAAAACCAAACTCTGTGACGTCCAATTGGATCTGACTCATAGAGACCCCTCCTTGGGTTTCTGAGGCGGTATCACTACAGAAGTAGATTGTCCAACCTTCCTTCCAAGGAGTGGCTGGTGGGTTTGAACCACCAGCCTTCTGGTTAGCAGTCAAATGTCTTAGGCACTATACCATCAGAGCTCCTAAAAAATATCTATATCTATATCTATCTATCTAGATAAAATAATATATATATATATATATATATATATATATATATATATATAAAACAAAAATATATTAGAAGATACTAATATATTTAACTTCTCCTGGATAAAGTTTGTCATAATAAATACTCTCTGTCATACGACATCCATTTCACAATTTGATGGGTTGCATACTAACACTCCTACATTTTATTTCAAGTTAAATTATACAGGAAATTAATAAAAAAAAAGTTGACGTCTCATTGGTTTCACTCTGGAGATGAACATACAGAATTTTATCCATATTCATTATTTTAGTCAATATTACCAGCAACTCTTCCCAGCGAGCTATCTGGTCTCCATCACCAAGGTAGTTAATATTGTGTGCCCACTGGGCTGGGCCGTGGGTTTGAGTGGCTGGGCCATGTTTTGATTGGCTGGGCAGCTGGGTGTAGTTATTACCCATGACGAGATTGTAATCACCATGGTGGAATCTGCTGTGAGCATCTAGAGAACTGCCTTTAGTGCGTACCCTTCTTCCAGTATGTAAGGAGAAGCTTTGAGAAATGTCTCAAGTTTCTTGGCATATCTGGATTCTTCATCTGGCCGAGTCATCAGTGGCCTGCCATATTGCTTGCTAACCTTGGGATTGTGCCACTTTACGTGTTGGTACTGGGTTCATCAGCCTCAGCAGCCAGCAGCTATGTGAGTCAGAAAAAGCCTCCAGCTCTAATGGACCTGGAACAGGAGACACAGCTCAAGCCCAAGGTCAAGGGGACCACCCAGCCCCTAGAGATGGCACTTTGAACTCAGACTCCTGGCCTCCTAAACTGTAAGAGAATAAATTCTTGTTTGTTAAAGCCATCCACTCATGCTATTTCTGTTATAGCAGCACTAGTGAACCAAGACACTCACCTTTTCCTTCAGCTATTATTATTCAGCAGATCCTCTTACGTTCTTTGATTTTTAAGTCCTCTCTCCTTTTCTCACTAGCTCTTGTCTGTGGCATATTCATATATATTTTCTTTACTTATTTTTTATTATTCAGGAAGAACTCACAGAATTATAAGTCTACTACTAATCATAAAAGAAGGAGGACTTCCAGAGAAGGCTTTTGTTCACAGCACTGAATTTTTGCCTCTTTATTTTTCCTTTAAAGGAGATATTTGGAAAAATTCCAAAATGAAAATTCCCCTGAACAATGGCTCCCTAAGTGAAGCTATTTTATAGTTGATTTTATTCATTTATAATTTCATGCTTTAGTGCAAAATTTCTGGACACTAACCTCTTACTCCTTCTCAACAGGAATCTTTTTCTTTATTGAGAGTAACAAGGCCAACAGAGGAAGCAGGTGTTCAAAGCTTCAGTGGCCACAATTGGAAAAAAAATTTTTAAAAAAATGAGAAGAGGAAAGAAAGAACTGAAGAATCCACATCTTCAAACTATCTACAGAGTGTGATATTTTAAAATAGTTTTCCTAGGCATTACATTGACAGGTTTATTCGATTTACTTAGCTGTGAATGCACACAATGGCTTTGCCAGATAATTTCTGGGACATATTATTTTTTTCTTATTCTTGCTAATGAGATGAAACCCTAGACAGCCCACTCCTTTGGCATAGCTCATTCCCTGATCGAGTGGCAATGGGCTTGACTAGAATAAGGGCAAAGGGTTCTCCAGGAGCTCATCATTAGTCCATTATAACGATAGTCTATAGGAACCCATGGGTCAGTAATCAAAAGTTCCAATTTGGAGTCAAATTATTTTAATAATATGAGCTATTTATAAGCCATAGATATTGTATAAATTATGTTATAATAATATAAATCCACTCCTTTTGTTTTCTAGTTTGATATAAAGTGATTCAAAATGATCTATAGAAAGAATTATATTTTTTAAAAATGATGAGTTAGTGGAATTAACCTGTTAATTATTGTGAGATATTGAAAATTAGTACTCTTCATTCAGAAAAAAGTTCTTTGAGAAATTAAGTGATGGATGATATCTTTTCTTATTTTTCTCTGTATCTCTCTTAATTATCTAATAGTTTCAAGATGTACATTTTAAAAATCTAAAAAATTTTATTTTCTTTCATTCAAAGTCAGTTCAACATGTTATCTTTAATCAAACACAGAAATGTTTCTCAATGCAGGTTGCATTTCAGATACAATTTTGAAAAATCTCAAAATGCTACCTTCTCTGGTGAAAGGAAAAATGTTTTCATATAATGCATTTCTTGTAATAATATTTCATATGATAAATGTTACATTTCTTAACTAGATAGGAGTATTTATTTGGTTGGATAAACTTGTTGGAGTTGGTTTGACTCCTGTTGTTGACTGGATGATGGCAAAAAAATGCTGTTTGAGGAAGGAAACTGAGTAAAAATGAAATGATGACTTGGAAAGTTATCTACCTATTTTTAGGAAGAAATTATTCATAAAACCTGGGATATATTTTTGCCCTCTTTGGTATGAGCTGCATAATTGTTTTCTGTTTGTAGTCCACTAGAAACAAATATTAAATACTAAAATATTTAAAACTCTTAATTTTTTTAACTTTTAAACAGTTAAAATATTTCTTTCTATGTGATTTATTTTTCTCCAAATTACTCAAATTCTCTTATTAGTTAATTGTAATGAGAAGCTCACATAGCTTCTAGAGGGCAGATACCTATCTGCCTTCTTCACCAGATATTCTGAATGTCCAATAAAGCAACTAACATACAATCTTTTAAAATTAAAGCATAAAGAACAGACATTTAAAACCAAATATTTTCAGAGTACAAGATAAAAAAGCCAAATCCACTGCCATAGAATTGATTCTCACTCATAGCAACACTATAGGACAAGCCCCATAGCAAGCACCGTAGGGTTTCCAAGATTGTAAATCTTTACAGAAGCAGACTGCCTCATCTTTCTCCTGCAGAGTAGCTGGTGAGTTTGGACACTGACCTTTGGGTTAGCAGTGGATAGGCCTTAGCCATTGCACCACCAGAGCTCCTAGAAAACAAGATGTCATTGTTGTTGTTAGGCGCCGTTGAATCATTTCCAACTCGTTGTTGTTGTTGTTATGTGCTGTCAAGTTGGGCCTGACTCATAGCGACCCCTCCTTGGGTTTCCAAGTTGGTATCACTACGGAAGTAGATTGCTCAGCCTTCCTTCTGAGAAGTGGCTGGTGGGTTTTAACTTCTGGTTAGCAGTCAAGTGCCTTAGGCCCTACACTACCAGAGCTCCTAACTCATAAAAACCCTATGTACAACAGAAAGAAACCCTGTCCTGTCCTATGGCATCCTCACAATTGTTACTATGCTTGAGCCCATTGTTGTATCCAGTGCATCTGGTCTTCCTCTTTTTCACTGATCCCTCTACTTCAGCAAGCATGATACTCATCTCTAGGGATTGGTCTCTCCTGATAACATGGCCAAGGATGAGAGATGAAGTCTAGCTATTCTAACTCCTAGGGAGAATTCCAGCTATACTTCTTCCAAGACAGATTTGTTCAATCTTCTGGCACTCCATGTTATATTCAGTATTCTTTGCCAACACTATATTTCAAAGCCATCAATTCTCCTTTAGTCTTCCTTTTTCATTTTCCTGCTTACACGTGCATATGAGATGATTTAAAAGACCATGGCTTGGTTCAGGTACACTTAGTCCTCAAAGTGACATCTTTGATTCTTAACACTTTTAAAAATTATTTTGCAGTAGATTTGCCCATTGCAATGCATTGTTTGGTTCTTGACTGCTGCTTCCATGGGCATTGATTGTGGATCCAAATAAAATGAAATCCTTGACAACTTCAACCTTTTCTCCATTTATAATGATATTGTTTATTGGTCCAATTGTGTTTTGTTTGTTTGTTTGTTTTAATGTTGAGGTGCAATCCATACTGAAGCCTATAATTTTTTTTTTTTTTTATCTCGGTCAGTAAGCTCTTCAGTTCCTCTTTGGTTTCAGCAAGCAAGGTTGGGCCATCTGCATATGACAGGTTGTTAACGAGTCTTCCTACAACCTTGATGTCATATTCTTCTTCATATAGTCCAACTTCTTGGATTGTTTGCTCAGCATACAGATTGAATAAATATGGTGAAAGGATAGAACCCTGACACACAACTTTCCCGATTTTCAACCATGCAGAGTCTCCTTGTTATTTAAATGACTGCCTCTTGGTCCATGTACAGGGTCCTCGAGATCACAGTTATTTTGGAATTCCCATTCTTTGCAATTTGTTATGCTCCACATGGTTGAATGCTTTTGTATAGTTAATAAATCACAGGTAAACATCTTTCTGGTATTCTCTGCTTTCAGCCAAGAGCTATCTGACATAAGCAATGACATCCCTAAGACTAGCATTCTAGTCCTTTTCAGATTCAGCTTGAATTTCTGGCAGTTCCCTATCAATGTACTATGGTAACCATTTTTTAATTATTTTAGGGAAATTTTACCTGTGTGTGACATTAACGATATTGTTCCCACATTCAGTTGGATCACTTTTCTTTGAGATAAGAACAGATATAGAACTCTTCTAGTTGGTTGCCAGGTAGCTGTCTTCCAAATTTCTTGGCACAGACAAGTGAATGCGTCCAGTGTTGCATCCATTTGTTGAAACATCTCAGTGGGTAGTCCATCAATTCCTGGAGCCTTCTCCTTCATTGCAGCTTGAACATCTTCCTTCAATACCATTGGTTCTTGCTCATAAACTATTTTCCGAAATGGTGAATGTCGACTAGTTCTTT
>NW_006921588.1:16407905-16427609 GCF_000298275.1 Orycteropus afer afer | reverse complement strand
GGGTTTGAACCGCCAGCCTTCTGGTTAGCAGTCAAGTGCTTTAGCCACTATGCTACCAGAGCTCCTAGTTTGCTCATAGAATCCTTCAATATTGCAATTTGAGGAATGAATTTTTTGTTCAGTTATTTCAGCTTGAGAAATGCCAAGCATGTCTTTTGATTTTCTAACCCAGGTCTTTGCACATGTCATTATAATAGTTTACTTTGTCCTCTCAACCTGCCCTTTGAAATCGTCTGTTCAGCTCTTTTACTTAATCATTTCTTCCATTTGCATTAGATATTCTCCTTTTGATAGAAAGTTTCAGAGTCTTTTCTGACATTCATTTTTTCTTTTTTTTTCTTTTTTTTTTCTTTTTAATGACCTTTTGTGTTTTTCATGCATGATGTCTTTGATGTCTTCCCACAACTCATTTGATCTTCAGTCATTGGTGTTCAATGTTTCAACTCTATTTTTCTGATGCTTTCTAAATTCAGATACTCGGGGTTGTATTTGGCTCTTATTGACTTTATTTTATATTCTTAATTTTCAACTTAAACTTGCATAAGAGCAATAGATGCTCTGTTCCACTGTCAGCACCTTGCTCTGACTGATGATATTGAGTTTCTCCATGATCTCTTCCACCAGATGTAGTTGATTTGATTCCTTTGTATTCCATCTGGTGAGGTCCACACGTATTGTCACCATTTATGTTGTTGAAGAAAGGTATTTGCAATGAATAAGTTGTTGGTCTCACCCAATCTACTATGCAATCTCAGGTATCATTTCTATCATCAGGGCCGTATTTTACAACTACTGATGCTTCTTCTTTGTTTCCAACTTTACAAGATAGCCCAATTAAAATAAACTTTCCTAACTATGAAATGAATCTGTAAATTAATCACTTTGAATTTTGCATCATTAATGTTTCTTTGTTCATTCCTGAGTAATTTTTAAATTAGATAATATAATTTGTTTTTAAATTTGGGGATATTTTTCAAGTTAAAATTTAATCTTGGCCAATCAAATGTTCTTTCAGTTTGCAATGCAAAAACAAATAACATTTTGAAATTGATACAGCTACTGTAACTTTAAAACTGATTATAGTGATGTGCATAACTCAAGTTACACACTAAAACCCCAAATGCACTGCTGTTGGGTACATTCTGACTCATAGCAACCATATGGGACAGATTAGAACTGCCCCATACAATGTTCAAGGCTATAAATCTCTATGGAAGCAGATTGCAACATCCTTCTCCCTAAGAGTGGCTGTTAGGTTCTAACTGTCAACTTTGGGGTTAGCTTTAACCACTGCAACATCAGGGCTCCTTCAAGTTAAAGAGGATGGGTGACAATACTAAGTTTGACCTAAAATTTCCATGAACAGATTTTGAGTTAAAGAATGTGAACTGAGTTATAATCACTTCAGTTTGCAGAAGACTTTTGTAATGGTGTCACTTTAGTTCTGACTTTATCTGGGCTATAGTTCAGCAAGGCTTATTACCCAGAAATGTTCCTTCAGGGAAAAAAGCGTAAGTATAAAAGAGGAACAATTGTGAAAAGCCTAATTCTCTATTCTAGATAATTATCCAGGAATTATCTAGGAATGTGTGAAACAAGGCAAACACATCCAGCTAATTGGTAAGCTACCAGCACATCAGATGATTGTTGTTTTAGGTACCCAGTAGATTTAGACTCATAGCAACTCCACGTGACATAATAGAACTGTTCCATAGGGTTTTCTAGGGAGCTCTGGTGGTGTAGTGTCTAAGGCATTTGACTGCTAACCAGAAGGCTGGCAGTTCAAACCCACCAGTCACTCCTCGGAAGGAAGGTTGGGCAATCTACTTCTGTAGAGATACCGCCTTGGAAACCCAAGGAGGGTTGCTATGAGTCAAATTGATTCGATAGCAGTGAGTTTGTTTTTTTGGTTTGATCTATACTAGAGCAGATTGCCAGGGCTTTTTCTCATGAAGCTAATGGGTAGGTTTGAACCACCAATCTTTGGGTTAGCTGCTGAGTACTCAACCATTGCATCACCAGGGCCCCTTCATCAGATGATTAGCAGCTGTGGTAGTTAAAGTTATGTGTCCACTTCGCTGGGCCTGGTTTTGAGTGGTTGGGTAGCTGGGTGGTAGTTGAGACTGGCAATCAACTCCACGGTGGAATCTGCCGCGAGCAGCTGAGTAGCTGCTTTAGGGATGTGGTCTGCTTCCCGTATATAAGGAGAAGCGTTGGGAATGGTCTCATGCTTTTGGCCTGCTTGAATCCTGCATATAGCTGAGTGGTTGTTCAGCAGCCTGCCATGTTGTCTGCTGGTCTTCAGACTCTTAATGGACTTGAATCAATGGCCTGCCATGTGGTTTGGTAACATCAGGACTGTGCCTTTCTACTTGTTGACCTTGGGTTTGTTAGCCTGAGCCTCTAGCAGCTTCCTGAGTGAAGAAAGCCTCCAGCTTCAGTGGGCCGGGAGTAAGAGGCAGAGCTGAAGCCCAAGATTGAGGGGCTTTCACCCAGCCCCTTAAAGCTTGGCACTTTGAACTTGGACATCTGACCTCCAAAATTGTAAGAGAATAAACTCCTATTTGATAAAGCCATCCCATTTGTGGTATTTTCTATTAGAATGGCAGTAGGCAACCAAAACAGCAGCCTACAAACTTTTAAAGTTTTAGTCAAGAACTTACGATTATTTTCAGAGGGAACCTCTACTAGAAGTTGAAAATACTCAACAAAATAATCCTAATAATTGCTGGCATTGAGCTTCTGCCATCTATAAATAATATATTTTATAAACCAAAAAAAAAAAAAAACCAAAGCCACTGCCATCAGTGACCCCCATTGGGTTTCCAAGGCTGTAAATCTTTACGGAAGTAGATTGCCTCCTCTTACTCTCATGGAGCAGTTAGTGAGTTTGAACTACTGACCTTCTGGTTAGCAGCCAAATGCCTTACCTATGCTTAAAATGAATAAAACTTCCAGCAAAGAGAAATTCATGCATCTATCAACTCTAAAACCAAAAGTCTAAAATTAATCTCTATTAACTGTGGAATAGTTCTTTTTTTAGAAACCCACATATTTTGATTCTATTAGATAAACCCTGGGACATATTGTTATGCAACTGAATTCTAGCCTTTGTTTTCTGATAAATGGCAACAAAATTTGTTGTTGTTGTTGTTGTTAAGTGCCATCAAGTCAGACCCGACTCATAGCAACCCCTCCTTAGGTTTCCGAGGCAATATCACTACAGAAGTAGATTGCCCCATCTTCCTTCCAAGGAGTGGCTGGTGGGTATAAAAGCTAAAAATCCATTTCCTGGGAGTAAAAATGAGCTGTGGTTGAATCTCAGCTCTGTCACTTACTAGCTTTGTGGCTATGGGCAAGTTATATTACTTGTCTATACCTTACATTCCCTGTCATTGAAAATAGGAAAAGTAAGAGTACAGCCTCAATGCCATAGGGATGCTGTATGAATTAATGTAGTTAGTAATAGCTAGAAACCAGTTTATAGCTATAACCAGTGCTCAATAAATGAGTTATCAATATTATTGGTTGTATGACCACAGAAAAATGTATAACTATAATTTGTAAATAAAACTATGCATAAGGCTTGAAAATAAAAACGTTCATATTTTTCCACTAATTCCTCTGACTAGAAACTGTGTTAGTGCTGCTATCTAACTTGTCCTTTGTTCTCCCTGACCTGCTTGATGACTAATTGCCTAGTGATTGGAGTTGATGAGCCAACATGCAAATACAAATCCTAATAGTGTTCATTTACAAAAACAATGTCTATCAAAATCTAATGCTTAATGTCACCATAATAGTCAAGATTTATTATGGATTCATTATCTTCCAGGCACTATGCATGGATAATTTCATTTAATCTTCACAATAACCCTATGGTATAAGCACTATTATTATTTCTTTTCTGAGCAAAAGAACTGATGTTTAGAGAAGTTATGTAACTTGTTTCATGTCCCACAGTTAGTGTTAAAGGTGAAATTCAATCACAGATAATCTGACTCTAGTACCTATACTTTTAAACATTCTGTTATACTTCCAACTGGAAAATAGGCATACCATACAGTTGAAGATCATTTATGTGATAGAGAACCTTTTAAAAAAATGTACTTAAATATGTATTTAAAAAAAAATACTTTAATTAGATCAATGTTTTCAGGATATTTTTATACAGGATGAGACTAAAGTAGTTAGCACAGTGGGGAATCTACCCTACAGAGGCCATGAGTATTTCAAGGCTGTGTTCAAGCATATCTCTTAATGTTTCAAACCTTCAGTGGTTAACTATTAGGATGGAAGAATAATATAGATTGTTTGGCTGCTAATTTGGGTTCTCACATACTGAATTTCCATGTCATTACAGTGTTCTTTTCAGTGATCCACTGACATACACTTTAATATGCAAAGTATCAATAAAAACCTACTGTCATCGAGTAGAATCTGACTCATAGTGACCCCCATTGGGTTTCCAAGGCAGTAAATAATTACAGAAGTAGATAGCCCCATCTCCTTTTCATGGAGTGGCTGGTGGATTTGAACTGCCAACCTTCTGGTTAGCAGTCAAATGCCTTAGGCATTGTGCCACCAGAGCTACTGAAAATATCAATAAACAAACCAAACCAAACCCACTGCCATCAAGTCAATTCTGACTCATAACATCCCCTTTGGGTTTCTGAGGAGGCAAATCTTTATGGAAGTAGATTGCCCAGTCTTCCTTCTGCAGAGTGGCTGGTGGGTTTGAACTGCCAACCTTCTGGTTAGCAGTCAAATGCCTTAGGTACTGCACCACCAGAGCTCCTTTAAAGTAAGTGTACATAATTATAAATTGTATTAGGACTATACACACTTTGATTTCTTTTACTCTTTAACTTTTCATGGATTGTTGTTGTTTTAGATGCCATCAAGTTGGCTCCAACTCATAGCAACCTTATAAACAACAGAACAAAGCACTGCCTGGTCCTGTGTCATCCTCACAATCTTTGCTATGCTTGAGCCCATAGTTGCAGCCACTGTGTCAATCCATCTTGTTGAGTGTCTTCCCCTTTTTTGCTGGCCCTTTACTTTACCAAACATGATGTCTTTCTCCAAGGACTGGTCCACTCTGACAGCATGACCAAAGTATGTGAGATGAAGTCTTGCCATTCTCATTTCTAAAGGCCTTCCAGCTGAATCGCTTGCTGCTTTATAAATAAGTCATTTAAAGCTTAATGCTGAAGATGCTGATGAAAACGTAGGTTCTATGGTGATTGTGATTAAAATCAGTCATGTGTTTTCAGAATATGAAGACTTGATTGATGAATCAACTGAAACCATCTGCTGCTGTTGTAAATGGACCAGTTGAAAAGAAAACAAAAATACCATGCAAATGAAAAAACAATTACTTGAAATGTGACTTTTAATGGCCTAGCAACAAGTGTAAACTTCAAGTACTCTGTGTAGTGTTTGGGGACACTCAAAGTACTGATAAGAATGTATTCTACTTCAAAGATCAGTTTTAAAATACATACATATATATATAAATGTTATGGGAGCTACTGAATTGTTAAAAGCAAAGCAGGAAGACATTGAAGTATCTCAGAAAAGCACAATGACAGAAGATGAAATTACAAGAGTTGCAGAACTTTGTTTATGGTGTCAGATCTATTCACCCATGTTAGAGCTCCTGATGTAATTGGTGAGATACTTACTAAACAAATTGCCAAAGAAATAGTGCAAGTGACCTTTTTTAGGGACCAAAACCCATGAAAAAATTCTGATGGCACAACTCTGTCAAATATGACAATTTATTAAACAAATTATAGATATGACCCAAATATAGAGCAGTATTTATTATCTTGAGTAAAATAAAGTCCATAATATTTACTGAGAATTCTGAGATGTATTCCCTGATATTAGAAGTTCAATTGATGTCTTGGTATTTGTCAAATACAAGCTGAATATAGAAGACATGTTGTCTGGCCAATCTTTGCTAGCTCCTACAACTGGAGAAGAGATTTAAAATTTATTGATAACTTCAAGATAAACAATAACATGGAAGTGATGTATTGGGTTATGCCAGATGGTACTAAGGCGGTGGTATCCAATAAGAACAACTTGTTCCATGTATTCAAGCTGTTGTACTGGAAACAAGATCTACTCACTATTTCATGTACAGAAAAAACACTCACCACCAGAGATGTTTCCAAAGATTTAAGGAAAGAACCTCATGAAGCTGTAAAGATTGTCGACCACACTAAGGACAGAAAAATTAATTTTCTCTGTTTTCCTCAGCTTTGCAAAAATATCAGTGATTACAAACAATTACCAATTCCTGTAGCAACTTCAAGAATTTCAAGTTTTTGGAATAAATCTTTAATGTTTAAGAACATATGTATAATTTGAGTTATCTTTGCAAATCCGCATATTGAGGATATATTTTCTACTTTGAACAATCTAAGATTATTCTGTCAAGGAAAGCAAATTTCCACTATTATTCAACATGAAATAAAAAATGAATATGATAGTTTCAGGTCTGAAACTAAGGGGCACATGTGCTGATTACGTGAGCTGTATTGTTTTATTTGTCTGAATTAATTTGTAAAAAAAAAAGGATAAAAGAAGTAACTGAAAATGTTCTGAAAAGTATAAATACTAATAAAATATCTTCATAAACAATTGGCCAAGGAGAACAACTTTGGTGAGTGGCTGAACACCCCATTTTCCAAGACTTGGCCAACTTTGCCAAAGATCCTTGACATATTCATATTAAAACAGATTCTGAAAATGGCTTCTTTCAAATGTTACTTGAGCTAATGTTTCTTATGGCATTTTATTGCAGCGTGAGCTATGAAAGACTTGAATAGGGAAGTAACATGATTAAAGGATTCCTGCAGCAATGGAGAAGGTGGGCAAGAGTGAAAGGAAGACCAGTTAGAAGCCTAATGCAGAGGCTTGAACCAAAAAGCCCAAACCTATTGCTGTGAAGTTGTTTCCAGCTCTTGGTGGACCCATGTTAGAGCAGAGGTGCTCCATAGGGATCTCTTGGCTGTAATCTTATGGAAGCAGATTGCCAGGCCTTTCTTCCGTGGAGCCTCTGGGTGGGCTTAACCCTCAAACCCTCGGTTAGTTGTCAAGTACAAACCTTGTACTTATGCCACTTGGAACAGGCAGTTCTTGAGTGGTACAAACAGTTAAGGTGCTCAGCTGTAAGCCGAAAGGTTGGAGTTTCACGTTCACTCAGGTGCCTCAGAAGAAAGGCCTGGCAATCTACTTCTGAAAAATCAGCTGTTTAAAACCCTATAGAGAACACTTCTACTCTGACACACATGGGATCACAAGTCAGAATTGACTCAGTGACAGCTGGTTTAACTGGTAGTATGCCATCTAGCTGGAATCAACTTGACAACTTTTTTTTTTTTTCTTTTTTGAGCAGTAGAACAGATTAGATGTTGTCAGATTCTAATATATTTTTGAAGTAAAGTGAATAACATCTATTGCTGGATTAAATGCAGAGTATAAGATAAAGAGAAGAGACCAGGTCAACTTGTAGGTTTGCTCAGAGGTTTTCCCCTAAGTAGCATTGTCATTCTTTGATAGGGGGAACATAGAGGAAAAGGCAGATGTGGGGAGGGAATAAAATCAAGAGTTGAATTTAAAACATGATGATATGCGATGCTCATTAGACATCCAGGTGAAGATGCTGAACAGGCTGTGGAATTCATAAGTCTAGTTCAGAGTGGAGGTCAGAGTTGCTAGTTTAAACTTGGGTGTCATCAGCCTAGGAGGTCAGTGTAGATTGGAGAAGGGAAGAGGTCCCAGGACTGAGCAAAGTGGCTTAAAAGGCTTCCTTTTTTTGTGGCAGTCACCTGTGATTAGCACACGTTTGTGACAGAGTAAACATACTCTCAAGTAGGAGGGTGGACAATGTTTCTTTCATAGCCTGCTTAGCTCTTTAGTCCTTGTGTCCTCGCTATTCTAGAACAGAAGCTTATCTTCTGATTTCAAAAGAGTTGTCTGGCATACTTTTGTCCAACATTTTCTTGTCATCCACTCTGAGTTGCTTTTATTTTATTATGTGTGTCTTTAGTACATCTTTTGTGCACAGTATATAGTTAGAATTTCATTTTCTAACCAAATTTTTGGAATCATTGCAATAATGAATTTATCCTATTCATTTTTGTAATTTTTATATACTGACTCTCTCACCACATAAAATAAAGCTATAGCTATATAATTTAGTTTACTTTTGTCACTTTGCTTTTTGCTTTTCCTTTGCCTTTGTCTTTTTAACTTAATTATTTGAGATTTCTTTTCCAGGAATTTTAAGATCTAAGGTTTGTATTTAGACTTATCAACTATTAAAACTTCTACAAAAAAAAACTGTAAATGTTTATTTTCTAAGTTATTAACTTCAACAATTAATCAACTGTGCTTGTGATCCTACCCATCTCATCTCCTCAGGATAATGATGCTGTTATTTATAGTCCCTTTTATTTTCCCTATTGTCAATCTCCTCTCAAATGTGTAATTCTTATCAGTTTTTAAATATGTTTCAATCTCCTCCCTAAAAATAACCTTCTTCCCTCCACAAATGCTTTACCTCCTTGCTGCCAAACTTCTCAAAAGAATTGTTGATACCAGCTGTCCACATTTCTCACTTCCTCAGGCTTCTGCCAAAACACTCCACTGATTTGCCTCCTACCTTTTGGGGGCTGCTTCTCAGTCTCTTTCATAATGGAATCCTTTCGTATGTTGTAGTTGCTAAAGGCTTGGCCCTACATCCCCTTCTCTTGTCTTTCCGTGACATCCATGCAAAGGGTTTTAGATGGTTTCAAATATGCAGAAGACTTGCAAATATCTATGTCTTCCAGACATAGATCTCCAGACATAGGTCTCCAGACCTCCATCAGGAGTTGAGATCCATACTTGTAACTGCCTTCTTGACCTCCCTAGTCTACGTGAAAAGTACCTCAAAATTAATTTGTAGCTGGACTCTGAGTTGGGTGGCATTAATCCTTTCATCCCCTGCACAAAGAGAGTAAAAGAACCATGTGGAATCCAAGAGTGAGTATAGAAGAGTGATGAGAAATGAGATTGGAGAGGTAGCCAGGGTCCTGATTATGAATAGCCTTGGAGGTAATGGCAAGAACTTTGGATTTTTACTTTAATTGAAGTGCAAACCTCTAAGACTTGAATGTTGTTTTTGTGTGCTGTTGAGTTGATTCTCACTCATAGAGATTCTACATGATGGAGAAGAACTACTCCATAGGGTTTCCTAGGCTGCAATCTTCATGTCGCCAACCTTTTGGTTAGCAGCTGATCGCTTTAACCAGTATGTCACCAACACTCCTTCAGAGAAAGATAAGTATCACTAAATTCATGAGGCAAAAATGAAGCACCTCAAAGTAAAATAAAATCCTTGATAACTTTCACATTTTCTCCATTGATCATGATGCTGCTTATTGGTCTGATCATGAGGATTTTTGCTTTCTTGATGTTAAGGTACAATCTATACAGAGGTTGCAGTCTTTGATCTCCATCTGTACGTGCTTCAAATCCTCTTCACTTTCAGCAAAGAAGGTTGTGTTACCTGCATATCGCAGGTATTAATGCATCTTCCTCCAATCCTGCTGCTGCATTCTTTATATAGTCCAGCGTCTCTGATGATGTGCCCAGCATACAGATTGAATAAGTATGGTGAAAGGATACAACTCTAATGCACACCCTTCTTGATTTTAGACCATGCAGTATCCCCTTATTCTACTCAAGCAATTGCCCCCTTAGTCCATTTACAGGTTCCTCATGAGCACTATTAAGTGTTCTAGAATTCTTACCATTTGAAATGTTATCCATAATTTCTTATGATTCACACAATGAAATGTTTTTGCATAGTTAATGAAACACAGGTGAACCTCTTTCTAGTATTCCCTGCCTTCAGCCAAGATCCATCTGACTTCAGCAATGATATTGTTATTTCAATGTCCTCGTCTGAATCCAACTTGAATTTCTTGCAGTTGACGGTTGCTGTAATGTTGCAATCATTTTTGAATTATCTTCAAAGCTTGTAGAGGTTAAGTAACTTTTGTCAAGATCACAAAGCTAGTGAGATCTTGGTAGACCTTGTTTTCTACACAAAGAAAATTATCCATTTATCAAAACTATAATAGTCCCATTTCTACCTTGAGAAATTTTACCAATGATGTGTCAGAAGTTTGAGTTTTCCAGAATAAAGGTGTTAAAGAGCTCGAAGTTATCATCATCATTGTCATCATCAACAATATATGTTACTCTCTAAGAGATTCACAAGTCAGGATGTTTGGGTTTTATAGATGATTTTTCATCATTTACGTGTGTGATTGTGAGTTTTGCATGCTGTAGAAATATAAAAATTTTTCCTAGTAAATACCTGCTTGAGAAAATTGAAGATCTTCACTTCATGAAGTTCAAGTTCATTAGCATAAATATAAAGACCTCCATGAGATGCACCCTAGCTGCCTCTTGAGCATTTTCTCTTTGCAGGTCTCATCCTAACATCTTACTCACCAGCTGTATTTGATTAGCTACAGTTCCCTAAACATGCTGTACTGTTTCCTAGCTCTGTGCCTTTATTCATATTTTTCCTTTTGTAATACCTTTTGCCCCTTTGTTACCAATGCCAAAAATTCTCCACATCTTTGAAGACTTAGTTCAAGAATCATTTGCTTATGAAATCTCCAGTCACTATTGCCCCCATGAAGATAGATTTAACACCTTCTCTTGTACCCTGTAAATGTCTCAATTGTAACAATCATCATTTTATTATACTAATTTCTATAGCTCCTGGGAAGGAAGGTTGGGCAATCCTACTTCCGTAGTGATACTGCCTCGGAAACCCAAGGAGGGGTCGCTATGAGTCGGGGCCGACTCAACGGCAAACAACAACAACAACAACAACAATTTCTATAGCTGTCTTTCCCTTTCACTGGACTTTGAGCCAGTTGAGGACTGAAATACCATGTCTGATTAATACTGATGCTTCTACACAGGTTCTGGTACATAAAAGGACTTAAAATATTTTATTATATTCTAGAGAAATGGTAAAAAAAAAAAATCTTTAACTGCCATACTGAATAAGCAATGACCAATCTGAATAGGTTTTCATTTTATCATAGGGAACACCACCCTGGTACATATCAGCTCAGTGTTGCCTTTCAAAGTTCTATTTATTTCCATCCTGTGCTTGCTTTCTTTATTATTCTGATCTTTGTAGCTCTGTTGTAACCACATATAAGCAAATGAGTCTATAGTTAAATATCTAGTTCTTTTCAAAACTCATTTTCTTAAAAGAGCTCTGGTCTACGCTTTTACTTGTGCTTTATACTATAATAAGATCTTGCCAGATTATCATATTAACATACCTCCCAAATTATTTAGAAGAGAATTGCTTTTTACCTTCTACAGGTGATGGTTGTGATATTCCCTATGTGTGGTTCTCTATCATATGAATTTCTTTTTTCTTGCCTCTCACACACCAGCTAGATCACTGAGGACTGTGATACAAGATTTTTATTAAGGGGTTTTATATATACACACACACACACACACACACATGTATATGTAGCAGCCAAAACTCTCTTAACCCTTGATAAATGTTAAATAAAAATCTACAAACTGACAGTTTATGTCCCATGTTATACAAGGTGAGATACCAAACCACAAGACCAAAGCAAGCATGGACATAGGTTGGGAAGATCTAAACTGCTCAAAAGAGGTACTTCATTTTTGCCTCATGGATTTAGAGATACTCTACTTCCTCTGAAGGATCCTTGGTGGAACGGTTGTTAAAGTGTTCGACTGCTAACCAAAAGGCAAAAGGTTGGCGATGTGAAGCCCCCAGCTGCTCCATAGGAGAAAGACATGGCAGTCTGCTTCTGTAAAGATTTACAGCCTTGAAATCCCTTAGAGTTGCTATGAGTCTGAATCGACTTGATGGAAATGGATTTGGGTTTTTGTTTGTTTGTTTGTTTGTGGCTTCTTCTTCTGAAGACATTTAGCTAAATAAGAGTTAAGTTGACATAAAGTGGGAAAATGAATGATGATATGTTCTGTGATCACCAAAGAAAGGTACATAGATCTACGTTTTAACCATCGTGCCATGGGATCGTGCTTTTTTGAATTTCAGCATATAGGACCACAAATCATCTCAAATGCTGCTTAATCTTTAGAAAGTATTTACAACAAACCAATGACCCCTAGAATAAAAGAGGGTATTTCATGTGGCAGACCATGATGGAGGGGAGGCAATAAAAGAGAAAGCACAGCTTGAAATGCAGTACAACTGGGTGACTTACACCTCCCTACTGAAGGCAGCAGACTTGCAGTTACAGAACTGCTAATCTGTTCTACTGTTTTTTAATCAGATGTTGGCATTATCTGCCACTAATTGCTTTTTCATTTCCACTTGTAATTATTCCATTGCATGTTTGTAGTGAGAAGCTGAAAATGAGGCAGATCACTGAGAAAGAATTAATTGTTAATGAATAATCATCAGTAGGAAGCCAATTTCATTATCTTCAAAGAGGTAGCCAGAGATTAACCACTAGCTGTGGTTTCCTTACTTTCTGTGCATGACTGTAAAGTAATCACAAATAATCACGCCCTCCAACTTCATCAATTATTTTTCTATTATGTGGATTGATACCCATTTTTGTCTTTGTTGTTTAATGATAATGGCAGTATTCATGCTGGGGAGTGCTAATTGGAAGGTGTTACATTCATTGGGCTCTAGGCCTAATTATTAGTGCATCTTCTTCATTAGCACATGATCCTACAAGGGTTGCATGGTTGGAGTTACTAATTTTTCCAGGCTACAAAAATATCGTATTAGGAAACTTTGTCATGTCCTTATGTTAAGTAATACAAAATCGTGTATCTGGTCAAAGTTGTATAGCTACCAAAAGAGATTTTTGTTTAAATCAGCAACATAGAATGTTTTAATCTGAGTCTTTGAACAGAAAATCTATTTCTACCCTAGAAGTTCGATCTGCCTAGAACTGTTCATGAGCTTTCGCTTCTGCTTTGTTTCTGCCATTTACCAACTCTTTTTCTTCAGAGCGGCTCACACAGCCACCTGGGGTTATTACAGCTTCTCAGTGGTGCTTTGCCAGCTATTAACGGAAACATGATGAAATGAGTTTGAAACTCTGGGCAGAAGGGTCCTAATGTCTGTTGCTTCAGTGGTCAGATGACGTCACTTCACACAAACTTAGGCAGAAAATAAATATATAGCCCTACTTCGTATGTGCGTAAGGCTGCATAACTTTCTCTCAAGGCGTCGTCATGTGTGTGGGCTCGCTATGTTATTTAATAGAATGTGTCACTCAAAGTTCTTCAGGGAAACAGCCAATGAGAGAGAGAGAGAGAGAAGAGAAGGAGGAGGAAGAGAGGAAGAAGAGAAAGAGACAGAGAGAGATTAAGGTTTTTTGCTTCAAGGAATTGGCTCATGTGATGTGGGGACTTAGAGGTCCAAAATCATGGGCTGGCTGGAAACTCAGACAAAGGCTGATATTTTAGTCTTGAGTTTGAACTATGTATGGCAAGCCAGTAGGCTGGGAATTCAGACAGGATTTCTTTTCTGAGAAAGATGTTTTTAACCTTAAAGGTCTCCAACTGACTGAAGGAAGCCCTTCTACATTATCAAGGATAATCTCCTTTACTTAAAGTTAGGTGTTGTAGATGTTAACCACATTTAAAAAATATCTCCTCCAGCAACAACTAGATTAGTTGTTGAGTAAATAACGGTCCCATAGGGTTGCTGAGTGGAAATTGATTAGACAGTGATGAATTTTGTTATGATTTTATAGCCTAGCTAAGCTGATCCATAAGATCAACCTTCACTCAGAGCAATACAATTTGTTGATAGACCTGCTGTAGCACCAGAAACTATTATGGTAGACTGAATATGCCATTCACCTGCCTTCCCTTTCTCTGGTGTGCTACAGTTCTTTAAGGAGTGTGGCTAATCTCAAAAAGTGTCCTCCGGACTTGTAACACCTCTCCAGGCACTCAAGGCCTATTTTTGAGTAAACTTTCAGTTAAAGAAAGATATCCAACATTCTCAAGCTTGTTGGACTACAGAACATGTATTTGGAAGCATCTCCAGGAAGAGTAACTTGAGAAGAGGTAGAGAAATCATGTGTAGCTGACAGAATGTGGGTTTTAGTGTTAGTCATGGCCATTTATTGGCTATGTCAGCTGGTGTAAATCATGTAACCTTGCTAGGCTTCTGTTTCCTTGGCTGTAAAATGGATTTAATGATAGTTCCTCAATGTTGTTATTGTTGTTGTTTTGTGCCGTTGAGTTGGACCCGACTCATAGTGATCCCTCCTTGGGTTTCTGAGGTGGTATCACTATTGAAGTAGATTGCCCAACCTTCCTTCTGGGGAGTGGTTATATTGTTATAAAGATAAGACAGTATATGGACAGAGCTAAACACAAGGTCTTACCTCTAGTCAGGGCTTTTCTTGGTTAGGAGCACTTTATGAAGAAGTTCAAATGCCTGAATGACAGATTGTTTTCTGGAAATGAATGGAGAGTGACCACAAGTGATACTACAGACAAATCCTAAAACATCAGTGACTTAATACCACAGAGTTTACTTCTTGTTCATGAAAATTCCACTGTAGAGTGGTGGTCTTTCCTCTCCAGTGAGCTAGGGATCCAGGCTCCCTATATCTGTTAATGCCACCATCTCAACACAAGGCTTTCAAAGGTATCAAAGAAGGGAAGGAAAGCGATGGCAGAGGCACACTGGCTCCATGTGTCTTAGACCAGAAGTGATATATCATGTCAACTCATATTCCTATATGTTAGAGTACTGTCACATGGTTCTAACTTAATTGGAAGATGATTGGGAAATGTGGTTTCTCTGTGCCTGGAAAGGAAACATGATGTGACGTAGTATTGTGCCTACTACCATGTTCCTATGGGGCAGTTCTACTCTGTCTGATAGAGTCTCTCAGTTGGAATTGCCTCAATGGCAATGGGTTTGGTTTGGTTTATTATGATCACAGGAGGAAAAAGACAGTGGAATCCTGAGATAAGTTTGGACATTATAATCAGAAATGTCGGACAACAGGAAAAAAAGAAGTAAAAAAATAAATAAAATAAAATAAAATTTCAAGCCTGACCTGGGTTGCATGGAGACACGTTAACAATGTATGAGGAAGACCCAGATTTGGAGGGTGAGAATGAAGAAACTTTATCAAGTGGTATTTAAAGGACTGATAAAACAACTGATACCGTTGTTATGATCAAGAGAAGTACAACCGTAAAGATGAGACTACACTTATAAGTGAGTTGAACATGAAAATGTCCAGGAGAGGACTTCTAAGCTTTATTGGTATTATCACCAGTAAGAGGTACAAAGCCTCCAAAAACCCAGTAAAGAAGGTATTTAAATTGTTGCTTGGTGAAAATCTGACTCAGAACTTTTCTCTTTTATACACTAAAAACGATTATCCTTTTACATGATGACGTTTATGCAGACACTAAATAAATTTACCTTTTAATAAAAATAATACTAGGTTCTTGTTTATCTATTGTTAATGAGTAGTTGGGGAGGAAGTGATGAGAAGTAGAGTGAATGGGATAGTACACACATAGCCACACTCATGTTTTCACAATATCTGTAATTTTACACACGAGAAAAATGATTACTGTGGGACAGACTTAACAAATTCTCTGTATTATAAGTAAGTAGCAATATCTCACCATTTAGGCATCAGATTTTCCAACACTCTGACCCATATATAGACTGCCACTATAGCATGAAATGCTTTCTTTTATCAGTCAAAATAACCAAGGCTTCTTGTTTTCAGACCTATCTGACTTATCATTTGAATGAGTAAAACATTTCACAGGGCACAGAATGTGACACTTCAAGATTCTCAACTTTTATGTCGTAAGCATGGGGTTTGTTTACTGATGCTTTGTCTGCAAGTCTCAAAACTTTTGTTTCTACCTTTCACATCTTCCTCAACCACTTAGCCAATGCCTTTGATGACAGAAACACTCTCCCCTCTCATTTACAACACCATGCCTTTTGCCACCGGGGCTATGGCTGCAAAGTAAGGAGTTGAAGATTTTGTTTTTATTTTGTTTGTTATTTTTTATATCTTTTGCATGGAACAAAGGAATTTTGAAACTGGAGGGAGTAGTACAAGAGAGACAACCAACTTACATCAGCAACTTCTTTCTGATGGAGATTGTACAAGAGAATAATACTAAGTCCTTGAGAGCAACATGTGACCACTTATAGTAAAAAGGAAGTAGAGCACAGGGAAATTTCCAGCCCTAAAGAAAGCATTCTCTTTATGACCCAGAGGTAGGAATCAAACCCAATATTCTTCATTAATTGGCAAAAATTATTTATGATTAATAATATTGTTGACCTACATTTTAACACTTATGGCCCTTTATTCAATAATTCATGTGCCGAGTAGTGTGCTAACTCACTGCCATCAACTCGAGTTGAGTCATAGTGACCCCTCCTTGGATTTCTGAGGAAGTATCTCTACAGAATAGTATGCTAAGGAAAGTGAAAAAATATGCAGTTCTTGCTTTCCAAAGCTCATATATATTACCTATGAGTGGTGGCACTACTGTAGAGAGCTTCTTGGATGAGCGAGAAGAATCCAAAACACACATTTTTAGTGGTCTTTGATTGTTTTCAGAAATAAAGGTAATTAAAAAATGAATTGATATGGTCTTGAATAATATGGAATTTCCTGAGATAATAGTCCTGGACTTCAGGGGGAAAGTTACTTATTATATTACTCTTTAAAACATATTGGTGATAATAGTAGGAAAGGCTATAGCATATGAAAATACTTCCGTAGTGATACTGCCTCGGAAACCCAAGGAGGGGTCGCTGTGAGTCGGGGCCGACTCGACGGCACCTAACAACAACAACAAATTGTTTTTGGAGAACATTCCTTCTGTTAATCAACTCAGCTATTACGTGTCCTTACAAATGAGATCTTTCTAGCACTTAATATAATTTCAGTACTATATGCAAGAGAGAAGAGCTAATTATTACATAATACCAGTTTCATATTCTATACATTTCCATGGGAAGAACTAGGTTGTGAAGCAAATATAAAGTTTAGCAGAATCTCAGGTATGAAGCCATAACAGAGACTGTCTACAACAATGAAAGACAATGCTGCTACAATGCTATTCTCCCATTTTGTCATTGCATATCAATTTTAATGGCTTATGTCTCATCAGAGAGCAGTTATATTCTGACATGTTCTCTCCTGTTGCAAGATGGCAGCTACTAAAATATAAATCACTGCAGAGAATTGCTGGATTTAGAGCCAATTCTCCTAATCGAAAACAACAGCAATGTTAATTTCAGCTTGAGAATGATGGCTTTTGTATGGTGATATAATGGTACAGACTGTAATGATGTCAACTACTGCAATAAAATATGCTTCAAATGGCTTACCATTTTCACATTTAGACTAGGATGACTTCTGTCACTTTTTTTTTTTTTTTTTTTTGGCATGGAAACTGACAATCTATTAAATAAATATTAATCCCTAGCAGCCTTCAAAGCAGACTCAACCATATCAGGATTTTAAATAACTTCATTAATGGCTTGACTACCTTTTCCCTAAATTCCTATGGGATCCTTTGATGCTAGTCACTCTAATGAGTCACCAAGTGATTCATGACTTCAACCTGTTATCATGCAAAATACATTTCCAGTTGGAAATCTTTGCAAATGTTTTTGTCAGAAAGCAACATTTCCAGACTTTAAAGAGGACAAATTCCATTTATGAAATGTAAGAAGAACGATTATTTGGCTTCCTTTTTTTTACATTAGTCCTCCAAATAGGATAACGTGTCCAAAAATTCAATTTAGGAATTGAATGTGGTCAAATGAAGAATTCTATCTGAATAGTAAAAGAAGACAATTCTGGATTATCTTTGAGTGTATTATCCATGAGAGGTGTTTTATTACACGCAGGTTTGCGTTCCTGAAAGCTTTCATGTCACTTTTCATCTCCCTAATGAAGTATTCCTTGAAAGCTTAGATTGGTTTTTATATTAATCTAGTATATCCCACCAGAATTTAGAGACTCTATGAAGCATAGATTTGAGGCATTAAACACCAATGACCAAAAACCAGATGAATTGTAGGACAACATCAAGGACATCACACATGAAGAAAACAAAAGATCATTTAAAAGACAGGAAAGAACAAAATGGATGTCTGAAGAGACTCTGCAACTTGTTCTTGAACAGAGACTAGCTAAAGTGAATGAAGAAATGGTGAAGTCAAAGAGCTGCACAGAAGATTTCAAAGGGCAGCTTGAGAAGATCAACTATTATAATGAAATGTGCAAAGAACTGGAGTTAGTAAACCAAAAGGGAAGAACACACTCAGCATTTCTCAAGCTAAAAGAACTGAAGAAAAAATTCAAATCTTGCATTGTAATATTGAAAGATTCTATGGGTAAAACACTGAATGACACGGGAAGCATCATAAAAAGACAGAAGGAAGACAAAAAGTCATTGTACCAAAAAGAATTGTTTGACATTCAACCATTTCCGGAAGTAGTATATGATCAAGAACTGATAGTATTGAAGGAAAAAGTCTAAGCTGCGCTGAAGGAATCGACAAAAAAGAAAAAAGGTCCAATCAAGACTTCAAATGACATATTACCTTGGGCAAATCTGCTTCAACAGATGTCTTTGGTGTTAAAGAGCAAAGATGTCACTTTGAAAACTAAAAGTGAGCCTGATTCAAACCATGGTATTTTCAATAGCCTCATATACATGTGAAAGCTGGACAATGAATAAGGAAGACCACAGAAGAATTGATGTATTTGAATTGTGGTGTTGGCAAAGAATATTGAATGTTTCATGGACTGCCAGAAGAACTAACAAATCTGTCTTGGAAGAAGTACAGCTGAAATGCTCCTTAGACTTGAGAAAGGCCAGACTTTTGTCTCTTGTACATTGGTCACATTATCAGTAGGGACTGACTAATCCCTGGAGAAAGATACCATTCCTGGTAAAAATAAGGGTCAGTGAGAAAGAGGAAGACCCTCAACCAGACAGACTGACGAAGTGGTGGCAACAATGGACTCAAGCATAGCAATGATTGTGAAGATGACACAGATTGGGCAGTGTTCCATTCTGTTGTACATAGGGTCGCCATGAGTCAAATCCAACTTGATGGCACCTAACAACAACAGACATAATGAAGAAGACAGATATTTTTGAAAGGATAAGAAGAAATATTTTTTAGAAATCTGTTGTTGTTGTTGTTGTTGTTGTTAGGTGCCCTCGAGTCATTTCCAACTCATAGTGACCACATGCACAGGAGAATGAAACACTGCCCAATCCCACACCAGCTCGATGATCCCTGCTATACTTGAGCCCATCATTGCAGCCACCGTGTCAATCCATCTTGTTGACCCTCTTTTGTCCTCTTTTGTCGACCCTCCACCATACCAAGCGTGACATCCTTCTCCAGGGAATGGTCCTTTCTGACAACATAACCAAAATAGGTGAGATGAAGTCTGGCCATTCTCACTTCCAAGGAGCATTTTGGGTGCACTTCCTCCAGGACAGATCTGTTAGTTTTTTTAGCAGTCCATGGTACTTTCAGCATTCTTCACCAGCACCACAACTCAAAAGCATCAACTCTTCTTCAGTCTTCCTTACTCATTG